>NC_040911.2:96291445-96961445 GCF_004126475.2 Phyllostomus discolor | reverse complement strand
TAAAGAGGAGGCAGGAATATACTGGTAAAGTCCTGCACTCACCTTTGATGAAGAAAATGTGACATGACAACCTCTGAAGGAAAGGAAAAATCTCAATCAGGAATGCAGCTGTACAGAAAACGTAACAGACACGCGTGCCCCCATTTCCACCTTGAATACAAACGTCGGTGGGGATGGCTGACCTGCTGAGGCTGTGACGAACCACAGGACCAGGGAGTCAAGTCTTAGAACACAGCCTCCACGATGCGGGGTCAAGGTGTACTGGATCCAAGACCAGTCAGTCAAGTGTGCTAACATTCTCCATTCACAGTAAAATACTCTCCCGAGGTCCCTTCCTGCTAAGTTATATAGCCCCTCCTAAGTGTATGTAAATAACGTAGAAACATAAACTTGCTTTTTTTTCTTTGGTAAAGAAATGAAAACACTTTTAGGGAAAGAAAAGTAGACAACATACTGCTGGCCCGAACCAAACATTTCTCAAGGCCATTAAAAACAAAAACATTTAAGAAATTGGTTTCTTGGTAAACAAAAGCACCAGAAATCCTTCTCTATAAAAAAAAAAATAATTTGATTTTATAGATAGGTTCCCAACTTACTAACTTCTAAGGCACCAGAGTTGACAACAATACAATCCAATTACAGGACTAAAGGACATAGGTAGAAGTCTGAATGCTTTAACAACTCTGTGTTAACACTTCTGCTAGTGCTGAATGCTGCTCTAGGCGAGCAGAGGATGAGGGCAGAGAATGGAGAGTGTGTTCTCTCTCTCCTGGACTCAGAATAAATTAACTTCCAGATACAGTGCTTGCAGGCTTCGGGCCACGTTTGTATACCGCCCACTTTTGCATAAGGTGCATCAGTATTCACTTCTGCAGCTACAAATATTGCACCATCATTAACATAAAAAGGGCCTCGGAATCTAACCTTGCAAAGAATTCAGCTCCTCAGCTCAGATTAACAGAAGCACTGGGCACATGTCACCTCCTGCCAAGGTCACAGATCAGCTGTGCTCTAGTCTGACACACGACATGTGCCTGAGGAGGTTCGCAAAGCCACCCTTCTCGCGCACGCCCCCAACCCTCTCTCGAGGGCCCTTGGGTGGGGCCCGTGCAGAGCAGGGATACTAACAATTGGTACCCTCACTATTCTGAGGTAAAAGGAACAAGTTCACTCAAATATAAATTAACTCCATTAAATTACTACTTCCTTTTTGTTACTACTTTCATATATTAGATTTTGGGGTGTGAGATGGACAATGTGTTCTAGAAATTTTAATTTAATACCCACCCACCACAAATACTTCCAGGAAGGCTAATCATTCTCATTCATTTTTTTTACTTTTTCCTGTAGATGTTTTCTCCCCAAGTTCCTAAAACGGAGAATCAGGAGGCACTGCATTTTCTTTAACCTTGCAAGCTCTTAATTCTAACTTACTTACTAAACTCTGCCTTCAATCAAATCTTCAATAATATATTTTTGTAAAATACTTTAAAAATCACTCAGACAAAAATGAAATGGGAGAAGAAAACCCTTCTGTCCCCTACCTTTCCCCGACTACTCTAACTACAGCGGACTCACCACCGACAAGGACACTCCCACTTCTGTAACACACTCACACGACACAAACCCAGCATGTTTTAGGTGGCGCTTCGCCGTTACAAGAAATTTTATTAACAGACTCTCTAACAACCACAAACCTACACAGCCGTGTCCAGTATCTTCTCGGAGCAGCTCCTCCGACGAGACTCTCACAGGCAGTCGCAGGACTTTCCTGGGAGAGGCCAGCGTGTGCAGCGACGGGTCCGACAGACAGTTCAAGCAGTAAAATGGAATGACAGAGATGAGACAGACCCCCCACCTACTGCGTCGGCTGGGTGTGCAGCCATTTAACCCCACGCCTCGGTCAGGGGCTCTACGGGGACCAGCGCAGAGGCCATCTTTATCCAGACCATTCCGGGCTCCAAGATGCTGACTCCTTGTTTCCATGAGCTGCTCCTTCAGGAGACGAGTGCCGGGCAGAGGTGGCATGGTGGACATTCTGCAGAGAAGCAGCAGGGTCCCGCAGGGGCCAGGGCTACCACGTTGGTGACAGGGTCCCTGGCACCTGTGATGGCTCTTCTGGAATCCATATCTTAAACACAACACCTATCCGTAGGAAGAACTTCCGCAGAACGGCTCGAAGCTCAGGAATCAGGTCAAACTGCATGATTTCACACAAGTAGGGGTAGTACTTTGAAGCATGTGCTTTGAACTTGAGCGGGGAGAGAAAGATAGAGAGTTAAGACATCGAACTATTTTTTGGCAATATTTTTTCAAAAGCATTCATCTCACCCTGGAACTTCTTGCAACACTGGTGTTTTTTTCTTGCTATTTGCTATTAGAAAGTTGGTGCAAAAAATTTGCCAATTAAAACTTCATTATATTTTAACTCCAAACACAAATTATTTAGGGAGAGCCTTGCCACCAAAGTTAACTTTAGTTTTAGTAAAGCCGAGATCCCAGGTCTACACCAGTGCTGCCCGCTCTCAGGCCCCCTCCAACGCAGCCTCCCCGAACACTGCCATGGCCGTTTAAGGGCACCAGCCTGGGCTCAACCCCAGCCGTCCTCAGCCCCTGCTCCTTGAGAGAAAAAGCCCCAAGAACCCAAGACGTCCACTGTCAGTACTGAACTAACTTCCCTCCAATGCCTCTAGGCCGGTGCTAGCTATGGAACCGTCCTCGGAAGAATTCAGAAAACAGTTACCTCCAACTCTGAGGAAAAAGCCAGCCCAAACCTATGTCCTAGTGGAGACAACAGTTTGTTTATACCTTTTCATCGTTTATTTTGAGGGTTTTTGTTAGCAGTAACAGCAGGAGACTTGTCCAGGCCTCCCGATGGCTTTCCGAGTTCACCGTGATGAAATAGGCAAGGGCTCCACTGCACACGCTGCAAGAAGCGGAGAAGGGGCACGTGGAACAAGAGAGCAACACCTCACGTCCTGCCGGAGTGGAGAACGCTTTATTCTCACAATGAGTATTTACCGGCACCTGCTCTGGCTGTGCCACTTTGAGCAAATTGTTGAGCCTCAGTTTTCTCAGCTATAAAATGGGGTTAAATAATTGTACTGAACTCAAGGAGCTGTTGTGAAAATTAAATGAACCAAGTATGTTTAATGGCAGCTGAGCTCAGACGAGGCACATAGCCAGACTCAATCAGTGTCTGCAGCACAAAAGGCACAGGGCTTATTTTCCATAGTTAATTATATCCTACCTTTCTCTCCTTGTATCACATACAATTGCTAACTATTTTATTTATTATTTTTTAAAAGGTTTTATTTATTGATTTTTGGAGAGAGGGAAAAGGAGGGAGAAAGAGAGGGAGAGAAACACTGATTGGTTGCCTCCTGCAGGCCCCTGACAGGGGACCCGGCCCACAGCCCAGACCTGGGCCCCAACCACGAATGGAACTGGCAACCCTCCAGTTTGCAGGCCAGTGCTCAATCCACTGAGCCACACCAGCCTGGGCCAACTGCTGACTTTTTACACGTTACGCAGCAAAACTTACCATTTATGTACCTTCTGTAGAGAAACTTTACACGACTATGTAGGTACCTCTCTTTAGGGTTTCATTTAAGGTGAAATGAGCTACTTATGTCCCTTTCTTTTATGTTTATGACTCGTCAGTCATATATTCTCACTGTGAGACGGCTGAAAAGTATGTACAAGCATAAAGGAGGAAAATACCCATACTCCATTGCCCGAAGGGGCCACACAAGAGCTTGGCATATATCCTTCCAGCTTCTTTGTCTATGATTAAAAAAAAAATCACTGCCAACAATCGTAAGTATATGTAGTGCTACATGCTGCTTTTTTGTGGTGAGACTTACTGATTTCCACATCAAGGAAAATTATTTTTTAAAACTTTAATTAAAAAAAATATATTTCATTGATTATGCTATTACACTTGTCCTGATTTTCCCCCTTTGTCCCCCTTCACTCAGAGAAAACCTTAATTTTTATTTATTTTTTAGATTTTATGTTTTAATTTTTAAAAAGATTTTATTTATTTATTTAGAGAGAAGGGAAGAGAAGGAGAAAAAGGGGGAGAGAAACATCAATGTGAGGTTGCCCCTCACGTGTCCCCAACTGCAGACCTGGCCTGTAACCCAGGCACGTGCCTGACTGGGAATCAAACTGGCGACCCTTTGGTTCACAGGCTTGTGCTCAATCCACTGAGCCACACCAGCCAGGGCAAACCCCCCGCCACCGCTTTTTTTTTTTAGCTTTTTAAAAATTTTATTTGTTTCATTTTTTAAAAAGATTTTATTTTTATTTTTAAGTATATTTTATTGATTATGCTATTACCGTTTTCCCAATTTCTCCCTTTATATCCCCTCTGCCCTGCACCCCCCAACCCTCCAACATTCTCCCCTTAGTTCATGTCCATGGGTTGTACATGTAAGTTCTTTGACTTCTCTGTTTCCTATACCATTTTTGAGCCTCCCCATCTATTTTATGCCTGCCAATTATGCTTCTTCTTCCCTGTACCTTTTCCCCCATTCCTCCCTTCCCCTGCCCCATTGAAATCCCTCCGTGTGATCTCCACTTCGCTGATTCTGTTCCTGTCCTAATTGTTTGCTTAGTTTTTGTTTTCGTTGTTTGTTTTTTCTTTTAGGTTCATTTGTTGATAGTTGTGAGTTTGTTGTTATTTTACTGTTCTTAGTCTTAATCTTCTTTTTCTTAGATAAGTTCCTTTAACATTTCATATAGTAAAGGCTTGGTGATGATGAATTCCTTTAACCCGACCTTATCTGGGAAGCACTTGAATCTGCCCTTCCATTCTAAATGAACACTTTGCTGGTTTTTAATGGCTGCATGATAGTATTCTATCATAGGTTATACTGTAAATTAATTTCATAGTTAAGCTGTTTTTAATTTTTTTTCTCTTTATAAGTTAGTCGGCAATTGATATTACGTGTGGGAATCCTGGTTCTTATTTTTAAGATATTTTCTTAAATAGATTCCGTAGCAGTGGAATCACTGACTCAACGACACTGAACATTTCTCAGTTCCCGATATGTATATAATGCCTCCTGATGTCCTGAAAGATCCCCACGGCACTCCCCACCAGCAGGGCTGCAGCGTGCGGCTCATCACACGGTGCACATGGGCAGCAGCGCTCGTCACCGTCTCCAGATCTTACAGGTGTCAGGGGGCGCAGACACAACATCTCCCTCGCAGCTGCCCGAGAAGCTGGGTGGCAAACATCTACTTTTCTGTCCGGGGATCTCTCAATGGCATCCCCTGTCTACCCGTAACCAAAGCAATGCATTCTGGTATCCGTGTGCCTCTAATACATTCCTCTTGGAAAGGAAAAACGATGGGGTGTTACGGCTGACACTGCTCGAAAGAGAACCTAGCAAGGACTTCTCTCCGGGCCTGTTGGCTCTGAGTTCAGAGCACTTTTCACTGCTCACGTTTCTGTACCTTAAGAAATTTATAAATTGAAGAAATGAGGCCCTGCTGTGGTAAGGGTATTAAGAAACATGAAATGGAAAAGTCAGCAAAAAGGACCTGGCTGGGTAGCTCAGTTGGTTACAGCATCATCCTGATACGCCAAGGTTGTGGGTTTGATCTCCAGCCACGGCGCGTACAAGAAGCAACCAACGGGTGCACAAGTAAAGTAACTGGAACTACAAATTGCTGTTTCTGTCTTTCAACTAAAAAAATAAAATCATATTACATTTTAATGAATTAAGCACTGAGTTGTATTTTATTAGATCTTCTAATCAAATCAGAAAAAAACTTTAAAAAATGGAAAAGAGAAAAGTCACCAAAGAGAAGGAAAAAACACAAAGGAAAACAGTTTGAGAGGGCATCGGCGCGTAGGCACTTTACTCCTGCCCTTTCCCATTCACAGCATTGCTGTCATGTGTTACAGATGAGAAATTTTAATTGGAAACCAACGTTCTTACTTTAAAAGTCGCTGCTGTATTTCTTCCCAGGAATCCCTGCGGTTCTCATCAACATACATTCGGAACAGGATCCTCAGACAACAGGCCAGGCTGCTGGTTTCTTGTTTTAGAAGATTGGGCTTAGACTTGCCCTTAAAACCTGCAGATCAGAGAGTCACTGAAATTGTGTACACTTCTAGGTTAATGCTGAAAATCTTCTAGGAACCTAATCTAGTTACTTAAAAAAAAAATACCTGAACCGCTCACATTCTTAATACAGCTCAACGGTGACAGCAGGCAAAGGCAGCCAGACAGCTCGCCCTGGCTGCAGGACACACCTCGTCCCCACCGCCCCGAACTCGTCTCCCCTCAGACCCTGCCCGCTCGCTGCTGGAGCCATCTGCGTCAGCTTGTCAAGTGTAATAGTTCTTAAGAATTCTGGCTGTCACGAGGTTTTTCCCCACAGAGCACACACAAGAACACATTTTCTGAAAGCACTACCAAGCAAGCAGAGATGCGTAAACCACTCTCATGGGTGAGACCTTATTACAGCCAAAGACACAGCACATCTAGATGTTTTAAAGTCACAGAGAAAAATTAGATTAAAAAATTCTTGGTTCAAATAGGCATTTGGGGATAATAACAATACAAAAAATATAAAGTGTCACTTTTGTGTAACAGCTCAAAAACTGAGCCTCCAACCATCACCCGAGGATTTGTGTCTGTATTTTTGGAGGTGGAAAAGAGAGAGAATCCCTAAAAGCTTCAGAAAAATGTATGAGTGCTTTCTGTTTTTCCTAGACTACCACACTTATTGTATCATCACGTTTAACTACATAACTTTAATCTAATGTAACATTTTTTGACGTGCTACATCAATTCAATTCTCTTTCAATTTGTTTTCCCATCAAAAACTTACTGAGAATCTCCCACGTGCCAGGCAGTGTTCCTGGTAGAGGGATAACATCTATCCAGCATTTCCCTTCTTTCCCCCTCAAGCATGAAAATACCTGGTGAGTTATCCCAGCTACATCTACAGCATCAGGACTCTCCCAAAGGTGTTAAGGTTTTAGGATGATGACTTCTGTGGCCACTGTCCGGTCGCCTGTGTGTCCTTACCTGCTCGCCACAGGACAGTCCGCTGCTCGTAATTGGAATTGAAGGCTTTTGAGAATGAGTGGGACTCCTGCAAGCAGTCCAACAGCTTGAAGAGGTGCTGGGAAGACATGCACTTGTACATGCCCCGATCCTCCGTCTCTATGTGGATGTCCGTATCCAGCGTGTCTTGCTAGAGCGGGGAGGACAGAGAGCTAAGTACAGGAGATGGAGGGATTCCAGGCATTGTGATCTCAGACAAAGGCAGTCATAACTCTCCAAAACTCATCCGCTGTGTAAAACAGACTTTATTCCTCAACACTTGCAACTATTTCCCATTCAGGCTCTGCTCTCTGGCTGGGGAGAGAGTACACTGAGCTCCTGCATGATGGTGGGCTTTGCTGGCCAAAGTTTCGGATTTGTCAGTACTGCCTTCACAGCGTGAACAGAAGTGTGTGTTTCTCCTGCTGTTTCACTACGGGATTGTGCTGTCCTCTTTATCTTATAAAGAAGTTGGAAAATGACGAAATCAAACAGTAATACTGTGATAGAAGGTTTAAGTCTCAAAACATACTCACTGGGGTCCAACTGGGGTTTGGACCAACTGGGCTTTGCTGGGTTGTTAAGCAAAGCCCAGCTGGGGTCCAGGTGGACTACTGAGCTTCATCAGGTGACCGAGGAGTTTAAGCTCAACAACTGTGTTTTCAAATATGAAGGAAAAAAACTCATAAAGACAGGTGTGAAATGCTAGAATCTTTTTATTGTGCATGTTGCCTAAAATGGGAGATCTAATCGGGGATTTTATATTTCTTGAGCCCTCAAGGCACGGGCCCCACTCTCCTCAGAAGCCAGAGTTACGAAAGGACAAAAGGGGCAGAGTTTGCAATACTCTCCAAATTGATCTACAGTTGACACAATCCTTATCAAAATCCCAGCTGACTTCTTTGCAGAAATTGACGAGCTGATCTTAATATTCATGTGTAAATAAATGCAAGTGACACAGAGTAGCAAAATATCTTGAAAAAAGAAGAGCATTTGAGATCTTGCTTCCTGGCAATGTCATCATTTTGACTCAAACTCTTACAAAAAAGTTTTTTTAAAAAGCACCACAGAGTTGGAAGACTCCTATTTCCCAATTTCAAAAATTAGTAAAAAGCTGCAGTAATCGAGGCAGTGTGGTAATGGGCATAAAGACAGGCATACAGATCCATGACACCGAACTGAGAGTACAGAAATCAGTCCTTGTATTTATGGCCGAGTAATTTCCGACGCTGGTGCCAGAATAACTCACTGGGGAGAAACTGTCTTTAAAACAAAGGGTGCTGGGATGGCCGGATATCCATGTGCAAAAAAACAAAAGGTAAACCCCTTAACTACCACTATATAGAAAAAATTAGGTAAAAAATGGATTGAAGACCTAAATATAAGATCTAAAATGATCAAACTCTTAAGAGAAAACACAGCCCTAAACCTTTGTGACCTGCATTAGGCAATGTTTTACTAGGTCTAACACTAAAAGTATAAGTGCTAAAGAAGAACAGTAAGTTGAACTTTTTAACTAAAATTAAAAACTTTTGGGTTTCAAAGGACACCGTCAAGGAACTGAAAAGAAAATGCACAGAATGGGAGAAAAACAGTTGCAAACATATCTGACAAGGACCCAGTATCCAGAATATGTAAAAACTCGTACAATTCCGCAGTTCAGCAATAAAAAGATAAATAACCCAATTTAAAAGTGGGCAAAGGATTTGAACACACCTTTCTCCAAAGATATAGAAATGGCCAAGAAGCACAGAAGATGCTCGGTATGATCAGTCATTGGGGAAACAAAAATCAAAACCACAATGACACCCCTTCACACACCCACTGGCGTGACTGTAATAATTTTTTACAAAGACAGTAACCACCATTAGTGAGGATGTGAAGAAACTGGAATCTTCATACACTGCTGATGGGAATGTAAAATAGTGCAGCTGCTTTGGAAACAGTCCATCAATTCCTCAAAAAGGTACTCTTAGAGTTACCATATGATTCAGCAGTTCCACTCCTAGAGATGTACTCAGGAGAATTAAAAACATATGTCCACATGAAAACTTACTTGCAAATGTTCATAGCAGAATTATTCAAAATAGCCAGACAATGCAAAAAACCCAAATGTCCATCAGCTGATGAATGGATAAACACAAAAGTTGGTATAGCCATACAACGGAATATTATTCAGTCATGTATAAAAATAATGAAGTACTTGCACGGGCCACAACATGGATGAAATTGGAAAACATTATGCTAAGTTAAAGAAGCCCGACATCAAAGCTCACTTATTATGTGATTCCGTTAATAGGAAATATCCAGGTTAGGCAAATATTGTACATAGAGACAGAAAGTAGATTCGATGAGCTGTTGCTAAGGGCTGGAGCCAGAGGGGAATGGGAAGCGACTGTTAATGGTTAGGGCGCTCCCTTTTGCAGTGACAAAAAGTATTCTGTAATTAGACAGCTGTGATGTCTGCATAACTTTATGAATACTCTAAAACCACCAAAGTGTACCCTTAAAAACATTTTTTTAAAGCCTTTGGGCTGGATCTAGACCACAGATGTGTTTTGTTCATCAGCAATTACAACACTTAAAAAGGTGATTTCCCAAATGAAAAAAAAGTCTTGATTCTGGTTCCTCTTGAAAGCTGGGAGACCGTTCTGACTTAACACAACACCCCTGACCTCCAAAGCTGGGGGGTGGCCTCAGCTCTGCCTAGCCTGGAGCTCTCTGTCACAGTCCCACCAGCCTGCCCCATGCTGGCCCCTGAAGGACTTAAATTTGTGTCCCAAGGTGTAAGGTAATTGTCCATATTTTGGACACTTATTCTCTATTTCCAAGAATACCATGTATATAGATTATATGTACAAAACAAAAAGTGATCTTTCTCAAGGAAAAACTAGTACTGTCGTCCATATGTATTTCCCTCTCGGTTACTTATGGTTAAATTAGACACCAATTATGAGGAATAGTGCCCATGGTTAATAACATTCAAGGCAGGGCTGGCACCTGAACAGTGGTATGCAGGTAAACTGGCTCTCTGGGGAATGAAAGAAAAAAAGAAGCCCTGGTTTTCGTGTTCGCTGATTTCTGTGCTACAGACACTTCCATCCCAGCCAATGTCAAACCACCAACACGCTGTTGAACGCGGGCTGGGGAAGAGACGGGCCTGGTGGGCTCTCGCAGGCCGGCACGAGCTGGCTCCAGCACACCCCCGCCACCTGTGCCACCTCCCCACGGACAAGGGTGCCCCTCTCGAGGCCTGCTCTTATTACCTGGGCAGCCACCATGTGCTCTGCATCTTCCTTTTTGCTTGTTGCCGGGTAGAACACGATATTGTCAATGGTCTGTATCAATTCCAACTGGACCACACACTTGATGAGGAGGCTGGCAAACAGTTTCTGATCTATATTAGATGATAAAGATTAACCCTAATAATGATTCAGCCAGTTTTGGATAAACATTCCCTGGGCTCCTACTATGTGCAGGCATGGCTCCTGACACCGTGGCCTAACAATGAGGAAGCTGGATGGAAACGAATACGCCCCCTGGCAGAGACAGACGATGAAGAGGATGTGTAAGTGTACGATGGAGTGTGTTGGCCGATGAGGACGTGAGGCGGGGGTGGGGATAAAGTAGGGACGGCGTCAGGGTGGGGTTGCGTGTTGAAACACTCTGGTCAGGAAAGGGTCCTCTGCAAGGGTGCTGTGTGAACAAAGGCCTGACGGAGGAGAGGAGTCAGCTGTGGCGTCTCCGGACAGGCCCCACCTACGGGGCAGCTCGGGACTGTGCCCCCGCACCGGCCACAGGTTCCTGCGGTGGCCAGACTCTCCAAACAGGTCTGAACCTCAGTCTTGAAGGGCGGGGCTCACTTAGTTCTTAGTTCTGGATTGCCTTCCGTCTGCCTTGGAGGCAGGACTGCCTTGGATGCAAAAAGAAAACTTCTGCATCCTCTTCTACGTCTTTTATTGGTTAGCCATCTTTGACTAGTTAACAGTTTTTTATGTAGAATTTCCCCTGTTCAAATTATTGGTGTGGCTTCTGCCTACCGACTAGACTGGGACTAGTTCTGCGTCCACCTCTTCTGTCCACCCCTGGGCTCGGGGGCAGCCCATGGCAGGCACTTCACAGGGGGCGGCTGACTGCACTGCAGTGCAAGTAGAGATTTCTTCTTCAACTTGTTGTTGTAGAATCAGAATGTGAAAAAAACAGTAAATGAGTGTTTAGTGATGGCAAACAAGGACGATGGGTCATCGCCAAGTTTTTGAGAGAGGCTGTGATGTTATATAACAAGACCCCCAAGCAGAGGTCCCTTTAGTTAAAGAGGAACACAGTGGAGTTGCAAAGTTGTGACATATACCAATTCAGTTGTGCTGTCTTGGGCCAAAAATGGAAACAAGGGGAGAAACAGCACAACTGGCCTAAGAGATTCTGCACGCTGCTCCGCTCACCGAGGTGGAGCCCGGAGGGAGACTGAGCTGGGAGATGGGGAGACAGACACTGGTCCCTGGAGGGACGGCAGGGGTCCAAGTCCCGGTCATCTCTCGGAGTCCAGGCGTTGTGCTGCACTGAGAGTGGCCCGGCACGTGTCCCCTGCACACCAGCCAGCCCTTTAACTGGAGCCGATGAGGCAGCAGGGCTTATGGGCTCACGGACTCACCGAGGGGAACCGGTGTGCCGCAGTACTGGGGACAGTGTGTCAGTCTCCAGCACAGTGCCTTTTTAATGGATTTCAAGGGTGATTAGTTTTTATGCCCACAGAAGATAATTACACACGTGGCTTGTCTAACGTGCTGCTTCCGAAGTCAATGGTCATGTTAATGCCCGCAGCCGGGCATGTGCAGAAGAGCGAGTCTGTTATGAAGAAAAACAACGGGCACACGACTTTTAAAAGAGCAGGCTCACACCAGAACAGTTAGTTCCGACTTCCCAGTCGGCCAAAGTGTGCCTGCATCACAACTCTACTACATACTGTGGGCCATGCCACCAGCGTTAAGTCCCAGGCCGCCCAAATGTAAAATAGTACCACCTCAGGGGACTAGCGTAAGGACTACAGGAGGCCACACACGTGAAATACACAGTGTAGTGCTTGGTTCGCAGCAACTGGCAAACCTATTTTTTTTTAATCCTCACCCAAGGAGATTTTTTTTTCATTGCTTTCAGAGAGACAGGAAGGGAGAGAGAGAAACATATCGATGTGAGACAGGAACACTGATTGGTTGCCTCCCTGGACTGGAATTGACATGCCCAGACCCCGCGTCTGAACCAGGGATCACATGTTCCCAAACCAGGGATCAAACCCGCAACCTAGGTATGTGTCATGTGCCCTGGCTGGGAGTCAAACCTGCAACCTTTCAGTTACAGGATAATGCTCCAACCAACTGAGCCACACAGGCCAGGGCTGTACACCTATCTTTTTTTGACACATAGTAGTAATACCATAAGCCACATTAAGCCACAAGTTGAAAAAGTAATTTGAAACTAGTATCCACGAAAGGGATCTCTGAAACATAAAGAACTCCCCCAAATCAATAAAAAAAAGAGCAACAGTCAATACAAAATGAGCAACAATTATGAACAGATACTTCAGAGAAAAAAAATACTTAAACATCTTACAAATGGCTCAGTGTCACTCATAATTAGAAAGCTGCACATTAAAATGTCTCCAGATATACCAAACATCACCTAGATGCTCCCAAAGGTCATGTAAAGGGGTATGACCTTGCTGGGCAGCAATCTGAAATTATCTGTCAAAGTGGCAAGTGCACTTATCTGTTAACTCAGCAATCCTATTACCAAGAATTTATTGTACAGGAAAATTCACAAATGACACATGTGTTAGGTGATTCGGGCAACACTGTCCGTGACAGGAAATAAGCCGGAATAGTGTAAACGTCCACTGGTATGGACCTAATTAAGCACAGAGCAGCACATCTCAAGCCTGGAATAATGTACAACAGTACAGAACGATGTGAGAGGTCGTCAAGTATTGATTTTGAAGGAGCTCTAAGATATATTAAGTGAAAACATAATGCATAGTATTCTACAACTGCACAAAAAGGAGAAGAGAATTCATATTTTGTAAATACATGCATTTGTGTGTGTGTGGATGTGCATTTCTGGCATGTAAACGAATGTCTCTGGGGGCGCATAAGAAGCTGGTGCACTGGCTGCCAGACAGGAAGGAACCGGCAGACCCAGGCACGGTGCGGAAGAAAGGCTTACCGAGTTTACTCTTCGGTGCCTTCTGGGTACCTGAGTCACGTGTGTGACCTATCTAAAATCAGTAAAAACAGTAAAAAAAGCGGCCTTACTTGCGTACGGTCTACCTTTCCAGCTCTCATCCGTGGGGTTGGAGAGCTGGCTCTGGCCCCTCTCGGAGGCGTTTTTATCGACGCTGCTTAGAGACTGCAGGTCCAGATCCACATCCTGGAAGCGAACCAGAGAGAAACACGACGTTCACGACTCCTCATCTGCAGTGCGGTACCCGGGCAGAGCAGTGCCCGTCGGAACGCCAGGGCCCCACTTGAACTTATGCGTCTTGCTCAGCGTGAGGTATGACTGCACTGCACGCTTCGTGTGGCACCTCCCGGGGGGTGCAGAGGAGAGGCTGCGAGTTTCAGTTACTCCTCCCTCCATCGCAACTTCACGCTTTCTCATTCCGACTTAGAGGGCGTTTCTCTACATATGACTTAGCAATGAGCACGACTGATTCTTAATGAGATCTAGTTAAAAAATAAACTGGTGTTACAGCTGACTTTTAAGTTGGCAACAGAAGGCAGAGTTCAATGGCTATGTACAATGTCAAAGGGGTACCAGACTTGGGGGGATCGCTCTGTAAGTCATGTAAGTGTCTGAGCACTATGCTGTACCCCCGAAACGAATGTAACACTGAACGTCAGCTGTAATCGAAAAAATTAAAAAATAAAGTTATCCAATGAAACAACAAACAAGAAAAAAACCTACCAGAAAGTGTTTAAGTAATGGGCTTTATGGTTAAGTTGTTATATCCCAAATGCCTTTTGAAGTCTAACGCCCTTTTTGTTATTTGGGAATAAAAGCTAATGTTACAAACACCCATGTAAACCAAAGTATTTGAAAGTGAGATGTGAATTAGAACTTCATGTGGCTTTGCACAAAAACAACTATTATTTCATAGGTGGAATAGAAAGCACTCTTTACTTAGGAGGATAATAAATAAGGATAGTTACACTGAAGGGTCAGTCATAGCAGCGAAGTACCAGAATCGACCTGTCCAACATGGGAGAGTTCACTGAACAAATAATAATACTGCGCAACTACTAAAAAGGCTGCTCTCAGAGAATAGAACAAGAAATATTTTGTGGTTTTATTGAGGTGACTTACTATCTTCACATTGGGTTGGTCAAAAAGTTTGCTTTTCTCTGTAAGGTGGCTCCAGTAGTGCTTAATCATCTTTAATTTTATTTAAAACAATTTTGGTAGATTGTATTGCAACTGTGATATCAGCGTGCGTTTAAAAAAACTTATTACTAAAATTGTTGAATTTTTGTATAGCCACTTTAATACTGAAGATGGAATACACTATATTTTCGGCATATTATGCTTTGTTATTTCAAGGAAGGTAAAAATGCAAAAAAAGATTCCTGCGGTGTACGTAGAGAAGGTGCCGTGACCGACGATCAGACGTGTCAGAAGTGGTTTGAGAAGGTTCCCGCTGGATGATGCTCCGTGGTCGGGCAGACCAGCTGAGGTTGCTGGTGACCAAATCGAGGCAGTGACTGGGAACAGTCAGCATTATGCCGAGCAGGAGATAGGCCACATAGTCAAGAATATCCAAATCAATCAAGTTACTGGTGACAGTGAAAAATGTGTCTTCTATTTTACAGAAAAAACCATATGGAGTTTTTGGCCAACCCAGTACTTTTCTGTACTTTCTAAAAAAATGCACCAATAAACACACAGTTTTTAGATCTTATAATTGTTTTGCTTGTTTCCCATCAGGAAAGCATAAAGTCTTTGGGCTGCTTACTTTTCTTTTTACTACAAAATGAGATCAGAGAGAAGAGAACCAACGGACAAACCTTACCAGGTGCTTTTCTGGTGAATCCTCCTCCATGCCTGCAGGCCTCCACGTCAGCAAACTGGAGAGAACGCAAGAGGAGGAAAACGACCACGGTGAGAGGCAGCCCAGAGCTGTAAGACGCCCACCGAACACAGAAGCACATACCAACCATCACATTAACACTTACACGTGTGGAATGGTTGTTTTGAAAATATCCATCATACAGCTGCATGTTTTATCCCAGACGTCAGGACTGAATTTTTCTCCATTGGATATCACTAAATTTTCTAAGCAGTTTGTACCTGACCGAGCCAACTGCTCATTATCTGCAAGACAAAACAGTATCATCGCTAAATTCCAACTGCAGTTTTGATTCCAACCAGATCCCTGGTGCTTCGCGCTGTGATGCATCTGCACGTGCCGCCGGAGGCTTGTGGGCTAATTACAGGAGCACTGCGACAGGCACCGTGAGAATTTTTATGGTTCAGGCAGGCTATGAAGGGCAGGAATTACTTATCACAGCTTTACTGCCAGGGATCAGAAGCAGGTCAACATTTCACCACCTAATTAACTGGCTTCTTACATGAGACATGGTAAAAGGAGATGGAAAATATCTGACCAGTGTCTCTAAAAATGTAGTCACTCAAACTCTACTTTTCCAATTTTTGCCATCAAGGTGTCAACTGTTTTACCATTTGCTATTTTAAAACTGAGACACTTTTTGAAAACTTATCTAAATTAAGCCTCATCCTAATAAGCCAAAACTACCTATGGCACCCGAGTTTAACATGCTACCTGGGTATTTCCCTAACACACACCAAAGTGAACAGCTAAGCACTCAAACAAAAATGTGCACTGATAAAACTATTGATCTTGACTCCCATGGCACATTTAAAAAAAATCTTCACGGAAGGATATGTTTTATTATTTTAGAGAGAAATACGGTAAGAGAGGGGAAGAGGGGAAGAGGGGAAGAGAGGGAGAGAGGGAGGGAGAAAGATGGGGGGAGGGGGAAAGACAGGCAGGTAGACATGGATGTGAAAGGAACACTGATAGGTTGCCTCCCTTACATGCCCCAACAGGGACTGAACCTACAACCTTGGCATGTGCCCTGACTGGGGATCAAACTCGCAACCTCTTGGTGTATGAGGACCACGCTTCCAGTGAGCTGCCTGGTCAGGGCCGGCAGTACATTTTAAAAACATTTTATCATAGAAAATTTCAAACACATAAAAGTTTGAAAGAATAATATAACATGTAAAAAGGTACATCTTCTAAAATATTTAAAAAACTACATCCCACTGTAAAGGAATATTTGACAAACTGACTTGGTTGGAAGATTGTTTTTATGTTCTAATTAAATTTTTAAAATATACATTTTCACCAATTATTTTTTCCTTTTTACCGAATTTACTGGGGTGACACTGGTTGGCAAAACCATATAAATCTCAGGTGCACGAACAACTCCCCAGCACATCGTCTGCGCACTGCGCTGTGTGCTCACCGCCCCGGGTCACTTCCACCAAGTCAGCGATCCGCCGTCCTCCCTGGCACCGTGGCCACGCTTTCACGTGCGGAACAAGTTACGCTCTCACGGAGGACTACGTCAAGACCAACGACACATGGAGACAGAGAATACCTTGTTTTACACACCACTGCAACTGTGCAAATATATCAGAAAGAAGAACTTCATTCAACGCTTCGTAGAACTGGGTAAATACATCACAAATAGCATAAAGTGCGTGATTGCAAGTTGTTGTCATCCACTCTGATTTCTGGAAAAACAGTAAAAAGACGATGTTTAAGAGCCACGCTCTCCCATACATCAGTGGCAAACCGTTCCGGGAAGCAACTGGCAGTATGTGTCGACAGTCATAAATGTTCACACCCACAGACGCAGTCACACCACTTCCAGGGATGAACCCTAAAAGATAACAAGTCAAAGATGTGTGGGTGAAGGTTATGTTTATATACTAGTATTTATATACTGTAACCAGAGGGAGAAGCTAATGTCTAGCAATGTGGCAATTAAATTGAGTACACCCATATGACAGAATACTAAACAGTTAAAGTGTTACTTACAAAAAGTTTTAATGATTTGGAAAAAATGAATATGAGGTTATGCTAAATATATCATACACCAATAATTTAAATATTAAAAATGAATGAACAGATGTTATCCAAAAAAGATAGAGAAATGCCCAATACCCACATGATAAGGTACCCAACATCACTAATCATTAAGAAAATGAAATCAGAGCCACCATGAGGTATGTCCTCACAGCTGTCAGAATGGCCTTCGTCACAAAGGCGAGAGACAAATGCCAGCGAGGGTGTGGAGAAAGGGGACACTTGTTGATGGGACTGTAAACTGGTGCGGCCACTACAGAAAACTGTATGCAGGTTCCTCAAAACATCTAAGAAAATGGAATGACCGTCTGATCCGATCAACTCTACTTCTGGCGCGTAGCCGGGAGGCACAAAAACACTGGGCGGAAGAACCACCCGCACCCTCGTGCTCGGAGCACTGTGGTCTGCAACAGCAGAGACACAGACACCACCTTGGTGTCTGCTATGCATGAACAGATACAGAAGACATGGCGCACACACACAATGGAACACTACTCAGCCATAACAAGGAAACACATCCTGCCATTTGTGACAACATGAATGGACCCTGAGGGCGTTACGCTAAGAAATAAGTCAAAGACAAATACTGACTCTATAATCTCACTATTGCATGGAATCTTTTTAAATAAGATTTTATTTATTTTTAGAGAGACTGGAAAGGAGGGAGAAAGAGAGGGAGAGAAACACCAGTGTGTGGGTGCCTCTTGTGTGTCCCCCCCCCCCCCCCCGGGGACCTGGCCCACAACCCAGGCATGTGCCCTGACAGGGAATCAAACCAGCGACCCTTTGGTTCACAGGCCAGTGCGCTCAATCCACTGAGCCACACTAGCCAGAGTACTAGTTTATGGAATCTTAAAAAAATATATCCAAAAAAACAAACTCATAGACAAAGAGATAAGATTTACGGTTTCCAGAGGTGATGGGTGGGGAGTGGAGGAATTTAGTAAAGGGGTCAGAGGTAGAAATTTCCGGCTGTGAGATGCGTGAGTACCAAGGGTGACGCACAACAGGGCGCCTGCAGGCAACAACTCGGCGTGGTGCATGTGAGAGGCTCTGAGAGCTCCTAAAACTTCTCCTGACAAGAGCAAAATGTGTTTTTTCCCTTCTGTATCTATTCGAGATGATGGATGTTAGCTAAACTGATTGTGGTGATCTTTTGAAAAGATATGTTAAGTCAAGTCATTGTACAATACACCTTAAACTTACACCATGCTGTGTGTCAATTATCTCTCAATAAAGCCAAAAGAAACAAAAAACGAGGCTGTGCGATTACAAGAAATACACAGATTTATATAATCATGAAAAAAGGAAGGCTTGCTAAGCACGATCCCAAGAAAGTGGAAACCATAGTGAAAAAAACTGACAGATGTGGTTACTTAAAAGCTAAAATTTTCCAAAAAGGAAAAGAGAAAACAAACTGGGCAAAATCATCTGAAATTTATGTGAGGATGTGCTATGTTACTTTTGTATTAAAAAACTCATAGATCAATAGGAAAGAGATGAACAACCTAACAGATGGGCTAAGGACGTGAAAAGACAGTTCACAGAGGAACACGTGTGACCAACGACATGAGGGAAAACACGCAACCTTGCTAGCAATTTAACGTTTTTAATATGACACTTGGGCCTATCGAATTAATGATTAAATAAGTTAAACTACGCAGGGCCGGAGTGGGTAAGGGGAAGCCGGACCTCCGAGCACGGCTGGCAGAAGTGTGAGCAGCCACAAGTGTATTTGGAGGTCAGCTTAGAAGTGTGTGTCAAAAGCCTCACTAGTGCACAAGCCCGAAAAAGTAAGAGAATAAGCAAAAGCGTAGCTGCAAAAACATCCATTCCAGTGCTTTCTGAAGAAAGAAAGACGGGAAACAATTTTCCATGGACTATGGAACGTCCACAGACAGGAATGGTTTGCAGTCCTTAAAAACGCCATAGAAGACTAGACTCGGTTGTAGAGAAACATTCAGAGTAAGTCGAAGAGCAGTTTACAGTATGTGCGAGGGGATCCCATTTCTATGAAACAAGGTGTGTCACACACACACACACACACACACACACACACACACACGGCATGTCTGAATGGGTCGGAAGTGGTCCCTGTGGAGGTTTGGAACTGTGTGTGTTTAAATTTTTTCTTTGTTTTTCTGTTTTCCGCTTTGTTCTATAATAAAGAAAAAATTTAATTATTTTAAAATAAGGTTAAAAACTGTACCTATACTATGACCTCAACCCAACTGAATCCATGTGAAAGAGGGAGGGACGTCTGCCAAAACAGTAGCTCTGATGTCTGAACAGCAAAGTGATGAATATTTGTGCACGCCTAATATTCCACACCAAGCATGTATTCCTTTACATGGGGGTGGGAGTAGGGGAGGGAGTGCTGTTCCTAAAAGAAGGTAAAAAAATTACTTTCCTGTCTTAAAACCTTGAGCTAGAATGCCCTCTCCCCACCCCTCTTCCCCTAGGGAAGAAATAACAACTAGAAGCATTGAAGGCCCTTTAAAAAAAAAGGCCTGGTATTTGCTGACGCCATCCGACTGTAACTTCATTAGAAACCTGTTTAATGTGTTTTTAAGGGACCAGAGTCATTCCAGCTTTTACTGACTGTTCACAAGTTGGCATGAGCCAACAGTAAGCGGCCCAGTCAGGTGCCCTGCTGGTCGGGCAGGTATGATGCCTGAGGGCCGCGTGGGCGGAGCCCAGGGATGAATTTCCTCTCACTTGTCCCAGGCAGAGGAGCTTTCTTGTACTCGCTGGTGACGGGAGAAGAGTGCCGGGAAGGGCGTGCCATCTTAAAAACACACGTTCAGTGGCTCAGTATTTAGGACTTCCGTGTGGATGAGGACACAGCCCCTGGAGGCAGACACAGGCCAGAGAGGCCTGTCTCCCATCTCACCCAGGGCGGTGCCTTAGCCCTCACCTACCTCCGACTGTTGCTCTGGCAGCTTCATGTTGTCAAAAATCCTGAACACGATTCTGAACAGGTCCTGCCACCAGTGCTTTTCAAAGGTGTGGCCATAGCTCTTCATGATCTCGAACATGACTGTGAGTCCTCTGGAGAAAACAAAGCCAGGCTCGGAAGAGGGCATGGGGAGGGGGGAGAGCACAGCCGAGAAGGGGGCGGGGGGGCATGGGGTCAGGTGAGCAGGAGGCTGAGGCTCATTCAGTGACGGGAGGGCGCCACACGGGGCAGGGTTACCTTGTCCGCACGTCTAGCTTGCACCTATTGATGATGCAGGAGAGCTCAAACAGGATGGGGAACCAGCCTCGGACCCAGACTCTGTCACCGGGAGCCACGTTCATGTCATCGCTTGTGTACTCCTGTAGCACCTGCAATGAGAGTCGCTGTGGATGCAGACTAGCAGGCAGCAGGAAGGAGCTGAAAAGGAACTACACAGACAGGAAGGCCCCACATGTCCATTCAGCAAGGGACGATTCAGCATCTCTGGTCCTTCTATAATGTCACTACAGTGCCTGAAATAATAGCAGCAGCAGCAGCTACTAGTGAGTGCTTGCTATGGGCCAGGAACTGTGAAGGTGCTCTGTGTGGACTGTCAGTTCTCACAACGATTCCAAGAGGCAGGTAGAAAGAGTGGTCCCATTTTACAGGCACATCAACTGAGGCACTAAGAGGTTAAGTAAGCTGCCCAAGGTCATGCAGCTACGAGCTGGCAGTCTTTCCACAGTCTAGATGTAAAGACCTAGCCAGCATTTTGAGCCCTCTGCTCTGTAACCGCTCTTGAAGTGGTACTGTCTGTTGTCACAGAATTTCTTTATCAACTCTGGTGACCTAACATTTGGCGATTTCTCTCTGTGCTTCGGGTAATTCCCCTGCACAGTGGGAATACAGTTACCCACCTCACAGGTCTGCTGAGGGGACTGAATAAATCAACGCACAGACAGTACCTGGAATGGTGCCTGATATGCAGTAGGCGCTCAGCCAACAGTGGCTCTCATTTTTATCGCATCCTAATGAGCTGCTGTGGGGACCACACATGACACGGGTGTTTAGAGTTCTGTAAAGAGTGCTTAAGAGATCTGTGTAGGCCACCAGAGTTTAGCTGTGCTTGTTTCCACTCAGTTTTTTGGCTTTGAGACTGTCATTTAAACCTAGCAGGCCTCTTCAAACAGGTGACACATAACAGAAAAACCCCGAACACTCCCAGGAGAAAACCAAAGGTGCTTTCCAATGTGATTTCTCAGGCCCGTCACGATGACACAATGTCACTTCCTAACAGGGAGGGTTGTTTTCCTTCAAATAAAAGGTCTAGCTTCTTCAGCTTCAGCTTTGCCAAAATTCAAAGCTAAAATACTATTATCGTCTACAAATCAATTAGCAGGATACGATATAAAAGTTCGGGTGACTCACAAAATACAGAAAAGGTATAACCCCACAACGGCAGCCTTTTGAAATAAACCCCTTGTTTAGGCAAACACGCATTTCCCGGAGAGCAGCCGGAAAGGTCTTGGTCTGCAGGAAGGGCTGTGGCCCCACGACTGCTCCCCTTCACCGCGCACATGCGCCAGGAAGGGAGTGCGTACCCGCGGCCTCTCGGAGACGTATTTCGCGCAGAAGCGGATGAGCCGGATGGCTTCCATGCTGGTGTCCGGGAAAGCGGCGTTGCAGGCGAACTCCGACAAGCACTTCACGGCGTCCTGAAAGGAATCGATGGCTGCAGGGAAATGGTGCTGGAAAATGGTTGCTGGGGAGACAAAGGGATATATTAAAAAAAAAAATAAGGCCAGGATTTAGAAATGGGTTTTAGACATATACATACCCTCAAGAGAGGATTTCTCTTGTGAAAGTCTAAGCAAAGCATGTTACTCTTTGTGAAAGCTAGTGCTTCTTAGTAAACTATTCAGGACCAAGTGCATTGAGGACAGTTTGGTCTAAAGTGTTTCCTGAGCTCCAGAAACAGTGTGAAGACCCAAAGAGTCATTCATTCCATAAACACTGAGTGCCAACTACATGTAAAGCATGGTTATGGGCCCTGGGGACACGGAGATGATGAATCAAACTTCCTGCCCTCACGATGCTCGTGCTCCACGGGGGAGACAGACAACAGTCACTTAAGTCAGGATGCGTGTAAGATAACCCTGGGGTGCGCTCTGGCCAAGGGGCAGAAGCTAAGAGGGGCTGCTCAGGCAGGTGGTCAGGGAGGGCCTCTTCAGAGGTCCTGAGAAGTGCCCCTACGGAAGTGAGAGAGGGCCATGGGGAGCCACGGGAAAACTAAGTTGCACCAGGGTGCCAAGGTGTCCACTGAACTTCAGCCAGTCCAGAGGGGAGCCGGAGAAACCTCATGAGAGGCCGTCACTGATGTGGGAGCGAAGCTGGCGCGCCGGGGTCTCCTGACAGACACTGAGCCCCGCGTGAGGCCCTGGCCCCGTTCTGTGACCCTGAGCCTGTCCCTCTATTCTCTGGGGGTTTCCTCCCGAGGACCACACCTCACACTGCCTTGCCGTGTGGGACTTTGTGAAGATGAAGAAGGTCAGTGAGCTAAGGTGAAAAGCAATTTAGAGACCTAAGGTTTTCTAAACCCTACAAATATCACATAAGAGAAATACATGAGTATCAAGAAGTTTACAAAAAGTTAAAAGACCTCGAAAAAGATGAAAGCTGACCCAATGCCTTCCAATTTCCACAAAGACCAGGGGCAGTAAACGTCTTGTTACGCGAGCACAGGCAGGCCCAGAAACTCTGGTCGGGCCAGAGGGGAGGGTCCCGGCACCAGCTCTGGGCTGGGCTGCCCGGTGTGAACCTGCCCCACCAGCTCCGAGCTGCGCGGCCTCGGCACGTTGTTCTCCTATAGTTTTGGTGCCTTGGAATCCCCTCCAGTAAAATGGGCTAGGACAGTGGTATTGTCACTTCCTGTTACTTATGCTAGTTTCTACAAAGTGGCTGGGAACACTGAACTGGCAAGGACTGAATCGTCGCTCCTAGGGGAGACACAGGGTTAGGCTCCTGGGAGCCTCTGGCCGTAGCGTCTTCATCAGACGACCAATACATAAACTTGCTTTCTGCTTCTGTCTAAAGAGAGCGTATTTAATATACGTTTTTGATTAATTAACAACGAACTTACAGCCAACAAAAGCACTGGAACTCATGCCCGAATGAAGTTTACCTACAACATATTTTTTCCACAAGGCAGGCACAACACAGCCTTCCTGTGCTCAGGGACACTGGGCCGCACGTTAGCACTACGCTGCAGACCAATTTTACGTACTTACGTAGCGTTTGCATTTTTATTTATTGGTCTTTTCTTTAGGGGGGAGCGCGAACGCAGTCCCCCACTACCACAAATCGTGCAGGTGAGTTTCCCACATCTGGGGGAATCGCAGGGGCCAGCACATCTGGAGTGCAGCGGGTGAGCCTGGCCCTGGGAAAACCGCCTTTGTGATCACAGTATCTCCCCTGCCAGGCAAGTATGATTTTTTTTGAGAGGAACACGGATCTGTTGTCCTGCTCACTTCTGCATTCTTTGGTGGATTCTCGTATGTGCCCTGACTGGGGATCGAACCCTCAACCTTGGCGTGTTGGCACGACGCTCTTACCAACTGAGTTGCGTGGCCAGGGCTTCAGCGCCATTTTAGACAGCAAAGTCACCAGCAATAAGACAAAAATGCAAAAAACACGAGGCAGTGAGTACACCACGAAAAGGACGCTTGTTTATTCTCAGTAAAAGAGCTGAAACAAGAAGGCAGAGCACTGCCTTATTCAACGAGCTGGGAACACGCACCTTGGGTGACTCGAGGGTTTTGCTGTTCTATGCATGTCCACAAATGACCACAAAAGTGCCAGGGATAGCCGTGGCTGGTGTGGCTCAGTGGACTGAGTGCCAGCCTGTGAAGCAAAGGGTCGCTGGTTTGATTCCCAGTCAGGGCATATGCTTGGGTTGCAGGCCAGTTCCCCAGTAGGGGGCGCATGAGAGGCAACCACACTGATGTTTTTCTCCCTCTCATTCACCCTCCCTTTTCTTTTCTCTAAAAATAAATAAAATCTTGTTTAAAAAGCGCCGGGAATACTGGTTATGGGGTTATGTAAAAATTTTAGCAATAGGTGAATTCACAAACACGGAACCGACGAACAGTGAGGGTTGACAGGGTTTCCCTCACGGGGCTGTTATGCACTTGTCTAAGCCTGTGTCAAAACTCAGAACATCACCCGGCACATTACGGTGTCACGGTACAGCTGCACCAAGGAAGCCCTTTCTGGGGAGCAAAACAGACAGGAAATAAATGGTCACTGTTCTAGACGTGCAGGTGGGATGTTACGAGGCAACAGAGCCACTTACTGACAATGTGGCCCGTGGTCTGGAAGGCCAGCTCCACGATGTTCCCATCGTGGTCTGCGGCGGCCTGGTGGAACACGGCGAAGATGTTCTTCCAGCCCGAGCGGATGTTGGCCGCCTGGGAGTTCACCATCTGGGCGATGCAGCGGATCACCATGTCCCGGATGGTCGGCGACCTGAGGAGGAAGGGGCCAGTGGGAAGACACATGAACGCAGCTCGTCACATGGAAGCAGCACTCCAAAATATCTCCCTAAAGCACACAGTAATCCACGTTCCATTAAAAAAAGTTAGAGACGCTATCTGACCAAAGCCTGGTCATGAACATGTCCTTTGGCTCGATTTCTGACTAAGAAGAGGAGCTGTGGACAACAGAGTTCCTGTGGACAGCAGCCTCCCAGGGTGACTGACCGTAACCACCTGGCGGGGCAGGTCGCGATGAGCGGTCACGCCCAGCAAGAGCTGTCCGTTGTTTCTGTGCATCCAGGTTCACACACCTTCGAACACACAATCCTGCTGACTGTCCTGTCATCCGACCCCTGCCTTGCTCTTTCCCATTGTCACGTAATTTTCCTTACGGTTCCTTCGTAATTTCACATGCATACAAGAAGGTACAAAACTATTATTCTCCAGAGCACTTGAGACTTGCTTCCTGGCAAACGTGGGCAGCTGGCCTCAAATAAACTTCTTAAATGAATTAAAAAATATTATAGCCAATTAAAAAAAATACAAGAACCCCTGTGGCAGACAGCCAGTGGCCTACGCAGCAGCCACCCTCCCAGCTCTCTGGTAACAGAAATAACAGAAACTCTGATTTCATCCAGGCAGCAACCTGCCCACCTGCAGGAAATGGACCGCGAACGGTCTACAACAACACGGCCATCTTGCACACGTGCCAGGTGTCCGATAGCCCAGCCTCCCTTACGCTAGGGGACCTACCTGACCTGCTCTAACCAGATGCCAGAGAAAAACTACAGGAGTACGGGGGAGAAGTTTCTGGGAAGGTTTGTCTTAAAAGGAGTAGACACGGCAGGCTCTGCCCCTTTCCTTTTATTTTGGTTCTGAATGCTGCACGGCAGCTGGAGCTGGAGCTTCAGTCCTACAGTCAGAATGCAACGGACTCGAGGATGAAAAGTGACCCTGTGGACGGCCAAACAAAGCAATGGGAAGAACCTGGGTCCCTGGTGACAGTCTGGGCTATGAAACCAAAGATGGGGCTGCCTGCCGCTGACTCATGAGGTAAACAATACAGGGCCTTGTGGTTTAGGCCATTGTTGGTTGGCTTTTCTGGCCTAAAACATTTAGACTAATACACTCATAATTGTACCACCCACGGATAACCATTCCTAAATTCGTAGTGTGTCTGTCTCCTCTTAGATGTCTGGGCAGGGATATACATGTATGGCAAGCACATTTACATGGATGGAAGTACACACACACACACACACACACTTACTTTTTGGCAGGGGTTGGAGGAGAAAGAAAAGGTTTATTGATCTAGAAGGCCCAGCTCGAGAAGATGAGAGAATTAATTCTCAAACCCATCTTCAGGGAGCCTGGAATTCAGGTGTTAGATGTAATATTTTAAATTATTATAAAACAAAAATGGAGATAGAAAAAACGGCCCATTTTCTGAAGCCACTTTGAGATTCAACATGGTGTCAGCTGGGTGTCTGTAACAGACTAGCATGTATGTCTTGCAGCCTCCTGAGGCACACGCAGTTCCTCGGTGCCCTCTGTCACCTCACAGACAGCAGGGGGCGAGGCCACACAAACCTACGGCTCCTACAGCCCTGGCTCTGAGAGTCGGCACAGTGGCTTTTGGATTGCAGACTTCCCCTGCTTGAAAATGTCATCTGGCTTAGGACAACATTCATGTTTGTCTGCTGGCCCCAGACTAGTGATAATAATAGAAAGGTCATTTAGAGAAGATAAGGAGAAAGTCAAAGCAGTTAAAAATTAGCTAAAAATCCACAAAGCAAACCTGCCACCTGTGATACTGGGGGACAGATACAGACCTAGATGACTTTGACAATGCACCTGAATTCATGGTTGTTTCCCCATGGGGAAAAAGCAACCTGCTGGCAAGAACTAAAAATGTTTATTAAAATGGTTTTTATCTGACTGTTAACAGTAATATATGGGGACATTAGTAAACATTTTAGAAAATGTGAAAAAATAAAATGAAAGAAAAAAATTCCTTAATATGATGGTATAGTGTTGTATATGGGGAACTATATATCACTCTCCTCCTCATACTTTCTGTCCGATTCTATAACCCGCCCTTTTCATTGAACTATTAAGTATTCCCCATCTTATAAACTTTGTGAGTGATTTTAACAGCTGCATAAAATTCCATGTTGTGACTGTACCAACAGTGACTTTAACACGTGTATATTTAGGTGGTTTCTGGTTTTGTTTTGTTTTCTTTTTAAATCCTCACCCAAGGACATTTTTTCATTGCTTTAGAGCAAGAAGAAGGGAGAAAGAGAAACACGGATACAAGAGAAGCATCAATTGTTTGCCTCCCATATGCACTGGGACTGGGGACCAAACCTGCAACCTAGGCTCATGCCCTGACTGGGAATTGAACCAGGGACCTTTCAGTTACAGGTCGACCCTCTAACCAACTGAGCCATACTGGCCAGGGCTGGTTTCTGTTTTTTTAAACTATTTTGTGTGACTCGCAACACTGTGTTTCAAATTAACTGCTTAGGAGATGGTTATAGAATTACTGAGTCAAGGGGCACAAAAATATTAAGATTCTTGATGTATGTATGTTGCCAAAATACCACTGAAAATGTCATAGGAAGTTACAGTTCCACCAACAGGGTCTGCGAATGGCTGGCAACACAATCCTAAACGTATTCTGGCCCTTTTCAAATGCTGCGGGACACCGGCAGGACAGGCAGGGAAGGCCTGGAGGTAGGAGACGAGGGGCTCTGGGGCCATCGGGCCGCCCGCCCACCCGCCCGGCAGGCTGGAGCGCGGTGCTCCGCCCCAGGAGGCCCCAGGCCCCTGCGGCTCTCCCAACAGTGCGCCGGGGCAGGAGGGGGTGTTTCTGTGCAAATGCAAAAGTCAGGGGTGATGCCAGGCTCAGAGGGGCTTCACTTTAGTTCTCTTAAAATAAGCAATAGGGTAAAGGATACGGACACCAAGAAAAGGAGAAGTATATCAGAGAGACCTCTGCTGCCCCTTTTTGCTACTTCAAATGGCTCACATAGGCTCGAAGCAATTAAGCCTATGAGCTTTCCTTTTCCTTTTTACAGCAGTGATCCAAGCAGGTCTGAAGGGCCCTTTTTAGGGGTGGGGCCGACATAAAGGGTTATGCCTGAAAGTCCCCCCGCTGCACCAAAAACTTAGAGCTGTTCATTTCATTTGCTTCCACTATGAAAGGAGGAAAAAAATATGTGGTTAGTAATTATGGGGGGGTCTTTTTAGGAGCCCAATGGGGAATTTGACCAAAGGTCTTTCAAAACAATGCACGTACCTGTTTTTCTTCATGATATGCTCAAAGGGCCTCAGAAAATCTTTCTGGAAACGGAAGTTGGCTAATTCTCCCTTCTCCAGAAACTTCATGGAGAGTTGCCTTAACGAGTCCACAGCAAAGATAGCCACGTCTTCGTTAGGGTTGCAGCCAACCTGAGCAGGAACAGGAAGGGAGGTCAAACAGGCAGAGCGCAACCCCCGTGGACGTGGGGTTCTGGCCTCGACAGTGGACGCCCTGCCTTTAAGACAGGTGCTCTGGGACACACACAGCTAAGGAGGAAACAAAAGGTATCTCCTGGCTGTGCCCTGCACAATTTTGTGTTAAGGTTGATGATGAAAGATCAGTATTGCACATTTCATTAGAAGTGCTTTCAAAACGTGCTATGTAATGTGTTAAAAATTGTGGCAAAATACACCTATCACAAATTGTACCACATTAACCATTTTTAAACGCACAGTTCAGTCGTGTTAAAGACATTCACACTGCTGTGCAACCAACTTCCAGAACGATTTTCATCTTGCAGAACTGAAACTCCACACCCATTAAACAATCCCCCGTGTGTACAATCCCCCAAATATACAAAAAAGGTCAAAAGACTTTAAAGCCTCTGTGAAGCCTTTCTATACGGCCCATGTCTGCCACCTACAGCAAATGATTACAAATGAGTATCATCCTCAGAAAGTTCAGCCCTGGCTGGCGTGGCTCAGTGGACTGAGTGAGCACTGACCGGCCTACGAGTCAAAGGGTTGCTGGTTCGATTCCCAGTCAGGACGCATGCCTGGGTTGTGGGCCAGGTCCCCAGTGTGGGGCATGTGAGAGGAAACCACACTTGAATGTTTCTCTCCCTTTCTCCTTCCCTCCCCTTCTCTCTAAAAATAAATAAATAAAATGATTTTTAAAAAGTTAACAAAATTTTTTCTTAAAAAAAAAAAGGAAAATTCAGCAGAAATAGCGAGGCTTCTCCATTTCCTTACAATGGCACTTGTGTGTGGTTCACCTCCTGTCGGGGACTGGGGTTATGGGTGTGTATCTGGTTGGTGTTTCTCAGACTGTCCCCTCAAGAAGGTGCCCAAACGCAGAGCGAGGGAGCGCCTGCCGCCGGAACCCTGACAAGGGGCGGGGGCGCTGTGCGGGGGCTGCTCCAGGCGAGAAATTCCACTGACGGGGTCTGGCTGCAAAATGTTTGATTTTTAACAAGAATCACGATGCCATATCATTTGTAATAAAACAACAAAGACATCAATAGAAAAGTGTTCACATGCATGGAATCACATCTGGCAGTTAGAAAGAATAATCCAGTCTTAAAAAAAAAAGAAGGAAATTCTGTCACAGGCTCCAACACGGACGAGCCTTGCGGACATGGCTCTGGGCGAAACCAGCCGGACACGCAAGAACAAACACTGCGTGATCCCACTTCTGTGAGGCACCGGAGCCGTCCCGGTCGTGCCGAGAGCAGAAGGGCGGCCTCCAGGGCCGGGGCGAGGGAAACGGGGAGTCCCTGCCTCACGGGCGCAGGGTCTCAGCTCTGCGGGATGAACAGCGCTCTGGAGGTCTGTTTCACAGCAGTGTGCGTGCACTTCGCACTTCTGAACTCTGCGTTTATAAATGGCTAGAATAGAAAGTTTTGTTATGTTTTCCCACAACTAAAAAAACCCCAATGAATTCATATATGCTGGTGTAGTTAAGTCTTTAGGAGTCCTTGCTAAGAAATTATAAAATATATGTAATATCATTTTTCAAAAAAGGCAGAACCAAGACAATGCTGTCTACATTTCCATGCATACCTACATGTGTATGTGTACAGAAAAATGTCTGGAAACATATACACCAAACTGCTAACGATTAGCTTTGGGGAGGGTCCTGTCGGGGGTGATGATGGTCCAAGATTTATTAGCTGTGATTTTTTTTAAGGTGTTGACGTAATGTTCATGTAATTAGAGACTAATAAAAAGAATATTCCCCTCCTAAAAATCCAGAAGAATTCAGGAATCCCTGGTTCGGGAATACATGCCAGGCTCACTGTGCAGCGCTGCACACCCCAGAACACACGAGCGCCCTAGCTCAGAAGAAATGAAACATGTGACTGTTCAGTGACTGCCAGCACCCGAGAGCCACACCCGTCCTGAGCCACCATCCCTCAGACCCACGAGACTCTCCTGGGCTCCAGCTCCCCAAGGGAAGCAGGCATCCTTCTGAGGATGAGGTGGAAACAGTAACGAGCCCAGAGCCCAGAGCGAGCAACTGCGTTTCCCACACTCCATGCCTGACGGCCCGGATCAGACGGGACGGGCAGACGTCTGCAAGGAAGCTGGCCACCACGAAGCGTCCGACTGCTGTCTGCCAGCCCCGGTCCATCCCAGGCCCGCCCAGAGGTGACCCACAGACCGCCGAGGCCTGGCACGTACAGGGTCCTGGCAACTGAACTGCAGGTGGGAAAAGGAACCTGGACAAAGTGATGACTCCCGCTCTACCCGCTCCCCAAAAAGAAGTCCCACCGAACACGAAATCTGGACTTTGAAGAGTTGGGGAATGTTCACCAAGACACTTTTGGACAGCCACGTCTGAAAGAAAAGAAGGATGCCGCCACGGTTAGCCAGAAGATCCGTGGAAGAAACGACAACGTCTGTGCACGCTCAGCAGCCGCAGGCCTGGACACGAGGACAGGCACAGGGCACGCTAACAGAGACGGGGCACGTTTTCTTTCTCCAGCAAGTTCACGCCAATTATGTCGACTAGTCTGGCAAGGATTTATCTACCCAGAACAGTGGGGAAGACGGTTGCTGAGTGAGGTGACTCCAGATGACAGTGTGACCGTTCACTCAGCCACCAGTTGCTCTGGGTCATCTACAGGCTCTTGTGGCTGTCCCCTCACTGAGGGTTCAGATGAGAGGTCACCTCCAGAGAGGCCTGACACACTGTATCGCCGGGCCCTCTACCACCAGTTATTTTACCGTAACATGTGGGTGAGCGCCACGGGGCAGGGAACTCACCTGCCCACTGCCTGGTACAAGGCACTCACGCAGCTTGTTAAAAGGTGGTGTGAGGTATTGACACCTTACCTGGAGCTATTAGTAAGGACATAGAGTAAACAGAAGCTCTGATTAGCTGCTGTACCAAGTCAGAAGCGAGACATCAGACGATGCCTCGTTTCGGTGGGGACCGGGAGCCCGCCAGAAGCTGCCCGCGAGAGCCAACAGTGCCCAGTTCTGCCTCCACCTGCACGCAGTGGCATCGTGTCGCTAGCTGTACACTGGTGCTGGTGGGGTGTTCACACCACAGAAACCAGCAGATGCGACACGCCACTTATCAGCACTCTGCGGCTTGCTCCGCAGCCAAATGGCAGGTGGCTTCTTTTCATGATTTTCTTCTACTCGATGTGGAAAGAGTGATTCCCTTTTGGATGAATTGTTTTCTACTGATACTATTTCTAAGCATCTGTATTATATAACACTATCTCCAGGTGTGAGGAAATTTTTTTTTGAAATTATGACATGTGTTCGGTAGGGAACAGTGTTATTAAGCTGTTACTTTCCCTTTTGAAGCAAATGACATCACAGATACACATACACATACATAATACATATATATTCTTCTGATTTCTTTTTATTTGGTCAATACGTGTGTGCGCGTGTCTACATGTATATAATGAAACCTCCTGTGGAGAGAAAGTCAGGTTTTCTCTTATCAGTTGTCAGTTTCAGAACACAGAAGTCTTTTGCTTATTTCTGATTTAAAAACAAGTATTAGTTGTCTCTACAAACGTTTCAGGAGAGTGGTGGCAATAAAAGTCAGAATGTAAGAAATAATGACATTTAATAGTGAAATTATATGGAGCAATCTTTTCAGAAAGCACTTTAGGATTTCACAATGCTTCCAAACACCAATATGTTTGTTGAATGACTATAAGACCTTTGGGCTTTTAGCTTACATCCTAGATATGGGATATTAAAGTTTTTGCAACACCACAGCTTTTTTAATGTATTCCCCATGAGTTCTATCAACATGTACGTTTGCTACCACTCCTGCCAGGCTGTCCTTGACTCCACAGGGAAAGTGAATAATAGGCACCTAAATTCTCAATCACTTTTTTCAAAGCCCGCCTGTTTATGGACATCGGTGGACTGGTTTTGGAATTGTAAGGGTTACCTTATTGAAGTGGTCTCCAATCACGTGCCATATCCGGGACCACTGCAGTCGGATCCGGTTCATGTTGTAGTACGAGATCTCCACAATCTTCTGCAGGCTGAACATGCGGGGGTGGTGGGGGGAAGCCAGCTCATCCATGGACACGGCGCACAGCCAGCGGACAAAGTCAACTGCAGGCCAGACCCAACGATACATGCGAGGCCTGGTTAGTGACGGCCAGACAGTCACAACTCGAGGCTTCTGCAGTGGTCACAGGGGAGTCAAATACGTACCTATTGCATTTCCATCCAGTCTCGTAGATCCAGTAAAAATTCTACAGGGTAAATTTCAGACATCAAAAAATAAAAATTAGATTTGGGAGCCTAAGTTTCGATTTCAAACACTGAGACAGGGAGAAAGGAAACATTTCAGGGCTGGTGCCTCCACTTTAAAACAAGTGACGAGGCATCGGGGGTACAGAACCGGCCTACAGGCTGAGCTGAGAAGGGGAACACCTACGCTGACAGAGAAAGTGACACCTAGGAAGGGGGGGGGGTCAAAACATAATAGCACACGATGTCACGACAGAGCGAGGGGCAGAGTGAGAACTTTCAAAATGCTGTTCTTCCGTGAGAGCAATAAAATAACTGGAGAGAAAACACCAAAGTCCATGTTTCCAGAACTTAGCTTTGGAATTACCAAAGGCTTGTAAAAATGTTTCATGTAAGAAAAACAGCTGAAACTCAGTAACACTGTGAACACTGTAGCATTTTAAACTTGACATAATTTGGTCATATTTGGTTGCGATTTTCTGGAAAAGGTTTTGAGGGCCAACTTCAGATGACTGTGAAAGCTCTCAGCAGCTGGGGATCACACGCACCACACTGACCTTTCTCAGTCTGAGTGACCCGGACCTGACACCATGTACAGCCATCTAACATGTTAGGAGCCATTCACCTAGTGACCGCACAGAGAGAGCAGTGATTTTCAACCAGCGCGTCACAAGAATTTTTAAACCATGCAATACCTGACTATTTGGTCAGAGGCACTGGCCTCTTTTCCCTTAGATTGTCAAATTAAAAAATAAAAACAGCCAACACAACAGCTGTCCAGTGTGAACGAATCAAAATTATATCTATTTTTTTTTGGTCAGATCAGCAAAAAAACATATTTTTTGGTGTGTTGCAGAGTTTCAGTAATTAGTTTGTGTGTGCCATGAGATGAAAAAGGTTGAAAATTGCCCGGAGTGGTATTTCTCAGTGGGCTGAGCACTGGCCTGCACATTGAAAGGTCCCTGGTTGGATTCCCTATTAGGGCACATGCTTGGGTTGGGGGCCAGATCCCTGGCTGGGGGTGAGCAAGAGGCAACTGATCAATGATTCTCTGGAACACTGATGTTTCTCTCCCTTTCTTTTTCCCTTTGCCTCTCTCTAAAAATAAATAAATAAAATTTAAAAAGAAAAAAAAGAAAGAAAACGGTTGAAAATCGCTGACAGAGAGGACGCCAAGCCCCTGGGCAGTCCAGTTCCCTGGAGAACACAGTCATTACCTGTCTACGGCCACGACCACACTCTGCGAGCTGGTCTCCCCAACCGACTCCTGGAAACTGGCCATCTGTCTCTTGTCCACTCCGCCACTCACCAGGTTACCTGAAACACAGCGCGCACAGTCAACAGTGCTTCCCAGACAGTCAGGTATCCAGAGCAAAGTACCCCACGACATCGACATGCACACAAGAGACAGAAATGAGAATGGTCTGTAGGCGAAAAACCCTTCTTCTGATGACGGAATAAAAATGAACAGGGGTTTTGGCATTTAGCTTTTAAAATGCACTGTTATTACAACTTCCCTGGCCTGTATCAACCATCTCCCTTTCTTGATAGACTTTTACATTTCTATAGTATTCAATGCCCATATTAAGGAAAACAAATCTGAATTAATGGACACAACCCAGAGCTCCTAGAATACGTAATGGTTCACACCTGCTGAACGTTCAGCGTGACATTCCAGGACATCACCCCAGTCACCCTCACACTCTCCCCAGGAAGTAGGTGCTATTACACGCCCCCACTTTCATCGAGTCCAGGCCTCTAACCATTACCCGGTACTGTCCCACCACGCTGTGCCCAACCCAGGAGCCTACTCTCTGCAATCAGACGGCCTGCACTTGACACCTGCCTCTGCCGCCTGCTTGCAGTGCGGCCTTGCTCTAGTCCACAGGTGGCAAACACAAGGCCTGCAGGCCGAATCTGGCACCTTGTGTCTACCCGGCGGCAGTGCCGAGCTCTCACTGACTGGTGAGGAGCAGTTAGTTAACATTTGTACAGTCCTAAAGTTACATTCGGCCCTTTGACGGCAACCGCGAGGCCGATGTGGCCCCGGGTGAAAATGAGCTTGACACCCCTGCTTGAGTCAGTTCAGCCCTGTACCTCACTTTCCTCACTTACAAAATGGGAATAATAGTCCCCATCTCACTGAGTTGCCACAAGGAGTAAATGAGTTAAAAATGTACAAACTGAGAGCTCGGAACGTGGCTGCCCACTTGGCTAACGGGCAGTATCACTGCAAGAGTCTCTCAATCCAGCACAGAGCCAGAGATGATTCTACTTTCGCACGAAGGCTGTTTAAAAAGCCACCCACATGAACATGGAAGAGGCTGACACTACCCTCTGAAATCTGGAGATAAACATACCCATCCTTCTAACAGCAGGTCCTAAAGCTGTAGCCTGTCTGAGGTGGCTTCCCCCCTAGCTTTATGTACAGAGAGAAGTCATGCACCCTGCTGCCGCCGAGAAAACCGGTGTTCACTTGACCGTTCATCACAACTAGACTGCCGAAGCAGCACTTCCATTAATAACCGCACGCCCTTGGCTGGCACAGCAGGAGAACGGTTTACGTGACAGTCCTGAGGAGACAGGAAGTGCTTCGTCCCAGCTAACCCGGGAGCCCCTGCCGGGCAGCCGAGGGCAGGGCCTGGCGTCTTACCGAGGCCGAGGCCCATGAACTCTTCTCCGGCCAACGTGTAGCCCTTCAGGCTTCCTTCTCTTTCACGCCCAGCCCCGGACAGGTAGCGCGTCTTCACACCGGTCCCTATGAGTTGGGCGAGCTCCAGCTGGCTGATGCATTTCAAGATCTAGTGAAAAGAAGGCATGAAGACATGAGTTCCCATTTTATAGCCTGAAAAGGGCACCACGATCTTAAATTAGTCATTAGAGAGTTCTTTTAAACACACAGCTGCTCAGGGAAGAGTAAAATCTGAGAGTCTTAGGATGGTTTCCCTAGTCCCTGAGTGTGGATATAGATGAGTCTTCACTTAAAAACCCCCAAAACCTATTAAGAAGGGAGAGAGAAAATTAGCAAAAGAAAAGCTGGCACAATGGAGTCATGTGATATAAATGTTTAATGATGCAAACTTAGTAAGTGCTCAAGACAGAAAAGAAAGATACTTGACTGGAGAAGGAGACTCCACCCACCATGCCACTCAGAGTGCGCCAGCTAACCTGACTCAGCCACCTCCACCTCCCTTCCCCTCTGTACAGCGAGTGAACCTATCTGCGGTTCCTTTAACCTGACCTGTCTGGTCCTGCCCCAGGGCCTTTACGCTCGCTGTTCCTTATGCCTTTCCCCATGGCTCACTCCTTCGACTCCCAGCTCAGGAATGTGTCCCTCAGAGAGACCCGCTCTGACCACTCCGAGACCACACACCCTCCCCTGGTCACACATGCTGGTATTATGCCAAATAATTATTTGTCCTCCGTCTTTAGTGCCACCGGGACATGAACTCCTTGCTCGCTACTGGACCCCCAGCACTTGACACAGCGGGCAGCTACCACCTGGTCCCCTGAGCGGAGGAGCTCGTGCCCTAGAAGGAGTGTGCGGTGGGGGGGAAGACGGCCTCACAGCCCTGGGGGTGGTTCCGGCGTGAGCGCACACTCCTGCACACAAGCTCTCTCACCGGGCGCTGGCCCGAGGACGCAGAAGCTGGTCTCCACTCCTGCTGGAGGCGAAACCAGCTGCAGGAAACCCACTGAGACACGGCACACGGATGTCCGGGCGAAGCCGTCCCAGGCAGTTTTCAGGGAACCCCTGACTAAAGCTGGGTTTTGCCGTTCGTGCTGATCTGCAATCCAGTCCCAGACTATGGGACTCGACCATCCACTGAGCACCACTGAGTATCTCATAGACTGCCTTCCTCTTGACTGAGAAAAGTACTTCATTTTTACAAAAAAAAAAAAAAAAAAGCCATTGGTCCACACAGCATGCTATTCAATTATCACTAGTAAACTATTAATGCCCTCCCTTTTCCAGAAGCCGGGGGTACGCCTACCTCAAGCAGGTCAGCAACACAAGGTCAAAAACGTACTGGCTCCACCCTGATTTCTCAAGGTTTCTGGCCATCAAACAGGTGGCTGACTCACGTGCAGGGTCTCCGGGCCCTGCTGTACGCATGGTACCCAGCAGGAGCCCCACACGCTTCATACCTCTCAGGCTAAAGAGGTTCGAGGAGAGAAAGCAGCTGTTCGTTGAGTCACTAGGTACTGTGACTCCTCAGAAGAAGTTATTTCTTTAAAAAAGAACCCAACTAATGGTCATTACCAAGGCTTTCAGAATACAGTTTCTCATTTGCCGTGGACATGACCACAAAATATTTTTCCACTAGGTTTTTTCCTGCTATATTGCTAGCATTCAGCCTATTGGGAACATTTTATAAATTAAAAAAATAAAAGCTCCCAACTCAATAAAAATAACACCACCCCTCCTCCACCTTTTCTAACATGGAACGCTCCGGGGTTGTGACAGAGGAAGGAGAGGCTGGGTACGCAGGGACCAAGGTCTGGCCACGAGCACCGTGCTGAGAGCCGACAACTACTGAGCCCGGGGCACCTGCCACACCCAGCCCAAAGCCCTTCGCTGCCAGGTAACTCCTCTCATGCTCACAGCAACCCCGTAAGCCACAGAGAGAGAACGGTGCAGTCCACAGTCTATGCAACCTGCCCATCCCCGCAGGCAGGAGCAGTGGATCCCAGACCAGACCCCAGGGGTCTGGCTCCAGGCCTTTCCACGCCACCATCCAATCCTGGTGCAGGAGGGGGACACGGGGCTGACAGCAGTTTTCGTCTTTGGCATCACAGTCCCCACCGTTCTCAATACCCTCACCTCTACTCCTCAGTTTTCTCCCTACAGCAAAAAGGAATACATGTAGACACATGGTAGAGGTTACACACCAAATTTAAGGAAAAAATCACCTCCGTAATCCTATCCCTCAGGATGCTAACACTTCTGTTTATCCTCTCAAACCCCACTCTGTGTGTGTGTGGCACAAGGGATGATGGCTCGCAAGGTGTTACTATGACTCGTTATTTAATATGCTGTGACCATATTTCCCCAGTGTTGGTTTTTAATAACACCTTTATCTTTCTTCTCTCACGTCTCTTTTAACCCACGGGTCCTTCCCCTCCATCTACTATTTGTCTTGCAATTTATGTGCAGGAGGACCTGGTCGTTTGCCGAGGGCCTGCCATACCCTCACTTGCAGACCGCACTCTTACGGTCACCATTACGGTGTTCCTCTGTCCCCCGGGTTTCCTGCAAACCAGCAGTAGAGGCTTGAACTGACTCGGGTTTGGCTCTGGGGCCAACCAGACCCGGGAGCACATGATGTCTGGCTGTCTCTCCTGTCAGCAACATCACTTTTAGTGACCACGCACCATTCTAAGGAATGGGGTACCACACTTTTTTTTTTAAAGAGCAATCTGTCATTGTTGAAACATCTAGGCTGTTTCTAATCCAATCTTTTCCCCAGAATTTTAGAACAACTAAAATTCTAATGATCTTTCCAATACATGTTTGTACAGGTTAAGTCTTGCCCTGGGTGAGAATGTCATGATGATGTTGAATTAAAAAATGTGAACCCACCCTGGCTGGTGTGGCTCAGTGGATGGAGCACCAGCTTGCAGACCGAGGGGTTGCAGGTTCAATTCCCAGTCAGGGCACATGCCTGGACTGTGGGCCAGGTCCCCAGTAGGGGGTGTGCAAGAGGTAACTACACACTGATGTTTCTCTCCCTCTTTCTCCCTCCTTTCCCCCTCTCTAAAAATAAATAAATAAATAAATAAATAAATAAATAGTCTAAAAAAAAAAAAAAAAGTGAACCCACTGGCAGTTTGCCCCATGGCTCAATGTAAATGCCGACCATCTCTTTTTAGAGACAATCAGGAGAGAAGTCAGGCCCCTAGCTCCGTCCTGAATCTGCTCACCGACTGTAAGACTGTAAGAGCTCCCAGGAGGTGCGTAAGGGCCTGGGGAAGCAGCGCCGTTGTGGAAGGAAAGTTGTCACAACACAAGTGCATTCCATGAGGACGATGGCCACTGGTGAGGTGGCACCTGTGAATGCACTTCCCCTGGCTTTCACATACATGAGGTGTTTGGGGGTGAGAGAGTTGAAGTTACACTTGACTTCAAGAAAAATGAAAGTGGCCAAAGAGAGACACTGGATAAAAGGAACGTGGGGTCACCCCAAGACAAGGTCACCGCCAGGCTCTCTGAGATGCGCACCTCGTGCCAGGAATTCCCTAGGTAGTTGCCGTCAGTGTGAGCCACTGTGATAAGCGTCTTTATGGTGTCGATGTTCTTCTGCTTCATTTCTGTGATGCTGGAGCTGGCCGTCAGCAGGGAGAAGCGAGCAAGAGCCTGAACGTAGGCGTCTCGTTCCAGCTGTAAGGGAAGTGGAGGAGAGAACACTGAGATCCTACCCACGGCACGACCGTCTTCACGTGGATGGGGCTGGGGCACCCGGCTTCTCTGACACCTTCCGCGCACACACACCGAAAGGCTTCACGCGCAGTAACGTGCCAGTCACTCCACGCTGCTGCCCTCCTGCTACCGGAACATCCCACTGAGGCTGCGGCGCACTGCGTGTTTGAGAACTGGCCCTCTCCTTTCCAAGCGAGCTCAACCTTGTGTTCCTGCCCCACCCCCTTGGGAGGGAGCGGAGGAGGAATCTGTTGAATGCTAAGACTGTCACATAGATTCTAGCATCTGTAGCAATCCTGTAAAGTAAGTCTACTTTTTCAGGTTTGCAAATGAGGAAACCAAGGTGTCTTAGACGGAAGGACACCTGGCCAATGGCACGTGGCTAGGGAAAGAGCAGAGATGGGCACTGAGACCCAGTGTCTGACAGCAAAGCCCATGGTCTCAGGACCAAAGAAAACATCCGACTGTAAAATAAATGGCAAGAGAAGACTGGGTTTTTCAAAATAAATGGGTGCAAATTCTCACCAACCTGGAAAATAAATGGGATCAACAATGTCCTGATTTTAAAACAGTTTGAGAACTGTATTTTATTTGCTAGAATTTTCCAAGATTCAAAAAGTTGACATTTTCATTTTTCATTGAACCATTTACTTCCCCTAAACAAGATTTGGAAATGAGGGAAAATATATAATAAAAACTGATTTTAAAAGAAAAAGTAATGTTTCAAGTATTAGGGCAGCCAAGTTACATAGATCAAATCCAATCTAGCCTGAACTTCCAAAAAAGGGTTTTCAACCTTAAAACCTCTGAAATAAGGTTTTAACCCAAACCTCCTTTTTTTCCCCCCAATGAGGCAGTTGCCAGCACAAGCCTGTGGGCTGCTTCTCAATGGGCACGAGGAAGGAGCTGGCTGAGACTCTCTTGGCTAATTGGAAATGCCTGATAGTTTCTAGGCCCTGCCAGATCTCGGAGAACACAGCCCACCAGCATCTCCGGAACTCTGCTGACTCACACCCACCTGCATCCCGAAGATGCAGGCGATCCGGATCGCGCACCGGATGCCCTCCAAGCACAGCGAGGCCACCTCAGTGTCGTCGCAGTTCTGCAGTCCGATGCTGTAGGCGGCCAGCAGTGGTGTCCACACCAGCTGCCAAGGAAGGAAGGTTTCAGTTATGTCAGAATGTCAGGAGAAAGAGCACTTACAAGCCACACTGCTGGTTATGAGCACAGCCAGGATGCCAAGTTCACGCTATTTTTATTTCAATCTATTCCAGTCACTATGTAAAACGGTTCCTCCTAAGCTGTGGCCAGAGCTATGACTACAGAGATGGCATACACTACATGCACAGTTCCAAAGGGAGGAAGGCGAACCTGGGGCCAGCGAGCCACCGCTATGCGTCCCTGGGCGCACGGCAGACACCGCTGACCAATCAGAGACCCCGCCGTGTGGCAGGCAGCCACCACTGACCAGAGGCTGGCGTGCAAAATAAAGCCTATGAGCAACTTGTCTTCCGTAAACTTAGTTCACTAAAAGACTCCTAATTATTTCGATTTTACTTTTCCTCCAGTTTTCTTGTGAACTCCATAAAAAGGAATGCTCACAAAAATCTAGACTCAATCAATCAACAGGATACGGACAGCTATAAAAACATCTTCAGAGAAAAATGAATGTTATGTGTACAGAATGTGTGCTTTTCCTATACATTTTAAAAACAGAGAGGCCCCAGGATATGGTCTCTCACTTCCACCTACTCTCAACGGCTAAACTCACCCTGAGGTCACACTAAAACTGTCTCTTCTGCCTGAACAGTTACTTGTTTAAAGTTTGATTTATTGATTGGAGAGAGGAACATACATTTATTGTTCCATTTATTTATGCACTCACTGGTTGCTTCTTGTATGTGCTCTGATGGGGGATCAAATCTGCAACCCTGGTGCATTGGGACGACGCTCTAACCAACTGAGCTACCTGGCCAGGGCCTGGCAGAATAATTTTTTATTCATTCAATCCTCCACCATCCCCGTATTTGTCTCCATTTTACAGATGATGAACAGAGAGACGGTCAGTAACTGACCAAGGTCACAGAGCTACCACGTGGCAAAGGCAGGGCTCCAACCCAGATGTGCTGACCACGGAGCTTGTGCTTCTGGCCGGGGCGGTGCCGGTGCATCCCCAGCACCATCAAAGGCCTTCTGGGCAGGATTCGCCTTAGCCACTATTCAGAAAGCAACCCCCAAACTCGGCCTTTCCTCTCCTCAATCTCTTCATCATTATAAACTTGCTGGTCAGCTTCCAGCTGGTTAACTCCAGAACTGGGGTTAGCCATGTCCTAACCCCTCGGGATACTCACTTTGAACATTGGCCGAACGTGGTCCAAGTGAGTGGCACTCGTGAATGGGGCTTTGGCGTGGCTCACAGCCTCCATCAGAGCTTTGGCTGTTTTAGCCATTTGCTCCATCTCCAAATTGTACAGTAGCCGCCGCTGCTTTTCACTAGCTACACCTACAGAGAAACGAGATAAACAGCAGCTGATGCTCACTGGGTGCTTGCTGAGTACCAGGCACTGATTGAACAGACCCATAATAATTAACTCACAGATCCTCCCAACCACCTCTTGAGTGTATAAGAAATATTATTACCATTTTACTGATGGGAAAATGAGGCACAGAGAGGTTAAGTAACTTACCCAGAGTCACACTGCTAATAAGCAGTAGAGCTGGGACCTGAGTGGTTCTAAAGCCTGAACTGGAAACCACTACCCTCTGCTGCCTCTTAAACCAAGAAATGGACGGCTTCACAGGGGTCTTCACTAACAGGATTCTAATCATGTTGGCACAATCGCCACTGGCATTAAAGCACAGTTTTAAGGAGGAATTCAGATTACTTATTTTAAATTCTCTCTTGTAACTAATCACAAACATAGCAAGAAAATGGTGATATAAGAGAACCAACATAATTGTAATAATTAATTTATACACATTTCTTTTTAAAAAGAATCCTCACATGATATGTTCATTAATTTGAGAGAGAGAGAGAGGGGGAAGGGGGGAAGAGAGAGAGAAAGAGAGAAACATCAATGCGAGAGAAACATCGATCAGTGGCTTCCCATACACACCCCCACCAGGGATTGGAACCGCAACCTAGGTACGTGCCCTGACTGGGAATCAAACCCACAACCTCTTGGTGTACAATATGACATTTTAGTTAATTGAGTCACCCAACCAGGGCTTAATCACATTTCTTATTCAGGTCTCTAGATAGGCAAAAGAAATTCATCACCAGAGAGCTTAATTGTGCATTCTGACACACCCAGATATTGTGGTGAAGAGAAATAATTTGCCATTAGACCTTACTCTGCTTAGTGGATTTGGCTGCGATTGTGTGTTCTTTCGTTTCCTTCATTGCAATCTTCTTGCCTTCTATCTCTTCATAGATGCTGGAGAGATATTCTTCTGGCAGGTCTTTACTATCATTGATGCCCCGATTCATTTTAATATACTGTTCTTTTGTCATTTTATTTTTTACCTAAAATTTTAAACAATCGCATTTAGAAAACAGCCAGCGGCCCAAATAAGGCTACTTACGCAGCTACCACAATATACACATCATGAACATGTTTTACCTGAGGGCTGTGCAAGTCTGTGGTTAGCATGATAATCGAGTATGCGAGGACGTACGCAGTGTCAGCACTAGCAAACAGAGTTTGCCTGGAAGAAAAGATTCCAGATGTCAGAACGAGCACGGGGAGGAGGCTGGGACAGTCCCGTGCTGACGGGGGGACACGCTTCGCTAAAAGCAGCCCGGCTGTTCCATGTGGTGCCAAATGAGCCAAGGGTTTCCCTACGTCCATCATCACTGATTGATAATTAACCACCCAGGATGCAGAGAAAGCTAATTCAGAATGTGTGCCAGCTTTAGACTTCTCGACTAAAGCAGTTTCCAGCCAGTTTGGTAAGATCTCCGAGTAGCCTCGAGGGACAGGGTCTGGGGTGAAGCAAGCGAGGCGCCCCCACTCCGGGTGTCGACCCTGCAGTGCAAGACCCCGAGAGCGAGGCCCCTTCGTGTGCACCCTTAGGTCCTCTCTCAGGCATCCATGCCATGCTACGCACCCATGCCGTGCTACGCACTGCGTGGAAAGCCGGCTAAAACTGCTATCCAGTTATCAGCTACTTCCAGTTTACATTACCCACTGTAATATTTAACAGTAGAAATACAAAGGAAATATTTATGTATCCTAAACAATATGCTGGTGAAGTCTGATTATTTTTGTCTTAAGCAAGAAAAAAAAAGACAAAAACTGTTGGATACACAGCTTCATAATATGTGAGGCTAAAGCTAGAAAAACTGGTCTGTTCAAATTGTCCCCAGTAAGAAGGGGAGAAATTCTGAAGAACACACAAAAGGCCTGCATTCCCATGTGAAATTTAATTGGGTCACATACTCGAATTTAGTGACTGAGGGAGACAGACCAAGGGCTCCAGGTACACACAGGAGACACAGGCAGATGTCAGAGGTATGACAGGTTTGGTTCCAGGCCACCACGATAAAGCCAATATTGCAACAAAGCACGTCACACAAATTTTTTGGTTTCCAAGTGCACACAGAAGTTATGTTTTCATAATAGTAGTCTATTAAAGTGCAGAATAGCATTGTGTCTAAAAAAATGTGTGTATGTGTCTTAAATTACTTCATTGCTAAAAATCCTAGTCATCGTCTGAGACTTCAGCAAACTGGAGTCTTTCTGCCGGTGGAGGGTCTTGCCTAGACACCAGTGGCTGCTGACTGGTCAGCCGGGTGGCTGCTGACAGCAGGGGTGGCCTGTGGCAAGCTCTTCGCTGCCTGCCTGGCACAGAGGCCTGGCTTTCAGCCTGTCTCAGCCTTTGACGTGGCTGTCCTCACTGAGTGAGAGATATGGGACTCCCCTTTCTTTAAATCTTTATTGTTTAACATATTTTATTGATTATGCTATCGAGAGAGAGATGTGACTCTCCTTTTTACTTGAAAACTTAAGAGGCCACTATAGGATTATTTACTAGCCTAACTTCAATACGGTTTTGTCTCAGGGGCAGGGAGGCCCAAGGAGAGGCAGAGGGACAAGGGAACGGCTAGCTGTTAGAGCAGGCAGCACACACGCCATTTATTAAGTCCCCCATCTTATTTGGATGTGGCCGTGGTTCCCCAAAACAGTAACAGCAACATCAAAGGTCACTCACTGATCACAGACCACGGTAACAAATATACCAATAGTGGAAAAATCTGAGATACTGTAGACTACCAAAATGTGACAGGGAGACACAAGCAAGCAAATGCTTTTGGAAAAATGGCGCTGATGGACTTGCTTGTGCAGGGTGGCCCCAAGTCTTTAATTTGCAAAAAACACAGTACCTGTGAAGTGCAATCAACAAGGTGTGCCTGTGTGTTTAAAGTAAACAACATCTAATTATGTGTTCACGGCAAACTCGAGCATCATCCATTTGGTTAAAATGACCAGATGCTGCGTTTGCTGGCTACGCCGTCTCTTTGCTGTACACTTGGAGGACTGGGAGTAATTAATATGAAAACCAAATTGACTATGGAAATAAAACTGTTGCCAAAATGTTTCTACTGAACAATTCCACATCATATTCTCAGTATAGCCAGACATTGTTAACTTCACGTTCAGCAGAAAGAACAGCGTGAGCTTCGAGTTAGGCAAACCCATACACGACCCTGGCTCTGCTGCCTACCAGCTGATTGGTTCTGGAGAGCTGCTCAATGTTCCAGGGCCTGTTTCCTCGTCTGTGAAATGGGGACACTACTCCCAGGCTTACCGTTAGTTCAATGTGATGCATGTAAGACGCGGGCCTGGCTGGCACACAGGGGGTTTTTAACAAAAGCCAGCTCTCTCTTCAATTTCGCTCCTACAAAATCATGGCCTACCTATGAAAAAGGTCCCTGTGTGGAATCAGGTACTTAGAAGGGTTTTATCAGTTACATAGCCATTTTTGTAACCTGCTCATCGGTATGTAATTAAGAAAAACTAAAACCCTTGAGAGCTACCCCAGTTACTAAGTCAGGGAGTTGTTTCTGATTAGGGAAGAGGTGCCCAGGTGCCTCCTCTCAGCCCCTGAAACCACCCTCCGACCATCCCTAATAGCGCGGGCTCCAGGTGGGAGCTCGGGCAAGTCACTTAGCCCCTTGGGTGCTCAGCCTCGCTGTCTGCAGAGGGAGACGCAAAGAGCCGCTCCGCGGTCTCACACGGGGCGATCCCTCAGCACCGTGTCTGGCACGTGGTGAATGGAAGCTTTACTTGCTTGGCAAAGGTTTACCGATAGCACACTCAACCCCAACCTAACCAAGGTTAGCGTTCTGATACAGGGAAAACACGTGTGGAAAAGATTTAAACACAGCACTCACCCCTGGTTGCACTCTATGTATCGTGCAGCAAACTTCTCCATTAACCGATCAATCTTCTGGGCCTCCCCGGGAAGGCGGAAACCTTCTAGAAAGGCCCGAAGGGCCGAGACAAACTCCTTTTCACAGAAGTCAAGTTGGTCCACATAGGCGTACATCACCTCCTTGTTGAACTTGGTGCTGTCTCCCAGAAAATCACCTACTTGGGTCTGAAACATATATATTCACTTACGTCCAGAAATTGTCAAATATGAACGCAGAAGGAAAGACACTTCAGTCAAAGGGGGGATGCAGAATGCCCAGCTCCGGACACCCAGAACAGACTACATTGCTAGAGAAGCTAGGTGACCCCTGAGCCTGTCCATCCCCCCAGTCATTCCAGGTCACTCTGTACTGCCACAAAGGAAGAGGAGGAGGCACAAGAGACTTAACAATGGAAGAAAGATGGGACACGCTCCGGAGAGAGAGCAGTGGCAGACGGGCAGCCAGAACAGTCCCTGCATGGAAGGCACACTTCTAGCTCTGCAGCTGTCCCTGTGCCACCAAGTACACAGCCACTCGTCAGGAGGCTGGTTCACCCCCTTCAAAGAGCTTTGTGCATCGCTGGCCAAAGGGATGAGTAGGGCTGCTGGAAGCAGGGCGTGCACTCAGGCCAGACAATCTCTAGGTAAAAGCTGCTCTGATTTCAGAGTCACTCGAGAGAACCCACGTGCAAGTGCTCAACGCCCAGGCTTACAGAATCTAGACGCTCCTCCTGGTGCAGGAATTGGGCAATCTCTTCAACTGATGTTCCCAGCATGCCCTGCTCCTGGAGAAACTGGATCCCTCTCTTGGGTTTCTTGTTGAACCTGTTTAAGATAAGACGGGACACGGATGGCTCATTTCAAAATCTAAAGGACAGAAATAACTAGCATTTGAGACAGGTTACAATAACACCATGAACGAGTCATCACGTATTAGCTAAGAAGGTCCTGTGTGTCCTGGCAGCTTTTCTGAATTCCACCTTCGACTTCTGACCTAGCTGTACAGCTGAGTCTGCTGGTGGTCACCCAGTACCCATCCTCCCCTTCTCCAACAGCTGGGTACACGACTGGGTACAACAACTGGGTACACGACTCCCTAGAATAAAAACTACGTTTCCCTGCTTCCCTTAAACCAAGTACAGCCACGTGATACAGTTCTAGCCAGGGAGGACATGGGCAGAAGTAGTATGCATACTTCTAGGAAGGCTTCTTAAAGCCGACTTGGCTGGGAGGTATACCCTTTTTGCCCTTTTCCCCTTCTTCTCCGGAATACGCGTGAGATGGATAAAAACACTTGGTAGTGTTCAAGGACTGAAACACGTCATGTGACTCAGGGGTATCGGCAGGAGATGAGGTCAGCGAGCCCTGAGGCCAGTGAGAGGGCCAGAGGCTGGGGCGGGCTGTGATGAGAGAAGGGGCAGTCTGGAATGATTTCAGGCAGGGGAGTGGTAAGACTTAAGTGTTCAAAATTACTTCTGAGAGATGCAGGCTGGTGGGAGAGGAAATGAAGAAATCAACACTTCAATCATTCAAAAGTTGGACAGGATATGAGACTGTGTGCATATGCGTTTTGTCTGTAAAAGACTAGAAAGAAAACACATTAAGATTTACCAGTGGTTATGATGATAATGGGGTGGTTATATGGGAGAATGTTCTTATTTTTCAAAGACGCAGGGCCGAAGTGTTATGATGGCTGCAATTTACCTTCAGGTGGTTCAGGAAAACACACACACTCACAACACTAATGTGGCAAATGTCAATTCTTCTGTATGTTGAAATTTTTCATAATATATAGTTGGGAAAAACGTTACCAACGGTGATTTTTTTTCTAGGTAGTAATTTTATGAGCAATTTGAACATTTTCATTTTATGCTTTTCTGTATTTTCTAAAGCAGTTTAATTTTTTTCATGATGGAAAAAATAAAAAGACCGGGCATCGACCGCACAAAGCCACTGAGTTTCTCTCTCACTCACTCTGCTGGCTCAATCAGGCTCAGCTGCAAGTGCCAGCACTGGCCTCCTGGGAAAGGCATTTCCCCCTGGGGAGCCAGCCCCAGGTCCCCAGCGACGTGGCTTCGCCAGAGGCCCCGAGAGATTCAGCCGGAGCAGCGCCCACACTCACAGCTCAATGCCGTGTTCAATGATCTCTTTCTGTTGCTTGATGACCTCAAACTGCTCAGGATCATCCTGGACAGCCGTCTGGGTCCCTGAGGACACCGTGGACTCCATGGATGTCACGCTGCTCCGTCTCGCCATGTCGAGGCCTTTCCCATCCCCCATATCCGGATCTGTGGGCCTCTCCTGACCTGCAATGACGGAAAAGAAAAGAAAACCGTCAGCAGATGGGGCCCAGACACGGCTGAGCTCAGGCCTGGCTCTGCAATTCCCCTTTCCAGAGCTGTAACAATAACCTTGGTACTGTAAAGATCACAAGCATGCAACTCTGATTTCACTCTGACACTGTACTTAGAAACTTACCTTTCTGTGGTACTTGAGAAACTCATTCTGAAATTCACGTGAAAGTATAAAGTGCAAAAACGATCCAGACACTTGCACTGGTGCAAGAACAGACAAACCAGTAGAACAGAACGGAAAATTCAGAAGCAGACGTACGCGCAGAGGGGAGTATGGTATGTTGTAGGTGGGGCGCCAGATCAGCGAGGGAGGGACTGCTAAAAAGCATGGGAACAACTGGTTCTTCATTTGCAAAAATGAAGTCAGAGCACAATTCGTACATTTCCTCCCCCAAATTCCAGATGGGTCAAAAAGCAGGCCCTTTAAAACACTACAGGTATTTAGCAAACTAAAATGTTCTGGCTAACTCGAAGACAAATGCACGAAGGCAACTTCCCCCAACAGCCACAGTAGCCCGCTGTGAACGGAGGTGGCGGCGGCCGCAACACTTCTCACCGAGGCTGGTCTGGTGGTTGGGGTTCACGTACAGGTCTTTGCTCCACTCCACCATGCACTTGAGAATGGACACGAGGCACTCCAGGCCTTTCTTCCTCAGACTGAGCTCCTAAAGGACAGGAGTGACAAGGCTCAGAGACTTAACAGGTAAATGAAGGGCAGACATCCACGGGGCTCCCGGGGAATCCCACAAGGATACAAGATAACCACTGACATGCAGTGCTACTCAAGCGAAAGTTAACAGGTGACATAACTATTAAGGGCTCATTGCAAAACACCAGAAAATCTCTATGGGCATTCATTACAAACATCTTATCAGCAAAAATACAGGATGTGTGCTTTCTTAAAACGAAGTGTTATCTGAATTTCAAAAAGGAAGTTCTCACTCATTGATTGTGTAATTTGAAAAAAATACTTAAAACACTTTCCTTTTTTTTTTAAATTAAATAACAGTGACCTCTAAAAAAGACGAAAGGATCTTACTCAGCAAATGACTGTTTCTGGACACATTCTTATCCCCCAAACACATACAAATGTACCCCATTTTAAGGCTCACTCTACAATAAAAACACTGATTTTTTTTTTAACAAATAGTATTTCTTAAATAAAAAATTAAAGGTGAATTGCATACAATCTATTTTAGGCTCAAAACAGCATCTAAGGTGGCACAGGTCTCTCTGTGAACCTGATGACAGTGCGAACCTCCTTCCGGAAACAACGCCCAGGCCCCCAAAGTCTACACATAATTCTGGGCAGCTCACAGACCTTCGGACCAGTCCAGAAGGACTCTACTCCTTGCAGGCACACCAGTGAGAGGCGATCTCTTCTGCCTTCACTGGAGCCTGAGATCCTGCTGCCGCAAGGTTTCTGGGAAGGTGACTGAGAGTGACCTTGCCCCTACAGATCTCAGCTCAAGCGCCGCCTTCCCAGGAAGACTACTCCAATGACATCACTGAGGATAAGGTCCCGCCGCCCCCCCCACCCACCGCACTGCTTTGCTACCTTCTCTGCTTTATCCCTGCAGTTTACTCCTTCCTTGCCCGCTCAGAACTGTCACGACGGCAGCGACTGTGCGCCAGCACACACGTCCGTCTGCTTTATACCCCAGCCCCAGTGAATGTTTATTGAAATGAACCTCAAACAAAAATGAGAGCTCCTGGAGCTTCTACCTGAAGAGGTGTCATTCCCAGCTCATGTCCACTTCTTCCCTGAGCGATTTTGGATAAATCATTTACGAGGCGTTCGAAAATGTTAGCAGCATTTAAATCACAGTCGTAGTTGACATAAATATCTACAACACACTGGGCATCTTGGGAAATAACAGACAGATATTAGAAATTCTGATTGAACACAAAGGCAGTTATGTTTTTTTTATTGAACAGGATCCCCTTTTCAAACATTTTCCCCAGTGAATAACCAACTCAGGTGGACATGCCTTACACAGGAAACATGTGTCGCAAGCACCAGGGAGGCGGGACGCCCTCTCTCTAGGCCTCGGCACTAACTGAAATCTCAGGCAGGTCACTCTACCTTCTCCAAGATCACTTTCCTCATCAAAAAAAGGAGTAACAGTCCTGGTTGGTGTGGCTCAGTTGGTTGGAGCATCATCCCGTAACCGAAAGGTTGCAGGTTTGATTCCCAGTCAGGGCTCATAGGAGCCCTGGTCCAGATGAGGATAGGAGGCAACCAATTGCTGCTTCTATCTCACATCAATGTTTCTTTCTCCCCCCTTCCTCTCTTGATAAAAGCAGTAAAAAAATGTCCTTGGTGAGGCCAAAAAAAAAAAAAGAGTAACAGTTGCCCGATCCACCTCTCGAAGGTGCGGAACTCTTACGGACTTATGTTTGATGACGCAAGCAGGCTGCTGGCGTTACAGTCACGTGATCATGAGGTGTAAGACGAATTCAAACCCCTACACGCCCACTCAGGAGCTGGCAGCACCAACACCTGGGACCCTGGGACTTAGAAAAGCAGTTTTCCAGGGTTTGGGGTTCTCCAGGTCGTGGACTTTTCAATACTAAGATTTCTCAGGCCACCGAGACCGAGAAATTGTCATCCTCTAGAGGAGAGGTGGGGCAGGACTGTTCATTAGGTTAGCATTGGCCTCCAAGGTCATGATTTCCCCAGCACTTCATCAAAACTTTAAAAGGAGGAGAGAGAGTTCCTCCTCGGGACTTCGGCAAATGAACGCACCAGGAGGCCCTGGGCCAGCCAAAGGAATAAGCACGCGCCCTCGGGGTGCACACACCTGCGCAGATCCTCGTCAGAGTCTGAATGACCATCCACCTGTGCTCAAAAGAACTGGTTGACGTTTCTAAAATGTTCAGGAAAATCTCTTTGAAAAAGACCTAGATGACGTGGAAACCAAGGAGGACACTGATTAGCAGTCTGAACTAGGGCTCCGAACCACAAAGCCTTTAGAGCTCAGAGGACAGGCAGGCCCCATCCATGGCGAAGGAAGGGCGGCGTCCACACGTTGCGGAGTCGCGTCGGGACGCTGGCCGTGTGGGAACAGCCGGGGGGCGGGGCCGCAGGGAACTGGGGAACACGGGCCCATTGGAGGAGGGGCTCTTCCTGAGTGACCGCCAAGAGCTGCCACGTGGAGAGGCAGGGTTTTTTTGAGAGAAACCAGGAAATCTAGATTTTCACAGAGAATCTGATTTCTCAACTTGGCAACTAGTTCAGGGCATTTCCAATAATTTACAGGCTAAACAAACAAGTTGTGGGGTCTGAGCCTAGCACACAGACCATGTGACTTAAACCTCTGGTTAAAATGAAAACCATACGAGACTTTGGGGCAGTAACTATTTAGGAAAAGGTAGTCTCTCCTCATTCATTCAAAAAGTTCTTTGGGGGTGGCATTCAGCAGACTGTGTTACTGTAGTTCTTGGTGACTGTGCCACCAGCAGTTAACTCATCTGGTATGAGATTAAAAAACCAATTTGGAGGCCGTACCTCTATCTGCATTTTCAAGTGCATTTTGAAGTTTGAAAGAAGAGTAAGAAAAATGGCCAGAGAGAGCTCAAAGACATCAGGCACGGAGGAGACGCCGTTTTTGGACAACGCCACGCAGAGGTACTGCTTGATGGCGTTGATGAACATCTCGTGGGTCCTGAAGACTGGGCCGGCGTTCTGCAGCACGGACAGGAGCAGCTGCAGGGAAACCACCTTGGAGCGCAGCTCGTGGGACCTGGCGAAGAAAATGAAAATGATGATGAGGCTAGACGATAAAATTTAAAAATCAAGTTACTCGAGCAGGTCTCGTTCCTCTATAGGTGAGAACTGTCTGAGAAGCCAATGAGTTAAGAACTAGCAACGGCACCCAATGTCAAGAGACCAAGAGCAGACGGCACGAGGTGGGCCCTCTTGAACCCGCAGACCCTGTGAGCGCAAGGGCTGCCAGCTCCTACTCCCCCTCCCGCCCCACCACGAAGTGCCGAGGACAGCAGGAGAGAGGCCGTGCCAGCTGACTCTGGGGAGCTGGTCCTGGAACCAACCTGACGGAACAAGTACTTCACATCATTCCTGGGACCCTAAGACATCCGGCCCTCTCTACCTTCACAGACAAGGAAGGGGGTGCCCAAGGGAGGGTAAGAAACGGGAACCTTCCATGGACCGTTTCCCTAATGGTTACCTTCACAGAATAAGAGTTGAGGGTTCTTAAGGACTAGCAATAATAACAACGATAATAAGAGTGATGATAAAACTCTTACAAAGGGCAAGGCCCTGTGCTTGCATGTCACTACATATTATTTTATTAAATGGGTCCTGTGAGGTGATTTTCTATATTCCTGCTTTTCCGATGATGTCAGCAGCTCCCACAGCCCTGGAGCTGGTCTCAAGTGGAAGAGCCGGGATGGAATACAGTCTTTGGGGCCCCAAGGCCTCTGCGTGGACAGGCCACAGCACTCCATCCTCGTGACAGTTCGTTCACCACCACAAAGAAAGATTTGGCTTTTCTGGTTTGAGTCTCGGGCCCAGACCTGCATCCATGCAGCAGACAAAGGTCTCCAACGGGTCATGAGACTGAGGTCTGCTCACATCACATCTTGCCCCCGCCGCCCTTAGTATATTAAATCCGTCAGTCAGTAGAAAGAGGGTGCACGCATATTCAACGAAATTATTTTTAGCACATAAACCAAGAAAGCAAAACTGGGCAAACTCCTGGTTGGTGGGGACACAAAGATAATTCATTATGAGTTTGAAAAGCTGTAAAACCATCCTGAATAAATTCCTGCATTCACACCAATCAGGGGCCAAGACACTGAGCTTCCTGGAACCCCTCAGATCCTCCTGGGCCATCTGGGTCATAAACAGCTAAGAACTGCTGTCTGCTCACCTTGGATCTGGGGGGCCTTCGCCAAGGGGCTTCATGGACAGCTTGCAAAGGGAGCGAAACACAAGGAAGGCGTCTTTCTGCAGAGTGTGAGAGAACCTAGCGGCCACCTGATGCCCTTGTGTGTCCGGTTCCTAAGGTGAGAAAGAAATGAGAAAAATCAAAGGGTCAATACAAAAGGATGGCTGTTTTCAAAAATAAGAAATGTCATTACTTCATGGAAATGTATTTTATTTTTTCAGCGGGGAAGTGAGGGATGTGGCGTGGGGAGAAATGGCAAAACAGGAGCTGTGGGGGGCCATTTGAGCAATTCTAACACCTGTTCCTCGTCCTTCAGAAAGTGGGTGTGAGTGGTGCAACGTGATAAATGCACGAACATTAAATCATAAAAAACTAGAACAAATATAAGTAACTATTCATATAAGCTTGGGTAAAAATGTATTTCTAAAAATACTATTCCAAGATAAATGAAAAATATGATGGATGTTTTAAAATAAACCTTAAATAAGTAAGCTACATTTAAAAATGAAAAATATTTGTAACCTATGGCAAGGATTAATATCTTCAACATACAAAAAAAACCCAAACAACCATACAATAAGTTATTACAATTCATTAAGGAAACATGGAAACGTTTATCTCAAATGAAGAGAAGCAAAAAACATGAAGAAGCAGTTCACCAAGAAATGCAAATGACAAACCTACATGACCTCACTATGAATCATTAAGGCAGGACCTTTCTCCTGTGAGACTGGCAAAGGTCTGCATGAATGCTGGGAAAATGAGAACCGAGCGCCTACAGGTGGGCACAGATGCCAGCATTACCTTCCCAATAGGCTAATTTGATGTTAAGGATCAAAAGGCTTAGCCAGAGCTTCCAACTCTTGATCCAGCAATACCACTTGCAGGGATTTATCCTAAAGAAAGAATTAAGGATGTGCACAAGACTTATCTATAAGGATGTTCATTACAGAACTCTTGTTTCCTGTGATAAAACTGAAATCACCTACAGGGAATTGGCTGAATAGATTATGGTAATCCATATGAGTGATTTGACACGGCCATTAAAAAGTCAGTTACATCTATACATACTGATGTGGAGAGATGCCCATGAGATAATGCTGAACAAACCATGAGTGAACAAACCAAGTCAGCCCAGTATATAAGACATGAGAGTCTTGAGTATGTATTTAAAGACATCCATCTCTCTGTGCATCCTTAACAGGGATACTATCACCCCTAGGGGGCCGCCACAGAGTGAATGCTGGTGTCCCCCAAAATTCGAATTCTGGAACCTAATCTCCAACGTGGTGATGTTAGGAGGTGAGAATTGGGGGAGGTACTCAGGTCAGGAGGGTGGAGTCCTCACGAATGGGATTCGTGCCCTTACACAGGAGGCCCCGGGGAGCGCCCTCGCCCTCGGCCGCGCGAGGACAGGGGAGACAACTGCCCGTGAGCCAGGAAGCAGACCCTCACCACACACTGAAACTGCTGGGGTCTTGATCTTGGACTTCCAGCCTCCAGGACCGCAGGAAGCAAGTTTCTGTTGTTTATAAGCCGCGGCCTGTGGTATTCTGTTTTAACAGGCTAATATGAGGGTAAAACTATGGCTCTCAGGGGGTGAAAAAAAATCTTATTTTCTATGTATAAAACAGATATATATATATACAGTTATATAAACAGTACCTTTAAAATTTCATGAAGGTGGGTGGTAAAAAGGTTCATTAAAAGGGCAACAATTAAAAAGGTTGACAAACACTGGTGAAAAGGTACAGAGAGTGAGTTTATAACATTTTCAACAGAAAATGAAAACTATTAAAAAATTGTGGCAGATGTATCTATGGGCCTGAAAAAATGTTAATATATACAAAGTTTAAAAAGTAGGTTACACAACAGTATATATATTGTTATTCTATTTAAGTGAAAAAAATATGTGAGGGGAGGAGAGTTTAGAAAGCTATAATTAAAAGGTTAATAACAAGGGTTACCTCTGAATTATGGGACCATGGATGACTTTTATATCTCCCTGTTTTTCCTTCTCTGCATTTCTTTGTTTTTTTTTATAATGAGTGCATATTACTTTGAGAGAGGAGTAACAGTGCAGGAAACGTCATTGTTAACAATCTGAATAAACAGGGTTTGATAATGCTGTTGTATACAATCTACACTAACTGGCGCATTCTAAAGTGGAACCTAACAACACAAAGAATATCACGCCTGGACTCTGTGACCAATGACTGAACAGGGCTAGAGGGTTCTCACTCGTTTCTTTGACAGAGAACTCTGCCTCTTCGACAAAGGTAAAAATCGAACGCAGTCTGTATAAGCCAATCATCAACATACCAGGTTATCTGCTGATGACAGGGACTGCCTGTCATCTGCTATCCCATTGGTCTGTGAGTTTTCGTCCACTGCTGGTGGGACAGCACATTCCTGGCCCTCCAGTTCGCCAAGGGCTGTCTCGGGGTCTATCAGACTGTGCTTTTGTGCTGCTTCTTCAAACACAAACACAAAAGGCATCACCGAATTAGCGCTTATCCAGAAAGGCAGCCTGACGCCATGCGGAAGTGATTCATGTAACCTTCCAGGTACCACTTTTCTCCTTGGCCCGCACCACTGCCCCATGACTGACATCATATTGCAACAGGCTTGGCCAAAGTGGTAAGTTTCCCACGCGTCTGGTACCCGCAGCCCCACTGCCGGGGGCCTGGCTCACACTGCAGTCCACATCAATGGTGCCTCCAGAACTGTGCGATATGGCGGCCCTGCCCACCCTGTCCCCTTCGAAAACAATTAGAAGCTACTAACATGAAAAGGGTAGGCTTTTTAAAAAAAGAGTTATTAATACAGGCATTAGAGAAGAAGAGCCACATAAATAAGAGGATTTGACAGTTATGAAAGAAAACCTCACAGAAAAAAAATGTAGATCTGAGCTTCCTGGCAACCATGTGAAAAAAGGAAAAACAAAGAATTGAACAGATTTCACCATTTAATGAAAGAAAGCATATCTGATGATTAGCAGAACAGCTGGCCCTGGCTGGTGTGGCTCAGTGGGTTGAGTGCTGGCCTGTGAATCAAAGGGTCGCTGGTTCTATTCCCAGTCGGGGCACATGCCTGGGTTGCAGGCCAGGTCCCCAGTAGGGGGTGCACAAGAGGCAACCACACTGATGTTTCTCTCCCTCTCTTCCCCTCTCTAAAAATAATATATATGTAAAAGAATGGCTTAACTCCATGAGGAATTTACCATGTGGATCTTTACATATTATAAGGAACATCAAAACTTTATAAGCAGGATCATTAACAATGATTTTACAAAGCATATATTCATTCAACAAATGGTCTACCAAGTGCCTATTATTTGTCAAGCTCTGCGCTAGGGACTGGGGGCACACAGCCAACAAGACAGATCAATGTTCATTATGTGAGGACTTGTATTGGCCCCAGAAAAAAATCTAAGGGTGTGAAATAAAATTATTCCATATTTTGAAGACATTTCTACAAGGAATTAAATAATGAAATCTATGTATATAGACTGATGGTACCCTAAATTAACAAAAGGATAGGGCTTAAAGCAGTAGATCTGATTTCTTTGACTACAACTTTAGTGAGAAACACATTTTAAAAGTCATGACCTAGCACACATGAGCACATAAATAACTGAAATGCATGTTTCAGAAAACAATGCTTATTAAGCCACATGCAATGCATTCAGTTGGTATTTTATTCTCATTTTGTGTTCTTTCATTTATAAAAAGCAGATTATAACCCATTAAATTATTGATTTCTTAACCCACTAATGGTCTGTTGACACTGGAACTGTGTGTTCAACATATAGCCACTGACCTGACATTTTGGGCAAATACAAAGAAAAAATCATCCAATATTTATTCTGGGCTGTACCAGTTTAATTCCACTGAAACCACACCATAAAACTGAGAGAGTATGAGTGAGAACTAACACAGAGAACAAGCTTCCACGTGCGTCTGACACCTGCTGACACAGGGACTGTCTCCCCGACGCAGCAGTGGCTGGCCGTGGAGACTCGGCGGCAAGGATACTACCCCAGGGCTCAGCCCACTCCCGGAGGAACTGGATGTGTATGCAAGTGGCCCTCTGTGTCTCCATGGGGAGCTCCAACCCTAATATTGTTAGACTGTGCTTTGCAAAAAGAAAAGATTTCATTTACTTATTTTTAAATAGAGGGGAAGGGAGGAAAAGAGAGGGAGAGAAACATCAGTCGGCTGCATCATGCTCGCACCCAACCAGGAAGTGAACCTGCAACCCGGGCACATGCCCTGACCATGAATCGAACACGGGACCTTTCACTTTGCAGAACGACACCCAACCAACTGAGCCACACTGGTCAGGGCAGACCGTGCTTCTTGAACCCAACGCAGATGAAAATAAATCGACCGCTAAGAACAAGTAATTTTTGAATTCCACATGAGAGATGCACAGACACAGGTAGACTCAGGTTCCCTGGGTCCCCTGGGGGCGGGCGCTCTACCACTAAAGTGTCTGACTAAGGACTTTCTGGAGGAATGAGGCAGAAGGAAAGGCTGGGTTCTTGGTTCTTACCTTTAACAGCGGACGTGACCACATCTTCTAAGATCTCCTTCACCACTTCCTGGGCTCCATCATCAGTCCCTACACGCATAAACACAAACACGTACATGTGGGCATTTCCAGTGAAGACGGGAAGGGGAGGAGATTTTGTCCATGTTGTCTAGGGTCACACTTCAGAAAGCAAAGGGTACGAACGAGTACCCGCCAAGGCCAGATATGACTGTGCCAACCGAAGACAAGTCCACGAGATCTGGAGCCTCCCAGGCAATTTGATTCAGAGTTTCCCTTTGTGGGACAGTGACACCCTATGACTTACACACTTTTCCTCCCTAAGCCACAGCTGCTCTAAGTCTCAGGACCCCCCTCCTACCCCTAAGCTGGAGGCAGGAGCTGGATTTTGTCCCGCTGTGGTTCCCGGCAGAACACAAGATGATGGTTTCTCCTGCGTCCTCACCTCCGGGAACAAGAAGTCTCGGTAAGTGACTGCCTTTGACGCCTCGCTTTCCGCACACTGTAAACCTAGAACTTAGCATGAGATTTCTAACGTGACAGTCAGGGATTTACTAAACTTTAAATGGAATTTTTCTGCAAAATATTAACTGTCTGCATGGAAGAAGAGGTTTGGCACCATTTGTTTTTGCAGAAAACTAGTTCTGGGAGAATTACTAAACAGCCCTCAACTAGGCTTTCAGAAGTACACATAAAAATCACAATGGCCAAAAAGGCCATCACATTATATAAACACCACAAAAATAACCCTTGATATTTTTCCTTAAAGAGGATCTTCAAACAAGCCAGCATGCATGCGTCCCCGTGCCTGGGCCCCGGGGCCGTGGGGAGCAGCCCAGCGGCCCCGCCCCCGAGCACTGACCGCACCACAGCCTGTTCACCGGACAGGGAAGCCAGGGAAGCGGGCAGCTGCGGCCGCTGCGCTGCTCCCCCCTGCTGCTTTTCTTCCAGCTCTTCAGTTGTTCCGGCTGACGCTTATTTGAAAGATGAGAACAAATACTTGTATGGCCAGACACTGCTCTCATTTAATTTTCATAAACCCGTAAGACAGTACTACTGGTTGTAGTCTCCTTTTACAGAGGAGGAAACTGAGGCTCAGAGCTGCTAAGTGGTGGAGTCATAGTCTGAACCTAGGCTGTCCGATCGGAACCTCCATGATGGCTGGGGAGGATAAACTTTCTCTGTTTTACGGTACTTAGGAGTGGGCTATCTAAAAGTGAACTAACAAATCGGTAAACACACAGGTAATGGTGTACCTACCATAGCTACATATTAGCTATGTAAATGCTAATGTCTCATGTTGGAGTTAAAAAGACAGAATTTTAAAAATGAACCTAAAAGAAAATGGGAAGTGATTGCTGATGGGTGCGGTAGACTGTTCCAAATTAATTGTGGTGATTGTTGCACAACTCTGTGAGCACACTAAAAAGAATTCAATTGCACACTTTAAATGGCTGCATTCACGGTGACGGCTGCATCCCCATCAGGCTGTTTTTAAAGAGCTGGGAAGACGAGCTAGGCAATCAGGAGCGGTGCGAACAGACAGATGGGGCAGGCTCCCCGGGGACAGCTGTTAGCTGTGCCCAGAACTTCACGTAACCAAGCATGTCTTAGGCTTAAAAAAAAAAAATCTCATTTTGTGAGTGTACAAAGAGCCATTCGATCCACTTCCTGGACAGGCTGATAAGACTGACAAACTGACTTGTGATTTATCAACTTGGGATGAAAAACTGCAACAGGGAAAGAGGTGCTCAGGCCAGTCAGCTCACGGTCTTCACTGGGAGGCCAACTGCCCCAGGAGGGCCAAGGGGAGGGTTCCCGCTGAAACAGAACACGCACGTGCAGGGCCCACGCAGTGAGCACGGCGCGGGCAGTGGCCGGCTAGCTCGGGGCGGCTAGGTGATGGTGGTGCCTGCGGACAGAACCAGAGGGGGGCTGGACATGTGGGCTCTATTGCAGAGGCGCCAAAGTCCGGGCCTCTACAGCACGGACTCCTGACCAGGCACTGTCTCTGCCACCTGCCTCTCAGCCTGTCCTTCCTCCTTGGCTCCCAAGGCTTCTCAGTCCCTTCTTCTGAAGGACCCATCCATTAGAGCCACACCTTGGGAACTGAAGCCACTGGCTCTTTAAGGCTGACGGCACGCCCTCCACACTGACCTAGTTGCAAGTTTGCGGTTTGATTCGCACAGGCAATCTGATTCCCACGCTCTTGCGGGAAGCCTCGTGGACGCACTGTGTACTGGCAACAAAATCCAGAGCAAAATGACTGCACATCATTCTCACAGAATTTTCACTTCTGTGTTTCCCCCAAACTATAGTCTAAAGATCAAGCCCTTCCCCGTTGTTTATTCACAACATCGTCTTTACTGTCTGCCATGAGTGCCGGGCACCATTCCAGGTTCTGGGAATACAGCCGTAAACAGGGTGGACTAGGTCTCGGACCGAGCACACGTAAACATTAACTCTAGCATCAAGTAGAGGGCGAGAAGACAGGCATGACAGAGAGCTTCAGAGAGGGTGATCCGTTTGAACTGAGAGACCTGAGGATGAAGGGGGCAGGGGAGGGGCAGGAAGAACGAAGGCACAAGAGTAAGTGTGGTGTTTTCAAGAATCAGAAACACCATCCACACCACCCACAGAGAGTGTAGCGAACGAGGGGGAAAGAGGTATAAGCAGGGGACAGAGCAGTGGACAGGGGCCAGGTCACACAGGGCCGTGGAACCTCAGGAGCAGGACACAGATATCACTCTGAATGGGACAGAATGGGAAATTACCAACGGGGTTAACGCTGATGAGGGCCGTGATCTAATGCACGCTTTTAAGAGAGCACTTTGGCTGCCGTGCAGAAAGTGGGCCACAGTGGAAGCACTTCCATGCAGCTCGCAGAGACTGACGACCGTGTCTGCACGGCTATGCTTACTCTGGTGTTTAAATATTAATGCCGACTGACCACAGCCTGGTGAGGGTTACGGTAAAGCTCCGGTCCTTGCCCTGAGCGCTGAGAAGGCAAACGGTGACAGCAGACAGAGGGCGGGCCAGCAGCTCTGAGCACCTTCCCTAACACACGTGACAGCAGGACTGAGGAGGCGGCACCTCTGTGCTCACCCTGACACACACGCGGTTCTTAGTGGCAACTTTCTCTTTCGTCCTTTCCTTGAGTGAACTGATCCAGCACAAGGTTCCAGCGGTGACGCCTGGCCTGTTCCCACATACGCCAAGCACTGTGGTGAATTGTGGAGAAGCAAAAGCGGCTCAAATGTGTGCACTCCAGTAGGGAACACAGTAGCGACAGAAATCATCACCAATAACGTGACAGAAGAAGACGTGACAACAACCATAAAGATGCAGGGCCACCAGCTAGAGTAAAGAATTATTTGACAGAATCACTCCAGGAGGTACATTCCTGCAGGGGGGAGGGGGGGAGCAATTTTGGATCTGGTTCGTACCAGCTGCCCAAGGAGAGATGCGAACATTCAGGAATAATCTTATGGCAGCCCAGTCCACGATCTCATGCCCAATACATCATTTACTTCAGGACTACAGGTGGAGAATAAGATCTCTTTCAGTTAAAAAAGCAAACAAAAACAAGTAATGTTCTCAGTGACAGACAAAGAAAACAATGCTATCTGTACATCCACGTATCCAACCGCTGCCCACCTTCCAGCTCCTCTCAGGTGTCTGCGAGCAGCTACGAACTGCCTGGCAGGGGGCGAGGCACGCACATCCTGTGCACACAGGACAGATGAGGTCTTGCCGTCCTCTAGGCGGGCAAGACAGACCCTGAGAGACTAACCACCCAAATAACTAACTACTGGGAGATACATGCACCCAACTGAACCCACTGCACTGAAGCCGACACTAAGAAGCGGTGGCCAGACACGTTCCGGGAACGACAGAGAACACCGCAGAGCCAGCAACGGGCCATCAGCCGTCACGCCGCGCTAGCTGTGTTCCGTGACAGAAAACGAAGGGGAAAGCCAAGGGGAAGGCCCAGACGGATGAGCTGCTACCAGAGGTTTCCTGCAGACATCACCAGACTCCTGTCCCCCCCGCCCCCCCCCGCCCCGCCCTCAGCTGGAAAGGGACAGCACACAGGGCATACCTGACAGCGATGAGCCTCTCTCTCTGGGCGCGTCTCCGTTCTCCGAGCTTACTTTTCCAGGATGACTCCTGGCATGCTCACTGTTGGCTACATCTGTCTTTTCAGGAGTTGTTGGTTTGCTTTGTGCCGGGCTCTGCTTCAAATGACTGAACTTTGGGGACCCTGCTGCAGCTTGGATCACAGGGGACTGGGGTTTCGACTGGACTGTCTTTTCCAATTCTCTGGCCTCCTGCAACTAGAAGGCAACAGAAAGGGGATTCAACCTAAATGGTCCCAGAATGTTGATAAGGAACAGAAAACACACCAGCCTGTGTTTAAAAAAATTTCTAAAGAGAAGGATAACATTTTGAAAACGAAATACATTCCTTGGACAGACAAAAAATTGTGAATGCAAATTTTAAAACACGTGCTTTTTTAGTAAAAAGAAGGGAGATTCTCTCCCTTGCTTTTTAAAGAACAAAAACAGAGTGTAGAGAATTCAGAGGAAGAAGGGAAAAACTTTAAAATGCTGGTGGATCTTCGCCAGGCACTGAGGCCACCCACAACACCGTTGACAGCAAGGGATGACGCCCCGCCCCCGGCAGCTAACGACTGCTATCACTCACTCACCACTTGGTTTTCCATGCGGGTGAAAATGACATTCAGCATCTGCGTGAGGGTAGCCTTGGCAGTGGTTTGATTGATGAGATTTTTGCTGGCCAAATAGATATTGTAACACGTCCTAACCGTCTGCAGGATAGTGCCCTCGTGAATCTCAATGTGCGGGGACGTCACTGCAGTCAGGAGAGCCTGAAACGAAAACCTGAAACCTTCAGCCTCACACACACACACACACACACACACACACACCCCTTGCTCCGAGTCTCCCACAACCCAACCCTTCCTCGAGGCCTGCTTTTGTTTTTGTTTGCTCTGAGAAATTTTAAAAATAATGGCTCTGTAAACTAAACTGGAAGACTGATTAGTACCTGCTCTGGGTTTAAAAACAATTGTTAACTCCATAAAGTCCAAATTATTTGAGATGATTGTGTTGAAGAGGGCTTTCTACCAGCTTACTTTTTTAAAAAAGCCAAAAATATGTATCAGAGGGAAAATGCTCCAACCTGATATCGCCTGGATTAACCACAGAATATACATATTTTGTATATGTATATACATATGTATATTTTGGTGGGGGGGTCCGTTTCCCAGTTCCCCGGTGGGTCTCCCAGGGGGCTTTAGGAACGGTGTGGCTAACTCGGCCACCCCTCACAGAGCTAACACAGTCAGGACTTCAGAAGCAGCCTGCTACACGCATCCCAGGCCCGTTCTCTGACAAGCCCTGTGCCCACCCACTCCCGGCAGGAGATACGGAGCAGGGGAATGGAAGGGGGGGCCAAGAAGACAAGAGCAAATTTGTGATACAAGTATCAACAGGAACCTGCTCAAAAATGGCGGACTGGAAATCCAGAAATTCAAGGGGCAAGACCAGAGGACTTCAAGCTGATTTAATTCACAAGCAATTTGCATTGTTATTAGTGGAACTGTTTACTCTGAAAATACACCTGGTTCCACTCTTCCTGTCTCAGTTCACACTAATAAGTTCTGACACTTTATAAAAGATCTAAGTGATGCTTACATTCTTCTGTTCCAGCTCAGCACCACCTGAGACCAGTAACACGTGCTGCATCAGAAACACAAATTCCCAGCAGGGACTAGTTTCTAGTTTAAAATCCAGACCAGGCAAACACACAGAAATACCTTAATTATTTGTAACTGGACTCCTTCATCAGTCTGAGGGCCCTGAAAACAATTGCAAATGGTTTCAACGATCCTGTCAATCAGCCGCTTCCCCGGGGCTCCGCTGTCGGGGGCGTTGCCGGTGATGTGCCCATATGCGATGAGTTTCTAAACAGAGAAAGAACAGGGGGAGATGTTTCTGCCGGGCAGGGACCGAAGCCGCCCACTGGAGCAAATGACGAGCACAGCCTTTAACTCCCGTGCCCACAGACCCCTCTGCTCCCCAGGGGCATGGTGGGCACAGCCACCCTGAGCGTGCAGCACTGGCCCTGTCCCCCCGTGGCAGGAGAGCCCCACGAAGGGGAACAGCACCTGATGGAAGAGGCCAGGTGTGGAACCGTCCCCAGTACACAACCACTCATGCAAAAAACCGAGGGATTAAAACCACGTATAACAGAGCTGGCAGTGGGCAGAGGTTCCCTGGAGCTGGGGGATGTGCGGGGAAATGGGGTTTCTTTCTGAGGTGGTGAAGATGGTCTAACATTAGACTGTGGTGATGGTCACAACTGTGTCAATATAAAAAAATCGCGGAATTACACACTTTAACTAGGAGAATCACAGCAATGTGAATTATGTCTCAAGCTGTAAAAAACCATATATATAAATGGAAAGATACATAAAAAAAACTAGTAACATTTTTGCTTGAGAAGGAACAGCTGTGGTTAGGGGTGGTACCAAGACACTTGATAGTACACACTCTCATTCTTTCGGCATGTTGAATCACATCAGCACTTTTTCTATTCCAAAAGCTGAAGTAAAAACACTAAACTCTGCATCTACATCACCAGACAATGCCTGTTACCCTGAAGAGATGAGTGGCTGCTTGGGCCACGCACTCACAATCAGGAGACAGATCGGCTTGGACAGGGGCCACCTTCCAGAGGCAGCCTGCCTGGCACCTCACTGATGACCTGCATTTCACCATGGACAATCAGGGCTGGGAGGTAGCTCAAAGGTCAGGAGCAGGGTGATTTCCAAGCTTGGCTGAGATTCAGAAGCACCTGGGAGAGCTCATTAAAAATACAGGTTCCTGGACCTCAACCCAGACCCACCAAGCCACAGCATCTGGGGTGGAGCCCAGGCACCAGTGGTCTCCAAGCGATCCTGGTGGCTCTGAAGGCCCACCAGATAAGCGAACCGCTCACTGACACAGCCCGCTGGGATACACGAATTCTAACGCATCACCTGCTTCCGGGGACCCAGTGAGGACTCTTAAATACTCTGTTCTGTTCCCTATCCATTAGGGTCTCTGGCTTGTCAAATCTGCCTCTACCCACGCACAGCGACACAAGCGCCTGAGATTATTCACAGGGCAGCCACCACTGACCGCCACAGGAAGGTCCACCGCCCCGCAGAGGCCTGACGCCATTTCTCAATGGCTCTTCCCCATCAGTAGCTACGAAAGAGCCACATTCAGGAAGCAGAATAAAACCAGATTAAGAGAGCGAGCAGCAGAAAGGCCTGCATACACTCTGCAGGTCCAGTCCAACCCCAGAGATCTCCAGAAGGGGCCGGGTAGGGGAAGCGGCAGAGACCGAGTGTGCTTTTAAAGAGCGAGTCAGGGTGCTCTTCCGCCTCATCCCCTCTCGCCGCTGCTGCACGTGAGGCCCCCCAAGGGGGCAGTGCTGGCTCCCTCCAGGTGAGCTCTGGTTTGGACATCCTCACTCTGTGCTCCTCGTGGCCGCAGGCCCGTTTCTGAGCACTGGGTTATGCGTGGGGTGGTCTACGAAATGCTAAAACATGAACACTGAAAAGCAGGCCCAACCAGGAGGCACGTGGCCATTCAGGAGAATGTAATCACTGTGCCTTCCGGTGCTCGGACAAAACCTCAGATATGTGGCCTTCTGGCAAAGTGCCCGTGACTTCGTATTGTGGGAGTGTTCACTGCATCCCTGGGGGCTGCAGTGTCTCCAAGTCTGCCGTGGCTGAACCAAGAAAGCAGGCATATGCAGATTTCCACAGCAATTGTGATTCCAGGAAAGACGCTGACACAACCCTGGGGAATACTGGGATCGTGCAGAGTGCAAAGTGTTTTTGGAATGCAAAGAATTTCTTTGGGTCGAGTTCCATGAAAGTTTGTCCCTGCCCTGTGTTCCTGAATTGTGCAACATGAATATCTAGGCAAAGAAATAGTTTTCCTCAATAAACAAACAATGAACAAATACTACAGACAGTAAAAAAAGACTTTTTACAATAAAAATGAATAAAAGCAGGCCCCACAGAACCCAACACTGATGCTGCAAAGCAAAGACAGAAGTGAACTCCTGGATGTTTAACCCAAATGCAAAAAGAGACTGGATGTATTCTCCCCTCTACAGGCTCCTCAAAGGGCACAGGACCCTTCAAATGGAAACAGGTTTCAGCTATGATTTTACTCCCTTGTCTGTGCAGAGTTCCTGCGCCCTGTGGGTCTTTCTAGTTCTGCCTTCTCACCCTTCTTTACTCCAGACAGTGTTCTGGTGCTGGGGATACAGCAGTGAGCAAGACAGTCCTTTTTCTCATGGCGTTTATATTCTCTGGGGTAGGGGTGGGGACAGACCAAAGACAAAAGTCCCGAATGGGACCCACAGGACCCTGTGTGATTTGTAGATAGCTTGACAAAAGCAAGTCGCAGCGATAATGCACAGCATTATGTCATTTTGAAAAATAAAAATGTGTGTCTACAAGTGTCTTTGTACTTACAGAGAAGGCCTGGAAACATATCTGAGGTCCTGTGGCAGGAGAGTGCTTGACAAACTCCCTGGGGACAGTGCTTTGCACGGTGAGTGAGGCGGTGAGTGAGGCGGGAAGCTACTGGGAAGCTACCAGCAGGTTTAGGCAAAGGAGTAAGACAATGTCATGCATTTCTAAAGGCTTCCCCCCACTCCCACCCCCGTTCCTCGTTCCTCCTGGAAAAGAGGACTGAGGGACAGGCCACAGGAGTGGGAGCAGGCAAACTGTGAGGAGGCCACCTCGGCTGTCCCAGAGGTAGATGCTGGTGGCTTGGACTTTGGGCAGGGGGCTGGGGGGTGGGGGGGCAATGACAGAGGCGGAGAGAAGTTCCTGCCACTCCTTGATGCAGTGAGGGAAGAGGAAGAGAAGGGCGAACAAGGAAGGCCTCTGGGCAGCTGGCTCACTGACACACGGGCTGAGGAGGCTGCACGCACGGGGATGTTCAGTGTAACCCTACCGGTCAATGCCCTCCATAAGGGAAGGGATAAATAAAATAGCGACATTAACATGTTATATCAGTCAAAAGGACTGTCTGTATTTACCTATAGCAATATAGCTAGATCTTAAAAAGACATGGCTGAATATAAAAAGCTGCAGAAAATTTTGTACAAATGATACCATTTATTTAGAAAAATAAAAGCGATAAAAAGAAAATTATATACCTAAGCAGGCAACTGGGTTTGGAGCTGGTGATCCAAAGGATTCCAGCCTTATCTATAAAGTTCTAAAAGTATTTTAGCAAAGAATGCAGTCACGTAAGACTTACACAATTACAAACGTGCATTTGAAAACCCACAGTTTTCCAGGAACACGTTAGAAGACAATGCTGCGTGTGAACAGGGCAGCTCAGACCGGGTCTCCCGCCGCCTCCCCCGGCGTGCAGAAAGAAGACAGCAGCATTTTCTTTCTACCTTGTTTTCTGTCTTATTCTTTTAAAAGTCCTATTTTTACATGTTTTATAATACATGCAATTTAATAACGGTAGTACATATTTATAATCTTACAACTGAAGAAATGTGAATATATTAGGAACACAGTCTTTAAAACATTTTGTTATGGACATGTGCCCGGGGAAACCTGGAGATCACTCACTGGCGTAGGCAAGACTGAACCCTAACACTCCATCCCCAGTTCGGCCCCCCAGTCCCAGCTGGGGGAATGTGCGCAAACCAGCTGCCTGAGGAAAGGAATTCAGAGGGTCTTTATCATTTGGTGGCAGGAAGCAGAGGGGAAGGCTCCTCCCAATGGGGAGACAGAACTCTGAGCTAACTGCTCACGTAAACCCACAAGACCCCTTACCACCCATCCTCACCTCTCCGAGCTCCAAGAAGACACCTGTGCCCAGGGCAACATGCAGATGTGTCTGCAGCTGCCCCAATCTGCCAAAACCAGCCTTTACCCCTCGACACTGGCCTTCCACCTCCAGGACGGAAGTTACCCCACTCACACTGGGAAAAGCCAGTCAAACAGGCTTTGCAAAGACAGCCACCAAGAGGAAATGAAATTCTCATTCAGTATTCCGGGGAGCACCCAGCCACTCTCCAGGTCATAAAAAGGACGACACAGGAGCACCTGCTAGATCACAGAGAACTTCCATTCTTTAAAAAAGAGCTAACACATGCCACACACCTCGAGGAAGACAGGCACTATGCTCTCAAATTTTCAACCCCGGTCAAAGCCGGACATCAGTGTTTCCGTGAGAAATCATACACATACTCAGAGTTCTAGGAACAGACTATCTCTAGGAAAACGGAGCATGTTTCTAATCAAAGAGGCCAGAACTACAGGATAATAGTTCGGAGCGGTTGGCAGCCTGTCTCTGTGAAGGACTGCACACCAGGCATTTAGGCTTCGCAGGCCATACGGTCTCCACTGCACCCGCTCGACTCGGCCACAGCGGCGGGCAAGCAGCCACAGACAGCACGTGAACAAACGGGCATGGCCGCAGCTGTGGGCTGCATGGCTGCAGCTGTGGGCTGCATGGCTGCGTCCCCACAATTCCTATGATGAAGACCTAACCCCAGTGGGATGGTATTCAGAGGTGGGGCCATTGGGGGTGAGTAGGTTTAGATGACGTCATGAGCGTGGAGTCCTCGAGATGGGATTAATGGCCTATAAGGAGACACGTCACAGCACTGGCTGGCATGGCTCAGTTGGTTGGAGCATCATCCCATAACTGAAAGGTTGGGTTCGATTCCTGCTCTGGGCACGTACCTAGGTTCTGGGTTCAATCCCCGGTCCAGGGTGTGTACAATCCCTGGTCCAGGCATGAACAGGAGGCTACCAATCCATGTTTCTCTCTCACATTGATGTTTCTCTCTCCCCCTTCCTCTCCCACTAAAAGCAATGAAGAAGAAAGTCCTCAGGTGAGGATACAAAAAAAAAAAAGCTAGTGCATTGTCTCTGCCATGTGAGAACAACACATCAAGAATTCAATTACCTACAAAACAGGAAGAGGGCTCTCACAACAGCTGGCACCTTGACCCAGTACTCTCCAGCCTCCAGATGTTTGGGAAACAAATGTCTCTTGTAAGCCACCTAGTCTGTGGTATTTGGTATATCAGACCAAACAGATTAGGACATCTGTGTTCCAATAAAATTTTATTTACAAAAGCAGGTGGAAGGCCAGATTTGGTTCATGACTACAGATTAGGGGCCCTATTAAAGACTTAGATGTGGAGCAGGGAAATCCTGGACACCCACCTAGTTCCATCACTCCTAGGCCAGGGGAGCTTGGTGGGGCTGGCTGGTCGTTACATTACTCTACATTGTATTACTCTCTAAGCCTCAGTTTCCTTGATTCTAAAATGAGGATGAGAATAAGTGCATCAGAGGATTTGTGAGAAGATAAAATCGACAATGATAACAGAGCATCTCACACAGGGCCCAGCACAGGCTGAGCACTCAACATGTTAGCCATTGTACTTAGTATGTCAATAACATTAACTATTAGCACCAGCTTCGAAACTAAATCTTAATATGAGTACAAAACAGCTAAAATTAAACTTATGACAAATTTCTTCAGAAAATGTTCCGCAGCAACAAATATTTTAGGATGGAAGTAGGACTTGAGTCTGCCGTTTAAGAATTCTTGGCTTGTTATATACATAGGACAATCTGTACAGAATTACACTGAATGAGCACATGACTTTTCATTTGGAAGAGGTGCTTCTGTGAAGAAACTGTCATCAATTTTCAAGTATAGATATATCAGAGAAAAGAGATTATTGGATATTAGGCTAGAGATGCCAGAAATGCGGCATGCCCACCACCACTTGGCAGTCCTGTGCCTCAGCAGACATTACCAATCAACCATGGCGCTTTCTCAAGAAACCCAGATGAGGTTTCATTATCTTTCCAACACTGCTTCTAAACCACCATAATACAGAACCTATTCACCACTCCTGTTCCAGGAAGTACCAATAAATTGTGGATCTCTTCAATCAATTAAAAAAAAAAAGGTATCAAGCTTCTTTTCCTTGATGCAGGCTTCCCACTGGGGTTAAGAATAAATGTTCTCTGAGGCAACCAGAAACCTCAGGAGTAGATCATTTAAAAAAAAATACAGGATAGTGAACACACAATACAATACATAGATGATATATTATAGAACTGTACACCTGAAACCTACATAATTTTTTTAAGAGGAAGTCGAGGGAGAGAGACAGAAAAAAGACTGATGTAAGAGAGAAACATCAATCAGCTGCCTCCCAGACATGTCTTGACCAGGGATTGAACCTGCAACCCAGGTATGTGCCCTGACTGGGAATCAAACCTACAGCCTTTTGCTACACAGGATGATGCTCCAATGAATTGAGCTACCCAGCCAGGGCTGAAACCTATATAATTTTAAAATGGAAAAAAAAAAAAGAAACAAATCAGGGATGCTGGAGTAGGAGTTAAGAGATCCAAGCTGTAGCACTATTTCTGCCCCTCATTATTTGTACGTCATCGGACAAGTCACCCTAACTTCTCTTCTTCTGCCTCTTCATTAGTGAAAGGTAATTTATGACAAGGTCACTGGTGGTCTAAGTACAGTCAATCCTCATTATCTGCAGACTTTGTATTCATAAATGCACTTCCTAAAATTTATTTGTAAGCCCAAAACCGATACTTGTGGTGCTTTGTGGTCACTTGCAGACACATACGGAGCAGCGAAAACTTTGAATCACTTGATGCGCAGGTTCCCAGCCGAGGTCCAATAAGGAGACACTCTGCCTTCTTGATTCAGCCCTCACACTGTAAACTGTCTTTTTTTGTGGTCCATTCAGTGTTATGTTTTTCCCATTTCTGTCCTTTTAAAATAGCACACAACTTTGCCATTTAAAATAGCCCTCAACCATAGTGTGAAGTCCTGTCTGGTGTTCCTAAGAGCAAGAAGGCAGCGATGTGCTTTATGCAGAAATCACGTGTGTTGGGTAGGTTTTGTTCAGGCATACGGAATAGTGCTGTGGACTGTGAGTTCACTGTCAGTGAGTCAGTAATACACAGTAGCTATGGTGCCTTTAAACGAAACACACAAAAACAGTTGCACGTTGATCAGTAGATGAGCATGCTGAGACCAGAGGCTCAAGGAAACCTAGGCCTGTTTTTCCTTTAGAAACAATGGTTCAGAACTTGCTAAATCAGTGTTCACAACAACTGCATAGAATATTACTACAAATAATGAGGTTTGCTTACATAGATTTCTCTACTTGATTTTATGAATTTTAATACCATCAAGGAAGAGGTTGAATAAAAACATCTTATATGTCCAAATGTAGCAAATATTCTAGAAAAACATACATAAGAGAGCTCAACAAAATATTTCTGGGGAAACAAGTTCTTTTTAAAATATTTTTTTATTTTACTGATTTTTTAGAGAGAGAGAGAGAAAAAAAAAACACTGATTTGTTTTTCTACTTATTTAAGCTTTCACTGGTTGAGTCTTGTACGTTCCCTGACTGGGGAGCGAACCCACAACTCTGGTGTATCAGGATGACGCTCTAACCAACTGAGCACCCAGCCAGGGCGAATTCTTTTATTAGGTAAGGAGGTCAGTCCCCTCTCACTTCCCTCCCTCATGAGACCTCTGTAAAAAATTAGTTGGAGTGTGGCCTAGACCAGGTAGCTAAGTTGGTTCCAGAGCTGTCCTGATACACCAGGTTGAGGGCTCGACTCCTGGCCAGGATACATACAAGGATCAACCAATGAATGCACAAATAGATGGAACAACAACTCGATGTCTATCTGTTTCTCTCTCTCCCCACGTGTGCTCTCTCTCTCTGTCTCTCCCCTGCCCACCTCCCTCCCTCCCTCCCTCTCGAATTTAATTAGGAAAAAATAAATAAAAAGAGTAAGTTGGAATGTTCCTTTTTCCGTCACCCCAGAGAGCATCCTGAGAAGCAGAGGGGTCACCAGTGTGGCCTGAAGAGAACCCCCTTTATACAACTGATTCCAAACATGGTACCTGCAGGCAGTCGAGGGACGTGCTGACCACCCGTGGGGACTTGGACTGGCAAGCTAGCTCAAACGGAAGGAAATACTTGTCAGCTTCAATGAAGTTTGCCTTTGGTGGTGCAGCAGTGCCAAGCCTAGGAAAAGAGCAGGAGAGGGTCAGAAAGGGAAAATTAAAAAAAAAAAAAAAAAAAAAAAAGCTTGCTTTTCCTCCACTACACTCTTAACTGCCCAGCCTACCCGCAGCCATTTAATTAAAAGTGCCTGCAAACTGCACCTGTGGGGGCTAAGCAATTCAAAATTAACACACACATGCATTTGGACAAAATACCAGAGCAGCCACAGGCAGAGAGCGAGGCCTCAGATCAGTGAGTTGTATCGGCCGAATCCTGCGTTGGATCCTGGCATCGGCCATGTCAGAGCACTGTTCCTGAAATATGACTAACTGGCTTCATTACTAGGAAGATAAGGAACAGCCTCTTATCGGACAAGCTGTCCTCCTGCTTAAGGAAGCATGACTTACAAGAGGCAAGGGCTTTGACTCTTTTGTCAAGAAAAGGTACAACAGCATTAACTTGACCTTCCTTTCCCTTTCCTCCAGATGCAGTTACTGAGCCAGTAACTGTTAACTTAGCTTTGGTTTGAACACATACAGAGCTCTGCAACGTGCCCCGCTCTGGGCCAGGAGAGTGTGTGCCGCCCAAAGACCAGAAATACGAGAGAACGAGCAGAAAAAGGGTTCCCCTTGGCCACTACCTACTCCCTTAAAATGGTGTTCAGCAAGGAGAAAGTGCCCCAGCTTACCTCTGCTTTTCTATTTCTGCTTTAATTTCATCTGGTGAGGAAGAAAGAAAGGCTTGTTAGGAGTATGCAATGTTTTTATGAAAAGATACTTTACTAAAAGATACTTAAAAAACTATTTAAAAGAATGTTTATGAGATTTTAAAGGACATAAATAGTGATACGAAGTGACAGAGAATGATTGAAACAATAATAGCTAACACACAGCAGTTACTACGTGCTAGGTGCTGTTCTAAGCACTTTGCATGTTTTAACTTATTTGCCCCTCATAGCAATCCTATGAGGTGGGTGCCAGCATCTCCACCTTACTCAGAGTGGGATCGCTCAGCCTCTGCACCACCGACACCTGGGGGCAGACCATTCACTGTTGGGCTGTCCTGCGCACTGCGGGATGTTGGGCAGCGTCTCTGGCCTCTGCCCAGGCCATGCCAGCAGCATCCCCCTGCAGTCTTGAAAACCAAGCACGTCTCCAGACAATGACAAGCAAGTGTCCTCTGGGGGCAAAACTGCCTTTGTTGAGAATCACTGGTTTAGATGAGGAAACCAGGGTACAGAAAGGTTAGGTAACTTGTCTCCTGCTACTTATCAGGAACTGGAGGATCAGAATTGGGACCCAGGCATTTTGGCTCCACAGTCCATGTGCTAGCTACTCCCCTATTCTGCAAAGTGAATGTTAATGATAGTTGTCACTACAGCACGGTGATACAGTAACACCTTAACTGTGTCAAAATTTGCACAGAAAATTGGAAACAAAATATCAAAAGGTGTATAAGTAGTGGGACGATATTATCTTTCTCTTTTTTCACATTTTCTATGGTAAGCATATACTTTCTCTTCTAAAATAACAAATGCATTTTTAAAAGTTGCAGTAAATGTTTGTAAGATAAAATTTACCATCTTGACCATTTTCAAGTGCACAGTTCAGGGTATTAAGTACATTCACACAGTTGTGCAAAGGCATATATAATTTCTGTGAATGAAAATTAACTTAAAGATCTCGCCCTGGCTGGTGTGGCTCAGCAGACTAAGTGCCAGCCTGAGAACCAAAAGCTTGTGGGTTTGATTCCCAGTCAGGGTACTTGCCTGGGTTGCATGCCAGGTCCCCAGTAGGGGGCGTGCAAGAGGCAACCACACATAGATGTTTCCCTCTCTCACTCCCTTTCCCTCTCTAAAAAAAAAACAAAACAAAACAAAAGAAAGAAAATTAATGTAAAAGCCTTTACCATGGAGGCTACACCTGTGGAACTAGAGCGTCGTTACTCAGAAACTGCACTGTCAGAGAGACACCATATTTTGCCATGCATAACGTGTTCCTGTGTATAATGTACACATGTGTTTTTGGCCCAGACTTTCAAGAAAAAAATCTTTCATTTTATTTTTTTAATTCAAGTTTTATTTATTTATATTTAGATACTTGTTTTTTTTAATAAAGGAATTTTAGCATTTATTTTGAACATACTATAGCACAAGAAATTTTATGTAACAAATAATTACAAAACACAGGAACAGACACAAGGTATTTCAGGTACTACCCATGTATAATGCACATCCTTATTTTTCCCTCAAAAATTTGGGCAAAAAAGTGTGCATTGTACACAGCAAAATATGATAGTCTTATTTCCAGAAGTGCAAGGTTTTGTGCCACTAAAACACACCAGAACACCCTATCTAAATACCCAGAATTCCCCATCCCACTGAATCATCCGTACTCCTACATGTTAGGCTCAACATGTCCCCAAAATGGGCCAGTGAAGCAGGCCTACCCTGAGCACAGTGCACCCAGGTGATCTCCAAAACACCGGCCTTCTTTACACAGTCTCGAGAGAGCCAGGGGTTGGGAGATGACATTAGCTACCCCAGCAACCCCGGAACACGGATCTGGAGGTCACAACTTTCCTTTTCTTGGACAACTCTGCTCTAGCCTGAACTTGAGGATGTGGAAACTGAATACCTGGACTCCCTAGAGGTGGCAAACTCTCACTTTGTCAGTCTTTCAGTCTTTCTACTACCAAACAGGAGCCAAACGTCCAGATGACTCACACCCAGCATTCTGCCTGGACCTTAAGGCCTGGGACCGGGTTTGCTACAGAGCCCTGTGGCCTGGTTCCCGTCCTTCCAGGAGGTGAATCCCCAGAGGAAGTAGCGCAGGCTTCCTCTAAGCTGCGGCCCTGGGCTGTGGGAGTGGCCCAGGAAATCCAGCCCTTGAGGCTGGTAGCTAAGCTTTCAGCTTTCAGAAATCTATATCCACAATGTCAAGGCTCTGCGTGGTGGTGAAACCGTCTGTCACCTGTCACCGTGTGACATGCCAGAGGGGCACGGCTGCCCAAACGCAAATGTAAGGTTTTCTTCCGATCAGGGTTACCTTGTTAAAGTTAGGTTTAGAGAGTAAACGTTTCTGAAACAATGAGGCCTTTGCGAGAGTCCCTGCCAGCCTCTAAACTTAAACTAATCTGGTCTGGAATGCCAGCCCCTCCAATCTGTGGGTCAGTCACCACGACTGCTCCTTACTGAGGCACCCAGGGCAATACAACCAAGTGCAGGGGTTACACTATTGGGGCCAGGCAGGGAACCTCAGGCAGCAAGATGGGTGGGTACCAGGCATCAAGGGCAGGGAGGACCCCGCTCCACCAACAGGGCAAAAGGCACAGCGGAGCCTCAGCTCCAGCCGACTGGTGACTCAAGAGACCCTGAGCCCAGAGGTACCAGTTGTTCTGATCTGGACTTTAAAGTGGAAGCTCTGACTGCAATTCAAAGCAACTTCAACTTTTCTTTTTTTTTTTTTAATTTATGGCTCCAATAAAACTGGTCTGCAGGCTACCCTGACCCTGGGGCTATTAGCTCGCAACCTTTGCTTTAAAGGATAGGAAAGAATCCGAAAGAAAGTACTTTACTGACTGCAAAGGAGTAACTGCAGAGGATAAAAGTGACTTTTAAGGATTATAACCAGCACTGTGAGCACAAAGCATCTAAGTTTTGTACAGGCAAGATGCTGCTCAGCCGAAGAGCAATGAGCAACTAAGGAGCCAGAGGGCCAGGGTTCAAGGCCAAACTCTGCTACATTTTACAGATGGGAAAAAAAGACCCAGAGAGGTAGAGGGGGCCTTGAACCTAAAAAATTGGGCTCCAGAGCCCGTGTTCATAATCTCTGGGGTACCTAAACTCTTAAAAAGCACACGGGATTACAGAACAACATAAATGTTAGTCTTGCCACCACTAAGTCAAAACGTGAATGCCACGGAGCTCTGGTTTCTGTACTGCCCTGTGAGCCCCACGTGGCCTTGGAGAGGCTTTTACAGCTTGGCTCTGGCATTTCCCAGTCAAACGAGAATAAACAGGGGCCGGTGACTTGCAGCAGGGCCTGCACTCGCTCCACAGGTGCACAGGAAGGGGAAGGCAGCCACTACACGAGGGCTAAGAAGCCAAGACCACAAACTGTTATTCCCACAAGAATTAGGACTTGCTGTGCTTTCCACACCAGTCTTTGTTAAAGAAAAAATGTATGAAAATCCTCTCCACTCGGCACAGCAGGGGCCCAGGCGATGGGAGGCCTGAGCAGGAAGGAGGCACAGCCTGGGCAGACCTCTGCTCTGACAGATCGCTCTGGCTGCCGCCTGGGTGATAAAGAGGAGGGTGGCCACCACAGCAGCACGGGAGCTGATCAGGCAAGGAACACGGGGGCCCGGACCAGGGCGGAGGCTGTGCGGGGAGAGAGAGGTACAGTCTGAACCGCATGCAAGTGCCGTTTTTACAGTCAAATATTACTAGTTCCATATGGTCCAATCTAACAGCTGGATTCTGGACGTATCTGGATAACACAGTATTTGTTTCCATTAAAAAGAGGCAGGAGAAGGCCCAGGGAAAAGGTGGGTGGCCCAGGAAAAGGGTGAGGCCCAGGGAAAAGAGGCTGCTGCACGTTTCTCTGCCCCCCCCCCCCCACCAGTCTTCACCACTCTTTACCTCTTTACTCACCACCCTCGGAGTGGCCCCTGCTCCACACCAATCAGAAGCTGCCACAAGGAGACTCCCTCCCTTTCTGTTAGCGGGCCTACAAACCGACCCACCTCTGTCCTGCCCTCCACTCCCCAGCCAGAAGCCGGTCGGTGTCCAGTGCCCCAGCTCTGCAGTCGCCCGCCCCTCCCTGGCTTCTCAGGAACTTCGTGCTCCCGGCCAGGAGCTCCTCACTCCTCACTCGGACCAGGCCACCTCGGCCACCTCTGCCACTTCCCACCTGGACCCCCACCGCCGCCTCTTCACTGGTCTCCTCACTTCAGCCCTTCCCCCGCTCCCTCCCGCCCCACCTTAGCCAGAGGGATTCCCTCAAAATGTAAACCAGATTATACAGGCTGCTCTGCTCAGAACTCTCTACTGGCTTCTCGTCCCACTCTGAGTACAATGCAAAATCCTGGCCTTGGCCTTCGAGCCTTGGCCCCCTGCTTTCCCTCTGACCTCACCTTCCACCACCTGCCTCTGGCCTCATGGCGTGTGCTCCTGTTTCAGGGCCTTTGCACCTGCTCTCCCTCCCGCAGACACCCGCACGGCTCCCTCCCCTGCTCCCTTCGGATCCCAGTTCAAACGTAAAGGTCACCCCCCTTTTGGGCTTTCCCTCACCACCTACAACTGTCATCTCTGCCCCTCGTCATTCTTTATCTTTTTATCCGATTTTTCTCTTTGACTTATTTGTCTAATCTTTCTTCACAGTACTTACCACCTTTGACGTATTACTTATCAGTTCATTTACTACCCTTCTCAGGAGACTACACACTCTGTAACCGGAGGCTTCTGCCTGTTCTCTTCACTCCGGGATTCCCGGCACCCAGGGACTCCTAGGCACGAAGCAGGCACGAAGCACTTGTTGAATAAACTGTCCTTGCCCTCTTCTGCGTTATTCAACCTAACTGGCCCCCTTCCCAATGACACTGAAACAAGTTCAAGCTTCTCCTACCTTCAAAGAAAAAAAATACAACCTTCATGACCTCCGTGTGGAGAAGAGTTGTCTGCACTCCCTCCTCACCTCCTCACCTCCCACACGTGCCTCAACCCACTCCAGCCCGGCTCTCACCTTCACCGCGCCCCCAAACAGCTCAGCTGAGGTCACCAGTGACCCATGTCTCAGTCGGGGGGACATTTTCCCAGCCTCTGCCTGACTTGAGCTCCTGCAGTACCTGACCTTATTGTTGGCCCCACCCCCCCAGATGTTCCCTGTACTCCTTAAGCACACGTTCTCCTCCTCGTCTGCTCCCTGCCTCTCGCCGGCCCATCTCTCCTTCACTTCCCCTGCAGGCTCAGCCTCCTCTGCACAGCCCGAGCAGGCCAGGCTGTTCCTCTGGCGCAGGCTCCCCACGCCTCGCCCTCTCTGTACTCTCTCTCTCCGGGCCATCTCGCCCTCCCCTGCATGTTCGATTCCCACCCTAGATCCCGATGACTCTCAAAGCTTGACTTCCAGACTTGGTCTTTCTTATGAACATCAGGCTCACACATCTTACCCACTTCCCACTCCACCTGTCCAACTGGATGCTCAGAGGCAGGTGATGTTCAACACGTCCAAGTCCCAACTCCTCAACCCCCGCCCCCTCCTCTCCCCAGATGGTCTTCCCACTCTCTCCTTCCTCTCCAAGATCGGCACCAAATCCCTCCAGCTGGGTGAGTCAGACACTTGATAGTCAGACTTAGCAATCCTCTTTCTCATGCTCTTACCCAACCCATCCCAAGGTTTTGTTAGCTTTTTACTTTCTAAACAAGTGGGAAATCCTTCCATTTTGCTCTGTTTCTACTGTCAGCACTCTAAGTCCAGGCCACTGACATCTCTCATCTGGATGATGGCAATCCCCCTGGCCTTCCTCAGAGATGTTCTGAGTACAATGACCTGAGTGATCTTTCTAAACTACAGATCTGGTCACCCTATCACCTTCTTTCTTGTTTAGAACTCTTGAGTGTTAGCTCACTGTTTTTGGTCTAAAAGTCAAACTCCACGCAATGACCTCCAATGTCCCGCATGGTGGTGCCCTGGCCTACCTCTCCCACATTATCCTCAAAATCTTCCTCTGCCTTTTTCCCCCCAACTAAAAATATTTTTGTTTTGTTTTGAGACAATGGTAAATTCATGCACAGTTGTATCTTGTAGTTTCCTCACCGGGTGTACCCGCGCCCTTGCTGCCACAGGGCCTTTGCGCATGCTGCTTCCACGTGCTGCCAAAATGCCTCCGACCCCAACCCATTTAATTCTTGTTTATCATCCAGATCTCCAGACTTGCTCAGGGAAGTTTCTAATCACCAACCTATTCTCTCCCCTTGCAGGACCAGGCCTCTTTGCTTTCTAGAACATTTCAGGCTGTTAGTATAACCCAGAGGACAAGATCACCGGAACAGTGTCCTCCTTCCCTAGTAACTGCAAACTCCATGAGAACAGGGTCCTTGCTTGTCTTCTCTCCCTCGCACCACGACACCAGGTGTGGCCCCCAAACACCTTCCGAACAAACATCAGCCTGGTCTATTCAACAAGCAAAAGGACTATATGAAGCACAAATACACCCTGACCACTCCCTAGGACTGAGGGAAAATTTAAGAATTTTATGTCCCAGCACAAGAACGCTGTTCTTCCCACAAATCTATAAAACCTAATAAAATACCTAACAAAAAGCTAAAAGACTTATTTACAACCCAGACTGTAAACCAAAAGAACCTTCTTATAGGAAGACTCCAGGAATGAATTAATAAGCATAAAAACTCATAAACTCGCTGGAAAGAAAGTCAAGTATTTTCCTGGCAGGCCTTCCAGCCTGGTGAAAATGGTGAGAACTAAATACAGTACTGAGCTATTTATACAGGAGACTCCATGTACTTGCTGATTAAGTACACGTTTTTCATAAGCTCACTCTTTTCCATAAAGAATGGTCTTACTGTTTTCCCCAGCACTGCTTACAGAGTCTCCCCTGAGATCTACAAGTAGAGAACAGAGCTCCAAATTCATCCAACCACTTGCTTCACTGGTGTCCAAATGTCAGAGACTAGCAAAGAGGTCCATAAACCAATGCCTACGGGAACAGTGAAGAATAAGCATTCAGCTCCTTCTCCTTTAAATATGGTAACATCAATGCCTGAATTTTAGCAGGTCACCTGTTAGGTGCCAGGTACTGAGTCAGTTACTTTACTGCATTAGTTCACTTAACCATTACAATAATCCTGAGACACAGGTATTATCACCCTTATCATCTCAGGAAACTGAGGCTTAATAAAGCTAATTATTAGCCCAGGTTCACAGGACCAATCAATAAGCAAAGTTTCAAGCTCAGCTCTCAGTGAAATCCTGCCGATCCAATAAACAAATGCCTTTCAATAATCTAAATCTAATTTTTAGATGCTGCTTCTAGAGAGATGACCTCTTCCCAAAGAAGCATCGTAAAGCTTTTCCACAAAAAGTAATCTGTCAGGTTCCCGAGTCCTGTTATTCCTCAAAACTTTTATGATCTGCAGTACTCATAAACAAAATGTCAAATCAAAACACCAGAACTTGCTAAAATTAAGTATTTTATCCTATCTTTCAATTTAGAGCCCTACCGTATTGGCTATGACAATTTAGGGATTTTTTTTTTGTATTTTTCAAATTTTGCACTGAGGTTCTTCCCAATGAGAACAGTTATTTTGAACACATCGAAATTAGAACAACAACATCAAATGGAGAAAAAGCAAGGTACCACATAGCATTATGCTGTGTAAATGTTGAGTGTTCTCGCACATTAGTAAACAACTAAGACTTCTGAATGTGCTCCCTGAGCTGGCTCCTTCCCAATGACATTTAAAGTAATCTTTTATACCTTAAAAAAAAGGGAAAGAAAAGAAAACTCCCCATTATCCTCATCTTCTCCTCCCCTTGGCACCACAGCCAGACTCTGGGGAAGAGTCCTCCATGCTCACTGCCTGTTTCCTCACCTCCCACTCAAGCCTCAGCCCACTCCAGTCTGGTTTCCACCTTCCTCGTGCCACCGAGACAGCTCCAGCGAAGGTCACCAAACATCCATGCATCTCTAAGTCCCATACATTTAACAGTTAGAGTAGCAAATCTAAAGGTGAATTTTATCGTTCACATCTCGGGCTGGAGCCTGTGTTACAGCTGTCTCCCCATCTGGCCGTGCAGATGTGGGCAAGCTGCTCTCTGAGCCTCGGCTTCCCTTTGCCGACTAGACCCACAGACGGGCAGCGATCACACGTAGCGACTCCAAAGTTAATAAGAGGGAGTTTACTGCAGATGAAGAGAAAGATGCCATAAATAAGAAAAACTTCCTAACTCAAATGAAGCTTGTGGGAAATCAGCTCTTTACCCTCATTTCTTTCTTCCCATGAGTCCCTAAATTAAAGTAAACCAAATACACGTGCAGTAAAAACCTGCAGGAAAAAAAGCCATGATCTTTTTCACTAGAGCCTTTCAAATACATCTCGAATTCAACTACAGAAAACATAGTCTCTTTACTCACTGGCTTATTTACAGAAACGTCAAAACTTCACGGCGCAGAAGCATCACTGCAGTACGACTGTTTAAAGACTCCACGACGACTTTACATGTAAGGGCTTTCGTATGGAGAGACAACCCAGCATGGGAGTGACAGTTAGGACCTGGGCTCTGGAGCCACACTGCCTGTGTGCACGCCTCGGCTGCACTGCTTGCTGGCTGAGCTATGCTGGCCAGCATCTCTGGCCTCAGTGAGGACAGTAATAGTAAGAACTAGGCTGCATGCAAAGCTCATGGCACTGCTCCTGGAACATGAGAAATGCTCGGTATGTGGTAGATACCATGTAGTTATTGCATGACATGTGACGTTAAAAAGTCCCTCAGGTGGGTGACTACACTAATGACAAAGCGGTTCATCACCTGTAATTAAGTGCATCACTCAGGTGAGGGACAGTGATCGGTGGGGAGGCTCTGCATGTGTGGGGGCAGGGGGCACATGGGAATTCTCCCCTGTACCTTTAGTGCAACTTTGTTGTGAATCTAAAAACTGCTCTACAAAATAAATTTTTTAAAAAATCACTCAATTTCATATGAAAGATGTATAGGTATGTTTGCTATTCTTTTTGTATGTTTTTGATATTGGCTAAGAATAATGACAATCACCAATTACAGAACACTTAATACTTACTTAGCCCTCTGTGCATATTAAATTATTAAATAAGATGTCTCTTAAAGTTTTTCAGATTTCCGGACCAATTTTTCTATGCCCAATTTAAAAGCACTTAATTATCTTGTCAAGTCTCTAAACTCCACCTCGTTTAAGAGCAGAAGTATAAGTTAAGGACAGGTCATGGGAGAAAATGGCTCTTAAATAAGCACTTATGAAAGGGAGGTTTAATTATGTAATTATATTACCCAACCAGGGGCTGAAAGGTTCAAGATTACTTTTATGTCAAAGATTCGTTAGCAAGGTAAAAACCACGATGATGAATACTCTCACAGGCTCTTCTGATTTCTCCAGATAAACAATAGGGGGACACAATCCCCCAACTGGGCAGTCTCTCTCTATCCATTTGGCACTTAGTGGAGATGAATCACTGCAGTTACTCCGAACTTTTCCATCTTGATCATCACTGTTTTTACAAGGGACAACCACCCCTGTCTTCACTGAGTTTAGCAATAAACCCAGTATTTTAGCCATGTAATTAAATTCTTACTTATTACATCCACAAACCAAATAAAAAGCAACAAGTCATTGCTGAATGAAGAATCAATGTAGCTTCAGATAACACATTAAGTCAGAGCACTTACAGTATCTGTGGTGTGTCGCTTAAAATATTAAAAATAAATAATAGCAGCAAGCCTTTACAGAGCACCTACTATGTGCCAAGTTCTTTGCACACGTACACTAACTTTATAATAACCCCACGAGGAAGGCAGAAGATCTGTCCAAGATCACAAAGACAGCAAGTGCCATGCAAGGGTTTTGAACCCAGGCGATCTTGAGTCCAGAGAACACACTCATAACCCCTACCCTGAACAGCCCCAGCAGCGCCCCCCACGAACTGACAAGCTACAGCTGGTGGACTTATCATAGGAGCTGTTTCCTGCAAGTGTTCTTCTCATTCAAGCATTTCAACTTTTAGCAGACATTCACAGTTCCTCTTATCAAAATTAACGAAAATCCACACGTGTTAGCCTCTGAAATACTAGCCACACTGCAATCTTTCTTATACACAGGCTCATTTCGGCTACTTTTACCGGAAAGAGGACTATGCCTTGAGATGCATGGTGAAATCTTACCAGGCACTTTGCAGTATGTTTTCTACTGCTTATAAGTAAAAACAGTCACTTTTACTTAACAGCAATGACACACAATTATTCTCTTAAACAAGATGGCCAGTTTAATTCAACACTACCCATAGGTTTCCTTATAATGTTCCTTCAATTTGATGACAATGAGCCACCATGTCAATTTGCTGTTCATTTAACCTGTGGTCAGTTACTTCCTTTACAGGCTATTTCTTGTGATTCACTCCTGAAACAATGGATGTACATTCCATAATCTGGGTTGGAAAAATCTGAACTTCTGAACAAAGATATGATCCAAAAATGTCTAAAAGCTCTCAAGGTTACGGTCCTTTCTGAGTCATATGGCAGTTTTACAAGTAGGTTCCAACAATGCGATAAACAATTTGGTGAAAATTGTATGTTAAGTTTTCTGAGGAAAGAATGAAAACTTTTCTGCCAAATAACTATTTTGAACTCTGCGACAATACCCTGAAAGTAAGAGTGAGAGGACAGGACCCAGGCAGATTTCCAGGGGAGTTGTATCAGGGCTTTTCTGCCCAACAAACTGCTCTGTAGTGCTTACTGAGCACTCCTGACAAAACAACGTCCAACCGTCAGCCTTGGTTTTCTGATTACAAAAGCTTTAAAAGTCTAAATCTCAGTGAATTCCTCCAAGATTATCTACGTAAAAACCTCTGTACCCATAGTTCTTGACCATTGAGGGAGTCTCAGACCCCTAGGACAATCTGGTGAAAGCCATGGACCCTCTTTCCAGAGAAATGCAAAGTTCACACACCCATTCTCAGGCCCTAGGAGAAGAATCCCAGCGCTGTACCTCAAACCAAATAAAGGGACAGAGCTGATGGCAACCTCAAACCCTGTAACAGATAACCAAACTTTCTATTTGCGCAATCTGTTGGGGAAAATAGGACTTTTCACAGACTCCAAATCAAAGGCATTGGGGCAGGGAATTAAGCTGGAGCCAGGTCTAGTCAAGTGTATTGATCCTCAACGCCCAGAACTCTCCTCTCCCAAACTCCACGTGGATACTTCTTGCCTTTCAGTATTCCATTCAAATGCCACCTCCTCAGAAAAGATGACTTTTTGACACCATATCAATAGCAGGCCTTTATTATCACATCTCGCTCTTTTACTTTCACAAAAGTATTTATTAGTATTCAAAGATGTCTCAGTAACTTTCTTATTACTTATTTTGTCTCCCCTACTAGAGTATAAGCTCTGTAAGGGCAAATACCCCCACTGTATCCTAAGGGCCCAGCACAGTGCTTGAGACACAGTGGGCATTTGTTGAATGATTTAAACTAAAAGACAGGATGTTGATGTGGGAATCAACCACGAAGGTTCAACTACCTATGAGTTAGCGTGTTCTCCCTTTTTCCATTATCTGTGGGTCTATTCAATCGGTGTCTGCTATGTTGCCAGGCACTGTTGCAGGTGCCGGGGATCTGGAACTCAATAAAACAAAACCTCTATTTCAGTGGGCCGCCCCGAGTAAGAAGATTTCTTGCACCCAACACCTGGGAGATGCAGGATAACACTTTACACTCCTTTCTTGAAGGCAGTTATGAGTTATGGGAGATCCGGAAATTAATGGGAAACATTCTCCAATCAGGCATTTACAAAGCAAGGCTCAGGGTTTTGGTTTTTTTTTTCTAAAACCAGTTCTTCCCACCGGCTCCGCTCACATGGGGGAATCCCACGCAGCAGAATGCGGGTCAAGAACAAACTTAAGGCAAAGACTGCTTATGAGGGTGGTGAGGGGAGGAACCAGGAAACGGGACAGCAAGGAGTCGTGGCAAGGGCCACGGGCTGGGAGGTTGGAGAACCTGCCCTAGCTGTCACCAACTTGCTAGGTGACCTTGGGCCAGTTCCGAGGTACCAGGGCATCAGTTTCCCCCAGGGTATAATGAGGAGGTCGGCAGGGTGGGATTCGTGGTCCGGGGAAGGTGGAGCCCAGGAGGCCGGGCTGAGGACGAATGGGGTAACGGCCGACGTGGGGAGGCCGGCGCGGGGACGGGCTGGGGCAGCTCACCCACCGAGCGCCACCTGGCAGGCCCTGCGCAGCTGGGAGTGCTGGGGCCGCTTCACCTCCTTGTCGGCTAGGATCTTCTCCAGGGCCCGGGACACGAACATGCTCTTGGTCTGGCTCTCCTGCATGGCCCCAGCCCGGCGGGGGCTGGCAGCCCCGCGGGCCGGCGGCACGAGCGAGTGGCCCAACGAGGCTGCGGGCCCGGCGTCCCGGCCGGCACCCGCCGCGTCCATCCGCACCGCCCCGTCAGGAAGCGACGCCGCGGCCCCACGGCGCCGCCATGTTGGAGCGCGTCACGTGATCACGTGACTGGAGAGGTTACGGCAGCCGCGCGTCCGTCGACCCCGTGACCCCAGGAGAGGCGGGGCCGGAGGCTGGGGCGCGGCGGGGTGGGCGGGGCCAGGTGGGCGAGGAGGGGAGGGGCGAAGGTGGAGGACGGGAGGAGGCGAGTGGAGGTGGGCGAAGGCAGGCAGGGACCTGAAGGGCAGGAGAAAGGGGTTGAAAGGTAGGAGAGGTGGTGTTGTGGGTGATAGGAAATAAGGAGAGAGGGACAGTGAGGAGGGTGAAATTGGAGTCACAGGTAAGACACAGGTGAGGAAGGAGAGGGGATGAGAGGAGGAGATGGGAGGAGAGCAAGGAAGGGGAAAGAAGTTTGGGAAAAAGAGAATCGGTATGAGAGTGAGAGAGGTAATAAAAGGGCAGGAGGAGGAACCAGAGGAAGCTAAGAGATTGGAAGAGGCTGTGAGGTGGTTAGAGAGGAGGGAGGAAGAGGAGGGTTTAGGAGGAGAGCAAAGAAGAGGGAGGAAAAGAGGAGATGAGAAGGATACAGAGAGAAGGGGGAGTCAGGACAAGGGAAGAGGCACGAGAGGGAAAGGAGACGGGGTGGGAGGGAGGTGAAGGGGGAGGAGGTGAGAAAAGATGGCCAGAAAACATGGTAGGTGGTGGAGGGAAAAGGAAAGGAAGGGGTCAGAGGTGAAGGGAAGGTAGAGCTCGAGGTGTTCATATACACTCTCCGCAACAGGATTTCTCCACGCCTGTTGGCAACACACGTACCCCTTCCACACGACCGACCTGCCACCACAGCAGAGCTTGCTGCTGGGGGTCTAGTTCAGTGAACTTCTGTGAGCCTGCTGCCACACCTGTGCCCAGGGATGCCAGTAAGAATTGCCCCCAGCGCATCTCCCTCTGGAGGCTGTCGGTTTATTTCCATAAACGTGTGGTTCCTTACAGTGCAGTACACCAGGGCAGGTGGGGTTTGGGGGTGTCCGACAGGAGGAGAAACAGAGAAACTGTGACCCAGTTGCAAATGAGTGTAAGAAGGTAGATACCCTGGCCCCAGGGCACCTTCCACTCCATCCTGCTACCAGGAATACCACAACACCCCTGGTGATGCCCCCGGGGGGCGCTGTCTTTCACACTGTCCTCCTCTCCCAGGTGCAGCCCTGTGCTCTGGGCTCCTGCGAGAACACGTCTTTTTTGGAAACCTCAGAAACTTCCCATTCAGGCATGCTCAGATGCTCAGGTCTCAGTTCAAACATCTCAGGGAGGCCCTCGCTGACCCCCGTGTCTAAAGTAGCCCCCCACTCTCCCTATTTGATGTGTGTCATTGCACTTTCTGACCTTTTTTACCTGTCGACTTGTTCGTTGTCTGCCCAGGGTATAGGCCACAGAGGGGCGGGCCGTATCCTGAGGGGCTGGTCCCGAGCCAGGTAGAATGATTCGTGGCCATGAATTCCAAAGCTTTAACTCGGCTTCAGAGCTCCTCCTGTTAAAGTGAAGTCTGCTTCTTTATTCCTTTGGGGTAGCTTTGTGACTTGCCTTGGCCAATAGAATGTGGCAGAAGTGAGGCTGAGTGTGGCCCAGAGCTTAGGAGTCAAGAGGCCTTGGAGGCTCAGGAAGCATCTGGAAGAAAGAGCACACGGAAAGAGGGGCTCAGTGGTTCCGGGTGACCTACCGGCTGAATGCAGCAGCTTCGGTAACCCTGGTGAACCAGCAGCAGAACTGCCCAGCCAACCCACAGCACGACAGAAAACAAATTATTCTTTGACACCACTACATTTGTTACATAGCATGAGAAACCCCTCGATGCTTGTGTGTTGAATGAATGAGTCAGTGATTGAATGAATGTGTGAGACTCAGAAAAATGCAGTGCAATCCCCCGAGCAACAGCAGTTTTTGTGACTTCCCCCACAGCAAGTTCAGGCCAGGTCACTCCCCTCCTGAACGCCCTACTCAACCCCTCATTGCCCTTGGAATTGAATGAGTCGAAGGGCAAGTTTCCCCTGCTAGCTGGAAGCAGAACATTCTTATGAAATCTTTTGTAAGCCGAAACGGCGTTAGGCAAAGAAGCAATGACCATTAATTTATATGGGGCATTTTTTGAGTGTTCCCAGATAACAGAACACAGAGTGTTGCCTACGCATCAATCCACTCAAGCAACGGACTTGCCTTTTTATCCATTATTGGATGCTGATTAAAGGAGACCATTTTGCCATTAGCAGAACCAATAGTAACTTTGGCAGCTTTTAAGATTCCCTCTGTGTGTGTGTGTAAATAGTATGGTGAGCACAAGCAAGTTCAATGCACACACAATGTCTTTATTTCATTCATCACAATCGAAATGTGTAATTACATCCAGTTTTACTCTAAGCAGAAACCCTTAGAGCTCTCTTAGGCTTTTCCGATACCTCAGGATACATCTCGCTGATGGATGCACAAAATAAATGGAGCTAAAGCACAGATGCTCACGGACGCCGTTCGAAGCTCCGGATGCTGCCACGTGGCCCCTGGGGAAGGCGGTGGTGGCGTCATCCTCACTGTTCAGGGGGCACGCTGCCTCTTTAACGACTCTCTCTTTGCTTTTTCTTTTCGGATTTCTTTCAGGGAAGGAAGATAGGTACCAATGTCAGTCTTTTGTAAAAGCCAAGTGGAGGAGCGTGAATTCTGAAAAGCAGTGGACGCCTGCATCTCACCTTGGCTGAATTCTCTGCCTGAACCTCTCTCTCCCTTTTGCTTTTCTTCCCTGTCAGGACTCTCCAGCCACGCGGGGTGCCCCTTTGGTTCCGATCAAGAGCGTGGCTGATGCATCTCTGTTCCTCAGAATCAGTGCTTCTCTGTGAGGGCAGGACTGCTCCCGGGGGCGTTTTGAAGTTTTGTGGGGGACTTTTTTTATTGTCATGATTGGTGGTGGGGAGCAGGAATGCCTGACAGCATCCTGCAGAGAGCTGGACAGTCCCATTTCACAAATATTTACATGTGTCCCATGCGGCTGGACTCTACGTTCCTGTGGGTGAGAAACCTATTAAGAATGGTCTGCCCTGAGCAGGTGGCTCAGTTGGTGAGAGCATCATCCCGAAAGGCCAAGGCTGTGGGTTCGATGCCCGGTTAGGATGCATACAAAAATCAACCAATGAATGCATCAGTAACCGGAACAGCAGGTCTCTCTCTTTCCTTCTCTCCTTTTCTCTCCTTTCTAACATCAATGAATAAGAAATATTTTGAAAAATTATCTAAACCTACCATACACATCCACTTTACATATAAACACAAAGCATGTTTCGTCCGGTTTTAATGTATATTGATTTTCTAGGAACGCAACTATGTTTGTAATTCAAGGGAAAACTGGGTTTTGTCAGGAACTTTACCAGTGTTGGTCACCATTGGAGAACCACATCACCACCATGGTGTTCCGGCCACGGTGTCTGAGCGCCACGATGCCACCCCGGGTTGTCTGCTTTGTCTCGGCCACCATTCAGAGGGTTCTCCTTGTAGGTCCCCGCATCTGAATGCTTTGGTGTATCTGTTAGAGTAACTGTGTCCGAGCATTTACATGTCGAAATAACATTTGCAATTTATACATTGCTTTCCTTTTGTTTCATCTTTGTTTGTTAGGTCGTTGTCTTTTTTTTAAAAAAAATTGTGTGTAGGAAGATTTCATTATCTATGAATTTCATTTCCAAATAGTTAACGGGAGACTTGTGGTTATAAAAAGGGGTGTGTGGTGTCTATTGGAGTTGAAAAGCACGGTTGGCTGGCCCCTTCTCACCACTCTGTTCAAAGGTCAAGGTCACCAGTAAGGGAGGCTCTCACTCACTTCCTGGTCTTATCACCCCTGCCCCCACCACTTTGCTTCTATATCATCTTGATTTCTTTTATTTGCTGCACTAAATTTCATTGGAAACAGTGCTATCTGTTCACCTGTGTATTAGGTGTCTTTCGCTGCATAATGAATTACCTGAACACTTCGTGGCTTAAAATCAAACATTTGCAATCTCATCGTTTCTGTGGGTTAGAAATTTGGGAGCAGCTTGGTTGGTTCTGACTCGGGGTCTCTCACGAGGATGCAATCACACTGTCAGCTGGGGCTGCGTCATCCGAAGGCTCAGCTGGGGTGGGGGGAGGCCCTTACAAGGGGCTGCCTCACAGGGCGGTGGGCTGGAGGTCTAGTTGCTCACCTGTCCGCAGGGCTGCTTGACGGTGCTCACGACACAGCACCTTGCTTTCCCCACAGCGAGGGACCCAAGAGAAGGATAGAGAAAGCAGCTGCAGGAAGCCACCGTGATTTTTATGACCTTGTCTCCAAAGTGGCTCACCACGCAGACTCACCACGGGTGCAGGTTTGATGACTCAGCCATGGTTGGCAGAAGTGTGGATGATGTGGTTTTGAAATGGTGAGCAACGTTTGGCAAAGTTCCAGACAAAAGACGGTTTTTCCTTGATTTACATATAGCCGCTTCGGAGGTGAAAGGCTAAGTCCAGCCCACCCTCCGGGAGAGAATTAGGCTCCACCTTTGAAGGGAAAGGTCTGTTTTCACACGAGCTTGTTCACTTACCTTCTTGCCTGCTCCAGGCAGAGTGTGCATCCGCAGTGTCTTGTTCATAGCTCTATGCCCAGAGTGCATTGGAGGTGCTTAATAACTACTTATGGAATGAATGAATGAATGAGTGCATGAATGAAGATGGCTGGATTGGGGTCCACAGGATTTGATCATTTAATCAGCAAGTAATTTGGGGGCCAATTTGTACATTTATTTTTTAAAATGTATTTATTTATTATTTATTTTTAGAGAGGGAAGGGAGAGAGAAAGAGAGAGAGAGAGAAACATCCATGTGCGGTTGCTGGGGGCCGTGGCCTGCAACCCAGGCATGTGCCCTGACTGGGAATTGAACCTGCGATGCTTTGGTTCGCAGCCCACACTCAATCCACTGAGCTACGCCAGCCAGGGTTAATTTGTACATTTCTAAGATAGGCACAATTATGGTCCCCAAAGATCTCCACATCGTAACCCCCAGAAACTGAAAATACGTTACATTATAGGACAAAGAGGATAGTGCAGATGTGATTAGGTTAAGGGTTTCAAAATGGGAACATTACTCTAGATTCTCCAGTAGACTCAATGTAATCCCAAGGATCCTCCTAGGAGGGATACAGGAGGGCCAGAGTCAGGAGATGTGAGGACAGACGTGGCAGGGGTTGATGTGGCAGTGAGGCCACACGCCCAGCATCACGGGCAGCCCCTAGAGACTGCAACAGGCAGAGACACGGTTCTCCCTCAAGGGCCTCCGCCAGCCACGCCCCTGCTGATCCAGCTGGCACTTCCGACCTCCAAAACTGCGAGGGGATGAATGTGCGTTGCTTTAAGCCGCTGAACTTACGGTACTTTGTTATAGCATAAATAAACTTGAATGTCAGGTAAACAACACATACGTTTTTTTTTAGTCTAAGTATGTCCCATGCAATAATTGGGGCATAGTTACATGTTGAAGGTATTGCCTGTTTAGCTGAAATCGAAATAGATGAAATTTAACCGCATATGTTCTAGTTCATCCAGCAACCCCCCTCCCAGTCCGCCAGTGTCCCGCAGCCACGTTGGACCCATGAGGCAAGCTTTGAAACACGTTTCCTCAGCAGAGCAACAAGAGAGAAGGCACCTGGGTCCCTGACGTTCTGGGGCGCCATGCCCATTCTGGGGTGCTCACCGATCGACTTTTACCCGAAGTAGACAAAAGCACCTTTCATTTTCAGTCTCCTGTCACCGAACCTAGTCGTAACGGATACAGTTGGCCACGAACAGTGTCGCTCCGACCCCTGCTTTCCTCTGAGTCACGTCTCAACCTGGTGACACGCGCTGGGCCTGCCGTCGGCCTTTCCAGTTGCCAGTCCGGTTTCTTCGCGCTGCGCACACAGACTCTTTATATGCCTGGTCACACGGGGTGGCCTGCTCCCTTGGAGACACACTCATTTTCTGTGTTTACTTTAAGGAAAAACTCCAGCGCAGCCTCCTCGACTCCTGTCAGCAGGGCTGGGGAGGGGGTATGAGACAGAAGCACCATTTGCTCAGGGCCTAAAATTTGGGAAAAACCTCAAATGCAGACTCAGGAGATTCTCCCCAAAGCAGGTGATGTGCACAGTGATTGTATTCTGCCTGTGTGCGTACGTGTGTCCAACTGCGGTAAAGAAAAAAACAACGCTAACTCGTTCCATGCAAATAGTTAAGACACCACAGTGTGGGACTTTGTTTGTTTGTCCCTGGACCTTGGCGTGGCCTCCCCAAGAAGAGGACCCTGGGACAAGGATGTGAGTGTGTTTGGGAGGTGATCCCAGGACGCGGCCATGGGGGAGTGGGGATGCAGCCAGCACAAGTGTGACATCAAGCCGGCGACCACTAAGGGCATCTGGGGCTCCCGCCCGCTGGACCACTCTGGGAGTCCATGGAGATGTGCCTCCGAGTCATCCCAGCAGAGGGCTGAGGGGCCCGGGGCGGTCCATCACCAAGTCCCCGCCCAGCACTGCCTAAGGGCTGCTTCTGGGGACTTTGACTCTGACACTGTGTCCTGCACACAGGCTGGCCGGGGCCCCCAGTCCGGGGACAGCAGCCTCCTCTAGGAAGGAGAGGGGAGTGCCCGGGGCAGATACCCGGGGCAGCCACAGCATCTGCTACATGCTGTTTTCATGCCTTTCAGTAAGCCACACTCTCGGCCTCAGAGCTCTTTCTGGCCAAGCTCGGGCAGACCAGCAGTGCCAACAGGCTGACACCCTTGCAAGAGCCACCCAACGATGAATAGACAGCGCTGGTGGTCTCCCAGAGGTCCCCAGTGGCCACTGGCCTAATGGCACACCCCGTAGTGGCTTCCTTCCCTTCCATGTATCACGTCCCTGCTTTCCCACTGATGTTCCCAAATAAACCATTGACACCCAAATCCTTGTCTCTGGATAAGCTCCTGGGGAGCCTGACTGTGGTGAGTGGGATGATGGTTTCTCAAAGATACTCACACCGTCATCCCTGGAGCCTGTGAATGTTACTTTACGTGGCAAAAGGGACTTTGCAGGTGGGATTAAATTAAGGATCTGGGGATGGGAAGATTATTGTCGATTATTTGGGGGAGGTGCTGAATATACTCACAAAGGTTCTTACAAGTCAAAAAGGGAGAGAGAAGGGCCAGGGTCAGAAAAGGCCCGCGTGATGACAGAAGCAGAGGTCGGAGCGATGGCATTGCTGGCGGTGAAGAGGCAGGGAGGGGCCGTGAGCCATGGGCCGTAGGCGACCGGAGAATTTGGAACAGGTGAGGAAACAGAGTCTCCCCTGCAGCCTCCAGAAAGGACGTAGCACTCACGACACCTTGAATTTGGCCCGTGAGACCCCTTTCAGACCTCTGGCCACTAGAACCATGAGGTAACAAATCTGTGTTATTTTAAGCCACTGAGGCAATTGGTTAACAGCAGCCACAGGAAAAATAATACCTAGACGATGAGGATATGAAACAGGATTTTGAATGGCAAACAGCAGAATTCACTCCAGATCGTTTAGAAAAGGATTTTCTTAAAATACAACAAGAAGCTCTTAGAAATTTGGGGAGGTCCAGGGAATCAGGTTTGGGGGTGCCACAGCCACATGCACCGTCCATACTCCACTGCTGGGCAGCTCAGAAAGGCCCGCCGCCCCACCCTGGCGTGCAGGCCGCTGCCCACACGGCCAGCGCTGAGGTGGGATGGCGTTTCCAGGACTCCGCTTCGGGCTCCTCTGCGCCTCTCACCAGAAGCCTTTTTCGTGTCACCCACTTCCAAATGGAAGGTCCGCATGGGTGTGACTGATGGCAAAGCCAAGGCCATGTGCCCGCCTCTAGCTGCAAGGGAGGCTGGGGATCAGGCCTGGCTCTGCTTTCTGTGTGGAAGGGGGATGTCCCCCGAACATAGGGTGGCCAGAAAGCATGACCCATGCGCCTGACACGTAAACAAGCCAGAGGGAGAAGGAGGACCCTTCCAGGTAAAAGGGACAGCAGGCATCAAGGTGTGGAGGCTAGATTGGGCTGGGCCTGTGGGAAAGAAAATACGGCAGGAAGACGAAGGAATTAGGGTCAGGGGAGTGCCGGTGGGCAGCCAGGACAAAGAAGGAAGAAACGAAAAGGAATGTGATCAAGGAAATGAGAGAGAATTAAGAGGGGAAGCCAGTTCTAGGTCAATGGGGTAGATGTCGTCAGAGTCCCTGGTTCTCTGGTGGTCACAGACTCGTAGCCTGGGCTGGCTCTTCTGTGCGGGGGTCTGGGCTGGGCAGCAGCGGAGGCAGACCAGGGCAGAAGTTCCTCGTAGCCAATCCCAGTGGACAGTCTTTCCTTCCTTCTGAGTAACAGAACCCTGATTTTTAGCTGGAAACCTACCTACTCAGTGAAAGACTATCCACTCCTGCCTTTCTCATGCCGAGGAGTGGCCTCAGGATGAAGTTCTAGCCACGAGCTGTTAAGTAAGCTGTCCTGGTCATCTTACAGTGAAGAGGCATGTCATTCTTCACCCTCTCCTCTCCCCTTCTGCCCAGAATGTGCATGCAGTGGCTGGAGCTAGAGCAGCCATATTAGACCGGGAGGCACATTTAGGACCATGAGGAGCCACAGCATTAAAACCCAAGGATGTGGGATCTCTGAAGGGCGTGGGGCACCTGGATGGCTGACCTCTGTACTTCCTTCACAAAGAGAAAATCGCCTCTCTTGTTTAAGTCAGTTATTTTGTTTTTTCCTGATGTGTGCAACCCAACCTAATCAATACACTAACTCTTGCTAACTTCAGCAGAGAAAGGCTTTACCAGAATGACGATGGGTCTTTTAAAAAACTAATTAGAAGACTGGAGAACCAGGCTGAGAAAATAAGTGGGAAATGAGGGACGTTGGGGGATCTGAAATGATACCAAAAGAAGAAGATTCTGGAAAGGATACTGCTGCTCTCCGAACCGGATACCAGGCCCTCACTCCTGGCTTTGTCTCAGTGGCTGCCGCTGGAGACAGGATGCTGGTCCAGGGCCCCACCTCCCCCGCCCCAACCCCCGCTCCTTTCAGAACGAGTCCTAAATTTCTGGCCCTCCACATTGCTTACTCCAGATTGAAAGGCCTGAGCCCAAGCATCCGCTGGGCCAAGTAGAGGTCGTGAGCTTGTACCCCGGCTGCCAGCTGGGACAAGAGCTTAGCTTCTGACCACTGTCCTGCCCTCATCGCAGAGTGGGCAGCTGGCTGTGGAATCCTGAGGTTAGAACATCCACGGACCTTCCACGGACCTTCTACCCACTGTAGTGGTCTTACTTCTTTTTTTGGTTATCCACTGGAAAATCCGCCCCCAACCTTAGTGGCTTGACACAACAATTTGCCATTTTTCACAATTCAGTACCAGCCTCTCCAAAATATCTTAGTACATCTAACTCGGCTCCTTTCACAAAGGGAGAGAGAAGACCCTCCACCCTAATTCCGTCCACAGCCTTGCTGCAATTCATATATTGGCCACCAGAGGACGCCAATGCCCAGGCAGTTCAGATGGAACTCACCACCTGGTCCTGTTTACTCCTCTGAGGAAATGGAGGGAAAAGGTTTTGACTTCATCATCTGGCCTTAGAATCGTGCTGGTGGGCTAGCCTGGCACCAGAAGAAAATCTGATACCTATGGCATATGTGAGCTTGGTACTGGATTGTTTAATCCTTCAGAGATCATGGGAAACCAATCTGCCTCTCCACGACTTTCCAGGAGCCCACGTCACAAGATCTGGGGACTTCTTGTCCACATGGTCATTGCCAGCTTCAGGCGAAAATCAGCCAGGTTTGATGCCGACACACTTACACTTCTGTCTTCCAGTCCCGGTGACCGCTTTTCCTCTATAACCTAGGATACACGTGAGGCTTTAGCTGCCCCCACATTAGCTTACATGTGAACGGTTTCCCCGCACTAGAAACCAAGGTCCGCGAGGGTAAGGATGCTCAGGGTCTGTGTTCACTGCAGTGTCCCTAAGACCTAGAGCAGAGCTTGAGAGCCACACGGTGATGGGACAGAAGGGAATGTCCCCGCGTCTACTCCGTGCCCAGGTTAGGCCCCAGCACCCTGCCCCACCCAGCTTGCTCCCCTCTCTGAGGCTCCCCTAAACTCCCACTGTAGGATTTGCCTCTTCCCTTGGGGAGTCACTGAGTCACAGACTAAGTGGCTACATGTTTTCGTCTCTTTTCCTCATTTTTGTGCTTCCAGCAGGGAGCTGTGGGATGCGGAGCAAAGAGAATAATTCCTTCCCCTAATGAGTTCAGCTACAATTGCCCCCTATGTCCTCTCCCACAAATTCTCTAAGGGGATTTTAGGAGCTTAGGGGGAGACAGGGAGCTCAGAGACTCATAGACCTCCTGGTATCTGCCGCCTCAGGTGCGCGCTACTTTGTCCTTCATGATGGTGCTAGGACCCCGTACGTCTCCCAGCCTCCTGGGACAACTACTTCCCTCCCAAACTCGCTCAGGTGGCAGGCACTTTGGGGTTAATTTCTGAGCTGGATCCTATGGAAGGTGATGGCTCTCAGAGCCCCTGGGGCCCAGGAGAAGAGAGGACCAAACCTTCCCACTGCTTGTATTAATGCATCAACTGGAAAGGATTATTTGGCAATAGAACCTCTCTGTTCCTAAAGGTACCACGGCTCTAGGAACTGCAGATTCTCCTTGGTCTGGGAAAAATTATCTCCCAGACTCGCGGGCACACAATGCATCTCAGCCCGCTCAGAATGTCTGCTCCCCGACAGGCCTTCCCACGGTCGGGACTGATTTCTTTCTTCGAGTTCTCTCGTTGCTTGTGCCTTGATTAAAGCAATTACCCTGGTTTTTATTCTTCGCGGAGCCTGAAGCTCCTTAGGGCAAGAACTACTTTTTACACATCTCAGAATTCCCTAGAGCTGCATACTCCACATCCCCCCATGACACACACACATGCAGACACACTCACACACAGAGCCTGGCTAGATTGTAAGGAGGTGAGGTGTGTGTGTGTGTGTGTGTGTGTGTTTAGCAGTTCGCGTACTTGGAGAAAATAACAATGCAGTGAAATTTGCATAAACTTTCACTGCTGCTTATTCTAACATTTAAATCTCCTCTCTTTCTTTTTGGTGGGTGGCGGGTGTAGCAGCGGTGGCTAAAATGCCCTTTTCCTCTGACCTTAAAGTCTTTCCTTAGCAATATAAAAAGCAGACCACCTTACGTACCTCGCCCAACCATTTGTTTTGTTTTTAAGAAATGTTACCGGCCTCAAGAAGTCGAGAGGCTGGAAATCATTGTCCCCCCGCCCCCCACACGCAGCCCGGCCCCCACAGCAGAAAGCACCCGACTGCCGTGGGCGCAGCGCCTCTCCTGCAGGGGCAGAGGACTGAAACCAGGGCTCACGGAACCTGGTGCAGGGAGGCTCACAGCAGCGCTCCGCACAACAGCCAAACAGTAGAAACAACCCGCGTGTCCGTCAACGGACGGACAGAAAAAACAAAAAATGCGGTCTAAGTCACACCGTGGAATATTATTTGGCCGTCACAAGACGGAAGACCTGGTCCACGCCACAATGGAATTGAACCTGGAAAACATTACGCTTAGTGAAGGAAGCCAGATGCAGAAGGACAGATATGGTATGACTCCTTGTATAGGAAACCTCTAGAACATGCAGATGTGTAGACAGAACATAGATTAGAGGGTGGCTGGCAGGGAGAGGGGTCGTGGCTTAACTCTCACAGAGTTTCTGTTTGGGAAGGCGGAGCAGCGGAGGGGTGGGATGGGGCTGGGAAGTGGGGATGGCTGGGGTGGGGGGGGCATGGTGGGAGGAAAATGCAGTCAACGGGACTTGAGCAACAATAAAACAAGTTAGAAAACCAGGAAAGCTGTGCAGCTGGGTGGTGGCGATGGTCGCACAATAGCTCGAATGTACCTAACGCCCGCTGGGCTATCCATTTAAGAATGGCTGAAAGGGCAAATTTTATTTTATGCATTTTACCAAAATTAAAAATAACAAAGGAGGGAGGGAACAACTGTGTCACACGCCGCGGATGCACGTTGGAGGAGGACTTTGAAGGACCACGGGGTTCAGCTACACGTGCGTCGAGGGTGAGCGGAGAGAAATTTGGGCCAGAAAACACAGGCTCTTTGGGGAGTTTTTGCTGTAAAGGGAAAGGGAGAAATGGGGCTACAGCTGGAGGTGAGCTCAAGGGAGGTTTCTTTCCCCCTGAAGATGGTAGAAATGATGGGACAGATCCAGGCATTAACCCCTTGTGGCCCAAGATACCTGCTGTGCCATGGTCCTATGTACACTGCAGGGATCCAGGGAGAGCCAGGACAGATAGGTGCCTGACCTCTCCCTTTAAGAACATCCCCCTCTCCATCATTCCTCACTCCCCACCACCACACTGAGTTTCCACGTACATCCCTTGGCCATGATGGAGTCACACGTGCACACCCAGCTGTAAGGGTTGGTTGGAAAATGTAGTCTTGATTTCAGGCAGCAGTGTGTCTAAGAACTAAGGAAGAGGGGAGAAAAAAAATCACTGGGGCAGTACTCACTGCCTTTGCCATACTCATTAACAATTTCTATGGGCTTACCTCGCTTTTCTTCAAATTTCAATGTAGCCAGCTCCTCCCGAAGGCCTGGTATGTGTCAGGGCTGGGAGACGTTTAGCACAAAGAATCTCATGTATTTCTTACAACTACATGTCAGCTGCAAGCAATATGAACCTTGGTTCTATTCCCTCACTTCTGTGTTCCCGGAGCCTCTGCCAGTGCCCGGTACATAGTTGCCATTCGTTCAATAAATGCGTGTAGTTATTACTGCCGTTGAATTTTGTACATGAGAGAACGGGCACAGAGAGGTCACATCACACCCCCAAGGACACATGGAGACTCTGGCGTTCCAAAATAGGTCTTCTGAGTCCGCGATTTCTGCCCCTCCCGATCAACTGGTTTCTTTTGCATCAGCACTGAGTGAGCCGAACGGTGTGTGTGATATATATGTGCATGTGCAATGTTGGTAACAGTTCCCCACTGTGCTCCACTCCCATTCTTGGGCCCGTGGCAGTTTGGGGATGCTGACCCCCATCTCCAGCTCTGTGGGTTGGGTATGTAACCCTGCATCTCATCTTGCCGGCCACAGTGATTGGCTCAGGAATGGGCATGGGATCCAAGCTCGACCAATGAGAATCCTCCCTGGGACTTCATTGGAAATATTGAGAAAGAGGGCTCTCTTTCTGCCAGGGTTGTTAAGTTGGAAGGAGGCAGGCTTGCTGCTGTGGGAACCATCCTTTGTCGCATAATGGAAGAGCTTACCTACAAATGAGTTAACACAAGAAAAATAAGAGCTGGAGATAGAGATATCCTGACAATAGTACTGGAGTCCCTGGATCAAAGTGTGCCTGAAGGTTGCCCTTGGAAGTCACCTAAGTGAATACATTTCTTTTTCTGCTTAAACCATTTTGGGGTTGGGTTTTCTGTCACCTGCAATCAAAGAAGTCCTGACTAATACATCTATCAGACACAGTTATTCTCCTATTCAGGAGATCTCCTTGTAAAGCCAAGAGCTCATCAGCCTGATGTCTAAGAGGACAACTTGGAAACCGAATCCTGTGTGTGGCTGTCACAGCTCCATCAGAGATGCAGAAAACCCTCCAGACTTTAAACCGAGGGAATATAATACATGGCGTTGGTTACATGGGTGATGGAGGAGCTAAAAAGCCAAAAGGACATGCTAGGCACTCCAGTGACTAACTGTTGTTGTGTGGGGAGGAGTAAAGAGAGAGGTTGCTGTTGGCATGGCTTGGAGTCTGGGCCCCTGGGAGGAAGCCTGGCCAGGCAGGCAGAGCCAGAACCCCCAAGGGAGGGGCCGTGTGGTGGGATCTGGAACCACGGAGGAGATGCGGTGGCTGCTGAAGTTGCTGTCCATGGCAGGGAGAGGGGGGCAGATGCCCCGGGTCCTCCTTTCCTCTCATCCCCTTGTCTCCACTCAGTGACTCCCACTGGCTGAATCCACCCAGAAACCAGAGATGTTATATATATATATACAATACCTCCTTGGGTCCTGGCACACACAGGTCTTGGAAGGTGTTTGCTGAATTTGAAGATGAGAGAGACGGTGGTAGTCTCTGCATCCGTGCAGCGGAGAAAAAGAGAGCGGTGCCAAGTAGGATGGACTGGAGGGCTGGGGGAGCATGTCAGGCATCAACACGGCCGTGGGCACGCAGTAAGTGCTCAATAAACACGCTACAAGTGATGACGTCCTTACTGCCACCATGAAAGGTGGATATGACTACATTATTGTCCCAGTTTCACCAGGAGGCTTAATTCGTTTTAGAGCAGTGGTTTCCAAACTGGGGACAGCTTTGCCCCCGGGGCATGCTTGGTTGTCGAGACAGGGGAGGGGGGGCAGGAGGGCTACTGTGTCCAGTGGGTGGGTGGCACTGACCCCTCAACGCACAGGACGGAGCCCACAACACAGCAGTCTCTGGAGAGAACCCCGTGCACACTCCACAGCGGCAGTGGGACCCACTTTGTGTTTCCTCCCCGCCCCCCAAGTCCTCCTCCTCTTCCTCTCACCCCATCCCTGACACTGCTTCCGGTCCCCCACTCGGCTCTGGGAAGCATTTCTCCCCGTTTATAGAATCTCAAGTTTGCAAGGGGCCATCCAAGATGCTCAGCCCAGCCAGCCAGGCTGTCTGCAGGGACCTTTGAAGGTTCTCTCTCCTTTCATCCTTGCAGCACCCCCGTGAGGCTGTGAGGTTCGTGGGGTTCGCTGCCCTCAGTAGAAGAGACAGAGGCTCGCAGAGATTGAGTGAATCCCCACGACCACACGACCAGAAAGTGCTGAGCTTCTGAGCTCACACCCAGAGCCCTGCGATGCCAGAAGCCAAGGAGTTACTCCCGGAGTCACCACCACCTGCCAAGGACTCCTCTAGCTTCTCTCCCAAGCACTAGGAGTGGAGAAACATCGAACGGGATCCCCGCCCCCCAACCTGGCCTCCAAGAGTCACATTCCAGCGCAGCCTGGCTGCGGGGTGTTCTCTAGGCTTTGGAGTGTGGGGATCAGACACCAAGGAGCTGCAGCATGAGTTTCGCATGGACCAACAGGGTACGGATCCAGAACAGGGAGAGAGCGGACCCACTGCGGGTGTGGATCTAGAGGCAACGGTGCAGGGAGCGATATTGGACGAGGGTGTGTTTATCATTTGTGAGTGCTCTCCTGTGTTACGGGATTTAACACCTGTAATTTCCAGGAGGCAGACGCTGCTCCCCTGCTCCCAGGAGGGCAGCTGGGGAAAACGTGGGTCCAGGCCCCATGCGGCAGAAAGGCACCACTGCCCCAGCAGACTGTGAAGGAAGGGGGGCCGGACCCAGCGAGGCGGGTTTGCAAAAGTGAAGATAACAGATAAGGCGGGAAACCGTGCCCCACAGTGCTGTGGTTCCCCAGCCCACAAGAGATGTCAGGGCAGAAGCTCTGTGGGGCTGGCCCTCTCTGGAGACCAGGGCTGACGACAGAAGATGCTGCTGGCCACCGGGCACACCCCCCCCACCCACACACAGTGGGAATGGGGCCGATCACCCCTTGGTTTATTTGCCGGCTCCCTCCTTGAAGGACCTTGAGCATGTTTCCAACTCATTGCCATTACTCGCAGTCTCAGAAACACCCTGGGCGCGTGGTCGCGGCATCTCCTGGCATAGATAAGAAGGGGACGAGCTCAGCCACAGGACGGGTGCAACTTTAATGTAACAGATGTGCCGACTTCCCTCCAGGGAGGATGTCGGTGTACAATTTCCTGACGTCCTTGCCAAGACTCGATAGCATCAAGCTTCACAATCTGTATTTGGTAACAGCGAGGTTGAAGCATTTTCACGTGTTTGTCGACCGTCTTCCCTCTTGGGTGGACTGCCTGTTCCCCTCCTTCGCCTGCTGTTGTGTTAGGTCGTTTGTCTCTCAAAAAATGAACCTGTAGGAGTTCTTTAGGTATCCTGGGCAGTGATCCTTCGCCAGGTGAAGCTACAAATGGTTTCTGCCATCCTGTCACTCGCATGGCAATGCTGTCCCTGATTTCCCCTCTAGCTGTTGTTGAGGTGATGCGTATTTACAAAACCCTTCATGGCGCTTTCTGGTGCATAGTTAGCACTCGACAAAGAGTAGCAATAGCAGCAGCTGGCACGTATTGAGTGCCCAAAGGGTAGGTGAGAGAGCCAGGCAAAATGTAAGGGTGGGCACCAAAAAACCCTGGTGACCGGGATAATTATATTTATAATGTGGTATTGATAGACATCAAAATGAATACAGAACATCCAGAATGAATCGAATCCCCACATGTTTAATAACGATGGGATCAGGTGTCCCAAGCTGCCCTGGAGCCCGAGGCAAAAGTCAAAGTCAAGGACATTGCTTCTGTCTTCATTTCGAAGGTTGATTATTTTGTTCATGGTGGATTTTTTAAAAAAGATTTTATGTATTTATTTTTAGAGCGAGGGGAAGAGAGGGAGAAAGAGCAGGAGAGAAACATCTGTATGTGAGAGAAACACCCATCTATCTGTTGCCGCTTACACACCCCCGACCGGCTGCAACCAGGGGCCTGGCCTGCAACCCAGGCATGTGCCCTGACTGGGACTCGAACCAGCGACCCTCCTGTTTGCAGGATGACACCCAACCCACTAAGCCACGCTAGTCAGGGCCATCATGGATTTTTTACATCGATTTGGATTGTTTTAAAAAGCACATTACAAATATTTTTTTTATCTTGATCACCATGCTTTTTGGCACTCCTTGAATTTTGCACCCCTGTCAGTCTCGAAAGTGTGCTGGTTGGGAAGATACATGGTCATTCTCCACTTAACCATATAAAATCTCTGTGTATGCTAAAACTTCAGAAAACTCCACAGTAGATTCTCACAAAAATCCCAAGGATCCAAAATTACTTTACAAAAACAAAAAATGAGTTTTCTAATTAAATACATTTTGAAAGTGCTGCATACGGAAGCCCTCTCTGGGAAATCCATAATATTCATAAAGACAGCCAAGATTCCATGCCCCGCCCCGTGGCGCAGTTGGTTGGAGCGTTGTCCTGCGAAAATGAAACATTGCTGGTTCCATTCCCGGTCAGGGCACACGCTGGGTTGCGGGTTTGGTCTGGCTGGGGGCTTATGTGAGAGCAACCAATTATTGTTTCTCTCTCACATTAGTCTTTCACTCCCTCTCTTTCTCCTTCCCTTCCTCTCTCATAAATAAATAAGTAAGTAAATAAATAAATAAATAAAAATCTTTTAAAAAAGATAACAAAGATTCTGAGAACCTCCACAGTTTAGGAGGAGGAGGATTTAATATGATTAAACTCAGTGTTTCCCAAAACTATTTGATCAGGGAAGTCCTTTTTCTTTACTAGTCCTTTCTTGTCCTGTGGAAAACTAATTTAGAAAACACTACTTTAAAAATATTATGGATATACCTAAGCAAAAGGAAAAAAAAGAAGTATTAGAACAAAAATTAATAAAATAAGGAACAGAAAAACAATGAAATCAATAAAACAACCAAAAGATGGTTCTTTGAAAAAAAATCAACAAAGGACAAGTCTTTAGCCACACTGACCAAGAAACATAGAGAGAAGACTCAACTGACTAAAATCCAGAATGAGAGAGGAGACATCGTTACTGACCTTACGGAAAAACAACAAAAAGGGTTTATAGAGCTACAAACAACTATGCCAAAAAAGTAGGTGGCTTAGCTGAAATGGACAAATCCCTAGAAAGATACACGACCAAAAGTGATTCAGGAAGAAATAGGAAATCTGAATAGATGTATGACAACTAAAGAAGGAGATAATAATAAAACAAATTCCCCAGAGAAAAGGCAGGAGACAAGGACTTCCGGTCAAGGTCGGGGCACAGGCAAATCTGCCTCACCTCCTTGCACAAGTGCGGCAAAAATTACAGCTGGACTACGAAACAAGTATCACCCAGAAACATCAGAAAATCGAGCTTTATGGAAGTCCGACAACCAAGGACCTAAAGAAGCCACATTCTTCCAGCGGGGTAGGAGGGGCGGAGACGTGGAGAGGTGGGGAGAGGTGGGGAGAGGTGGGGAAAGGTGTGGCAGAGCGGCAGGGAGAGGCACAGGGACACAGAACGGGCATCCCACATCCATGTGTGGTGGGTAAAAACTGGGAGGGATACCTCAGGAGCGAGGGATCCTAGCCCCAGAGCAAACCTCCCAGCCCAGGGTTCCAGCCCCAGGAAGATGCGTCCCTGTAACTTCTGGCTGTAAAAACCAGTGGGGGTTGGGGCCGCAGAAGAAACTGCAGAATTCTTGAGCAATTCCTCTTAAAGGGCCCACAATGGACTTGGGACTTGTGCAGACACACTCCCTCTGGGACTCAGCACCAGGGCCACCACTGGAAGGGCGCAAGGGGTACACGGGGAGAGATTGATGTGGCTGGCATCAGGGCGAGTCCTGGGAGGTGGTTTCCTTCCAGGTAGAGCTCCAGAGGCCAGGCAGCAGCATTGAGCCCTCCCCCCCACACACAGCCTCTCTCAGCCCTCCCCCCCACACACAGCCTCTCTCAGCCCTCCCCCCCACACACAGCCTCTCTCAGCCCTCCCCTCCACACAGAGCCTCTGAACAATGACACAGGTTGCCCCACTCAGGTGATTACCTAAGGCTCCACCCCATACAACTTACAGGTGTGTTTTCTACAACAGCCAGGGAGCCAAAGCAGCTCTACCTAATACACAGAGACAAATACACTTGCTTCCCAGACAAGGTAAAACGAAAGTAGTTCATCATCACCAAGCCATTATTACGTGAAATGTTAAAAGGAATTATATAAGGAAAAGAAGACCAACACTATGAATGTTAAATGGCCACAAATTCACAACTATCAACAACTGAGTCTACAAAAAAAAAAAAAAAAAAACAGACTAAGCAAACAAGCAGAACAGAAGCAGAATCATAGATATGGAGATCATTTGGAGTGTTATCTCCATATCATTTGGAGGGGGGAGGGGGAGAATAGGGGAAAAGGTGCAGGGATTAAGAAGTAAAAAATGGTAGGTACAAAATAGACAGGGGGAAGTTAAGAACAGTATAGGAAATTGAGTATCTAAAGAACTTACATGCATAGCCCATGGACATGAACCACCGGGGGAGATTGCTGGAGGGAATGGGGGTCCTGGGTGGAGAGGGGCAAAGGGGGAAAAACTGTGACAACTGTAATCGCATAATCAATAAAATAGATTGTTTTAAAAAGCAAGGATCAGAGAGCTTTGCTGGTGAATTCTACCAAGCATTTAAAGAAGAAGTAATACCAGTTGTTCAAAAATTCTTCTAGAAATTAAAAGAGGGAACATTTCCCAACGCATTCTATGAGGTCAGGTAGTGCCTTGACATGGAAGCCAGACAAAGACACCACAAGAACATGAAAGTGCAGACTAATATCTTCATGAACACAGATGCAAATATCCTCCACAACATACCAGCACACTGAATCTAGAGACACATGGAAAGGATTACACACCAGGAATGTATCCCAGGAATGCAAAGTGAACTTAACATTAAAAAAGCAATTAATATAATATATCGATAGGCTAAAGACTAAAAACACATGATCATGTCAGTAGGTACAAAAAAATTTTGACAAAATCCAGAGTCCTTTCTTGATTTAAAAAAACAAAACAAAACACTAAACAAACTAGAAATAGAAGGGAACTTCCTCAACCCAATTTAAGAGGCATCTGCAAAACCCCCACAGTTAACCTCCTCCTTCACGACGAAAGAATGAATGCCTTCCCCCTAAGGTGAGGAGCAAGATAAGGCCGTCTGCTCTCACCACATCCATTGTACATTGTGCTGGGCATTCTGTCTGGGGCAATTAGATAAGAAAAGGAAATAAAGGGTACCCAGACTGGAAAGGAAGAAGTAAGGCAATTCTATTTGCTGATGGTATTATCTCATAGGTTATATAAATGGTAAAGAATTCATTAAAAAACTATTAGAACTGATAAACAAGGTTGTAGGATATAAGACTGATATAAAAATCAATTGTATCTGTAAAATATCAATGGAAAGCTTGTTAATAAAATTAAGTAAACAATTTTATTTATTTGAGCATCAAAAAGAATAAAACACTTAGGAATAAATGAACAGAAGAAGTACAGTATTTGTGCTCTCAAAAAAATAAAAAATGGAAAGAAGTAAGAGAAGACCTAAATAAATGGAAAGCTATCCCATCTTCATGGATTAGCAGACTTAATATTGGGAAGTTGGCAATACTCCCCTAATTAGTCTATGGATTCAAAGGAATCGTATAAAAATCCCAGCTGGCTTCTTTTCAATTGGCAAACTGATCTTAAAATCCATGCAGAAATTCGAGGAACCCAGATAATAGGTGAAACAACCCTGAAAAAGAGCACAGTTGGAGGATTTATAATTCTTTAATTTAAAACTTACTTTGGGCTACAGTAATCCATACAGTGTGGCATTGGCATAAGGATAGACACACGAGCTCTGTCCAGAAGGTTTCCAGACATGTAGCATGGAAAATAGAGACATTTATTGAAGAAGATGCAAGGTATAAGAACATTACACATAGGACGGTGATGCCTCAGTCCCTTTCAAAGCAGGCATCTTGGGACCTCACACAGTTCTCCCGATCACCGTCAGCTGCCCCATTGTATTTTCCTGAATCTCACTGATGGTCTGAAATCTCTTGCCTTTCAAAGGTGATTTTAGTTTTGAGAAAAGCCAGAAGTCACAGGGCACCACATCTAGGCTATAGAGGGGCTGAGTCACCTGGGTGATTTGATGTTTCTCAAAAAAACTGCACAAGACATGATGCATGAGCAGGAGCGTTGTCCTGATGAAGCAGCCAGTCACCAGTTGCCCATAGCTGCAGCCTTCTGAATCATCTGAATAGTTTCTGCAGAGGAATATTCAAGCATAGTGCAAAATTTGATGTAAATTCATTGCTCTACTCAATTAGTCACTTTGAACGTGATGGCCACACAGCACACATGCTCACTCAACAGAGACTACCATCCCCACTGACTAGTACAGTGAAGTCATCATTGTTCACACATGCACATTCCAGTCCACTCTCCTTGGCTGCCAGGTTACATCAATGTGGCACAAACCATTCTTGTTATATTAACAATGATTGGACTTTTTCTAGGCCTCATATAGATTAATGGAATAGATTGAAAGACAGGAACACATTTTCGTATTTATAATCGGTTGATTTTTGACAAGGATGCCAAGACAATTCGACAGGGAAATAAACAAATAACAACTGAAAATAAATCACAGACCTAAAGGTAAGAACTAAAACTAAAACTCTTAGAAGAGAATATTGGAACAGATCTTTGTGATCTTAGGCTAAGCAAAGCGTTTTTGCGTGTAACACCAAAAAAGCACAAGTGGCTAAAGAAAAAATAGATAAATTGGAGTTCATCAAAATTCAAAACTTTTGTGTTTCAAAGGACACCATCAAGAAAGTATAAAACAAAACAAAGCATTAAAAAAAACCCAAGCCACGGAATGTTAAAAAATGTTTGCAGATCATATTGATATATGCAGTAAGGCACTTGTACCCAGAATACATAAAAACACCTACAATCCAACAGTAAAAAGACAGTAAGTCAATTGGGGAGTGGGTAAAGGATTTGAAAAGACATCTTCCAAAGAAGATATACAAATGACAAATAAGCACATTAAAAGATGGCCAACATCATTAGTCATTAGGGAAATGCAAATCAAAGCCACAAGATACCACTTCATACTCACTCGTATGGCTAAAACAAGTAAGACGGATGGACAATAATAAGTGTTGATGAGGGGGTGCAGAAGTTGGAACCATTATACATTTCCACCTTGGACATGGTTTGGCAATTTCCTCACAATGTTAAACACGGAGTTCACCACTTAGCCCGGCCATTTCATTCGTGGGGGTAAATACATATCCAAGAGAAATGAAAACGCATGTTCACACAGAAACTTGTATCCAAAATCTCCTATCAGCAATCTTCCTAATCACCAAAAATTGGAAACAACTCACATGTTTATCAATTGGCAGTTGGATGAACAAAACGTGGCATTGTCAACAAAACAGAATATTCTTTGGCTGTGAAAAGGTATGAAGTGCTGACACAGGCTGCAACATGGATGAAGCTTGACTACATCATGCTAAGTGAGAGAAGCTAGTCACACACAAAAAACATGTTGTATGATTCCATTTACATAAACTATATAGAATAGGCAGATGCAAAGAGTCAGAAAGTAGATTAAGTGTTTGTCGGGGGGTGGGGTTGGGAGAAGAGAATGGGGTGTGATTGTTTATGGGGGTGGGGTTTCCTTTGGGGGTGAGAAAAAATCTAAAATTAGATCGTGGTGATGGTTGTGCAACTCTGTGAGAAACCAGTGAACAGTGCACTTGAAAAGGTTGAATTATAATGTGAATTACATCTCAATAAAGCTGTGAAATACGTTAGTAAACAAGGAAATTATACCAAAAGGCCAAAAATGCAATGTATTAATTATGATAGAAACTGCCTGACAATATGAACTTAAAAGCAAGTTTATCGAAAGGAACATTTAAAAAGCAACTGTAGGAGAGGATTTATTGCAGAGTTTTAAGCTCTTTTTCTTCTTTATGGGAAAATTTTAAACACACACCAAAGGAAGGGGAAGTACAAACTCCCCTGTCCCCATCACCCAGTCTGGCAGGTATCAGCTCCTGGCTCCTCTGGTTTTAGCTACACACTCTTGCACACTCCCTCGCCCCGCATTCTTGGAAGCAAACCCAGAAGCATGTCGTTTCGTTGTTGTGGGAATATTGTTAAGGATGCCATGTCCCATGTCTTCCTAGTGAAGACCTGTGGGTAGACCTTCTTTTTAGCTTCTGCAGAGGGAAAAGGTAAGTCTTTCTCTGAGCAATGGGTTTACTTCCTTTGCTTTGATAAGAACACTGTGTGTTTAGTCTCGGACTTCTACCTGCTGTCGTCACTAGCATGCTCAGAGAAAATGTGGCAGCCTGAAAGGTCTTTACAAAAAGCAGTTTTATGAACCAGCTGAATCCCTGGATTTATTTTGTTTACTTCCCTGTAGCAGAGGTTACCTGTTACCCATTCGCCCTCCTTTCCCAGTAACCGAGCCCTGGTTTTATGTGAGGTGGCATTGTGCCGATCTAAAAGATTACAATTCTCAGCTTCCTATGCAGCCAGGGCTACATTCTGGCCAATTGATATATAAATTTAAGTTTTGGGCTGAAACTTCCAAGAGGTTCCTTAAAGAAAGCGAGGACTGCAGGGTGTACTCTTTTTCTTCTCCCTGCTGCTTAAATGTGGCTGCAATGGCTGGAGCTCCTGTAGCCATTTTGAACCATGAGGTAGCCTTGAGGCTAGGAGCCACATTCTTAGGATCCAATGAAACAAGTCACAAAACAAGTTTAGAGCTGCCACATCAGATCTAAACCTCCATCCTCCATATTCCTTCATGGCCCTGGCTGGTGTGGCTCAGTGGATTGAGTGCTGGCCTGTGAACCAAAGGGTCTCTGGTTTGATTCCCAGTCAGGGCACATGCCTGGGTTGCAGGCCAGGTCCCCAGCGGGGGGGCACATTGATGTTTCTCTCCCTCTCTTTCTCCCTCCCTTTCCCTCTCTAAAAGTAAATAAATAAAATCTTTTTAAAAATTGTATTTATGTAAGAGAAAAATATCTATGGTGTTTAGGCCACTGTTATTTCTGGTCTCTTAACAGCAGCTGACCACCATACTTATTAGATATACTGCTCTTTATTTTTTCTTCCCTGATTCCCTCTTGTATTGATTTCATCTCGTGTGTATTTTTATAAACCACTTTAAATCCTTCGTAGACTTAGAGTCAAAATAAATAATTTATTAAATGGCAGCATCACGCAGTCGAGCACATGGGTTCTTATTTCAAAGAGCAACAACCAAAAAAACATTTCCAGACAAAAAGTTAAACTGTGTCTTGTGATTCGCAAAACCAAAGTACGTAGCAGGAAGGCAATCCGTTGCTTATTACCAGAAAGATGGGCACCACATGGAAATTCAATTTCCGACAGAGTGAGTTTTTAAAATTTGAAAAGCTGAACAAAAACGGACCATATGTCCCCTGTGGAGGAAGGGTCGGGCCAGCTACAGTGTGTTAAAACAAAGGACTGTCGGATCGCTGTGAGAAACGAAAAATACGGTCCTGATGTAGGAATAAGGTCAGGAGGCAGCTAATAGGCAAGGGAGAGAGACAGGACTTGGCCTGGTAGCCACACCTGCTTAGTCACCACTGTGCAAAATTACATCTCTGGCATCTTTGGGGTCAGTAAAGGTTACACAGTTATACCCAGAGGTGATATCAAAAACATGCAGCGTGGAGGAGGCCTCAGTCAGGAAGCAGGTCCAGGGATCCCCTGCCAGCCCTGACATTAACCCCTTAGGTGCTGGGCTGTGAGCTGGGCTGATGGGTCCCCAAAGAGGGAGGTGGGGTATCCAAAGTGGTTACGGAAATAGTTCAGTATTATAATAACCCATGTGGCCACATGGGTACCAAGGGAACAGTAATCCCGATTTTACAGACTTTGAAACATTTTTTTTCCCTTCAGCAAAAGTTTTGAAAGTGAAAACAGATTTCAATATGTGTGCAGAAGATGAAATTATAAAATACTCAGAATGATGACTCCTGGTTTTTGGAGCACTTGTGCTTAAGCACTTTATAGTTTACAATCTCGTTTAAGCCTTACCTTGAAGCAGTCCTTCAACGCGGCCTTTGGTTATAAGTGACAGAAACCCAATTTGAGCTGACTTGAGCAAAGAAGGGAATCTACTAAGGCATGTAACTTTAAGACTAATGGGATTCAGCCCTGGCTGGTGAGGCTCAGTGGACTGAGTGCTGGCCTGCGAACCAAAGGGTCACTGGTTCGATTCCCAGTCAGGGCACATGTCTGGGTTGCGGGCCAGGTCCCCAGTAGGAGGCATGTGAGAGGCAACCACACACTGATATTTCTCTTTTTCTCTTTCTCACTCCCTTCATCTCTCTCCAGAAATAAATAAAAACTAAAAAAAAAAAAAAAAAAGACTAATGGGATTCAGGCATAGCTGAATCCAGGGGTTCAAAGATATCAACCAGAACTCAGTTTTTCTCTCCCTGCTTTGCTTTCCCTGGTCTGCCTGCCTGCCTTCCTTCCTTCCTTCCAAAAAAACAGTTTCCCGACCTCTGACTTAACAGAGAAACTTCCTTCCTAAGTTTCATTTATTTATTTTTAGAGAGAGGGGAAGGGAGAGAGAAAGAGAGGGAGAGAAACATCGATGTGAGAGAGAAGCATCAATAGGTTGCCTCCTTTGCACACCCCCACCGGGGACCAAACCCACAACCCAGGCATGTGCTCTGACTGGGATTCAAACCAGAGACCCCTCGCTTTGCAAGATGACACCCAACCCCCTGAGCCTCATTAGTCAGGGCTCCCTGGTGTTTCTTAACTAGAATCTCCCTGTGGTAAGTCTGGTGGCTTAACGCTCATACTGTCCTTCTAACAACATCAGCATAAAGAGAGCTTTTGTTCCCAATAATTCCAGTGGAAGTTTCAGGATTGAGTCTCATTAGGTGGACTTAGCTGGGTTTCTAATATCCACAACGGAAAGATTTCTGAAGGACACGACATGTACATTGAGCCTCATCATGTGCTTGGTTCCAGAGACAGATGCCAGCATGGTTTTGACTAGGTCCTCGCTCCCAACGAGCTCACAGTTGAGTGAGACAGGTGAAGAATCCGTGCCTCTTCCCCTGCTTCCGTCAAGACTAGAAACGTTTTGCTGAGACAGTCCGTTGTTTTTTCTTACCTTTTCAGTCCCCCCAAATGGCGTTTACCAGTTTGCTTGAGGATGGGAGTTCCCACAGGAAAATGATAAAAATTCAGGCTGGCCGGGAAACCGGCCTCCCAGGCCTGATTACACACGCAGCCGTCCCCTGGTCACACGGCCACAGACCCCTGGTCGGCGATGAACCAGGAGGAAAAAGGAGAGAAAACAGCGACGCTCTATCCCCATTCTCTGATTCCAAGGAGGAGCTAGCTGGCTTGATAAGATCGGCCCTTGGCCACCTCCCGCTGCCTTTCATGTCGTGTTGGGTTTCCTTCGTGTCTTCCGAGGGGCCGGCCCCACAGCCGGAGCTGTCTCCAGGGGACTCGGCTTGGCTTCCCTCCCGCCCACCTGAAGCCAGGTGGGTGAGCAAAACAGTTTCCCGACCTCTGACTTAACAGTAGACCTGGGCTGGAACCCGCTCGTGGAAAGAGCTTTCTGACTCAGGGAGTGGGGATAGGGTTACAGGATCTGTCGCCCCCATCTGCCACCTTGACCTCCCCAAAAGGTGCGTCTTTGTGTGGAGGCAGAGGGGGAAGGGCCCCAGACGCCTTGCCCTGGTCCCTTGGGGTGAGAGAGCATGAAGGCGAGCCCAGCGTATTATTATGAACCACCTGATCCCGGGGTTCCCCAGGGCCCGTGTCTGGTGTGGGAGGCTCTGTGCAGCCCACCCCCCGCGGGACCGCCCAGCTTTCCTCTGTGCCCCTCTCCTTTAAGAGCCTGACCCCTACCCCCGCCATCCCTTTGCACCTGCCGGGCTCTTTCTGAACACTCCGCCTTTGCCTCTGTTGCACCTTCTGCCTGCTGTGCCCAGCACCCCCATCCCTGCTGAGTGATCCCCCATTCATTCCTCAGGACCTAGCTCGGGTGTCAGCTCGTGACACCTTCCTGATGCCAGCCCCTCCCCCACACCTTCCACTACTCTGCACCAGGGACACGTCAGAATTTGCCTCTTTTGTGCTTTGTTCAAGCTCTGTAGGAAGGGCTTCTCAAGTGTTGCGATTCGAGGCACCCTTTCAAAGCCTTGAATGTTTAGCTGCGGGTGAAATCACACCCAGAGTCACCACCGCACGGTTCACTCAGTCCCGGCCCTGGCCCTGTTTCAGAGCCGTCTCGTGTGTGCTCACGAAGCCATTCCTACACAGGTCCCGTAAAGGCACGCACCTCCCCTGGCACCAGCCTGCGGTCACACCGCACCTTTCCTCTCTTATTTGCCTTCCCAATGAGCTCAGCCCTCAGCCCTGCACGCCTGGCCCCTGCCAACTGCCCAGCCTTATCTCCAGCCACATCCCTACCCCCGCTCCCCCCCACCCTCCTCCTCACCACCAGGGTGCCCGTTCTCTTTCTCTGATGCCCAAGCCCTCTCCAGCAACCAGCTTTCTTCGGGGGGGGGGGGGGGGGGGGAAGAAGAAATTTAATTGGACGTTTGAACAGACAGTGGAAACTGCGATTACATGCCTGTCTCCTGTTCCGTCAACTGATTTCCAGCCTTCAGAAATAGACGTGGGGGTAGTTGCCGTGGAAAAGCCTAAACGCAGGATTCTTACCGCAGCCGAGAGGCGTGCTCACCTTGTGGCTCTAGCGGAGAGACTAAACATTGTAGTTAGTTTACCAAACCCCTGACGCCACTCCCCGTGTGTTTGCTAGCAACAGACTAACAAAACTAGAAGCCCCTGGATTGAAAAAGGAACCTCTCCCCCTACTCCTGCCACTGAAGTGGTTAGGGCTCTACATAAATAGAAACAGTGCTTTTGGGGGGAGGGGAAAGGAAAAAAGAAGATAAAACCCACCCTTTTGCTACGAATGTGGTTAAGCCCTGTGTCCTCCTTCCCCAAGCCTGAGTAGGGCCGTCAGCCCCTCCTGCGCTCACCTCCAGCGCTCAGCTGCCAGATGGACAGATAATGAAACTTCCTGTGGGCGCCCCGCACTTCCCCCAGCGCGCTCTGCCGGCTTCTTATTGACCTGCCTGCAGAGGGACTCCTGGTTTCTCCGGCTTAATTACACGTGACCTGAGGGGCAGGGTCTTCTCTCCTCTGCCTTGTGTCTCCCGAAGCCCACAACACAAGTCCGATCAGAGTAGACACTCCCTTTTCCTTTTCCTAAAACTCACACACACACATCACCTCCTTCTCTGTGGCCCCAGAGGATGGGTGCAGTGAGCCCGTAACAAGTTCTGTGGTCCAACCCAACCCCCTTTCACAGAGGCAGCCTCCTTGCAACTCAAAGAGATTTTGCAGGTCCTGGGTTCCAATCCTGGTTCAGCTGTTTAAGAGGTGAGGGACCTTGTCTAAACATCTTAATCTCAGATTCCTCGTTGATGAAATGGGAGTGCAACACACCTCATCCTGGGGTCAACCTCGTAGTCAAAATGATTAGGTGCCCGTGTTTGTCATGTGAACACTCAGGCGGTGTGCTCCCATGGGGTGAAATAGGAACCTTGAGTGTGCGTGTCTGCGTGTGTGTGAGAGTGTGGGGACAAGCCTGGCAGGACTCATCCCAAACGGGTGTGGCGCTAGAGCCTTGGGGGCGGGGGGTGGGATGGGGAGGATGAGGATACTATTTCGCTTCCTTCTTATGCTTTTATATTTTCTTGTTTGAATTCTTTAATGTGTTTTTTAAGATTTTATTTATTTATTTTTAGAGAGGGAAGGGAGGGAGAAAGACAGAGAGAGAGAAACATCAATGTGCGGTTGCTGGGGGCCGTGGCCTGCAAGCCAGGCATGTGCCCTGACTGGGAATCGAACCTGCGACACTTTGGTTCGCTATTGTTTGAGTTTTTAATGGGATTGCATTCACATATTACTGGTTGCTCTAGAGTAGGTTACTGTTGAGCACATATGTGCCTTCCCACCCTTCACTGTCAGGGAAGGAATGCACTTCTTCGTCTCTTGGCCTTGGCCTTGGCCGTGTGACTGGCTTTGGCCAACGGGGTATTAGTGGACACTGTACAAACCAAGGCACGAGCTGTGCTGGCGGAGCTCAGCTAGTCCCCCATGCTCCCGCCTTTCACTAGGAGAAGAGCACGCCCTGCGTGGCCTGCTGGCCCCCCCAGAATGAGCCCCAGGTGGGCCGGATCTAAGTCAAACCCACTGCCCAGAGACGCGGCGGAGACCGTGAGCTCAGCAGCAGTACCCCGCCCCCCAAAAATCCACAGATGCGTGAGCCAGAAATAAATGAGTTTGCTCTACAGGGAAAGATAACAGATACACTTGTGTCATTTTTCAAAGAGAAAAAAGAAACACAAACCTAAATAGAAAAGAAGATATTCGGGAAACGAGTGCCAAGCAAATCGCTGGTAAGGGCTGGATCCTCTTCTAGCTCCCCGTCCTCCTCCCAGGGCTGGGTCAGGAAACTCCGGGACCCAGTCTGAATGGGCTGCCCTTCCCCCTGGCACACGTCGCAGCCGCCGTTTATTTCATGCCACCTTGGAAAATAGTTAGCTGTCCCCATGCCGGTCCCTGCCTCTGCGGAGCTTAGCATCTAGCTGCATAAACACCACATAGATATGAAGGCATTGTTTTCCCTGTGTGCGCCACGTGCACCTACCCAATTACAGGCACTCAGTGGAAAAAACTGTCATCATTTAATGAGCGTGGGTGATTCCGCCCACTGTTCTTGCCTACATGAAGGTGTGATTTGGAGGGGGATGAGTGACAGGGGACCCCTGAATCTTCTCTTACTCAGGCCCAACTTCTTCCAGCCTTTCAGAGTCTGAGCATCTTGGTGAGCTGGGCCCAATCTTGACGCTGAAGGTACTTATTTTTGTCCACTGTGGTTACCACGTACACACAGTTCAAAGTGGGGACTTTCATTATCCCCCTGTTACAGCTGAGCAAATGGAAGCTTAGGTTAGCAGGGAAGTCACACAGCTTGCAAGAGCCTGAGCCAGGACTGGGGCTCAGATGTGTCTGGATCCAAATCCGCTTCCTGGGTTTTCATTGCAGACTTGCCTCTGCAACAAGGGGGCCTCCTCTGGCACTCGGTGAAGTGTTTTAGGATAAAAGAATGAAAATAGCCTGGCTGGTGTGGCTCAGTCGGCTGGGTGTCATCCCGCAAACCAAAAGGTTGCCGTTTGATTCCTGGTCATGGCACAGGCCTAGGTTGTGGGTTCAGTCCCCATTTGGGGGTGTGCCGAGGGCAGCCGATTGATGTTTCTCTCTCACATCCATGTTTCTCTCCCTCTCTTCCTCCCTCCCCTGCCCTCTCTCTAAAAACATAACAATGAAAATGTTTTGAAAAAGAGCAGAAATAAATGAAAATTTCGTGGTTCTTTGTTACGCAGCGAAAGCTGACTGGTACAGCTGAGAGGAGGACCCTTGCTGGGCGTGAGGGCAGCTGCATTCACAGTCACCATCTGCAAATGAGCCGGGGACTTAGTGAGACACTCCTCATGCTCGGGTCTCCATCCAAAGCAGCAGGCTCATTGCACAGAAGTCTGGATGTGCTTAATGCTACTGTACTGTCCACTTAAAAATAGTTACGAGGGTAAATCGTATGTGTATTTTAGTACAATTTTTTTTTAAATATGGAAGGCTCTAGACCTATGGGTAGGTGCAAAGATGGCTCCCAGGACCGACGAAAGATCCAGAACCAATTCCCATCAGCCCGGCAGGCTGGCGTGCCTGCTCTGCGGCCTGTGCGGCAGGATCGCTGATCTGCTTCTCTCAGAGGCACTCGTGGCCCCTCGAGTTTCAGGTCTCTCTTCGCTCTGTGGTCCCTGAACTGCGTCTTCCGCTAATTTGCTGTGTGACCTTGGGCAAACCCTTTACCCTCTCTGGGCACCAGGTTTCCCACCCATTAAACAAGAAGCTTGACGTGGATTATCTCAGCTCCCACTTGATTTCCCCCTGAGCGACTCTTCTGTCACTGTCCCCAAAGCCAGATGAAACGGGATGGGGGAGCAGAAGCCTTCCTTTTATGTTGGGCTGTGTGGGTTGCAGTGGGAGGGTCCCTTTTTTTCTTTCCTTTCCTTCTTCTTCTTCTTTTTTTTTTTAACCAGAAAGTTATTTTAAACCCTAAGTGGGGAGCTGCTAAAAGCCACACACCTCAGATCTCCTGTGCTACAGCCTCCTGTGGGGAGAGAGTAAGTAAGCAAGAGTTCTTAAATCTTCCGGTTCTCCCCCCTCCCCCGTGTCACCCCAGGGGAGGGGCAATTCATCCCATTCATCCTGTGCTGCTGCTGAATCACAAGATGAAAAAAAAAAAAAAACACTTGTGTTCTGGCCTTTGGCAGCCGCCAGGGCTGCGGTCCTACAACCAGAGACTCTCAATCTTGCACGTGTGAGTGACCCACCCGGACATCTGGTTAAAATACAGATTCTGGTTCTGCAGGTCGGGGCGGGGCCCGAGCTCCTGCAGTCCTAACCGCCTCCCAGGTGCGGCCCAGGAGCGGCAGGGCCCCCAGGCAAAGGTTGCCGTTCGCTCAGAAAATCCAGCTGGAAAATCACCTCCTGTTGAATTCGCCCTGCTCCCCTCCTTCCAATGGTATTCTTTAACCGTGTGACACATGCACAAGTTAAAGTAAGAAAAAAATTAAATGCTTCAATAAGGGCAGACCCTGAAAAGCCAGCCGCTCTCTCTCCCACCCCCCATCCTCCCAGTGCCCACAAGCAGCTCCCTACCCAGCCTCTCGTGTCTTCCTCAAGAGAGTGTTTGTAGGTAATGATTATTAATATTACAGCCATTCTTTATGGATCGATTCCTGCGTCCTAGGCACCGAGCAGAGGCCCTGACATAGATTATCCAATTCTTCCAATGGGTCCAGATGTTAGGACCCAATCTTAGAGTTCGGGGAAACTGAGGCATGGGGAGGTCGAGGCCTTCCTTATTCATTGCACAGCAAGGGGCGCCTGACCCCAGGTCCTCTTTTGAGATGCAGCACCTTCCTAACAGCCCCCTCCTCCTTCTTCTCACAGCAGAGGTAGCATTCAGCATCTGACTTTGCTTTCCCCACCTAAACAACTCATCCTGCACAGGGCTCAATGGCCGTCCACGAGGAGCTGCTGCTGCCTTTTCAACCACAGCAGGGCACCTCTGGGAGAGCACAGGCAGACCTCAGAGATGTCGCGGGTTCGGTTCCGGACCACCACAGCAAAGCGAGTAAAGCGAGTTGGACTCTCTTTGCTGGTGGAAGGTCTTGCCTTCAGTTTGTAAAAAAAATGCAACAACGCCTGTGAAGCTCACTGTAGCCAGGGACGCCTGTGTGGTCACTGTGCTGAACCAGTGACCTGGTTAGGGGCTGGGGCAGTGATGGGCCATTCCAGTTCTTTACTACAAGCTGCTGCGCCGTGCGGCCTTTAGGTACATCACTGCACACCTGGGGGAGGATGCGTGTGCGACGGACTCCTGGACCTGGGATTGCTGGCCCCAAGACTGTGTTCCTTAGAAGCTGGGTAGTTGATGTCAATTGTTTTCCAAGGCAACTCTCCCTCGGTCAGGTCAGCCTGCTGCTCCGAAGAGCAGCATTTGTCATCAGGGATTTATTGGCTTCAAAATAAAGGGGATCCGATGGCACTTAGAAGCCCTGGCCAAGCCCTGAGCTCCAAGCCCTTCCCCTCAACCCTTGGGACCACGGCTAAGAGACTGGAAGAAGCCACGAAGAACAATGGCATTTGGCTTCTCAGAACCCTGAAAGGCAGAGACAAGAAGCTGAAGACCCAGGTGCTGCCTGGACTCTGCCACCAACCCTTGGTCTGAAAAGACTTTCTCTTATTGTTGTAGAGCAGTGGTGAGCCCACAGTCTTGGAAGCCCATGACCTGGGTTCAAATCCCACTTCCTCCACTTTCCAGCTGTGTGACGTTAGATTAGTTACTTGACCTATCTGGACCCCAGTTTTCCCATCTGCAAATGAGATAATGATAGGCTCACTTCCCAATGTGCTTGTGAGGATCGTCTCAAGGCACACAAAGGTTTTGGAACAGTGCCTGGCACAGGAAAAGTACACAATAAATATTCCCTGTTCTTTCATTATTCATAGTATTTATTTACTGGATTATTGTCTGTCTTGAATATTGGCTCCAGGAGGGAAGAGGAGACCGCATCTCCTTTGCTCCTAGTGGAGTCTCCTGCCCCAGCATAGTGTCTGCACATGGTAGGAGTTTTGTAAATATTCACTGGAGGGAATGAGCGAATGAACACGCCACTTTCCCTCCCTGAGCCTCAGTTTCTTTATTTGTAAAAGGGGAGATTTTTATTTCATCCTCCGTGTTTGTCTGTCTGTGTTTTCCTAATCTACAGTGACCACATACTGTAGTATGCTTTTTGCAACTAGAAAAAAAAACATATAAGTCCTTATTGATAATTGCCCAAATGTGGAAACAAACAAGATGTGCTTTAACGGGTGAGTGGAAAAACAAACTATGGTACATCCAGACAATGGAATGTTATTTAGCGACTAAAAAAAAAAAGAGCCATCAAGCCAACAAAAAGACGTGGTGGAAGCTTGAGTGTATACTGCTAGGTGAAACGAGCCAATCCGAAAACGCTATGTGCTGTACCGTTCCAAATATGTGACTTTCTGGAAAAGGCAAATGGTGTGACAGTAAAAAGATCAGCAGCTGCCAGAGGTCTGGGGGGAGGGAGGATGGATGAACAGGCAGAGGGCAGAGGATTTTTAGGGCAGTGAGACTCTTCCGTGCAATACTGCCGTGGTAAATATGATATTATATATGCTTGTGGAGACCCACAGAACATACAACACAGAGTGAACCTTGATGTAAATTATGGGTTTAGTTACTAATGATGTATCAACATCGGCCCCTCGATTGTAACAAATGCACCACACTGACGCCAGATGCTAATAGTGGGGAATTTGGGGGAGGGGTTAAGAGGGGATAGGGAACTCTCTGTACTTTCCCCTCCATGTTTCTGTGAACATAAAAAACTGCTCTTAAATGTCTATGAAGGGCCCTGGCTGGCGTAGCTCAGTGGATTGAGTGCGGGCTGGGAACCAAAGTGTCCCAGGTTCGATTCCCAGCCAGGGTACATTCTTGGGTTGCAGGCCATAACCCCCAGCAACTGCACATTGATGTTCTTCTCTGTCTCTCTTTCTCCCTCCCTTCCCTCTCTAAAAAATAAATAAATAAAATATTTAAAAAAAAATGTCTATGAAGTTAAAAGTGTAGGATCGGTTTTAAAAATTTGATTATTTGGCTTAAAAAAATCTCGTGGTTTCGTAACTCTATGTGAGAATCAGCAGTTAGTTCTTTCTTATCCACACGGACCGCAGATTTTTGCGAGTGGCGACTGGAGCACAACAGGGGGGACATTTATTTGGTGAAACTCTGTCCTTGTTACATTTCTGGATCAGCATGGGTCGACCCATAGGGGGCGTTGCCTCTTCCTTTGGCCTGGGTCAAAGTGCACTTCTGGAACTCCCATTCTCCTTCATGGCCAATTCCCAGACCTTCCTGTGTGCCTGCCCCATGGACGTGCTTGTGGACGCCGATGGTGTGTTCTCCGGCGAGAATGCAATCGATTGATTCATTGGCTCTAAACACATGCCCGCGCCCTACACTGGCGGACAGAGTTTCCAATTCATCCTTTTTATCTTTGCTTTGCGTTCTAAGGAAACGCGTTCAAGGAATGACAAAATGTGTGGAGAGAAATGATGACCTTACACAACCTAAGACCCCCCTCAGGGTCCCCTAGAGGCTGTCCGTGCGGCTTGGCTGTGTTTGGCCAGTGGGATCCTGTCTGACACCTCCTGACCCCAGGAGTGAGGCCGGAGGAGACAAGGATGGCCCTGGAAGCCTGTCTCCGGGACGTGGCTGATAAGCCCGAGACACCAGGCCTGGCCTGTGTTCTCCCTGCCTTTCTACCTGGCTTGCTGGCAGATTCACTCTGGAAAGTCTCTCTCTCTCCCTCCTCCTCTCCTCTTTCCCAGCCCCAATTCCCGCTGCCGCTGCTGCTGCCAGGGGAACAGGGGATGCAAATTCAACTGCTGTTGCCAGGCTCCCCTGAGCGCCTGAGCGTGTGAACTTGAGAAGCGGAGGTGAAGGTCTGCCCGTGCACGTGAGAAAGGCAGTCGGTGCTGAGTTTGTGGGAAATGCGGGCTGAGCAGGACGGGACAGAGTCACATGCTAGGAGGACAACCAGGAACTCCCAGGCTCAGCTGAGGAAGTCCCAGGATGCACAAAAGGCCGGAGGGTGCTGGGGAAGAGCGAGCCTTGATTCTGAAGAACGAGCTCTGGGTTTGAGGGCCCCTCCCCGCTCGGCCACCAACCGTGGAGCCCTGGACCGGCAGCCCCTGCCCTTAGGACTGAATCTGATTCCTTACAGCGGCCTGGGAGGCCCTGCCCCAACGCCCTGAACTCACCGCCCTCACCTCTCCCCTGGTCTGCTCTGCTTCTGTTCCTCCAACACCGTGCCTGTTCCCCCCACGGGGACTTTGCCTCTGCAGTCCCCCAGCCTGGGACCCTCTTCTGATGGGCTCTGGACAAAGCTGGTGGCTTCTTAAGCTACAGGCCCCACTCCTGTGTCACTTCCCCTGGGGCCCTTCTCTGACCACATTGCATCAGTCCTGCAGTCCCTGTGTCTTATTTTGTCGGCGCGTTCTCTGAAATTATCTGGTGCATTGTGTTATTGCCCGTGCGGTCTGCTCCCCACCGTTTTCTCAGTCCACCGTTACGCCGCGTCTGCTGACCGGGCAGATAAACCTGCTGCACAGCCTCAGACGAGCCTGTCACCACTCTGAGCCTCAGTCTGAGGGAAGGTGACAAAGAGCCCAGAGGCTCAGGCTGCAAAGAAGACCTAGGAGAACTAGGGGAATGTTTGGAAAAGCACCAAGGAGAAGTCACCTGCGGAGAGCAAGGAGACCAGCCTGTGGGAGAAACTGCCGATTTAACACATTTCATCTGCTTTGCAAAGTGTCGCTCCCCCCAGCCCGACCCCCCAGCAAATAGTCTCACCTCCCTCTCGCCCTGGGGAAATAACAACTTCTTAAGGAGATAAGAATACTGATTTGATTTACTCTTATCTTCACGGGAGGGTGGGCTTGTTCAGTGTTTGTTCACTATTTTCGATCCCGGAGCCGGATCCTAAAAACCCTGAAGGCAGGGGCTGTGGAGGAACATGCTCTGTGACCTGAGGCAGGTCTCCTCCCCTCCGTGAGCCCCACCTTTTCCATCCCTGGAAGGAGGGCACGGAGGCATTCGAATCTTGGACTCTCCCACTGCTGGTATTTAGGATCACGCAGAATCGCCGGGAGGGAGGAGAAACCACAGTGTCCCAAAGCGCACCTGGCGTGCCCATTAAATCACACGGCTCTCCTGCTCTTCCTCTCGAAGCACTTTCCCATCTATTATCTCCCTGCAGCTCTGGGATGGAGGTGGGGCCGGCAGGCTGCTATCTTCATCCCCATTTGGCAGAGAAGAAAGGAAGAGAGCAGCAAGGCCTTGCCTGGTTTTCCCTATTTGCTTTCTGTCAGTCTCTCCCCCTGGCTCTGCCTCAGGGCCTTTGCACATGCCAGTCATTCCCTCACCTTGGAATACTCTTCCCGTAATTCCCCTCCCTCCATCAGCTCTCTGCTCAAATGTCTCCGTGTTCAAATGTCACCCCTCCCACACGCCCCACTCCCATCACTCTCCATGCCCTTATTTTGCTTTATTTCCCTTCATGGCCTTCCTCAACACTTGACATTAGCCGATGGCTTTGCTTGTGTATCGTCTGCCTCCTCCTCTGAAATGTCAGCTCCACGAGGCAATGACTTTTGTCTCTCTTGTTTGGTGCTGTCTCCCCAGCCCCTGGCAGAGGCCTGGAACGGCGCAAATGCTCAATAAATAGTTATGGAATTGCATTCATTTCCCGAGGACAGAGAGGTGGAAGTGACCTTGAAAGCTACATTTCTTTTTCTGTCACCCGGCCACCAGGCCGCATTGGGTGCCACGGGTGAGTTTCTCTTCTGTGAGAATGCCTCAGCAGAGACCGAGATGCTCAATGTCTCTTGAGAAAAAAATTAAAAGTGATTCTAATCACGACCAAGATCTGTGTACTTTCTTTGCTAGCCCTATCTTGCTTTCTTGCAGAAAGAGGAGAAAAGGCAAGATATTTAGGTTGCATGTTACAGATGAGTGATATGGACAAGCCGCGAAAACGAGAGATGTGATTCCTTCTTGCACAGGACTGGGAGTTTCTAGCCATTTTTCTTTTTTAAAAAAGTTTTAAAAAGTTCTTTCTGTTATTTTTTGGTGGTGGTGCTGAGTCACAAGATGTAAGGCTTTATTTGTTTATTTTTTTAGAGGGAGAAGAAGGGAAGGAGGAAGAGAGGGGAAGAAACATTGATCAGCCGCTTCTCCCACACCCCGGCCTGCAACCCACACATGTGCCCTGACTGGGAATCGAACCAGCGACCTGTTGGTTTGCCGGCCTGCAAGCAATCCACTGAGCCACACCAGCCACTGTTTTTTTATATCCCATTCAATAGTCCTGGATGGTCATGGATCTGAAAACTCCATGAACAAAGTTCATAGTCTGTGCTCTGTGTGCAGGGCACTCCACACCTCATTACCAAGCCCTGAGACAGCCCTGAAAGGTGGGGGGCCACCCCGAGGGTCCTCATTTTACAGGTGAGGAAACAGAGGCGCTTCAACGTGAAGCACAGGGTTCATTCATCCAACGTTCCGTAGACAGATGCCACCGTGGGCTGGCAGCATTTCCATCATCATCGTCATCGCTCCCTGTCCTGAGCCACGTGACACCTAAAAAACCCCTTCAAGGAGTGAAATTCCCTGTAGCTGAGAGGTTCAGAGTGGGGCCTCTGGAGTCAGACCGCCTGTCTCTGCCTCTGGACCATATAACCTTGGGTGAGTTAATGAGCTGCGTGTGTGCCTCAGTCTCCTCATCTGGAAAATGGGGGTGATGAGGATGCTGGTATCCGTGAAGATTCACTGAGTTTAATCTGCAAGATGCTCAGGACAGAGGTTGGCACATGGTAAGTGATCAATATTTGTTAGTTATTTTTTTAAAGATTTTATTTATTTATTTTTAGAGAGGGAAGGGAGGGAGAATGAGAGAGAGAGAGAGAAACATCAATGTGCGGTTGCTGGGGGCCGTGGCCTGCAATCCAGGCATGTGCCCTGACTGGGAATCGAACCTGCGATGCTTTGGTTTTGCAGCCCGCGCTCAATCCACTGAGCTAAGCCAGCCAAGGCTTGTTAGTTATTTTTTTATTATTATCCTCTGTATACTTTCTTTCTCTGTCTGTCTCCTCTCTGTCTCCTCTCTCTCATACACACACACACACACACACACACTCACACACCCGGTGGGCTTCCTGGAGGAGTTCTACCAGACAGCCAGCTGAGTTCTAAACCCAGTCAAGCTTAGATGTCCTTCTCCATCAGGAAATTTCCCGCTGAGCAGGGAGTGACAACTTCCTATAGTCCCGCCTCCCTCCCTCCCCCAGCCACCTCACACATCAGCCCCACACACAGGTCATGTGCCTGTCCCTCAGCCTGCATGCGTGTGACTCAGCCTGGCAGCAGGACCAGATGGTGGGAGGAGAATTGGAGATTAGCATGGCCAGGGGTTGCTCAGAGCAGTTGCCTCACTGCAAAGGTCAAGGTATTAGGTTTCCACCTTGCATGGCGTCCTGGGAGGTTTGCACGAGACCCTGCAGAGACCAGGCAGAGGCAGCCCCATGCTCTGCTCACCAGTGAGGTTCGTATTATAATTAGTGTTTTCATGAGTACCCTTGACAGTCTGTGAAGTGTTCTCCTACCACCCAAGGTCTGCAGGGCGGCCAGGGTTATTTTGATCATCCCCATGCAATGGGGCTCCTGGAGGCTGAATGTGTTGCTCTGTGTCACTTGGCTGGCAGCACTGGGCTCTCACTGAGGTCTGCAGAGTTTAAGCCTGGTGTGCTTGCCAACACACTGCACAGGCTGTCCTCAAAGCTGCACACGAGTGTGTGTGTGTGTGTGCACAAGTGCCCATGGAGTGCTAAGCAAGGAGCTGCCCACTCCGGCACAGCTTTTCTGACGGTCCACATTCCGTCTGAGCACCAGGAGTGCAGAGTGAGCCTTTTTATTCATGTATCATTATAATGTACATTTTCATTTATTTTTGAACAGGTATTATATTCGCATAGCTCAAAATTCAAGTGAGTACTATAATACATCACTCTCTCTCCCCTGTCATCCATCCATGCTCCCCCCTCTGTGGAGGCATTCACTCACCAGCTTCTCCTGCCGGGCTGTTCTGCGCTTCTTCAAGTCCATATGAACATAAATATCCCCCCCACCCCAACACTCTTCATACATAACTCAACACTCCACTCACTGTTTTGCCCCTTGCTTTTTGTGTTTAATAACATGTCCTGGAGAACATTCCACAGCATTCCATAGAGAGCTGCCTTGATGCTCTCCAAGGCTCTGTAATGCTTTGTCACAGGATGGTCCCCTGTGAATAAACATTTAGGGTCTTCCCACCCCTTGCCATGACAGAGTACGGTACAATGAGTCATCCTGCACGGGCCGTGCTGGGCACGTGTGCGTCAGATGCTGCAGGACTGGCATCTGGGGGTCACCTGGGAGCTCAGTTAGAGCTGCAGCATCGCAGGCCCCGCCCCGGGCCTGCTACATTAGGACCTGCATTTCAGAAGGATGCCCGGGGCATCTGTATGCACATTAAACTTGAAGAAGCGCTGGTCTGCAAGATAGATTCCCAGCAGTGGAAACGTTGGGTCAAGAGAGAGATACATTCATAATTTTGACATATACAGCCAACTTCACATCTGCAGAGCTTGATTCAATATATATTCCCATCTGCAATGCCTAAGCATTGTGGGAGAAGCTTGAAAAAACAAATTCATATCCAGCACTGTGAATGACAGAGGGTAGGATTCAGTGGGGCTGGGGTGGGCCTAGGGTTTGCATTTTATACGCTCCCTGGTGATTCCAATGTTCAACCCAGTTTGGGAACAAATGGCCGAAATACCTCCCTAACCTTTGACTCCAGACGCTTCTAATTTAGGGCTTCTGGGCGTTGTTGCTATAATGATCTTTAACTTTCTGCCCTGGGGTGGCAAACTCAAACGCTCACAAGGGCCAGACACGTAGTAGTACTTGTGACTGAAGTGGGCGGGGTTAAGTGGGCTAGGTTTATATTCACAGTGAAGTAAAAAAAAAAAAACAACCCCCCCCCCCCCCTCAAAACCAAAAACCAGAACAGGTACAAGCCAAGCAAAACGTATTTGGGCTGAAATTGGGCCACAGTTTATGAGTTTGTGGCCTTCGAGTCCTCACAGTGACTTTTTTTTAAAAAACCAAAACTCTGTTTTGGTGAACAATCTCATGCCACCTGCGGAGCCGAGGACTGCGGGCTGCTGCCTCCACGCAGCGCTGAAGGGCTCGGGGATCAAGGCGCCCACTACGCAGAGGAGAAAAGCAAGCCCAGAGAGAAGTGGGCGGCGCTGGGTCCTGCAGAAAAGCTTGATCCGCAGTGACTGACAGCCAGACGGCGGCGTGCTCAGGGCCGCGGCACGTGAGCCTGTGTGATAAGGCCCGGGTCCTCGCGCAGGGCGGGGCCAGTCCCCAGTGCCTCGTGCAATACCGTGAATGGGTCCTCCGGGCCGAGGCGGTTCCAGGAACAAGAGGAGGTTTCACAGAGGAGCTAAGGGCGAGAAAAACGTTGGTGGTTTTTGGTTTTTGTTCAACTCAAGGGCCAGGACGACAACTATTTTAGAGTCGCTGGCCGCACAGCCTCTGTTGCAACCGCTCAGCTCTGCTGTTGTCGCGGGACAGACAACAGGTTACCGAGCATTGTGGCCCCATGCGACCAGTTCAACTTTATTTATGGGCGCTGAAATCTGAATTTCATATACTTTCCACGTGTCACAAAATCATCTGCTTTTGTATTTTTCCCCCCAGCCATTTACAAATGTAAAAACCATTCTGAGCTCACAAGCTGCAGAAAAACAGGCGGCCGGCCGGATCTGGCTGGCGGCTGGAGTCTGCGGACCCCTGATTTGGAAGATGAAGAGGAGTTTGCCAGGCAGACGTGGAGAAGGGTGTTCCAGGCGGTGAGATTGGCTGGGACAGGGAGGCGACAAGGAGGGAAAGTTGGAACAGAAAAGTTGGAATCGAGATGCCAGGCTCTTGGCTCCGACGCAGCGCTCAGTCACCTGTGGGGGGTGGGGGGAGGCGGACACGCATACGTGAGTGAAGGGGGCTGGGTGGGGACTTCCATGAGCAGAAGAGGGGTGGCCCCTCCTTATCTCACTCCTGCCCAGTGTTGCCAAATTCTTTTGGGGAAGCGGGGAATGTACTCATTGCACAAATGTTTTCTGAGAGCTTTGCAAGTGCAAGACTGCCCCAGGCCCTGGAGAGACCGTGAGGTCAAAACAGACCAAAGACGCTGCTTGGGAACGAATGGGGGACAGATGTGAACAAACTCAGTGGGCTCAGTAGCAGGTTGGATGGCGAGGAGTGGGAGAAATGCCATGGAGACACACCGTGCAGGGCAGGGGGTGGGGATGGCAGGGGCGGTGTGAATTTTTAGTTGGGTATCCCGGAAACCTCAGAGAGAAGGGGGCGTTTGAGGAAAGATTTGCAGAAAGAGCTGTCCAGGCAGAGGGGGAAGCAAATGCAAAGGCCCCACGGAGAGAGCCTCTGCCTGGACCACCCTGGAAACAGTGAGGGGTCTGTGTGGCTGGAGCCGAGGGAGAGTGTGTGTGGGGGGAAGTAGAAGGCGCTGCGGACAGAGAGGTGATGGGGGCAGACCAGGCAGGACCTTGTGGGCCACTGTGAGGTTTCTGGCTTTTGTTCTGGGGAGGTGGGAGCCAGGGAGAGCTCTGAGCAGAGGAGGCAGAGGGACTGAGGTCTCAGGTCCTCACAAGACCCCTCTGGCTGCGCGTGGAGAATGGGCAACAGGTTGGTAAGAGCGTGGGCAGGGAGAAGTCAGCAGACTCTGGGTATTTACATGTTGAAGGTGGAGCTACAGAATTTGCTGACGTGGAGGATGTGGGGCGTGAGACATGCAGATCTTACTGTGAAAACTTCCCATGTGTAATCAATGGCAACCAAGTCAGTTTTAAAAATACCTCCCTGTGGGCCATCAAAGCCTCGTGTAGGCTGCCCGTCTGCAGCCTTTCTGCCATCCAGGCCTGTCTCCAGGCTCTACCTCTCTATCGTGACTGTACCCTTTTCATATCTCTGTGAACTTCAGCAGATTAGATCGGGGGCTACCCTTCATTAAGGGTAGGGACTGTCCCTCAGGAGCTGGTTTCTGCCCCAGCGTCCCTCCCAAAGGTCACTGGTGACGTGCTCGCTGCCAGGCTGCAGCAGCACCTTCTGGGTCCGGTTCCTGTAAAGCTCCTTCCCCCCTGAATAGCCGCCCCCTGGGACTTGGGCATCTCCCAGGTCTCTCCTGGGAGAGACCTCCCCTTGCTGTAGGTGTCCTAAGTCAACAGATGGAAAAGCTGGGGGAGGGGGGGAGGAGGGTAAAGACTATGACCGAAGTGAGCTGAATGTGTTCTCTGGACACACATCCCCCTTGGGTTGTTAAATAGTAACAGTAGCTGACGCGTCCTAAATATTTCACAGGTGTGCATCGTTGCTCTAAGCACTTTATACAAGTGTTAAATCTCCTAACAACACTCTGAGGTGGTTACTATTGTTATTCTCATTTTCAGATGGGAAACTGTGGGCAGGGAGGTTGGGTGACTTGCCTGAGGTTACATAGCTTGAGGGCGGCAGAGACGTGATTTGAACACAGGGCATCTAGCTGGGAGGGGGGGAGTGTGAGCAGGGCCCCCTCACCCCCACTATGACTTTGATGCTGCCTTCTCCCGACCATCCTATTTTGCCAAATCATAGAGATTCTCTCCACTTACCATTCTCTCAAGTAGGTTATGGGTTGATCTCCTTGCAGCGTCTGGTGGTAGAAATCCTGACCCTTTGGCCAGTTTGACTAAAACACACGGTGTGCAGACCCTCTGAGCGGGCCATTTCCTGCTGGGTGACTGTTCTAGAGAAAGACCTCGCCCAAGGAGGCGAGCACAGGATGTTCGGAGCAGCAGCACTCCTCATAATGAAGAATCGGAAGCAGCCTGAGTGCCCATCCACAGAGGAATGAAAAAGACATTTTGCAAATTCCTAGGAGAATGCTATGCAGCAGGTTAAAGGAGGAAACAGATTTGTAAAAGCTGAAAGATCTATGATGTATAGAGAGGGGAGAAAACAGTGGCAGGACAATATGGACACTATTCTTGCCATCTCCAGGTATTTATGGAGCCTCTGCTCTCTGCCTGCCGCTGGGCTAGGCACTAGGGGTACAAAACAAATCCCTGCCCTGACCAAACTATGCCGTCTTACCTGGGGGGGGGGTTGGGTCGGGGTGGTGAGTGCGGTGAAATATATCATGGAACATTGCCTCCCATTTTTGCAAAAAGAATCGCCACACAATAACACTATGTGTTTTCAATGCATATTTATTTATGGATATAAATGCATAGGAACAGGTCTGCAAGGAAGCTGCCCCAACTGCTGACAGCGTTATCTTGGGGGAGTGGTGGGTGCTGGGTGGTCGTGCAAAGGCACTTTCTTGAGCTTTACGGAGAATACTTGTGAACCCATGTATTACTTGTGCAATGAAAATTATTAATAGTAAGCAGCCGGGACCCTCATACAGTGCTGCTGGTGGAAATACAAAATGACACAATCACGTTGGAAAACTATCGGCAATTTCTTACAAAAGTTAAACATGTGATTCGGCAATCTTACCCCTGGTGGTGTGAACAGTATCCCGTCTGTGGCTTCCTCGCTCCAGCGGGAGTTTCAACAGGGCTCTGGCTGGAAGCCAAGTAAGTCACCAGCTCCCAGTGGCCTGCCTGCCAACCTTAAGGATGGAGGTGACCCCTCCCCCCCACAACCCCTGTCCTCCTGCAGCCTGGCCTTTTGTTCATCAAGCAGGACCACTCCCTTAGCAAGCAGCCTGAACAGCTCCAGGCTGCTACTCCTGTCTGGGACCTCCTGGGTCTTGCCTGGCTGCTCCGTACCTTTGCCGGGATCCAAAGATAAAAAGCCACCAAAAGCCGGGCTCCAGTGCCTTGCTCTTGGAGGAGAGCACTTTGTAGACGCTCCCTGAGCCTCAGCAAAACTTCTATTGTGTTGCTGGAGACAGAAAACAATGTGAATGGCCCAGTTGCCCTCCAGCCAAAGATTTCCTCTGCAAACACACTCTCACCTAAACCCACCTTGGGACTCTTGAGCTCCCCGGGGGGCCAGAGAGGAGCGAGATGGTCACTTGACCCTATCGCCTGCCGGGCGGGCAGCCTCTACGCTTCCACCCCACCCCCCTGCCCACGCATGTCCCTCTGAGGCCGGAAAACCAGAGAGGTGAGCAGGCAGGCCTGAGAAGGCCAGCTTGACCTTTAAAGGTGAGGCAGGAGTTTCTACAACGCCTCTGGGAGTCCCCTAAGTATCTGTTCCCACCCCATCAGGGGCTGGGAGGTCACTCTCTCAGTTCCTCCTCAGCCCGGGATGGGTTCAGCCTCGGGTGAAAGTGTGAAAAGCTAGGGACCTACCCATGCCTGGGGCCTGACTTGGGGCTTTCTGAAACATTAACTGCGCGGAGCCTGGACAGAGAAGCACCTTCCTGTAAAAAGCACAGCGCAGGGCTCTGGGGACTCAGAGAAAAGGCAAGCACTCGGCCCTCCAGGGCTCCACGGGGCAGGACCAGACTCCCCCGGGCACAGTTCAGCTGCACGGGGTGTGTAGTGCCAGCTCCCATTCCGACCGGTCTTTGCTTGGGTTATTCAATGGGATCGCCATCTCTAAATTAAAGCATTCATCAGTATATTCATTCATTCATTCACTCATTCATTCATCCACTCCTTCACTCACTCATTTATTCATTGGGTCAGCCCACTGCAGGTGAGGTAATGTGTTAGGTTCTTTGCGGGACCGACCCCCAACATGGGTTGAGAAAAGCAGCTGACCAAGGAGCTAAGGCCAAGAACTCTGATGTAACTGTCTACAAAGAGATTTAGAGAAAGGAGAGATCCCTTTTTGTCTAGCTCAGGGATTGGCAAATTGTGATCTGCGGGCTGTTGTTGCTATATATAAACTTATATTGGCATGCAGCCACACCCATTCATTTACATATTGTCTTTGGCTGCTGGTGGTGATACAACAGAACTGAATAGTTGGGACACGGACTGTAGGACCCTTGAACTCTAAAATATTTACTGTCTAGTCCTTCACAGAAGAAGGTCACCAACCCCTAATTCCGCAGAGATTGGGAATTTGCAGCTGTAAACCACAGAACCCGCCCTGGTAATTTCATGAATGGCCGTGGGGGCTCACAGAGTGTCCAGGGTGCCCAGGAAGCCGGCCTTAGAGGCCAGGACCATGGAACGATGCCCAGACCGCTCTGTGGGACGGATGCAGCGGTTACCCCTCTGAGCACAGACACTGCACCCGGCAACGTCGGCTCCTGGGAACTGAATACCCCAACCCCTGCCGCTCCTGTCCCCCAAAGCCGCATGCCTCTGCCATCGCTTTGGCCAGGTAAACAGAATACGTACAAACCCTATGGCCCCACAATTCCATTTCTGGCAGACCACCTAAAAATAATCTTGTTCACAGATGGAAGCGGACACGCGTGTGAGGATGTTGGTCGCAGCATTTCTTTGAAGAGTTTGGGGGACTTACGTGTAGCACTAGGAAATGGATACGCACAAGGTGGTTTTATTGGTTAGGGTGAATGTACACCACTGCAATAAAGACCCCTGATGTTTGTCAGGTCTCAGAGCCACTGGGAGTTTTATGTTCTGATCTTGTAGTAGCCCAAAGTGAGTGTGACCGAGGGGTCATCTGGCTACCCATGGCTTCCAGGGCCACTCTGGGGTTCTCAGGCCAACCTCCTTAGAAGGGAAAGGAACAGAGAGGAGAAGGCCTGGGTTCCACCCACCCTGCAAGGGACCCTGGGAGATGTAGTGCCCGAGTGTGGCCTGGAAGAGGAAGAAACCGCTTTCGGGGAACAGCCAGCAGCCTCCGCCACGGTGACGCGTGCACACACCGGGATGCCAAGCAAGAGCCGGAAGCCGTGCATTTATCACAAGCGGCAACAGGGACCGATCTCAGGAACACGACGCTGAGTGAGAAAGTAAGACAGCATCAGGGGCACAACTCTGTACCACTATGTAAACATTTTAAAACAATGATAAAACACCACTTTATCGCTTCGTGTCTATATTTTAACTATGTCTATTTGGATACACATACATCCCAACAACTGCACAGCAGATGGATAGAAAGAACACACTTTAAATACACCTGAGTGGGTGTCTGTGGGGGAGGGGGAAATAGCAGCAGTCGAGATGGGTGACAAAGGCAAAAACAAGTGAAAATAGAACAAAACAGAGGCTGTACTCAGGTGCCATGGGTGCTGTGCCATGGCCTGAGGGGTGTGGCTAACTAACTGTGTGCATCGGGGGTCCAGGTTAAAAGAAGGAAAGAATAAAAGGAATATACATCCATTGCAGAAAATTTGGGAAATAGAAGTAGAAAGATAAAAACAATGACCCATAATCCCATTGCCCAGATGTAACTACCCTTGCTATTTTTATAACTTCTTTCGTATCTTTTTTGTACAGATATGTAATGTATGTTACCAACGCTGAGATCACAGGCCACATGTAGTTTCTGTTCCATGTTTTTCCTCTCCACTCATTCAGGCGTCATGACCCTTTTCCACCCCATTAAATACACTTCCATAGCAGACTTCTAAATGGCTGAATGATTTTCCAAATTGTGGATACGCCTTAATGTATTTAACTCCTTACCTATTAGTGAGAATGTAGGTCCTTTCAAACCTGGGGCTGTTATAAGTAGTGCTGCAGCGAAGATCTTTGTGCATCAAAGTTTGAGTGTGCAAGTGTGTGTCTGAGTGTCTGAGTGTGTGTGATGTCTGTAATTTAGATTCTTTGAATGCGAATGAAGTTGGTCAAGGGATATGAATACAGGTGTGTGTATTTCTTTTTGAGGCTTTTGATGCATTGTTAAAGTTGGGAAAGCGAAAACACATAGAGAAAAGTCCATCAGACATAATGTAAACCATCATCTGTTATTCTACAGTGAATCTCTGTGAAATCCCTACCCGGGCTAAGACATAGGCCATGGCCAGCCTCGAAAGCCCCTCTCTGGCTCAAATGAATCCCAAACCCCTGCTCCTCAGCCTGGGAAGAAATCACTGCCCCGACTTACACCTAAATGCTGTATTCTTTTCTTTATAGCTTCACCATCCAAGCGTGTACCTCTAAGCACTGTGGTGCAATACTGTCTGCTTTGGGCACTGATAACTAGAATCTACATAATGCGTTCCTTTCTATCTGGTTTTGCCGGCTCACGACATGGTTTTAAAATTCATCCGCGGTGTCGCAGGGAGCTAGCTGTATGTCATTCTTTCTCCACTCAACTTCTCTTTCGTTTTCTCCGAATCTGGGTAAGTTTTGTTCTCTGCTTCAGGTTCTCATTTCTGAGGACCCAAAGATGGGTGGTAGGGGAAGCATCTTCTTTCATTTGCACTCTTTAATTTTTTTTTCAAGCATTTTGTAAGATCCCGTCATAAGGTCATCTGTAAAATCTCGTTGTGTTCTCTCATTTTCTCAGAGAGCTGGCAGAGCAGGAGTCTTTTTTTTAAAAAAAGATTTTAGTTATTTATTTTTAGAGGAGGGGGAGGGAGGGAGGAGGAGAGGGAGAGAAACAGAGACATCATGTGACAGAGAACCATTGATCAGTCGCCTCCTGTGCGCTCCCTGACTGGGGACTGAACTGAAACCCAGGCATGTGCCCTGCCTGGGAATTGAACCAGTTTCTGGGACGATGGCCAACCAACGAAGCCACACTGGTCAAGGCCAGAGCAGGATTCTTAACGTCCCCATTTAACAAACGAGGAAACTGAGACTCGGGGCTATGAAGGAAACACTTGGATGGCGGGGGGAATTGCCCTCTGCTCCATTTCACAGGAGGTGATGAGCTCATAGGGGACTCACTGCTACGTCTGGCCTTCTTCTTCTTTTTTAAAAGATCTATTTATTTATGTTTAGAGAGGGAAGGGAGGGAGGGAGGGAGGAAGAGAGAGAGACAGAGAGAGAGAGAGAAACATCAATGTGCGGTTGCTGGGGGTCATGGCCTGCACCCCTGACTGGGAATCGAACCTGCAACACTTTGGTTCGCAGCCCGTGCTCAATCCACTGAGCTACGCCAGCCAGGGCACATCTGGTCTTCTCAAGGAAGCCAGGGCAGCGCTGCAGATTGGAAATGGACTCTCTCTAACATTTATTCCGGTGGCCCCTGGATGCCCCAGCTCTGAACACTGCTGTGTCCCAAGTCCCTGTCCTTGTCCCTTCTCCATCCCTATGCCCTCCCTAGGTTAATTAGCTCACCCAATCCCGTGGCTTTAGCCCCACTCAGACCCCGACAATGCCTGCATTCCTGTCTCCAGGCTGACCTCCCCGCTGAGCCCTGGAATTGTGTGACTGCCCACTCAACATCGCCATGTGGCTGTTGAATTTGACATCTAACACCGCCAAAATCAAATTCTCCACCTTCTCTCCCAAACCTGCTCCTCCCACAATCTTTCCCAACCTGGTAAATTCCAACCCCATCCTTGCAGTTGCTCAGGCCAAAAACCTCAGGGTCACGATGAACTCTCTCTCTCTTTCACACCCAGCACTTCAACAAATCCTACAGGTCCTATTGTTAGGATAGATCCACAACAGGCCATTTCTCCCCCCTGCCCCAGTATCGCCCTGGTGTGAGCCATCAGCGTCTCTTGCCTGGACTATTGCAGTATCCTCCTCCTGGTCTCACCGCTTCCGACTTCGCCCCCTCCGAGTCTCTTCCCATGGAGCAGGCACAGGGACCCTGCTACAATCTGTCCGATCATACCTCTCCTCTGTTCACAGCTTTCCACAGCTTCCCAGAGAAACAGCCAGAGTCCTTGCAGCCACCTACATGGCTCCCACATTGGCTTCTCTCTCTCCTCAAACTGCCTTTCCTACTACTGCCCTGTGCCCTGCCTTTCCCTCCTCCTGGCTCTTCCTGCGTCCAAGCCCCTGCACCTGCTGTTCCCTCTGCCTGGAACACAGGCAGGGCCTGCACCCTCACCTCTTTTAGCTCTCTGCTGACATGTCACCTCCTGAGCGAGGTCTTCTCTCACGCCCTGGGGATGCCTGGCCCATCACTCCCTGTCATCTTCCTTGCTTTGGTTTTCCCCACGGCCATTGCCACCATGTGGCTGATGTGGTGTTTGACTTACTGGGGTCTTAGGGGCCATCTCTCCTGCCACTAGAATGTCAGCTCCGGGAGGGCAAGGGCTCTTACCTGTTCTGTTCACTGGTCTCCATGCCTAGCATGGGGCCAGGTGTGCACATTGAGGTTTTGTTCCAACCTGGAGGTATTCATTCATCCATTTAAGTAATATTTAGGTGTGCCTGGTGCTGTTCTAGATGAGGCAAATAAGATTCTCCTAGTCCACCTGGCATGGATTTAGGGTCAGACATCCCTGGATGGCAAAGCTCTGGCTAATCGGGTGAAAATGGAAGTGACATGTGAAACTTCCATTCTTAAAAGGGCCAGGCACCCCCTGCCCTTCCCCCTTTCTCTTCCTGCTGGTTGACCCATGACCCTAGAGCGTTCATCTTAGAGCACCCAGTGAACACCACACGTTAAGGGTGGTGGAGCCACAAGTTGGAAGGAGCCTGGGCCCCAGCAGCTTGAGGACTCCATCCTGCCTTGGGTTGTTTATGCCTGGATCATAATGAGGGAGAAACCAGCTCTATTTAAAAGGATTCGTCACGACTTGGGTCTTGTCACCCTGTCTCTCTTTAAAATAACTAATACGGTGACCTCGATTGGGTTCCTTTCTGAGCCTCAGTTTTCTCACGGGTAAGAAAGAGGCAATAATAATAATAATACCTACCAGGAAGGGCAGTTGTGAGAATTTGATGTCACGTCTTAACAGTGCCTGGTATGTAGTGAGCATTCCAAGAAATGGTAACAGTTTTTGTTAGAATCATCCCCCCCCCCCCCCGCCCGTTCAACTAAGGCTCCAGGAAAATTGGAATGTGCCCAGGAAATTTCAAAGGCAGGCTGCAGCATAAAGGGCACTGGGGGAGGGCGTGGCTAATTGTGTTTCTGCTGGCTACAGAGGAAACCCTCCGCTTTTGGTAAGAGTTGCTAGTGGGATTGCCAGGTGTCTGGGTTTGGACTGGGCAGCCCTATTTTTGAGCTTTCAGTCCAGGAAAGAAACTGGAGAAAAGAAAAGATCTATAAATGTGTGTCCAGTATGTCTGTTGAAACCATCTGGCATGCTGGCGGCAGAATTTCAAGATACACCACCCAGATCAATCTCTGGGTCTTGACTAAATTGTAGAATTTACCTTTCATGCACTAATCTCTTTCTGAACCATTTTCTTAACTTTACCCTCAACCCAGGCTTCATGTTACAAACCTTAGGTCTTCACCTCAGTATGGCGGACAGCAGCACCCCTCTGCATTTTAAGAGGGAAGTAGGAAGAGGGTGATACTTTATTCAAAAAAGAGGGTGACTATAATCACCCAAACTGGGATGTTATCAATAATTATTCTGGGACGACTGGTACAAACCTGGACTGTCCAATACAAGCCAGGGTATTTGGTCATGTCATTAATAAAGGAATTCATTTAAGTGGGGGCGGGGAGTCTAGGGGAAAGATGGAATATTAGTTGGGATGCTTTTGGCTGCAAGTAAAGGCAACTTGAGCCAACTGGCTTAAACAATAAAATTTACCTTCTTATACAAAGTTATACAATTTTATTACCTTCTTCTACAAGAAGCCCAGAGGCAGGGCAGTTCCATGGTTGGTTAATTCAGGAGCTCAGTGACATCAAAGATTCAGGTTCTTTCCATCTGTCATTTGGGCATTTTCAACTGGTTAGCAATGTCCTTCTTCATGGGGTCAAGATGGCTGCCACACCTCCAAACATCACGGCCTCACCCAGCTACAACAGCTAACACTCAGTTGAAGGTCAGGCAGCATTCTACGCACCTTGGGTCTATTAACTATTTTAACCCATGCAACAACCCTGTGAGGTCAGAAGTCTTATTGTCCCCATTGTACAGATAGATACATCAAAGCCCAGAGAGATTACTTTGCTTGCACAAAGTCACACACTAAGGAAGTGGTGGGGCTGGGATTTGAACCCAGGAAGCTGGTCTCTACAGTTACAATACACGTCCACAGGCTGAAAAAGAAGGCACACATGTCAGTAGCACAGTTGGGATTCAAACTGAGGGTCCTGAGCATTTTCTTCAGGCTATATTTCTAATGGTTTCTGGCAGGAATATGATTTGGCAACGCTCTGGAGCCCTGGTTTAATCTGGTACCTATTTTGCTTGAATCAGAACTTGAACCAGAGTCCTCTGGAGAGACCTGCTCCCAACAGCGAGGCTTCCTTTGGAGAAGTTTTGGCTTGAGGATTCGAGGGGTTGGCTAAACTAAGACCATCAGGACGCACATTATGGTTTGGTCTGAAGAAATGAATCCCAGCCTGCGTGTCTAGCACTGGGCTCGGTCGTTGCCGTTCTGTCCAATGTCAAGGGTGGAGATGACTCTTCTTTTCAGAAAGTTGCTCTTGGTTCTCAGAATGGAGAAAAGACTCCCTGGGTGGCTGGCCTGACTGAGGGAAGACCTCATCTGCGTTTGGGAAATGACTGGTAGTCCTGGGCAGTCTGATTACTCATTTCTCACTGGGCTCTTTCAACTTGGGGTGGACCAAAATCCCCCTTTTTTCTCCCCTGCTTTATCTCTCTTTTTTTTTTTTTTTTTTTTTTTTTTTTAAGCAGGGATTGAGAAGGGGGCAGCCTTCTAATCCTGAGCCTGCAGAACCTGATGGCGTCCTGTCCTGGAATAAGGAACTGCCTAATGTTTCCAGGCAGCATTAACGTCTACCCTGCAGCTGTGAGGCTTATGCAATTGAAACGAAGTGGTATTTCCCACTATTTGTGAAGTACATGGCAACAGAAACTCTAAAAATCGTCCCTGCAGAAAAGAATTTCCCTATCATTATCATCAGAACTGAAAGGGTTTTTTTTTTTTTTTTTTCATTTTTAAAAACTCTTTTTTTTGGTGACGGTTTCCCAGTTATGGTCTATTTTAGGCCCTGCCCTGGAGACATACGAGGATCTAGGGGCTCCCTACTGGAGATCCTGGGGAGTGTGGGTGGAGGTGATGGGGAAGAGGGGAGGAGAGATCGAGGCTGAAATGGGGGCAGGAAAGGAAAACCTCCCCCAGCTTGTGTTGCTTAGTCATGTTTGTTCCGGGAGTTTCCCTGTGCCAGGAGGAGCTGGGAGATCAGCCAGGCCCCGGAGTCCCCATTGATGACACCAGTGCTGAGCCCCCTGACTGAGGCAGGGGACCCGGAGTAGGCAGTGACCTGAAGCAGAGGCTGGAAGGTGCCACCAGCCAACCAGAGAAGCTGAAAGGATCTCGCTTATGTGTTCTGTTTACTGATCGACTGTTAACTTGGTTACTGTCCCTCTCCCCCGCTTCGCACTGGAAGCAGCAGGAGGGCAGGAACCTTATCTGTTGCATTCACTGCTCGGATCCCAGCCTGGTGCATTGTAGCCCTCGGTCAACACTCCTTGAGTGCAGGACGGAAGGAACGTGCTGTCTTTCATTCATCATCGTCTGCCCTCCCCACCCCAGAACAACATCAGCTCCACGAGGGCCTGACGTTGTTGGTCCGGTTCCCTTCCGCAGTCCCAGGATCTCACTCGCTGCCCAGCGCATAGTAGGTGCTTATGGCAGACACTCCTCTCTTGACAGTAGAACCCAGGTGGTCCAGGCAGCCAAGTCCCAGGAGAGGCGACAGGACTGTTTTAAGTTGACGGTGATAACCCTGCTCTTGGTCAGGGACTATTTAAGGGAGGTCACGGGACCCATGCTGCCCTGGGAGGTATAAGGGAAATTCTGCCTGCTGGGGCCTTTGGGGAAATTTTTCTCTCTCTGATAAGAGGAGAACGCCCCTGCCTTTTCCTTCTCTTTCCTTTCCTGCTTCAGAGTCATTGCGTTAGCAGGTGATGTCATCACTGTAGCAGCCATCTTGCAAACCTGAGGCTCCACGACCTCTGGAGAAGAGCCACCGTGATCAGGACGGCAGGGCAGGGTCGAAGGCACCTTGGTCCTTCACGATGTCACCAAGTCCTGAAACAGCCAGGGGAACCAATCTCCTTTGCATCTTTGTTAAATAAACAATGTCTTCACGTGTTAACCCCTCAGTAGCCCATTTTTCTCCTCCTTGCAAGCCAAATGCAGCCGAATGAATTCAGCCCTCAATCCACGAGTTGAATAAATAAAAGCCTTCACTTATTGAGCGGTTAGTACCTGCTTTAAGCACTTTCCCTGAATTAACTCAGGAATCTCTGCAACAACCTTATGATGTCAGTACAGTTATTATCCTCAGTTCACAGCTTTGGAAAAGGAGGCACAGAGAACTTAAGCAATTTATTAAAAGTTGGACCATCTTCCCCTGGTGATGGGAGAGTGGGGAGAAGTATTCCAGAGGTATCTGAGGGAGTGACGGAATACGGAAGTGTTGGGGTGGGCCAAGGGTGGGGTCCACTCACAAATGTGAAATGCTTAGATGGTCTTTTTGGCAGTGTGGGCCAATTCTTGGGTGAAATATGGGATGGGTGTGTGTGTGAGTGTGTGTGTGTGTGTGTGTGTGTGAGAGAGAGAAACAAGGTTCTCTGAAGGTGAAACAAATTTTCCATGGTCACAGCTGGGAAGGGGGACTAACATTTGTTGAGCACCTACTATGTGTCAGATACTTTGTATCAGTGGTTCTCAACTAGGGGCCATTCTGTCCCCCGGGGGGCATTTGTAGTGTCTGGAGACATTTTTGGTTGTCACAATTGTGAGTGGCACCTAGTGGGGAGAGGATGTTGCCAAATGTCCTTCAAAGCACAGGATGCTTCTCCACAAGTAAAAATTACCCGCAAATATCAACAGTCTTGAGGCTGAGAAACCCTGCTTTGCGTACAATTTTTCTCTTACAAAGGCTCCCATTTTACAGGTGAGGCAACTGAGGCTGAGAGAGGTGAAGTGTCTTGGCCAAGGTCACCGAGCCAGTTAGATTTGGAGCTGAGATACAAAAGGCAAGCCCGTTTCATGCCAAAGCCAGGATGCATCCACCACGCACTCCCCTTGTGGTAGACAGGACTCATTAAAAGGTGAGGCAACTGGAGTTCAGAGACATGTAACACCACACAGCAGAGCTACTCCAGCGACCTGTACAATTTTCTGAGAACCTTGGCAGTCAGCCACATTCTGGACATAACCGACTCCACTAACCATACCTGGCAGGCTCACCTACCTCATGCCCTTTACTCCCTGCCCAAGGGAACTTCACTTACCCAAGGCCCAGACCAAATGCCATCTTGTCCATGATCCTGAAGGAACAGAGCTTGTAGGGCGGAAGCTACCCCACCCTTGTCCAGTGTCTTTAGGCACTTCCAGTATTCGCCCAGAGGCCACTGCGAGAACAATCCTGGGTGTTTGGAACAGAAAATAAATGAGCAGTAATGCTCCTTCCTAAAGGATGATTACAGTCTACAAGGGGATATTATACGAAACGGCCAGTCCACTGCGGAGATAATACCATCTCCGGCCAGTGAGTAGGGAGAGGTTGGGTGCACAGATTGGAGAATGGGGCCTGGCCAAGAGGGCTGTTTATACAGGCAATAATAATTAAGAACACACGCTTATAGAGACCTTTCTAAATGATAGGCACTGTTCCAAGTATTCCCTATGGATTAACTTGCAACCGTGTGAAGGACCCTGTGAGCTAGGAGCCATTTTTATTCCCATTATATTGAACAGAACACTGAGGCTCTTGAGACAAGGAAACCAGCCAAAGGTCACCCGGCTAGCAAGTGTGGGAGATGGGGTTGGAATTTGAGCATCATACCTTCCTGTGAGGCAGGCAAAGTCACTGTCACACAGAGCAGCCAGGACGAGAAGCCAGATTCCCAAGACCTTACCCGTGGAGGTGGGTGGATGGGAGAGGGGCTCAGGCAGAGCAATTATCACTTAGAAACTGAGAACAGATGGTTTCTTCTGGGAAAGGTGGAAAGGGTAGGCTCAGCTCATGGGGGCAAAGAAAAATCCACAAAGAAAGAGAAAAAGGAAGAAAGGATGGAAAGAAAAATAAGGGAAGGAAAAGGGAAAAGGAGTAACAGCGAGAACCTCACGTCTTCCTTCTCAAGGTCGAGTGCTGCGCTCGAGGGCACCCAAAGGGCTGGGTGTCCCAGAGGCAACACAGCCCGGGCGCGGGCCGCCCCTCTTTCTTCCTCGGGCCGGCTTGCTACCGAGCGCGGCTCCGCTGCCAGCGTTTCCAACTGGGTGTTTACTCGGCCCGGCAGCGGCCACGGCGGCCGGACCTGCGTGCTTGTGCCTGTGAACGCAGGGTGTCGCGTGTGTCGGGAGGGAGTGGCGTAGCCCGCGGCGGGGGTGGGGGCGCCACGCGTTGGGCTTCAGAGTTGGTGCGCTCGCATCCGAGCTCCGCCGGGCCCCTTCCGGAGAGCTCCTCCCGCCGGAGAGCGGCTGGCGGCCCCGCTCCGGTCGCGCCGAGTTTCCGACGTTGCCGGCGAGCGCCGCGGCGCTTCTCTGCGGCTCAGCGCGGCGTGGCACTTGGCAGACACTCCCTGGGAGGGCGGGTGGCTGGGGCCCGCCGTCTGGGAGCCCCGAAGGCCGCCTCCTCCCGCCCCTGGTCCAGCCTCCGCGCGCTGCCTCCGCCCCCGGCCGGGGCGCCCGCCCCTAGTCCCGCCTGCCCGCCCTCCCGCCCCGCCGCGCCGAGCGCCGGGCCAGCGGCTAAGCCGGCGCGCCCCGTCCGAGATGGGGCGCTTGGACGCTTGAGTCGCCGTTCGGCGCGACCTCCGCGCGGGGGAAGTACTGGGCGCCGTGCAGCCGCGCTAGAATGGAGGTACCCGGCGGCAACAACTCCTGCGGCGATGGGACTGGGGACGGTGTCCACCCGGACCCCCGGGCCCCCGGCGCCACTGCGCCCAGCTCCGGTCCTTGCGCTGCAGCCCGGGAGTCGGAGCGCCAGCTGCGCCTTCGCCTCTGCGTCCTCAACGAGATCTTGGGCACCGAGAGGGACTACGTGGGCACCTTGCGCTTCTTGCAGTCGGTAAGTGTCTCCCGGGGAGACCGGGGAGAGCGCAGCTCTGGGGCCTCCGCGCGGGGCGGTCCCCACAACCTGTGGCCGCAGATTCCGGGGGTCTCGAGAGTCGCCTCCGGGGCGCCCCGCGGAGTGCGCAGAGAGGAGATCCGTAGAGCCGGACTGTCTCCTCCTAGGCTGGCAGGCAGTCCAGCCCGCCCCGGGGTCTCCGGCACTCCTGTTCCCCCCGGCACGCTGCCCTTTTGTCTTTTTCTTTTCCCCTCCCCGCCTTTCAAATAGTTTTAAAATTAGTTACATCCGTGAGGCAGGGGCTCTGGGAACCAGGCGCCCGGAGCTTTCGCTCCTTCGTTTCCCCCCGCCCCCGGGGCTTTCTTCGCCTTCGGGTACACCACGGACTCCTCACCCAGGACGCACCCTGGAAACGTTAGAGCCCGGGTCCCTCTGTGCGGAGTAGAGTAGCCCAGAGGACGGACGGAGATGGACAAAATCCAAAGCCCAGCGGGCGGACGGAGATCGATAAAACCCCAGAGTAGGACTGCGGGTCCCCACGCGCACGCTTTTGCTGGAGCTTGGGGAGGGTGGTGTTAGAACTCACGACTTGGCAGTCCCACCCTGCCTCCCCCACCCTCATCTCCAAGTTGCAAAACCACAGCGACAGACTGTAAAATAACAACCGAGCGCTATGTGGCAGGTACCTATATGTGTCATTAGAAGGTTTAACCTTTACAAGTGGCTCATGAAGGAGGGACCATCCCCCCTCCTTTTTTTTTAGATGGGAGAGGTTAGTTCCAGGGAGGCTGAGTATCTTGCCCCGAAATCACACAGCTGGTTAATTGGGGAGAGTGGGTTTCGAATCAAGGCAGGCCCAGCCGGTACTGTGAACCCCTATCCTATGCTGCGTTTCTTCCTTCTTCTTTTTCTGCGAGAGGGAGGAAGGGGCCGCTTCCCTACTCTCCTAGGAAGTGAGAAAAGTGGCCGTGGAGTGGAGGGGGTGGGACTGGGCCCAACCTCTCGGAGAGTTAGGAGACTCCAGGGCTTTAATCTCCGTGCCTCCTGCTGGGACCTCATTTACTCCCTTCTCTGCTCTAGGAAGTCTTTTAATCCTGCCTCAGGAAGGGCTGGCGGGGGCGGTGGTGTTTCCTTTAGAGACCTCAGAGCCAGGCTCCGCAGCTTCCAGTCTCTGGGGGCAAGAGGGAGACTCTGGCAGCCTGCAGGGTCCCCAGGAGCTTGGGGGTGTAGCCGAGGCTGTGTGAGGTCCGAGTTCCAACTCAGGGAGAGAGCCCTTCTCTCTGTGAAAAGAGGTTGTGTGTGTGTGTGTGTGTGTGTGTGTGTGTAGGGAAGGGCAGGGGGAGTTGTACAGAGGCATTGAAAACCATTTGGCTAAAGGACCCTTCGAGAAAGGCCTGTGAGAATAAGGCAGGGTTCGCACCCGCCCCCCCCCCCCCCCCATCGCTCCCTCTCTCACAGTTAAATAAAAGAATCTGCTCAGTTTGAAGCTGGCAGTTTCTGAATTAAAGATGTAGACAGTCCTGGCATCGCTGAGCAATGTCAGATTCTAGGGAACTCCTCACTTCTCCTTCTGACTGCTGCTCCCTGCTCCTCAGCCTGGAAGAAAGAGAGGAAAGCAGTTTTTTCCTGTTAACGGGAAAGAAAGCCCTTGCCCGAGGGGCGGTGGTGTGTTTCAGAGCGGACAGAGACTGCGTGCAGGTTAACTGTGGTTTCACATTGTCCACGTGTAGAGTCCGGGGAAGCTGGAATAATGGAAATTGATTGGAATCAACCATTCTTCTTATTAAAGGAACAGGGGAAAAATGGTTTGTCGACTTCCACATGATCTCCTTGGCACTTTTAATTTGCTGAGCTCATCATTGTCCGTCCTGAGATGAGCTGGTCCGGCTTGGACGTCTCGAACCGGTCGTGCCACCTGTCCTGGCCTCAGTTTCCCCACCTGAAAAAGGAGGGGAGGCCATCTGGGCTTCCTTTCTGCCTTGCCCTTTTGGGTGTCCCTAAGCTGGTGCCAGAAAGGGACTGATTGTGTAACCCAACCAGCCATACCTTGTTTGTGAGCCGCGGGAGGCCTGTCTCGTTTTGCTCCTTCAGAAACGGCCCCCAAATGACCCAGGGCCTTTTCATTTGGAAAGCCCAGGGTTCAGAGCTTCAGGAACTGCTAATTAGCGAGGCTTTCCACGCAGCAGCAGCAGCAGCAGCAGCGAGGCTGGCAGCCCGCAGGTTGTGATTCTCGTCTCTCTTCCCACTCTCTCCTTCCAGCTTTTGTACTTGCTAAGGGATTTTTTTTCCCCCCAGCCTCCTGGCTCCGGAGGATGGAAGAATGCTCAGTAATCCCTCCCTGCTTTTGATTCCATGTGGCGGAGTCAGACCTCGAAGGGCTTTCCTGGCCCCCGTGTGTCCTTGGCTTGGAGGTTCCGTTGCCAGTAGAAGGGAAGCCTTTGTGTAGCCCGAGCGTGGTGGGAGCTGCAGGGAAGCCAGGTCCAGGTTCTGGCCCGCAAGGAGAGGACAGTCTCATGGAGGTGGGCAAAAAGGGGGCTTACAAAAATCCAAGCACAAGGCTGGGCTCTGTAGCTAGACTGCTTGGGGTCAAGTCCTGAGGCTCTGTGACCTTAGGCAAGTGGTTTACCGTTTCTCGGTCTCACTTTCCTCATCTGTAAAATGGGGGTTGATAATCGATCTTATCTTAGAGGGTTTTTGAGACAATGAGTTACACAAATACGTATACAGCACTTGGAACAGGGCCTGGCAGGCAGGCAGGTATGGGAGTATTCGTTATTATCATTACTACGACAATTAAACAGGTCAGGCAGGGGGCTGGGGTTCTAGGATTCCGGCCTCCAGAGCGCACGGTGTGTCTGGGAGGGCTGCCTGGGGAGAGCAGGGGCTGAGTCAGCACCCAAACGAGGATGGGGGCTCCGAATGGATTTCGCTTTGACCGTGTGCAGTGGCCACAGGAACCGGTGGTTTTGTTGGGTTCCGGGCCTGACACTCTGTGTTTTCTCCAGAATCCCTCTCTTTTCCCACTTCCTTCAGGAGATGGATCGCACCCGCCTCCCCATCCCCAAGGGGGGCTGACGACTCCGGTGCCACGGTTTGCGTGTATTGATTTGAGGCAGGGAAAGGCAAAGACAGGCCCCTTGGAAAGGGGCCGGATCTCTCCCCAGGGATGCCGCAGAGGCTGTGAAAGAAATCGCCCCAGCGCCTGACTCTGAGCGTGGGGCCTGCACATTTAGAAGCCCCCCGCTGTGCCGAGTGCTCCCTGGGTGCTCTCGGGCGTGTTGATAACGGTGATGACAATGATGGTCGTTGCAGCGCGGGAGCTGACCCTGCTTCATCATTGGCTGCTCTAAGCCCTGTGCGCGAATCAGCTGACTGGAACTTCCTCATCCCTGGGAAGGGGGTGCTGTTGTAGGTGCTGTTGTGATCCCCACCAGCAGATGAGGAAACCGAGGCCGATGTAGTTTACATGAGCTTTGCTGGGTCGTGGAGGCGGCATTTCGCCAGTGTTTGATCCCAGGCTGCCACCCTCAGAACTCGTGTCCCTAGCCGCTCCGCTGCCACGTGGTTTATTAAGGCGGCAAGACTGGAATTCAAGCCCGTGACCCTGACCCCCTGCCTGTGCTTCCTCAGTTACTTCCCCTCTGTGATTCCTTTTCTCTCTTCCGCAGAATGGCCGGAACTGCAGGGAAATGGCAATGCCGGGCTTCCGCGTTCCCCCTCTGTGTTCTGGGTCTGTGCTTGGTGGGGGGGTTGAGCGGGGGGCTGTGGAGCCTGGCTGCTGGTGTTCGGACCCTGGCTTTACCTCACACCGACTGGGCAGGTCACTAGCCTGTGCTGTGCCTCCGTTTCCCCATCTGTACAATGGGCACATAGCACCTCATAGGGGTGCATCATAGGGGGCATCATAGGGGTGTTGTAAAGTTTGAATGAACCTGAGGTTGAATCTCTTTTTTTTTTTTTTTTAAGTAGGGTGTTTCTTCTTTCTTTCTCTCTCTCTCTCTTTTTAGATTTTATTTATTAATTTTTAGAGAGGGAAGGGAGGGAGAAAGAGAGAGAAACATCACTGTGCGGTTGCTGGGGGCCATGGCCTGCAACCCAGGCATGTGTCCTGACTGGGAATTGAACCTGCGATGCTTTGGTTCGCAGCCCGCGCTCAATTCACTGAGCTACGCCAGCCAGGGCCTCTTGAATTGCTCCAGGCACATAGTAGGTATTTAGAATGCTATGGTGGCTTTTTTGGGGGGATTTGCAGCAATGCAGGGAGGGTGGCAGATGAAGTTTTTGGTTTGGGGCTCAAAGTCTTGCCCCTTAAAGAGGAGGCTGAGTGAGCCTTGGGCCCACCTACTTCTCGGTTGGGTTGGTTTGGGGTCCCTGCCTGCAAGGAGGGAGACCTCAGGGGCAGGTGCCAGCAGGTCCTGAGATGGTGTGCCAGCTAGGCAGGGGTGGGAAGAGAGGGGGAGCCTGGGGAGATGGGCAGAGAGAATCCTGGGTGGGGGGTGGTCAGCAGCTCCCTGATGGGCTCCCCAGGGCTGAAGATAGAAACGTGTCACTCCCAGGCACCCAGAGGGTCTGCCCTACCGGCTGGGCTGGGCTGGGTAGGGGTCCCTGAGGGTCAAGGGTGTGAGCAGAAGGCCCCCAGAATGCTTTCAGTGGTTCTGCTTTTTGGGGGTGGGAGACCAAAGCGCTTTTCTCCTCATCGGAGCTCTGCTTGCCAAAACAAGAAACTGTGGTTTTTGTGTTGTCACTATTTTTTTAGTTTTTTTTTTTTTTTTAAAGTGTTCTGCGCTCCTAGTCTGACACTTGGGAGCAGTGCTGGGGGGCGGGGGTGGGGGAGCACGTTTTCTCATCCTGCCATCGCTGAAACAGAATGACGTGCCCTGTGACGCGGGGGATTCTCATGAGGTTGTGTTGCGAAAAGTAGGATAAGAAGCGTGTGTGTGTGTGTGTGTGTGTGTGTGTGTGTAACTTTGGGAAAATAAACACCTGTAATACACACGTGGATGTTGTATGTATAACAGGAATTTGGGGGAAAGGCTGAACAGATGTGTGTCTCGTGCAGAAAGGCAAGCAGGAAGATAAAAAAGGGGAAAAAAGTACTAAGAAATCCTGTTGGTTATCCTCTTTTCATAGAAAATAATGCATGTGTATGTGAATGTATTTTTTTCACAGAAGTCCAGTAGAAAGAGTTATATTTGCAGGAAGACCATCAGATTAATGTAACAGCAATAGTAATAATAATTTGCCAACACTTACGTAGCGCTAAATGTTTGCAAGCCCTGTGTAGAGTATTCTCTGGGTCTCCACTCAGAATTTCCAGGTGTTATTGTGCTTCCCATTTTAAAAAGGAAGTGAGGGCACAGAGACACCAGGTCAGTTTCCCAAGATCACACAGCCTGACAGAGGTGGGATTCGAACCCAGGTGACCTGGCCGCGTAGCCCACATTCCTTACCGCTGCCCTGATCGCGATGTGTTTAGGACCAAGGTGACTCTGGACTGCCCGGGTGGGCAAGAATTGAGCCATAAGGTCCAAGTGGTCTGAGCTCTGGGAGACCGGAGAGCCTGGACCATGCCCCTTCGTATGGGGCTGAACATCATCAGGAAGTCGGCGAAAATCTTTGGATGATAAAGTCCTGTGTCAGCAGGAGTTAGCCCCATCTTTTGTGCGTCGCAAACAAAGCTGTGAAAAGGTAAAACCGTAAAGAAATTACAGTTGCTTTTCTCAGCGTGCTGGGATGTACGGAGTGCCCGCTTATATATTCCGGGTAGTGTTCCTGGCCAGGAAAACGCAGCCGTCCCCTGGGCAGCTGCGGTCCCTGTCCTTACTGGGAGGGTGACCCACTGGGGAGGCTAGAACTTGTGCATTTGAATGTGTTTCTTCAAACGAGCATCCTGGACACCTGTTCCCTGTTATTCTGGTGTTTGCCCTGGTAACCATTTACATCTGTCACCTTAAGAGGAGATGGATGGGGGTGGTCCCTGGAGATTTTTGAAGGCTCCAGGTCACCCCAGTCTTAGAGAGTGTCCCCTTAATGGAGCCAGTGAGCGGAAGACCTGCTGGGCTTGGGGCCACGCCCTCAGATCAAGAAACCCACTTCCTCTTTTCTGCACAACGCCCCCCTCTGACGCTTTCGCAAGAGTCGAGTCTGCGAAGCAGATGGGGCCCTGCCGGGCGGCAGAGCTTGACCTCTCAGGTTCTCATGGCTTATCACCCCCCCCCCCCCACCCCGAGACAGACACGGGCATTCTGGCTGGAACCCTGGCGGGAGGTGGGTGGTCAGGACGGGCTCCCCTCAAATTGGCGTGCTGTGTCCCCCCCGGCCTTGTTCCCCAGGCACAGGGTGAGGCCAGAGCCGAATCTGGCTTCAGCATTTGGGAGGAGATAGAACTAGAGAGCAAGTGAGGGGGTTTGAGCCTCCTTGCTTTGCAGGCGAGACTCCCCCAGAGCGACCCCATGGAGGAGTTCTGGTCCCCGGAGGGAAGTGAACTCTGGTCGAGGGTAGGGGCCCTGCAGCTGTGCAGGGCCGCCTCCCGTAGGCTCTAGGGGAGGGCTAGGGGGGGCCCGGGTTCTTCTCTGGGGATTGGTGTTTTTGCCCTGGCAGCTGGTCCGGGCTGAATCCGTCCATCTTTCAACCCTCAGCACCAGTGACGCCCTGCGGTGGGAACGCTCTTTGTCGTGGGGGCTGTCCTGCACTCGACAGGGTGTTTACCAGCATCCTGGGCCCCTACCCACTAGACACCAGCAGCCCCTCCTCCCCCCAGCTGGGATGACCAGATCTATTTATGTGTTTACATGATTAGCGTGACACCGTTTGTTCTTTTCACCCAGTAGTGTGTCTTGGGTTCATGGTTAAGCACACAGACCCTAGAGACAAACAACCTCAAATCTTTACCCCTGCGTGACCTTGGGCAGGTCTTGATGCCTCTCCGAGCCCTCGTGGATCCTCGTGTCTCCATCCACACAACGGAGATGAAGGTGGTCCTGCTAGGGTCGCTGCGAGGAGCATGGTCATCCACGTGCCTGGCACAGCCGAGCATTCGGCCAAGGTCAGTCTCACCCAGGACCTGCTGTCGCCACTGCTGTTCTCCAAGACGAAGCCCCCGGGAAGAGGGGACACCCTCTAGCCTCTCGGCCCTGTGTGATTCTTAAGGTTACGTCCCCGGCTCCTGGAGGATCAGAAGGGGATCAGCCCACCCCTCTTTTGTCTTGTGGTCAGACACTCAATCTGTGTTTACCCGCCTGGTTCCGTCCCCAGGGTGGCACCGACAGACGATCCCTTGATCGCGGGCCAGGGGAAGCGAGGCTATTTCAGGCTGGCAGGACGAGGGCCACGCAGGCTGGTGGAGGCAGGTGGCATCGGGCACCGGGCTCTGGGGTCTTGTGCAGGGGCGGGCGTGTGGCTTCTGGAAGGAGCAGCCGTTGCGGGGAGCGAGGTCAGGGTCAGAGCAGGGTGTGGGCGGTCAGCACTTTCATTCACGAATTCACTTATTCACTCAGTAAATGGACCTGGAGTGTGTACCACGTGCCAGACACTGGGCCAGTGCCGGCATGTGGCCAGGACAGGATGGACAATGTCCCTGCTGTCATGGAACCTTCAGGTGTTACAAAGGGACCACTTGAGAAGGTGACGGAGGTGTGGTGATACCACAGTCCTAGGCTTCGTGCCAGGTGCTGTGCCGAGGGCCTGGCGTGGATGACCCCTTGGAGCCTTTGCAACAGCCCTCTGAGGCAGACTAGATGTCATCATCATTGCACCTATTTTGCAGATGGGGAAACTAAGGCCCAGAGGGGCTGAGTAACTTGCGCAAGCCCACACAGTCGGGGAGTAGAGGCTCAAGAAGGAAGTAAGATGTCGGTGACAGGGAAGATGGCAGGTGTGGAGATGGAGTGGTCAAGGCAGGCCTCTCTGAGGAGGCGGCCTCTGAGCTGAGTCGGGGCAGCGAGGGAGCCAGCTGTGGAAAGAGCTGTCAGAAGTGTGTTCAGGCAGAGGGAGTAGCACGTGCCAGGGCCCTGAGGCAGGACCTCGCATGGCGTGTTTGAGGAACAGCGAGAGACCAGGGTGGGTGGAGGGGAGAGTGGGGAGATGCGGTTGTGTGGGTGCCAGGGGCAGGCGGCGTGGGCCTCAACAGTAGTGGTGGGTTTTCGGCAGGGGTGTGGCATGGTCTCATAGATGACAGGAAAATCAGGACTGGACAGTGGCTTTCCTGAGGGCCCCGTGGCCTCTCCTGCCTACGGTCTGCACGCCCATCCAGAGAGGGGACCGCATCCCGCCCCCTGCCCCGGCTAATTCCCAGTTTGCTCCCAGGCTTCTGTGTGACCCAGGGCCATCTCTGTCCCCTGTGTGGATCTTAGTGTCCCGTGGGTGCCGAGTCTGAGCCAGCCGGCCACACCCGGAGAGGAGTCTGGGCCCCTGTGCGTGGCCTGGGCATGGACAGCTTGGGCGTTTGGCCGCTGGTTGGAAGGGCTGTTGATGCGGGTCCCCCTGCTTCCTGTGCGGGAGGAAGGCACCCCTTGTTTTCATTTCAGGAAACTCATTTGCATGATTAAAAACTGTTCCATGGCACCTTCGACTCCACCCTCCCCTCGCGGCCATCAGAACAACACTTCCCGCTGCATTAGCTCTCGCCTCTGTCCCTCACCAGCATCTTGTGCAGACCTGCTCCACCCTGGCGGTGAGGCCCAGGAAGACCAAGTGGCCTGCCCGAGGGCACGGTTGGGAAATGACTGGGGCTGTTGCTGTCACCCTCGCCTGGCTAATTCTGTTCTCTGTCCACAGCCTCAGGGCTCCAGCTAACACTTAAGGCAGGTCCAGTTCCCGCCAGCCCAGAGCCCTCCCAGCGGGTAAAAGCAAAGCCCTTACTTAGAATGGCCTAGAGCAGGGGTGTCCACCCCACGGCCACAGGCGGCCCAGGGTGGCTCTGAATGCGGCCCCACACAAAATCGTACATTTACTTAAAACATTACCTCGTTCTGTTACCCAGGTGTGTACGTTTTCTACATTAGTGATCACAAACTTGGGACCTGCGCAATGATCTTAAAAGATTACGGAGAGGGCCGCTGCATAATTAGGGTTATTATGTGAGGACTTTTTTGCTTGTCTGTGATGGCGGCTATCACAGAAATTATGCACGAACCTTTTTTTTTTGTTTGTTTTGCTCATCAGTTTTCATTCGTGTTTGTGTGTTTAATGTGTGGCCCAAGATAACTCTTCTTCCTCCACTGTGGCCCAGAGACCCCAAAAGGTTGGATGCCCCTTCTCTCCTAGAAGATCTGGCAAGATCTGTTCCCATTGGTTCCCCTGTCTCCTCCTTTGCTATTCTTTTCGTTCCCCACACAGCTGCTTTGAACTGAGATAGGAGGGACCCACCATAAACCTTCCTTTGTCAAAATGTGTGATTCTGTGCTCACAGAGTTGTGCAATCGGACCGGCCGTCTAATTCCAGCATCTCCCCTTGCTCTGGCTCCCTGCCTCCTCTCCTCTCAGCCACATTAGCCCTTTTCCAAACGCGGCAGACTTGCTCCTGCCTGGGGGTCTCCTCCCTTGCTCTGTCCGGAAGGTCCTCCTCCCAGTGTGCCCCCTGGCTCACTCCTTCAGGCCTCAGCTCAGACTCCTGTCCTGGATGAGTTGTCTCCGGCCCCGCCCCCACAGTTCAGAACTGTGCTCCGCCACCACCTCACCACGTCCTAGCTCCTTTTCCTCGTTCTTTTAAATTCTCTTTGCTTCTCTGGCACCAAGAACAGTGCTCAGCACATAGTAGGTGCTCATTAAATATTTGTTGCATGAAAAAAACCAATGTTCTCCTCTGTATGCATGTTTACATTTTCTTCCAAAATGTGCTTATCTTGATTGATTGTAGCTGCTAGGTGTTTTCTCACCGTCCTTGTCTGGGGCCCTGGGGCTCGGATAGTCTGATGTTTGCTGACGTCACTCAAGGCAAGTGGGGGGTGGGGTAGAGAGGGCGGAGGGCGCGCTGTGGGGGTTCCTTCGGCGCAGGAGAGTGTACTGTCGCCTGGAGCCGTGCTCACACGCCCAGCCTCTGGCCCCCAACTGCCTGCCTCTTAGTGGCTCTGTGGCCCTGGGCAGGGGGCTTTTCCTCTCTGGGGGGGCCTCAGTTTTCTCGTCTGCTCACCACGCCGACCTCATCTCCCCAAGCGCTCCTTATGCTTTCTTTTCAGTCTCAAATGCCGCCAGGCCGGCTCCAGCCTCAGAGCCTCTTCCCTTGCTGTGACCCTCGTCCACGACACCTTGACCTGGGCTTTGCCCCCGGTGCCCGTCCCTGCCTTTCAGCGTCACTTCCACAGAGAGCCTTCCCGAGGCATTCTCTCCATCGCCACTCCTGTTGTTCTGGGTACCTGCCGCTCTCTGAAATGACCCTGTTTACTCGGTTGGCGTCTGCCTCTCCCGTTAGAATTTAAGTCACACGAGGTCAGGACCCCGGCGGGCTCCAGTCCCAGCACCTGCTGGATGCTCTGTTAGCACTGGTCAGCGGCGTGAGTGAGTGAGTGAGTGAAAGGGGCACATGCTGTGACAGAGACCCTCCCGGTTCCTGCTGTTTCTTAACTAGCGGCCTTGACTTTGGGGAGCGTGGGCCCCAGCATGGGGAGTGGCTGCGGACCGGCGTCCTTGGCCCCCTGTCCTTACCGCACCGGGAGGGCACAGGGAGCGCTGTGTGGTCCCCGCCGCCAGCTGTCGGCCAGCCAGGCTGTTGCCTGGGTGGGTTTGGAGATTTATTTCCCCTTCATCGCGAAGGTCGTGAATGCAGCGGGGAAGCGCGTGTCAAAGCGAGCTCTCGTGTGCCCGTTCGGCGGCAGGAGCTCTCTCTCGGAGCCCAGGAGGGGGGACATCGTGGGTCGTGCATGTCTGCACACGGACCGGGGCCCAGACCCCACACCCCAGTGGGCCGTACATCGTTTTCAAAGTTAATGTTTGGCAGCTTTTTTCCTTCTTGTCGAGTCTATTGGGGTGACACTGGTTAACAAAATTGTACAGGTTTCAGGTGCACGGTTCCACACGCATCATCTGTGCACTGGGTGGCGTGTGCACCACCCCAGGCCAGGTCTCCGTCCATCACCATTTACCCCCCATACCCTCCCCCACCTCCCCCCACCATGTACACCAAGCGCCCTGTCTGCCCTTCACCCAGGCTCACCAGACGTTGGCCACTGGGTGCATTTGCTTTATCAACCCTCCTACTCGTCTCCTCCCCGCCCCCTGCACACATGTGCATGCGTACACACATGTGCATGTGTACACACACGTGTTTGTCCTTATTACACCGGCCCAGCTGAGAGAAACCGTAGACACGATGCCCCTGAGGAACTCAGCATGTATCTCCCAAGACTGTGGGTAGGTTCTTAAATAACCGCAGTGCAATAAACAAAATCAGGACGTTTGACGTTGATACTAAATTACACGACCCACAGTCTAGATCCAGATTTCGCCGATACTAAATTACACAACTCACAGTCTAGATCCAGATTTCGCCTGTTTCCCCAACAATGTTCTTCATGCCTGTTCCCCCGCCCCCACTCCTGCCCCCTGTCCAGGGTCCAGTCCCGGACCATGCACCGGATTTGGTTGCCCCGTCCGGTGACTTGGGCCACCTGTGCTTCTCAGTGCCAGTGCCGCTGGTGGAAACTCTCCGCTGACATGCGGCTCTGTCACTGCTTGTCCTGGGCCGCCATGTACCACCTCCGTGACCTTGGGGGCAACTGACTCTTGGGCCTCGGGCTCCTCATCTGTACAATGGGGACATCTCCGTTCCCACCCCACAGGCTTGTTCTCGTCTCCCACACTTTGGTCCAGCGCCTGCCGTGTGCCGGGCCCCGTCGTAGATGTTGGGGATATAGCAGGGCAGGGCAGGGACACATCTGGGCCCTGGGGTGGAGGTGGGGCGTCCACCTCTCGGAGGCTGCTTGTGTAGGTGGAGTGAGAGCTGGGCGTGGCGCTGGCCCCTGGGGACGCCTGCCACGCACCGTGTTTGCTGTCGCCGCGTTCGCTGTAGGACGTTGGGCAGAAAAGGCGAATACAGGGATCTCACCTTTCCAAACAGCTGTTTCACCTTTTGGTGCATTTCCTCCTCGTCTTGTGTGTTCTGTCTGACCCTGGGTGTGACCACACCGCACACGAGAGTGTGTCTTGCTCCTCTTGTCCCTCCTTTGCACCTTCCTCGTGTTCCCGAAAGCGCCCTTCCTCATCCCCAGACCTTTGGCGGCTTCGTAACGAAGTGTAGGGGCTCTGGGTCCCCGTGTCCAGTTCAAATCCTGGCTACTTACTGGCTGTGTGATTGTGGGCGAGATGCTGCTTGACCTCCGTGTGCCTCAGTTTCCGTAATAATAGTGCCAAAAATAGTGTCTCCCTCTTAGATTGGTTAAATAATAATAGCAATTCTTATTTAACCTTTCCTCTTACATTGGGCAAAAATACCCAATGTGGTTTGCAGTTTTTCAAAGTTACAGAGCATGTGCGTTTTTGTTTAAGCTGCCAGTTCATTTATCGATTTTTGTGACTGAGGGCTGAAGAGACCTTGGCTCAGGACCTTTTGGTCCTTACTAACCCCGATAAATCATGAGCATCTGGAATCCTAAAATCAGGTTGTCAGAGCTGCAGAAGACTAAGACATCGGCTCACTGGGTCGTCCAGAAGGGGAGCCGGAGGCTCCCAGCTGTTCCGTGACTCGGCCGAGGCTTCCCAAGTGAGCGTGTGGCTGAGATGGAACTCCACTGAAGGTCTGCTGACTCCCGATCCACGTGCCCTGCTTTTGTCCAGTAGCCCATAAGATGCTTGGGAGGACAGAGGGAGGTTGACCTCGTATTCAGATGAGTCTGAGGGATTCTGTGGGCCCAGGGATTTTGTGTGTCTCTGGGAGACCTTGTTATCAGATTCTTTGACTTCTGTGATAGTAAACGGGGTGTGTGTGTGTGTGTGTGTGTGTGTGTGATTCATGGTTCGTGAGTCCCTAGCACCATGGGTTCCAAACTGGGGATCCCTAGGCCGGCAGCTCAGGCCTCTAAGTGGCTTTTGTCAGGCCCCCATACAGTGTTTTCAAATTTTTTTTAGTGCCAACATTGAAACATTTGAAATTCATACAAAAGAAATTTCATATACAAATCTGTACTTCTGGCTTCTTAAGAACAGAAAAATGTAGTTACCATCAAGCTTGCATATCCATCCCTACAGGTAAACGTGAGGCTAGAGCTGAACAGCAGCTGCCTTTTCTGGACAGGGCTTCCGTCTTCAGTTTGCCACAGTCTCCACCCTTCCCTATTATCTCTGACATTGAAACTAAACTTGGGTTGCCGTTTATCATTGATTTTGCTTGTCCTCCTGTTTTTTTTTTTTTAAATCCTCAACCAAGGATATGTTTATTGAATTTGAGAGAGAGAGAGGAAGGAGGTGGGGGTGAGACAGAGGAAGGGGGTGGAGGTGAGAGAGAGAGAGAGAGAGAGAGAAACATGGATCTGTTGCCTCCTGTACACGCCCTGACCGGGGATTGAACTCACCACCTAGGTGTGTGCGCTGACTGGAGATTGAACCTGTGACCTTTTATGGTGTATAGGACATGTTCCAACCATCTGGCCACCTGGCCAGGGTGGCTGTTTTTTTTTTTTTCTTTAAGTGTTAGAATTAAGAGGACAATGGGCAGACCAGGGTTCTTCCAACCCTTGTTGCTATCAAAGGGAAAACTGAAAGCCAGATCAAGAGGGACACATTTTAGGAAAAGTAGAAGGTGGCACGTTTCTCTTTGGAAAAAAGATGTTTAATAAGCAAAAAATGTGTTTAACAGAACTGTGTTTAATAAGCAAAAAAGGGCCTTTCCCCTCCCCCCTTACCTGCCCGGCGCCTGTGGGCATTTGAGAAGCGTGTTCGAGAGTGTGCGGGTGGTCCCGCTGTTCCCTGAGGTGGGTGGAGGGGAGAAGGCGGTTCTCCCTTAGACAGGGTGATTTGTTACCCCAGTTTCCACTTCCTGTGGCCTGTGGGCAATCACTGTCTTGTCTTTTTCCAGCATCAGCCGTAGGGCTGGAGGTTCCCACGTTCGTTCGCCTGCTGTATTTCCTGAGCCTTGTTCTGTACGTCTGCTGCGTTGGGAGACCCCGGGGTGCGGACCCCACACAAGAAGCAGTGCTGTGCTCCTGCAGGGGTGTGGGATGGTCCCTTCAACCGGTCTGGGGCCCTTGTTGGACTGCAGGACCCTGAGGACGTCACAGTCAGGCTGGGTGTCTTCCTGAGCTTGCGCAGCCCATAGGGACCTCTCCCCCGCCCTCTCTCACATCTAGAAGGTTTTGAAATAATAATAACAACAACAACAACAACAACAATACAGCTGTTGCTGATGAGATTAGTGAGAGCTGGAGGTCAGGAGTCTCAGGTCACAGGTGACGGGAAGTTCCACCCAAACTGCCTCAGGGAAGACGGGGAATTACGTGACTTGCGTTAAGACAGGGTCTGGTCTGTTGTCCTGGAGTGAGCTCTGATTGGCTGCCTTGGGTCATGCTCCCATCCCCAGCGAGTCACTGAGACCCTGCCTGGCCGGGCCTGGGTGAGGGGCCCACTGAGCCACGTGGCAGTGGGGGAGTGGTGGGTCCCGGAAGGAAGCCCCCAGGGTGCTGGGAGTGGAAGAGGGATGGGGAGCCGAGGGGCAGCATCTCTTCCCTGCGCCACGCCTCCCTCCCAGACTGGAGGCCTTTGCCTTTGCTCAAGTCTTGGATCCCGGGGGGGACCCGCTTGCCACCTGGCCCACTGCAGTGTCCCACAGCTTTTCCGAGTCCTACTTTCAGAGCTTTGCTCACATCCTGCCTTCTCAGGAGGCCGTCTGTGATGATTCCAGCTCTTCCCACAGGTCTGATAATAACACCAGTGTCCACATGGGTGAGGCGCTGTGCTCCGTGGGCATGTCCCAAGCAGTGTAGCCTTCTAGGACCCTGACGGGGAAGGTGTTTCTGTGCTGCTTATTTTATAGATGAGGAAACAGAGGCTCAGAAAGTCTCAGTAACCTGCCCGGGGTCACACAGCATCCTTCTCTCCTATTGGAGGCTTCGCCGTGAATGTGTGGTTTTCTTTCAGTCACTAGGCTCCTTCCAGATGTGTCACTCCAGGAAAATGACTTAACCCCTGTGTCTGGGGGAAGAGCAAGCACTCCAGGCACAGGAACAGTCAGTGCAAAGGCCCTGAGGCAGGAGCATGTGTCAGGAAGACCAGGAGGCCAGAGTGGCTGGAGCAGAGTGAGCCAGCAGCAGAGTGCAGTGAAGTCTGGGAGGAGTCAGGGGGGCTGGTGGGAAGATCGCGCAGGGTCTGAGGGCCAGCGTGAGCACTCCGCATTTTACTCTGAGCGAGGTGGGAGCCCTTGGAGCTTTTGAGCAGAGGAGGGACAACCCAACTGTTTTTGCAGGACCCGTCTGGCTGCCAGTGGAGAATGGATCATGGGAGGCCAGGGTGGAGACAGAGGGAGGAGGCTGCCCTGGTGACCCCTGAGGTCTAGGGTGTGGTGCACGTGGTTAGAAGTCCGTTGATTGCTCCTCTCTTGTGCTGCTATGTGGCCTTGGGTCTTGGCTTCATCTCACCGAGGCCTCAGCTTTCTCACCTTTAGAATGGGGTTAAGGATGTTACCTGTCACTGGGCTGTGGGAATGAATTGCACGGGGTGACAAATGCACCGTGCTTCCTGGAGTGCCTGGCCCGCTGTGAGTGCTCAGCAGACACTTGTGGGACGGTCCAGTGAGTGAATGACAGGGAACCTGGGGCTGTGCCAGCTCTTCCCAAGGCCTCCATCCCTGCGGTCAGCCCCAGAGTGGGACGCATCCTGTTCTCCCCCCAGTGCCCCTCTTCCTCCCCACACATGGAGAGTTGAATGAACAGAACCCAGAATGTTCTGGCAACAGTCGCTCCCTCTTCCCTAGTGACAAAGGCATCTTTGTTATGCCCGGGTGTGAAATCCATTTCAGAAATGAGGATGGTGCCGGCGCAGGAGTCAGCTTGTGAGGATGGGGAGGGGCTTGGGAGGAAGGCTTCTCGGGGCCCTATAGATGGACAGCCCGCTCCCCCACAATCCCTCTGTCCTCACGCGGGTCCAGGGTGCTCTTGAATGGGTTCTGTGGAGTGAGAATGTGGGGCCGACTTTCTGCTGAGTGAGTAGCCACATCAGGCACCATTACCTTCTGTAGCGTGACACTGTCTCTCTCTCTCTCTCTCTCTCTCTCTCTCTCTCTCTCACACACACACACACACACACACACACAGTGATGATACCCGGTGCTGGCATAGCTGCTGGGAAACAGGCAGCTTCCTATGATGCCGGTGGGAGTCCTAATGACTGCTGTCTTTGGGGAAAAATAGTCTGGCAATGTCTTTAAAAATAAGCCACCCCCCACAATCCCCTTTAATTCAGTTCCTTTGAGAATCTCTCCTATAGAACCAAGAAAAAAAGGATGTGAAAATTTAAGTGACAAAGATGTTTTTCCAGCTTTGTTTATAACAGCAAAAAAAAAAAAAAGGAAACCACCCAGGTATTTAATTCATCAGCAGAGAAAAGGCTAAGATTGTTGTTGCTCATTTACGTGTGGGGACAGCAGGCAGCTGCTCAGAGCAGTGGTTTTCAGCTGGCGTGCGGCGGCACACGGCACGCCGCGGGAAGTTCTACAACGTGCGGCACCTGACTGTTTAGTCAGGGGCACTGACCTCTTCTCCTTGAGACTGTCAAATGAGATGACGGCAGCCAACACGACATTAGCGGTCTGATGTGAATGAATCGAAATTATACCTATTTTTTTGGTTAGGTCGGCAAAAAATATAACGTGTTTTGTGCGCCACGAGATGAAAAGGGTTGGAAATCACTGGTTTAGAGGAAGGAGGCCGATCTCGTGTCTCGACGTGAAAGGCTGCGCGTGCCGTGCTCTCAGACCGGGAAGGTGAAGTTACGAGTCAGATGTCGAGGGTGGTCCTGGTTCTGTAGGAAAATAAGAGCAGAAGACGCTCTTGGCAGGTTTTATGAACGCGGAGAAAAGCGCCGTGCAAGGCGCACCGGGGTGTTAGCGGAACGCTGGTGGCCTTGGACCGGGGACGGGGGCGGTGTGCAGAAAGATCTCTGTCTTCATTTCTGTCTGCATGGCTTCGTTAGTTATAATGAGCATATTGTATTTCAGGTTAAGATGAACTTTAACAACGAAAAGACTCTTACCGGCCTCTCCCCCGCCGTGGGGCGGACCTGTGTGTACATAACGCTGGGTCCCACCAGCCCTCCATCGTCCTCTGAGAGTCAGGAGGGTGGGGGCTTGAGCCAGATTCTGAAACCAGCCCTCTTAGTGTATATCTGGGGTCTGGATTTGGCAAAGCGACAATGACCTTCGCCTTCATGGAGCCAATGTTCTGGTCGACCTAGAACTCTGCCGGAGCAGTGATTCTCAACGAGGGCAGATTTTGCTCCCCCCGTCCCCCTCCCGCTCCCCCCCCCCCCCCCCCCCCCCCCCCCCCGCTCCTGGGGACTTTGGCGACGTCTGTCATGGTAACTGGGGTGGGGGGATGTGAGGGCACCCGGTGGGGAGAAGCCAGGGATGTCACTCAACACCCAATGTGCCTGGGACAGCCCCACCCCCGAGATCTGGCGGAAACCCCTGGGCCAGGTCGGTGTCTGGCACACACATAGTGTAAGAGCTCACTGCATATTAGCTGCTGTGACAAAGTGAGGACATGAATGTGTCTGCATTTGTCACCCATCTCACAGGCGAAATCCAGGCTTGGAGAGGTGTCGGAACCAGGATGGGAGCAGGGCGCCCCATCCCCGGGGGAGGGAGATGGAGTTCTGGGTTCAGGGCCAGCCTGCAGGTCGGGGGAGACGGACACCCTTGGTACTTGGTTGGGGGGGAGACTCAGGAGGCCCAGTCCTGAGTTTGGTGCTGGCCACCCCTTGGGTCTCCCCAGCTGGGTGCCAGCACTGTCGCTATGATGCCTCGGACCAAGACGCTCACTCAGACCCCTCCCCATGTGTCGGGTCTTTGTCAGGTCCTCTGGGGGGTGGGGTGGGGGGGTCTCTTTATTTCTGTCCATGCGAAGCTGTGTTTGGCAGCCGGGTGTCGGGTCTGCAGCCCAGGGCCTGGCTGTAGCCGCTCTGCCAGCTGCATTGGCATTCAGATCCCTCCCTACCCCGAGTCCCCCCTGTTCCTCCCTGAGCCTCAGTTTCTCAGCTGGGTGGTGGGGTGGAGCTGGGAGGGCCGGGCGATGCTGGATGCTGAACCCCCTTGTCTGGGGCAGGCATTCCAGAAGGAGGCGCGGGGTCAGTCTGTCTCTTCATCAACCCCCCCGCCAGTCGTCCGGGAGGCTGTGGGAGTGGGGACCCAGCGGCAGGGGGATGGGGACAGCTCCTTCTCTCTCCCTCTGTCCCTTCGTCATCACTCTGGAGTTTAGTTTGTTTTGTCCAGTCACTTTAAATGCCTTCCCGTTGCTGACACTTTCCCAGTGTGCGCTGACCTCTGCCCTGTCCTCCAGGTGTCCATGTCCGTGTGCTGACTGGACATCCCTCCTTGGGTGTCTGGTGGGCATCGCAGACTGCCCGCCCTCTCCGGCTGGCCCCTCTCGTGGCTTCCTTCTATGCAGCTGAAGGCCCCTCCACCCTTCCGCTTGCTTGGGGCATGTCCTTGGAGCCGTCTCCATCCCGCCCCTTCCTCTTGCACCCTGCGTCCGAGCTGTCAGGGAATCCAGTTGACTCCGCCTTCGACAGGCACCCAGAGTCTGGCCTTTCCTCGTCCTTCCGCAGCTGCCGCATGGTCCCTCTCGGCCACCATCGCCTCCTGCTGGGACACTTCAGTCGCCTCCTCCCCGGTCCCTTGCTGCTTCTCCCCTTGCTCCCGCAGGTGAGCTCCCCACACGCGTCCCCTGTGAGTCAGGTCGCATCCCCCTCTGCTCGAATCCCTCCCGTGGCTCCCGCTTCACCCACCGTGAATGCCAAGGCCCTGAGGGTGACCCGGAAGGCCTCCCAGTAGGTGGTCTCCCTGCTCTCCAGGTCCGCCTCCCTGACCTCACCCCCAAGCATCTGGCCCACTCCTGCCTCAGGGCCTTTGCACTTGCTGTTGGCTTGGCCTAGCACACTGCCCGGGTGTCCATGTGGCGTCTCTGCTCAGATACCTCACTTCCTCCATGCGCTCATCTGAAACGTGCACCTCCCCGCCACGCTCCTCTCCCCATTCGCTGTTACACTTGTATTTTACTCGTTCGATGATTGCTCACTCTCCCCGCACTTGGAGGGCGGCGGTGTTTATTTCTCCTGTCCCTGCTGTTCCCAGATCTAGAACGGTTGTACCTGACACATAGCGGGTGCTCAGTGAATATCCCTAGAGGGAAGGAGGGAAGAGACATCCATTTACTCTCTCTTACCTCCTGAGGTTACATTATGGACCAGGCCTCTGGTCATCGGGGACAGAGTTCAGTCAGACAGTGGCGTGTGTCCTCAAGGAGCCTCAGGCCTGGGGGAGGCGGGGCGCACAAGCAGCGACGCTGCAGGGTGGGAGGTGCTGCGGCAGGTCTGTTACTCGGGACTCTTTTTTTTAAAAGATTTTATTTATTTATTTTTAGAGAGGGAAGGGGGGAGAGAGAGAGAGAGAGAAACATCAGTGTGTGGTTGCTGGGGGTCATGGCCTGCAACCCAGGCATGTACCCTGACTGGGAATCGAACCTGCAACACTTTGGTTCGCAGCCCATGCTCAATCCACTGAGCTACGCCAGCCAGGGCTTGTTACTCAGGACTCTTTAGGCTGTGAGTGATAGAAGCCTCAGCTCAGGGGGTCCCAAGCAAACAGCAACAGCAACGGAACTCTCGTGTGGGCTCCCTTGCTTCAGGAGCAGCTGTGGCTTCAGGCACAGCTGGATTCAGGTGCTCCCTGGCCGCACTCCCTTCCTGCCTGTCCAGAGCTCCGATGGCTCAGGCCTGGGTCACATGTCTGTCACCGTAGACGGAGGTGAGACACCAGCTCCTGCACCACCGCATGCACCCGGAGCAGGACGAAGGCTTGACTTTCAGGAGGGCACATTTCCGGGAGCTGCGGAAAAGGGGGGACTTCACGTGGATTCTAAGTGGTGTGCAGAGTGTGCGAGCCTGTCTGTCGCAGGTGGTTAGGAGGCTGAGAGTGGGGCGCCGCAGGTTTGAGAGGCCCCCTGCTGCGCCCCCACACACCCCCTTGGCTCCCTCTCCCCTCACTTCATAAATATTCCTGGCTCTCTGCCATCCTCCCTCCTCTGTATCACAAAGGGGCTCCAGATGGTGTGGCTCTCGGGGAGTCTGCCACGCAAATCTGTCGGGTTCATAGCCCCCTCTCCCTCCCTCTGCGTGTCCTGGCTCTGGGCTTCTCAGACCCTCTTTTGGGTCTGAGGGAGGAAGGATGCTCAGGGTCCCCCGATGGGCCTCTGTGATGCTGGGGAGCCCCGGTTTACACGAGAGTGACCTCACGGGCCAGCCCTGTGCCTTTCACGGTTCGGTTCCCAGGGACTCGCTGAGCTGAACAGGCCTGCCTTCGCCCACTCTTCCTGGGATCTAAACCAGGATCTCTCCAATTGTACTACACACAGGAACCACCTGGGGATCTAATTAAAATGCAGATTCTGGATCAGCAGGTCCGGGGTGGAGCCTGAGATGCCGCCTGTCTACCAGGCTCCCTGCAGATGAGAGGCCCCTGCTGCCACTGGTCTGGGGACCACACTCTGAGTGGCGAGAGTCTAGCTCTTTCTCGGGAACACCTTCCTAGGCTCACCCCCTCCCGACTCCCCAGCCTGGGTCAGGCTCCCCATTGCAAGCTCGCAGAACTGCCTGTCTTCTCTTAGAGCCCCTGTCACAAAGGGAGTGTCCCCACCATGTTAGACACACTTTGGGCTTCGGGAATCTTATTTCCTGCCATTTTCGTACTGTGTGCAGATGCCGATTAAGTCCTACTGTGTGCCAGGCACGGGGGAAGCAGCTGCGAACTGACAAAATCCCTGCTCTCAGAACCCTGACATTTGAGTCAGGGGAGGCTGTCAGTAAAGTAGGTAAGACCCCCTGCAAGTGACAGGTGCTGGGAATGTGCTAATACAGGGGCGGGACTTAGAAGCACAGGGTGTTGCCCAGAGACCACCCACTCAGTAACAGGCATATTGTAAGCTAGCACGTTTTTTAGAAATGCCACCCTTTTTTGCGTCCACGGTAGTTTGGTCCCATGTTACATGTGTTAAAGGCACGGATCTCATACAGGTCAGTGTTCAGAGGTCACCGTGGCCCTTGGGGTCCTGTCCTGTCTGAGAGCCTGAGGACACGGGGAACCCGGCTGCGTCCGCTCTCCGAGAGACTGCTCCCTGTCCTCCGTGCTGACCGTGGGTGGGCTCTGCAGCCTGCCTGGGCCTCAGTGTCCTCGCCTGTGCAAGGGGGGAGGGGACGAAGAGAGCAGAAGCCCCTCCCTCACAGGGCTGTGTGCCGAAGGCTCGGCGGAGGCTGGCACACTAAGTGCCGAGTGTCGCTATTGTTACTGCAATTATTTTCTTTATTCTCATTGGTGGGTAGGCTGGTAAACAGAGTGACCAGCGTGGCCTGGTTCACTTAGGACTGTCTTGATTTTGAAACATCCCAGGAAACCCTTCAGTCCTCGGCGCACCGGGACGGTTGGCCACCTTCCCGGGAAAGTGCTTACAACCAAGTTCAGGCCCTGGTGTGAGCTAAGCCTAGATTTGAGTCCAGCTCTGCCACTTCCTGCTGGGTGGCCTTGAGCAGCTTACCTAGGCTCCCCGTGCCTCAGCTTCCCCGTGCCTCAGCTTCCCCGCCCCTGCAAAATGGGGCATGATTGTGGTACTGCCTCGGAGGGTTTTGTGAGGTTGGAATGAGGTCGTGTGCATCGAGGGTTTGGTGAAAGCATCCTATGCGAGCTGTCCGCAGGCCCAAGTGGACTGGAGAGAAGCGGAGGCTGTTTCGAAGCCCCGTCTGGGGCCTCGGAGGTCCCTCCCTCCCTGACAGCTGGCTTTGGAGCCTGGCTGGCTCCGTCCTCCGCCACATCAAAGCTCCCTCCCCCACCCCAGTCTGGCCCCCTTTATGGCAGGGGCTGGGGGCCCCTGGTCCAGAGGCTGATTAGAGCAAGATCCTATCTGTGTGGTTGGAGGTGCCTAGCAGCGGGGAGGAGGCTGCAGGCCCCTGTTCTAGCAGCCCCTGCCCTTCCCACACAGCCCAGAGGACTGGCTGATGCTGCCTTGGGCGTCTGCTCCGCTGGCCCCTCCATGGGGGTGGACAGAAGCCCGTGCACCAGTGGGGCCCCAGGCAGGCTGCACGCCGCTCTGTGCCTCGCTTTCCTGCCTTGTAAAGGGACCTGCTCGGGCACCAGCGCGCCTCCGGTCTTGGGCCGCGTTAACAGCAATGCATGTAGGACACAACTGGGTCCCCAGATGGTGGCACTGGAAATGTTTTACTCGGAACCGGCCAGTGCTCTGAGCACACAGAGACCCCGGGGGCGGTGCGGCCGTGCTGCTCGAGGAAGGGCTGCTACTGGGCTTACAGAAGTTGCTCTTAGGGGGCCCCAGACCGGGGGCTCAGGTGGACACGCTTCAGAGGGGTCGGGTCTTCGAAGCCTTCCTCTCCCAGTCCCGTGTGCGTGTCCTCCTGGGGGACATCTCGCTGGTGGCTGCGAGGGGCTTCCACACAGGAAACGCCTCCCCCCCCCCCCCCCCCCTAGCACGCAGGGGAGTCTTCAGATTGAAGGGAAGAAAATATGTGGGGAGTCGAGAAATGAGAGCTGCCGTTTCTTTGAAGTTGGAATGAAAATGTCATTTATTGGTGTTTACGGATTTGGGACGGGGTCTTGCACAGATCTGAAAAGATTCCACTTTAATCCCAGGAAGAGGGCCGGCCACACAGCGCTCTACAATCTGATTTTGTCAGACGATAGAGAATAGCTGCAGGAGATGATTTCATGGAGCACCTACTATGGGCCGGTGCCCTTTAGGCCCTTGCCGTGCTCCAGGTGTGCCCCAGGGCCCAGCATCGTCGGCATGCGGGCCTGGGCCCATCCCAGATCCACTGTATCGGAATCTGTTTAACCTGCTTTTTAAACCCCCTGGTGCAGCTGATTGGCAAGCACGCTGCAGGTGGAGAAATGTCGGTTCGAGTGCTATTCACTCCTCTCGTCGTCCTTACAACCACCCTGTGAGGTAGGGTGCCTGAAGACGGAGGAAACTGAGGCATGGACAGCTTCGGTATCCTGCCCAGGCTTATGCAGCTAGCAGAGTTTATAAAAGTCTTATGACAAGAGGCAGAGCCAGGATTCGAGCCCAGGCCCCCCCAGTGCCAGAGCCCTGCTCTTGACCATCCTATTGTACCACTGGGTGGGGCGCCAGCTGAGAAGACAGAAAGGGAGGGTCAGCCTCCGCTGTGCCCTGGCCGAGTCAGACCTTTCGAGAGGAGGAGTCCTTCATCAGAGAGGGGCCGGCCTGGTCTGTCCTGGTCAGAGTGCTCCTTGGCAGGGAGGCGTGTTGCATGGTCTGTGGCAGCGTGTGGGCCAGCTCTTGAATGAGATGTACATTAAAGAAGAACAGGAACAACCTTTCGTTACTTACTCAAGTCCTCCGTCCTTATGGAGCACCTCCTGTGTGCCAGCTGCTGGATGAGGGCCCGGGGAGAACAGACAGGAAAACATCCCTGCCGTGCGGGGGGAGCTGACGTTCTGGTGGGGGCACCAGGATCACAGTGAGCAGGGCCACTGCAGGTTTTCATTCCTGCCAGGGCGGTGACCCGGGGGGGCAGTGGTGAGGGTGATGAAGAGGGACCCTGGGGGAGAGGAGGGGCCCTGCCGTCAGTCGGGTGCTCAGGAAAGGCCTGACCTAGGACGGGAGCCGTGAGTAATGCGCAGGAGCCAGGGGTGTGACTTTTTGGGAGAAGCGAGCTCTTGCAGGATGAAACCACGGGAGCCCAGGCTGGGAGGTGGGAAGGAGCCTGGTGGGTCTCAGGGGCAGCAGGTGCTGCAGTGGAGGGAGGGGAGGTGGCGAGGTGAGGGAGGTCATGGCACAGAGCGCTGAGCCTGGCGGGTACAGGTGAGGAGCAGGGGCTTCCTGCGCGTGCAGCCGGCAGCTGTGGAGGAGGCAGGGTGGGAGAGTGGTTTGGTCTGCGTTTCAAAGGAGGCCACTTAGGTCCGTGTGTGGATGCTGCACCAGGGGAGCAGCAAGACTGGTTAGGTGGCTCCTGGTCAGCTGTCAGTGACTGGGACAGGATGGTGGTGGCGGCTTGGACCAGGAGGTGGCCTGGAGGGAATTTAGGATGGTGATAAAGCTGACTCAGGCTTGAATTGGTGGCGGAGGCATGTGGGAGGGGAGGCCTTTCAGTGGCGGGGACATGACTGACTGCTGTAACCTGGAAGGCTTCCTGGAGGAGGTAGAGACTTTCAGGATAGGTGTGATAGGCTTGGGGACGGCCCAGTGTAGGAATCCCGTGAGCCAGGGCAAGGGAGAGTTCATGTAAAGGGCAGGAGATCGGCTTATGTGGTCTCTGTAGGTCACCAGATGAGGTTGGAGCTGTCCCTGGGATTTCAAAGTGAGTTGAGAAATGAAGGGTCAAAGGTTTCAGCCACCCCTTTGAATAGGGGGCAGGATGCAGCTTAGGGAAAGTGAGGGTGTCCAGGCAGAGGAGTGTTGAGGCTCTTAGCACTGGCCCTGGCTGGACGACAGGCCTGTCCCTGACCCTCCCTGGGTCTCAGTTTCCTCGGGCACCCAGTGGGGTTGCCGTGAGGCGCAGAGCGAGCGTGCCAGCGGCCTGGCACGTCAGAGCAGGGGGCACAGTTCCAGGGCCCGACGCCTTGCCCCAGGGCCAAGAGCAGCTTGGTTTGCAAGCGGCGTTCCTGGGTGAGAACCGACTTGTTTGAGGAAGGTGACGAGGCGGGAGCAGGAGGGCCCTTTCTCTCTGCTCTCTGGGGAGATCATTGACAGAGCGGGCCCACCGAGGCAGTGAACAGAGCCAGGGCTGTGGGCCTGTCTTTTGGGCGATGGGGCGGGGAGAGGGAGCTAGGTCAGCTGTATGGGCCACTTAATACCCATGAACTTGCAATTAAATGCGGAAGTGGGAGACAAGGGGATGGTAAAAGGGGATATTGTTCCCAGCTCCGGAGAGGAGGGCGGCGGGAGCCCTGGGGAGGTGGCCAGCCTCCAGCATGAATGGGCTGCAGTGTCCTGGGGGAGCAGGGGGCCGTCATTTGGCCCTTTGTCCCGCTCTGCTGGACCGAGCCACAAAGGCCAGCTTGATTCCCATTTGGCTTCTTGGGGGTGGGGGGGACGGAGCTCGACCCCAGCTTGGCCCCCTCCCAGGGCCCCTAGCAAAGAGGTCCCTTTGGGAATTGGGGGGATGATGGAATTTGGGGCCTCTCCACAAATCCCTTCTGCACTGTGATCAAACGTTCCTTTTCATAAACACTTTTTATTTAAAAATTTTAGGCCTATCCCATATGCAAAATTCACAATATTAAGTGTACATCTTTTTTTTTTAATCAAGATTTTTTTTTAAAGATTTTATTTATTTATTTTTTAGAGAGGGAAGGGAAGGAGATAGAGAGAGAGAGAGAGAGAGAAACATCAATGTGCGGTTGCTGGGGGTTATGGCCTGCAACCCAGGCATGTACCCTGACTGGGAATCGAACCTGGGACACTTTGGTTCCCAGCCCGCACTCAATCCACTGAGCTATACCAGCCAGGACTTTAAGTGTACGTCTTGATGAGTTTTTACCTATGATTTATCCGTATAGCCCTTGCCCACATGAGATAGTAACTACTGCTCCGCAGAGAGTGTTCCCTCCCGGTCAGCATCCCCCAGTGTGACCGCTCTTCCGATTTCTATGATTAAATATTAGTTTTGCCTGTTTTTGACCTTGACGTAAAATTGAATCATACAGTGTGTGCTCTTGTGTGTCTTAAAAATTTTTTAAAGTATAACTATCCATGTGTATGTAACCGTATGTGCATATATGCATGTAAACTGTATGTCATCTGCACGTTCTATATTACTTATATGTAATAGATATATGTGGCCGTTCCCATGGCTCAAATGGGGGAGGCGTGAGTGATGCCGAGTGAGGAGCCAGCCCCCAGAGCTACGGACACGGGCGGGTGAAAGGCCAGCAGGTGCCAGGGCCAGAGCACGGGGGGTTCTTGGGCGCTGGCACTGCCCTCTGGGGCGCTCGAGCGACGGGGGGCGTGTCATCCTGCATTTGTCCAAACGCACAGACTGTGCGTCACCCAGAGTGAGCCCTAGTGTCAGCTCTGGACTCTGGGCGACAAGGGTGTGTCCATGTGGCTTCCCCAGTTGTAACAAACACTCCACTCCGGTGGGGGATGTTGATAATGGGGGAGGCCGTGCATGTTTGAGGGAGCAAGGGGGACATGGAGGAAATTCTGGCACCTTCTGTTCAATTTTGCTATGAATGTAAAACTACTCTAAAAAAAATAAAATCTAAAAAAAAAAAACCCGAACAAAAAGAAGTCAGCCTCCCAGTCCCCTCCCCAAAGCCAGGCGCCGGACCTGGTTTCATGCGAGCGCTTCAGACGGTCCGTTCCTGCCGCTTTGTTGCCGCAGTGGGGGCTCCTTATGGTCACATGTCTGCACTTGGCCTTGTCCCTTTCCACCCTCGGCCATGGAGGCCGTCCTGTGATAGCACACGACATTCCGCTGGGTGGAGGCACTGCGGCTTCGTTTCCTTCTAAGCCAGTCCCCTCGGGATGGGCACAGGTGGCTCCCACCTTTTGCCATGATAGATGGTGTGTGGCAGACACAGGCCGCTTTGCGCCTGCAGGTTTGTGCCTTTGTGGGAATGGAATTTCTGGTTTGCAAGGTCGCGTACGCATTTGTAATTTTTCATTCATGTGTAGTGACCTGACGGATATGAATGGGATTTCCTTGCAGAAAACCACACCATTACAGATGAGGTGACCCTCCCCTTGCTGCTCCCGGTCACCCCCACCTCCTGTTGCTACTGTTACTAGTCCGATGTGCAGCCTCCTCAATCTTTCCCTGTGTGCTCATGCCATTGACATCCATGCCCATGGAAACGACAGGGCACACTTTTAAGTGTGTGCATTTATTTAAATAAAAGGTGTCAGACCGAGGCCCCGGGGGGCAGGTGGTTCAAACTGCAGGCTCCGGGGCCGCGCTCCTGAGTGCGAGTTCTAGCTCTGCCCCTTCCCTGCTCTCTGAGGGCAAGTGGCTGTGGCCCCTGGCATTCTGCAGCTGGCTTTGTTCACTGACTGTGTACGTCCGGGTGATCTGCTGCTGCAGTTTTACACAGTTTCAGTGCATTCAGACTTCTGCCTACTGTTGTACAAGATGATGATACTGGAGTTTTTACATCCATTCTCCTCTTGATGGGCATCTAGGTGGTTCATTCTCTTCGAGGTCAGGAGTTCTCACCCTCCACACTATGGCCAGTTTGGGCTGCGAGGTTCTTTGATGTGGAGGGCTCTCCAGTGCATTGTGCATTGCTTGGCAGCATCCCGGCCTCTCTGCACACTAGACGCCAGTGGCATCCCCGGCCCCAGTTGACTCCAAAATGACTCCACACCTTGCCACATGCAGGGCTGAGAAGTACTGCAGGGAGCGTCCTTTTCCAGACCTCTCTGTGCACGGGGACAAAGCCATCATCATTGCACTCCCATTCCACAGATGAGGAAACGGAGGCCCAGAGAGGTGGGGTCATTTACTTGAGGTCACACAGCGAATGCACGGCAGAGACAGGATTTGCACTCATGCTTCTTGCCTCCAAGTGCCAGGCACAGTTCTGGGCTGAGCTGGGTGATAACGCAGACCCAAGCCCCCGCCCTCACAGATCCAGCCTTCGGGTGGGAGCGACGGTCAGTATGGTTGTCACCCAGCAGATCCTTGCCACATCAGGCGGGGGAGGGTGGGGTGGCTGGTGAGGGTGAGGAGATAGAGAATCTCAGCACCAGTGTCTCCTGCCATTTGGTGATACTTCACGGTAGTAACTGATGTGTAGTGAGGGTTTCAGTATGTCCGTGATTATTCTAAAGAGTTTTGCACGACTAACTTGTAGAGTCCCCACCAGAAAGCCCTATGAGTCACCCTTGGTGTTATTCCCTTAGGGCAGGTGGGGGAACTGAGGCACAGAGGGGCGAAGTCCTTTGCTAGGAAGTGGCAGAGCTGGTGCCAGCACCTGGGCTCCCAACATGCCCACGCTGCAGCCCCACCCTCACGCCCGGTCCTGGGTCGTCGTGAGGGTCACCTGAGCAAAGCCAGCGGGACTCGGAGGGACAGAAACAGGAAACGGGAACACGTTTTATGCTAGTTTAGTTCACGACTAAAAAAATCAGGCTTATAGTCTTTTTCTTTGTTTTTAGTATTTTATTTTTCTTGCATTGTACAAAAGCATAGTTGCAGAGGGATCAGAAGTTAAAGAAGAAAGCAGTTCTCCCCTGCACAGTTGGAGGAGCGCTGTGTTAGGCAGGGGGTGTGTGGAGGGCAGACCCTGGTCGTATGTAGCGAGTCCTGGGTGAGTGCGAACTTTATTTATTATTAGTCACTTATTCCCACCGGCAGTTCTCTCCTTACAAGCTCCTGGCCCCTGGGAGCCAGGACAAGCTGAGGGATCTTCTTCTCATTTAATGGATGAAGAAACTGAGGCCCAGGCAGGTTACGTACTCAGGGTTGGCAAACAGGGTCTGGATGCTGGCTTGGGGGCGGGGCAGGGGGCTTTCTTTTGGCTGCCCCTGGCTGGGCCATGAGTTTCACTGCCCCTTTTTAGCCTGGGCAGCCGGAGAGGGCCTGACCTGCAGGCCTTCCCTGGGAAGTGCGGTTGGCCAGCAGCCTGGAGCCTTGGTTAAGCAGGTCCTACAGAGGGACTGGGTTCCCCTGGGATCCGTAGGTGGCCGGGGCCCCTCTTGGGAACTGTCCCAGGTCTCTCATCAGCCCCTCTCTTTGTCTCCGTGGCCATGGCAACCTGGCTGGACGCTTGGCACTCCCAGGCCCAGCCCCCAGCCTCACCAGCCTGCTTCCTCCTCTGCTGAGTCTGCTCTGGCAGGCTCCCGCCTGGCTGGGGAAGCTGCCCCCAGCCTCCCACCGGCGGAGACTCCCGGGCAGGGCTGGCACTGCCTTGCTGCGTGGGAAGGACCTCAAAGGAAGGGCCCTGCTGGGTCTCCTCTCTCCTTCCTGGACTCTTTGCTTCTGGCTCCGAGCGTTCTTGTTTCCATTCTTCAGCCTCCTCCTGGGGCTCTGTCAGCCCAGGCCCCCCCCTCCCCTCCCCCTCCCTTCCCCTCCCCCCCCCCTCCCCTCCCCCTCCCCTCCCCTCCCCCTCCCCCTCCCCTTCTCCTCCCCCTTCTCCTCCCCTCCCCTCCCCTTCTCCCCTCCCCTCCCCTTCTCCCCTCCCTTCCCCTCCCCTCCCTCTTCTGTTTTTTCTTCCTGTGTCACTCTCTGTGCCTCTGTTTCTCCCCCCGCCCCTCTCTCTGGCTTCTAGTGCATCATTTGCAGGTTGGTCCCACCCCTGAGAATGGGGGCTGGCTTGGAGCCCACTTTGCCCTTGAGGACCCTCTGTGCTCAGAGAAAGGACCATACTTTATAGGGGTTCAGGTGCAGAAAAGTCATGGCCCCAGCCCCCACCAGCCCAGTGAGACCCGGCTGCTCCAAATGGGGTGGGTGGGGTCTTTTCACCATGTGAGGGGGGGGCGGTCCTGCTGTCCCATGGCAGAGTCCTTCTGGTGAGGGAGGGGGGTCCTCCAGCCCGGTGAGGTAATCTTCCCATGAGTGAGTGAGGGAGCCTCCCGCCTAGTGGGGTGGTGCTCCCGGCTGGACCCTCGTGGGAGGGGGTGGGCTGTCGAGGCCCCTTGTTGGACATCGGAGCCAGCCACGTGAAGGGCTTGGAGTTGGACAACCCAGGACGTTTTCTTCCCGTGCACCTAGGAGAGGGCCAGTTCCCACTGTGGGTCGTTAAAAGTCATCATTTATTAATGCCACAGCTGTCCCTGTGGATATGAATAAATGATGCCTCACCGCAGTGCCTGGACTTGTAGAGGCTCGAGGACCTTAGGGGGATCTTCGATAAGAGCCATCCCAGGCTGGCCTTTGACCGGAGCCCGGAGAGAGGAAGTGATTTGCTTTGGGTGAGGTTTGCAGACTCACCGAACTGGCAGCTAGCTCTGTGGAGTCACAGCAGATGTGAGAAAAGTCACCACCCCCCCCACCGCCTGTTTTGTGTCCCGGCTTTCACTGCCGACGAGATACTGAGAAAGAGACCCGTAACCTCTCTCTACCCCTCGAGGTGTCACCTGTGAAATGGAGGTAATGGCATCTGCTTTCTAGATGTTTCTTTTAAAACATTTGTAAAAGTTTGCGATATACTTGCCATGCCATCGCATTGACTCTGTCCGAGTGTCCACTCCAGGGGCTTTTAGTATCGCCACAGGCTGGGCCCCGTCTCAGCTTTCTCGCTCCGGCACGTTTCCATCACCCGCAAATGAAACCCCTGGCCCTGGAGAAGTCCCTCTCCCTTCTTCCCTCCCCCCAGCCCCGGCGACCGCTCATCCAGTCTGTGCGGACAGAGGTGGGTGTTTCCTGTGAGTGGGGTCGGGAAGATGCGGCCCCTCGAGTCTGCTGCTTTCGCCCGGCGAGGTGAACCTCCTTTCGAGGCTCAGCCGTCTTGTACCACGTGTCACAGTGTCGTCCCTTCTCGCGGCGGAATGATGCTCTGCCACATGGACATGTCACGATCGTTCATCCATGTACCAGTTCCTGGCTAGTTGGGTTGTTTCCACTGTTCGGCGATTGTGAATAATGCTGCTGTGAATATTTGTGTGCAAGTTTTTATCTGGATGTAGGTTTTAATTTCCCTTGAGTGTGTGTCTAGGAGTGGTCTCATAGGTTTCTTGGGAAGATCAAATGAATCCAGAAAATCACTACCACTCTTTAGAATACTATGAGACATGTAGCAGGTACTCAACGTGCTGGCTCTAATTATTACAAAACAATGCTTCACGCCCTTGGCCTTGATGTTGGGAAGACAGCAATGCTGTTTAACACTTATTTTTAGGGTACCGGGCACCAGCCCTGTGGAGTGGCTACTCTTTTACAGATGAGGAAACTGAGGCACAGCGTTAATTTGCCCAAGATCATACAACGAGGAGATGACAGAGGCCAGCTGTGAGTGAGCCCCCGTGGTCTGGAGCCCGTGCCTCTGACCCCCGCGCCTCCTGGAGACCAGGAGAGCACGCGCCCTGTGTCCCATGTAAAGGGGGCAGCTGCTCCTTAGCCCCGAGCAGCGGTTCCTGTGTGGGAACACGAGCCCAGCATTGCCAGATCTCCTGACTCTCTAAAGATGTTTCCCAACAGGCGGAAATGTGGAGTTTTTGGTATGAAATCACCCGATTTTTAGAAGTTGGCAACTCAGTCACATTTTTAACAAACTCTGCCGTTGGCCAAACAAAACACGTCTGGGGGCCGATCCCGTGGGTTGCCTGTTTGCGCACCCTGCCCCAGGGGCAGCGGGCTGGTGGCGGAGGCGGGGCTGTGGGGCTTTGACCTTGCCCGCCTGCGCTTCCGGGCCTTGGGCACCCACCTTCCCTGAGGGCTTCTGCTCGGGTCTGTGCCAGTCTCATTCACATCCAGCCCCTCGTGGGCGTGGCGGGCTTGTCGAGAGCCCCGTGGTGTCTGGTCCTTTTGGGATCCCTCCCTGCCACCCCCAGGGTCGTGAAACCGTGGCTTGCTCATACTGGGAGCTCACTGTACAACCCTTGCCTTTGACTTTGGGAGTTAACTACCTTTCTCTAGCTGGAGGTTTCCTGGTTCCTCAGAGCCTGGTATCTAGCCTTTCAGTACCTGGTTCAAACTCTAGCCCTACCATTTCCCAGCTATGATCTTGGGCAAATTATAAAATGCCCTGGTGCCTCAGTTTGCTCATGTGTACATCTGTGAAATGGGTGTAATATGTTATTTCAGGGATGGACACATAAGGTGTGACCAGCGTGCCCACGGAGCCTAGCATCCTAGCAGCTTAAAACAATGACGTTGGGTGCTGGCCTGCAGGCTGGACTGCATGGGTTTGAGTCACAGCGCTACCACTCGCCAGCAGTGTGGTCCTGGGGCAAGTGACTGGACCCCTGTGCCTCAGTTTCCCCACCGGTCAAATGGGGTAATAATAATAATGACGCCTCTGTTGTGCGGTTGATGGGGCACCTAGGACAGCGCCTGGCACAGCACTCAGTACTGTCAGCTGTTGTTATTACTGCCTGGAAACAAGCGCACGACGTGCAGACACACGCAGTAACTGCCAGGGCTCTGCCATCTGGCAGAAGCGGCGCGGAGGGGACTACTTATTTCCGTGCACGGATCGCCGTGCTCACCGCCGCCGGGAATGACGTTAACGTGCGCGCGCACGTGAGTCCGCCCAGTCCTGGGCCCGCCAGCTGGGGTGCTGCTTTGTGCGTGCATGACACCTGGCATTCGTAGAGTATATACATCATGTTCTCTCTCTCTCTCTCTCTCTCACGCATCCCCAGAAATAAATCCGCGTTGGGGTTCTCGGGCAGGGAACCCAGCTACCTGAGCAGCCAGTAATGTTTCGGTTGGGAGGGAGGGCGGGAGTTGATGGGGGCAGGCGCTCACAGGTGGGCACAGGTGGTGTGTAGATGGAGGAACAGAGGGCGTGCTGCTCGGGAGGTTGGGGGTGGGGCAGGGGAGATGTTGGGTGCACTGAGGGCTGGCCTGTGGACATGGCCGTGACCCACAGTCGCTGGCCTGGGTCTTGAGGAAAGGCCCGGGGTCCGACGTTCACCCTTTTGGGTGTTCAGGCCTGGGTTGGATGGAGCAGACCTCGCTGCCTTGGGGGCATGCCCAGCCTTCCTCTGACGTTCTCCACCTTCCCTTTCTCCTTCTCGGCATATTGCAGGCACTAATTTAAGCAAGAGCTCCTTGGAGGCTAAGAAAAGCTGAAGCGTGCAGAATTAGCACAACAGAATTTAGCTGTGTGGGGAGACAGCCTGGCTACTGAATTTATCTGTTTCCCCCCACTCCTGTGAAAGTTCTCTTTCTCTGTTAAACTGAATTACCGCACCGCCCGCCTCCCTCCTTTCTCCCTGGAGCCTATAAGGAGTGGGGCCCCTGGTCCCCCTTTCTCCTCTCTTCCATCCCTGGAAAACTTTCTGGGGAGGCCGGCGGAGCTTCGGACTGCTTCTGAAAGAGTGAGTGGTTCAATTTTGGGTCTTTTTTCTTGTCTCAGTCCTAGGATGGGCCCAATAATTTATTCATCCTTTGAACAAAGATTAAAATAAAAAAATAAATAATTTATTCATCCTGTTACTAGTTGATGTGTATCAAGCCTCTAGGATCAGTCAAGCTCTGTTCTGAGCATTCTGCATACAGTAACTCATTTGTTCCTTCATTAGCCTCGATGAGGGTGCTCTTAGTGTCCTGCTTGACAGATGAAGAAACTGAGGCACAGAGAGGTTACGCCACGTGCCCGGGGCCCCAGAGCGAGCAGAGGCCGAGCTGGGAGGTGAACCAGCAGTGCGGTTCCGGGGCCTGGGCTCTGTACCACCGCACTGAGCTGCCCCCTTTGTGAGTGGTTAATTCAACGTATTTACTGAGCACCTACTACGTGCTAATGCCTGTTTTTCCTTGTCTCTTATCCCCTCCTCTTCATTCTTGTACTTCTTCCTTCCTTCCCTCCTGTTCATCCATTCATCCACCCATCCGTCTGTCCACATATCCATCTGTCCGTCCATCCATCCATTCATCTTCCCAGTGTTTTCTAAAATTTACTCATTATCAGTCTCATGATTTTTGTCATATCCATAGACCAGCTGCAACATCGCCTATGTAATATTTGTACTTCATCTGATCCTCCTCCCTTTTTAAAAACTCTAGTCTCATCTCAAGCAATAATGTTTCTGAATCGTGGGTTTGATATGGTAACCGTAGTCATTACTATCAAAATAACAATAATCCCGGGCATTGCCCTGCTGTCCCCTGTCCCCTGTCCCCACATTGCCGGGCAGGCCCCGGGAAACCCGGTGCGAGGCAAATGTGAAGCTCACGTCCTCACGCCAGGTGCGGGGTGGCCGGGCTGTCCTGGATGCGGGTCTCCCGCCAGTAGCTTTCACTGTCCCGGGGAAGGCCAGATAGGAGCTTAACAGCTGGACAACTAAGGAAGTGTCCTCTGCTCTGCCAGGAGCCCTGCATCCATGAGCTCTGGGAGGTCGCCAGAGCTCACCCCTGGCTGGACAGTCAGGGAGAGGTGACATTTGAGCCCAAGCCAACATAGCATCTTGTTTGTTGATTTGTCACATGGTTTGTGAGTTCCTGTTGTGGGCAGGTGCTGGGCATACGAGGTAGACAGGAGCGCTGCTCCTGCCCCTGCAGGCCTCACATTCAGGGGTGCTTGGGGGTGGGTGGGAGACAGATGGAGACTGAAGGAACGAGGCACGGGCCACTTCCCATGGGTGACGGCATCGGGGGTGGGTCTGGATGGGCCACGCTAGCAGGGTCAGCCAGGGAAGGCCTAGCAAGCAGGTGGTGTTGTCGCCGAGCAATGGGGAGGAGAGCTCTTAGAGAGAGATGAAGGGACAGCAAGTGCAAAGGTCCTGAGTTGTGAGGCCGGTGGGAGGAGCAGCGAGCGAGGAGGGAGCGGGCTGGGGCCAGCTCTCTCCTGACGAGGTGAGGAATTGGGACTTCTTCTCTAGGCCCGCCAGCCACCGGAGGGTTGTGAGCAGGGGAGGAACATGAGTGGGCTTTACTTCCGAGGGACCCCTGTGTTGCGTGCATTGGGGCAGGAGGGGCGGCAGGCTTATGGAAGAGGGGGCACTGCAGTGGTCTGCTGGCAGACGCTGGTGGCCTTGGCCAGGCAGGTGGCAGAGAAGAGAGAGATATTTAGAAGGTGGAGATGACAGCATCTCCTGGTAGCTGGCTGTCATGGGAGAGACAGGAATCTCTGGGGGGATGACCGTGAGGTGAGGAGGTGCCTCCCCCACCCAGGGGCTGACCCTGCGCTGGCAGAACCTGGAGGGTGAGCCCCTCTCGCTGTTTCCTCCTCTCACTTAGTGCTGCCGTGAGGATACTCCGGGGTTTTGGCCCGACCATCTGAGTTGGAGACTTTGGGGGAGCAGACGGTGAGCAAATAAACAAGTAAATACATAGAGTACCAGTTGGTGACGAGTGCCAGGGAGAAAAAGAAGGCGGGCGGGGATAAGGAGTGCAGGGGTGGGAGTGAGTTGCTCTTCTTAGTTGGACTGAGCAGAGATGGCTTCCAGAGACAGCAGGGTTTGAACAGAGGTCTTTAAGGAGTTCAGGACTGGTGGTGGAGCCACACTAGCATCTGGGGAAAGCATTCCAGGCCAAGGGGACAGTACGTGCAAAGGCCCTGGGGCAGGAAGCCGTGCTGGTATGGGGGAAGCCAGTGTGATGGGAGCAGCTTGCAAGGCAACTGGCTGCAGATGAGGCCAGAGGTGAGAACACTGTCCTTTATTCTCAGTGGGATGGAAGCCAGTGGAGCTGCTGGAGCAGGGTGGGGACGCAGGCTGCTTCACAGCTCAGAGAGGCCGAGGCTGCCTGCCTGCACAGCAGGAGAGTAAGCTGATGAGGACGGCTTAGAGGAGCTGAGCACCCCCAGGTTACTGGAGGCTGAAGTGCGTGATCCAGGCGTGCGTCTGCAGAAGGGACAGTGTGGGTGATTGCTGCCCAGTGGCGGGGGGCAAGTTAGTGTTTTGGGGGCTGGCTGACAGCTTGGCCCTGCCACAGGCAGGCTGTGAGACCCTGGGCCAGTGACGTTCTGGCTGCAGCTCAGCGTTCTCACCTGTAGCGGGAGGATCCCAACAGCACCTGTCGCAGGGTGTGGCGAGCATTAAACGCGATGCCCTGTGGAAGTGCTCAGAGCAGGGCCTGCTGCGTGCCCATTTGGAGCACGCAGGAAGAGCCTGCTGTGGATCCTCTCCTCCTCCTCTCCCTCCTCCTCCTCCTCCTCTTCCTCTCCCCTTCCACTTCCCTTCCCTACACCCCCCCCCCCCCCGCCTCCCTCAGAAAAGTTCATGGTGAGGACTAGGGTCTGGGCCCAGGGTCAGCAGGTTGTCCTGGCAATGACTTTGGGGAAGCCAATGCCAGATTTCACTGTGAGGATGGGGGATTCTGAATGCTGTAATTTGCCTTTATCCACGACACCCAAAGGACTTGTTTCTTTCTGAAATGGGTGGTTATTTGGAAGGGGTGGACATAGCTGGATTTCTGAATTACTAAAGTCAGGATTTTATTAAATCCTTAAATGGTAGCTCCTGTGTAGGTGACTGAAAACCCAAACCAAACTGACTTAAATAGGAAAGGAATGTAATAGCTCATGAAGCTAGGGTATCAGTTTCAGGTATAGTTTGATCAAGGGGCTCAACGTCCACCTTTTAGTTCTACTGCTTTTCCCATTGGCTTTATTCTTTTGCCCTCTGTGTCTCAGGTGGAGGGTGGAGAATACCCTCAAGTAGCATTGGGGTGCTTTGCTTCAAAAACAGGGAACTAGAAGCTGGTGGAAAAAGGCAAGAAGTCTGTCATTGTAGTGGGGGTGCTGAGCTTATTTAACAGTGGGGAGATTCATGTTCGGGGCGGGCCTTTGGGTCTCAGCCCTGTGTTCTGCAGCTGATGTTTCTGAAGGGCATTTGAAAGCTGCTTTTATGACTCATTCTCGGATGGATTCACTTCACCAGGTTACGTCAGATCCCCAGACACGTGCCCCCATCCTGCTCAGAGGCTCCGGGACACTGCCCGCCCGGCCCTCCGTGGGGGAAAGTGGGGTTCCACGGTGGATGCCTTCTTACCAGTAACATGTTCTTGGCTTACAGAACGCTTCCCACGGGCCTTTTCAGCACATTGTGCGAATGACAAGTTCCATTTGGGCTTGTCCCATGCCCTCCCTCCTTCCAGTGTCAGCTGTGTGGTGGCTGGGCGCTTTTACGGCAAAGCCTCTGGCAGTCCGCGAGTGAAGTTCAGTCCCCGCCTTGGCTGTTTTCCTCGTTTGTCTTTCCCTGGGTATTGGTGACTTCCCTAGTTTTTAGGCTTCTTAAGAAAAAAAAAAAAAAGAAAGAAAGAAAATAAAACAAACCACAGTCGTAATTCCAGACCCCAGCATCTGGTGGCCACTTGTAATTTGGGATATTTGAAAAAGAAAAGTGTTTTGATCATTTTTCAAAATTAGACTTTAAAGCTGTACCAGTGGGTGTTTCTACATGAAAAGTTTTTTTTTTTTTCCTTTTTAAACATTTTGCAACCAGACTTTTTCAGGGGTTTCTTTAGTCTTCCCCCTGCCCTCCAGATCTGCTTATGAAATTCCTTGCAGAAATGGGTTTTTCTTTTTCTTTTGCAAGAGTTTTCTTTCTCTTTTTGTTTTTGCTCTTGTGTAAATATGTAACGTTGTGAGCAGCAGACAGAGCCAGCGAGGCAGAGAGCACGCAGGCCTTTGAAACGCTTGGTTGTGGGTCCCGGGTGGCCAGGAGCTCTCTCTGCGGCCAGCGGACATCTGGGCGTCCGATGCTCCTTCAGACACTTGTTATGTGTGATGTTTGGGGTTCAGCCTCCCCCCCCCTTTTTTAAAATAAAGGACCTTCGTGATGCCTTTTCACAGGACTCAGTGGCCAGTGGGAATCAACTTTCACTTGGTTCTGGACAGGCGTATCCAGGGTGCCGTGTGGCCCTTCGGTCTGGGCCAGCAGACCTCAGTGTCTGTTTCCAGGGTCAAGAATCCCCCCCACTTGCCTTCTGGAAGGGCCTGGGGCTGAGCGGGAACAGCAGGGACCCGCCACTCAGCCACCGTGGTGGGCGAGGAGGGCGTGGGGAGTGGCCAGCCACCAGGGAGGTCCGGGAATGAGTTCCCAGAGGGTCGTCAGCGTGCTGTGGTCAAGGCAGCTTCTGAGAGGTCCTCAGAGTGTGGGGTGGGGAGTGGGTGCTGGGAGGGTCATGGGTCATTGGCCGTGATGCTTTGACCACCCCAGTGACCTCTTGCCCTTTCTATTCTCCTTCTCCTCCCACGTTCTGTCCTCCCTTTCTTTCCCCTCCTCCTCCTCCTCCTCTTCTCTCCCCTCTCCTTCCTCTTTCCACCCTCCCCTATTTCTCCTTCCTCTCCTGTCCCTGTTTCCCTTTCCTGCCTCTTCTCCTTTCTGTCTCCTCTCCCTACCCGCCGCTTTCTTCTCCTCCTTCTCTGTCCCCTCCCTCTGTCCCTCCTCTCCCCTCCCTTCGGCCCTTCACCGCCCTGCGTCCTCTGCACGGCATGTGTCGGGCCACAGGTGCTCATGTCTCCGCAGGATGACTCCAGAAGTGGGCTGATTTGCTGCCTCTGGAGACGCTAATTTGTCCTCAGAGGGGTCTTACCACTTGTCCCCTCACCTTCAGTGAGGCACGAGGCCCCTCTCCCAGGGCACTTCGAACAAACCTAGATTCCCGCATCAGCCTCCCTCAGCTTCCCCCTTCCTTTGCAGCCACATTGGCCCCGCCCCCTGCCGCTCCACCCCTCCAACCCCGCCTCCCTCCCCGGGGCCCTCCCTCCAATACCCTTCTCAGAGAGGTCCAGTCCCCAGTTTCACCCACCCCTCTCCCCACGTGTATGCATTTGTTTGCTTGCGGAGAATCGGTCTCCCTTTACTAGGAGTACGCTCTAGGTTTCTCTTGCTCCTGCGTCTCCGTCGCCCCGCCCATGGTAGGGGCTCCTAGATGTTTGTGGAATATACATGCGCTGGCGCGACCGGCTGGGGCCTGAGTATCGGGGGGCTGACGTCTTGAAGGTTGACCGTAAAGGCCCAGAGAGGCTGACGCGTTGGGATGAGTTTTACGGGTACACCGAGGAGGCGAGGGCCATGCCCATAGGGTCAGAAGAGCCTGAATCTGCATGTCCGAGGTGGATCCTGAGCTGGAAACTGGCTTGCACGGCTCTGCCATCCGGGTGCCCGGACCCTGGAAGGGGGTTTTGGGAGCGCCGGCTGCCATAGGGGCTGGAGCCGAGCCTTAGCACCGCCGAGGCAGGAGCCTCAAAGCCAGTTCTTGGGGCAGGGTGGACAGCACAGGGCGCCAGCAGCCCTTAGCATCCTGAGCATTTTTTAAAAATGACTGATATATATTTTTAAAAGATTTTACTTATTTATTTTTAGAGAGGGAAGGGAGGGAGAAAGAGAGAGAGAAACATCAATGTGCAATTGCTGGGGGTCATGGCCTGCAACCCAGGCATGTACCCTGACTGGGAATAGAACCTGTGACCTGCGAACTTTGGTTCGCAGCCCATGCTCAATCCACTGAGCTACGCCAGCCAGGGGGTCCTAAGCATTTTTTATGGATGAGCCCTGGTGGTGCTCTCTGTCCTGCTGTGGGCCCTCACCTGTTACCAGTGGCGACTGGGCACCCTGTTGCCTGCTGTCCTCCGGCTGGCCTGCTAGAGGAGACACCCCCAACACCCCCCAGAAGGGGACTCACAGGCAGACCAACTCTTCGCAAATATACATATCAACTTTATTGAGAGGTAACTTACATCTCATTTAAAGTCAACACCGTTACGAGGTTTCACAAGTAGGGGCCCACTGGGGACAGGCTGGGGAGCTGATGGCTGCTTCCCGCTGGGCCCACAGGGCAGGAGGGACCGCTCTGGGGGTCAGATGGCTGCAGGGGAGGATGCGGGCGCTTCCCACTCAAGCTTCACGCCCGACAGTCCACTTGGATTTCTCTTCTTGTGGATCTGTGGTTCCTGGGGGCACATCGGCTTCTTGCTCCCTGTGAAGAAGTTTCCCGAGGGAAGAGGGGAGGCCTCTGGGTCCCAGGGAGTCCAGCAGATGCTCTCGCAGATCCGGGTTGGCCTCCCGGTCCCCGAATGATCCGCACAGAAGAAGGCCGGCGTGGAGAATCCATTGGAAATGGCCCTGACGTGGCAGCGCTGGGAGCGTGTGGGGGAGGGGCTCGGCGAGGGCTTCACCAGCGAGAGAAAACCGGAATCCTAGGAATAAGCTGAATTTCATCCTTTCCTGTATTAGGCGATAGTGTATTTAGGATGCAGTGGCAACTTGGCGTGAATTCTGAGACTCAGCAAAGAGGGAAGCATGTGTCAATTTTTCTCCACTGGGGATGCACCGTGTTCCTGGTAAAATTCAGTGACTGCACGATCTGATGTCACTCACGTCGGGTGGCCCTTTACAGTGTGATGATGGACAGTGTGACGGTACAGGGACATCTTGCCCATTTTGGTTCTCACGCATGCCTGTCTGTGATGGTCACAGCGCCTCCGTTGACACTGTCCTGTCTCGTCTCCTTCCTTGGCACTTCTCTCTTGTGACGTGACCTGGTCTGCCTGCCGGGTCTTCGTGTGTTTACAGCTTTGCTTCCCAGCATCGCCGTCCTCGGTGTCGTGGGACCCAGCATCTCTTGCAAGGCCTGCAGTTTCGCTTTGCAACCGCCCTGCTTTCGTTTTGTCCTGTGTCCTCTACCGTGGCCCATTCGGGAGAGCGGAAACCGTGACGACACGAATGTCACGCAGGGCGAGCTGCTCATGGAATGAATTTCGGAGGCAGTCAGCGTGGCCAGGATAATTTGAAGACGTGCTGGTTTCTCTCCCCGGAGGGGCGTGGGTCACGGGCGGTGCGGTGGACACAGGGCAGCCCTGTGGGATGTGTCTGGGTTCTGGGGAAGGTGAAGAGTGTGGCGGTACCTCGGTCCTTGTTGCTAATTCGCTCCGGGACTTGTGGCGAGGGCTGGCACCGGTGGGTACCGAACGATGAGGCGGCGACTCACACGAGTCCTAGCACGTGCTGAGCGCTGAAACTTTTTCTCGTGGAAGTGCGGCGAGCACAGGGTTTGGCGCGTTCTGGAGCCATCGAGTACCAGGTGTGGCTGGAGCGGAGGAGACCGGTCTTACTTCTGAAACGAGCAGGGAAATTAAGGGGCGGCGACAGGATGCTGCAAGCTCCTGCTTTCCCTCTGCGCCTCCACGTGGTCTCCTGTGCCCTGACGGTCGGGGTGTGCCAGGCTCGGCCCGGGGACCTCTTTCCTTCCCAGTGATCTCACGTCCCTTCTTCTTCTTCTTCTTTTTTTTTTTTTAAGATTTTATTTATTTATTTTTAGAGAGGGAAGGGAGGGAGAAAGAGAGAGAGAGAAACATCAATGTGCGGTTGCTGGGGGCTGTGGCCTGCAACCCAGGCATGTACCCTGATTGGGAATCGAACCTGCGACACTTTGGTTCGCAGCCCACGCTCAATCCACTGAGCTATGCCACCCGGGACTCACGTCCCTTCTTGATGTCCCTTCCTAGCTAACGTCAGCTCCGTCCTTCCGGTTGCCTGGGCCAACACCCCTGGGAGTTAGTCTCCTTCCTCTCCTTCAGCCACCTGGTCATCCAGTCCAGCGGCAAATCCCACTGGTCAGCCTTCAAATTGTCTGATTCTCTGCCATCTCCTTTGCTGCCATCGCCTGATGTAACCAGTCAGCGCGCTCCTACATGCCAATATAGTGTTATCTCTTTCATATACTTTATAATAACGCCTCCATGAATCTTCTTAAAACCCTGTCAGGCGTGTATTCTTTTCATCTGCACTTCACAGATGAAAGGACATTGGAGTTCAGAGAGGGCGAGCCCCGTGCCCAAGGTCACACTGCCAGTAAGTGGCGGACCTGAGATCTGAGCCCATGCCCTCTGGCTCCAGAGACCGTGCTTTCTCCACCACGCTGGTTCGAATCCCTCTCGTCCTTTGCTGGGGCTCTCGCAGTGGACCCAGTGACATCCACACCTTCCACTCCTTCCACACCGACCGAAGGGATCCAGGTGAAACTGGGTCCGACCAGGGTGCCTGTCTGCCCCCTGCCCTTCCCTGGTGCCGCCCCTCCTGGGGTTCCCCGTCACATCGGAGGAGAAGCCAGCGTCCTTGATCGGTCTCACTGCTGCACCACGGACTCTCCCATCACAGCCCTGCCCCTAGTCACCTTGCCTCAGCCCTTCCCTCTGCCTGGAAAGCCCTGTCCTCAGACATCTTGATGGCTGGGGCCCGCCACTTTCCCCGTGTTCTGCTCAGACTTCACCTCGTCCGAAGGCTGTCCCTGACCTGACATGGTTGGAAGTCACATCATCTCAGACATACACTCTGGACATGTCGAGGGTCCTTCTCACCACTCGATTAGGATCTGGAAATGGACATGTGGCCTGAACCTTCCTCGTTCCTTTGCTGCTAGTTGGCTGAGCGGCCTATGAGGGCACCGGGGCTCAGAGAGGCGGTGCTGGCCAGGGATGGGCTGGCCAGAGGGAGGCACACATGGAGTCCCAGAGCCCAGGTTTCCTGCCCCCCGCCCCCGTGACCTTTGTACAGCATGGGCGCATCACCGTCTGTAAGCGGTACGTCACGGAAACTCGCTGAGCGTCTGTTTTCTCCTCTGTAAAGTGTGGGGGGGCCATGATGCTGCCCGCCGACGGGGTTCCTGTGAAAAGTAGACGTTAATACAGGTAAAACGCGCAGACTCTGGTGTGGTTGTCATTCCTCCACTTGTCGGCCACGTTCCTGCGCTGCAATCTGGATACAGAACAGGCCCATCACCCCGAAAACTGCCCCGTGTGGCCACGGAGAGGTCACAGCCTCCTGCACCTGCCACCCGCCAACAGACTCTCGTCTGGTTTCAGTCCCGAGAGTTCTGCCTTTCCCAGAACGTGTGTGTCCCTCAGAGATGGACTCACCCAGCACGCGGCTCGTGGGGGCTGGCTGCCGCACTCCACGCATGGCCTTTGGGGTTCATCGGCGTGGTCGTGGGGTAGTGTGTTCCTTTTCATTGCTGCGCAGTGTCCTGGTGTTTCGTTTCCAGGTGTCGCTGCTGCAAATATTGGTGTACTTTTTTGCGTGTGTGTGAATGTAAGCTCTCATTGTCTAGGGTGAATGCGCAGGAATGGGACTGGATGTTAAGAGGATGTTTAACATTATGAGACATTGCCAAATTGTTTCCCAAGGTTGCTGCGCCATTTCACATTCCCACCGGCGCCCACTGTCAGTGTCCGAGAGATCCTGTGGTCTCACATCCTCGTCTGCACTTGCTGTTGTCAGGTTTTATTTTTCTTTTAAGCCATTCTGATAGAAATACAGTGCTTTTTCATTGTGGTTTCACTTGACACTTCCCTACTGGCCAGTGATGTTGAATGTCTTTTCATGTGCATGTTTATCGTCCACATTTCCTCTTTGGTAAAGAGTATGCTCAGGTTTGTACCCATGATTTTTACTGGGTGGTGTGTTTCCATACGGTTGAATTTAGAGTTGTATTTTGGATGCAGATCCCTTGTCCGACATGTCACCTGCAAACGTCTTCTCCTGTTCTGTGGCTGGTCTCTTCATCCTCTTAGCAGTGTCCAGGGCAGAGCTGAAGTTTTACATTTGAATCGATGGCTTATTTTCTCTTACGGATCCAGCTTTCAGACGAGACCGGCACGTGCAGGGGGGTATGGCGGTCGACAGCTTTCAGTGACATATCTGAGAATGTTTTGCTGAACCTGAGGCCGCAAAGATTTTCTCCTGTGTTTTCTTCTGCAAGGTTCGCAGTTTTACGTTAGATCTGTGATCCAGTTTGAGTCAGCTTTTGTGTAAACTGTAGAGTTGAGGTTGAGGTTCACTGGTTTGCATAGGAGGTCAGGTGTTGCTGCACTGTCTGTTGGAAGGTTTCTCCGTGAACTGTTGAATGGCCTGTGTACCGTCGTCAGGAGTCACACGGCCACGTTCCTGTGGGTCTGTTTTTGGATGCCTTCCATCCCTTTGGTCCAGGGGTCTGGCCTTCGGCCGGTACCACGCCGCCCTGTCTTGATTACTGAAGCTTCAGAGTAACTCTCCAAGGAGACAGATGCGAATCCTCTAACACTGTTCTCGTTCAAAATCGCGTTTGCTATTCTAGTTTCTTTGCTTTTCACACCCATTTCAGAATTAGCTAGCACAGGGTTTTAAATATTAGAAAAATTGTCACGAAAATCTAGATTTTCAGTTTCTCTTGGAAAACAGGGAGACCTGGCCATTTTTCTGCCTGGTGACCGTGACTGGAGCAGAGCGGTGGCTGCTCTGTCCAATGAGCATCTGCCCTCAGGTTCGCCGCAGTCCCCACCCCGCCCCGCTGTACTCACCTGGCCAGCCTCGCTCTTCTATGCTACCTGCATGGCTCCGGCAGGTTTTGCTGTTTGCAGCCCCTGGTGTGGACACCTCTGGCCGAGGGATCTGAGGTGGCACTAACCATCCCGGTGACGGTGGTGGTGGTGATGTGATGGCGATGATGACGGTGATGGTAGAGGCGTCATCACAGGGGCATCAGGGCTGTGGCGTGGGCGCCATTCTCACCCCTCCGCCCGTGATCTCTCCTCCGCCCTCTGCCTCCACAGCGCTCTGCGCCCGCTGCGCCCAGTTTACAGAGGTGGGAGCTGAGTCCCGGAGGGCTGCAGCCGCTGGCCCCAGGCCAGGCTGCGTGGCTCCACTGTGATTCTGGGGCCTCCGGTCATTTTACCAGAGTCCGTTCCGTGTCATTCTGGCTGCCTGGAGCCTGAGGACAGAGCCCCTGTCAGCCTCCAAGGTTCTTACCTCCCCTCCCGCTCTGCACGGTGAAGGTGTGTCCTCCGATGTTGTGATGTGACCTTCAGGAGTCATGCGTTCGCTTGCAGGGTCTGTCTGTGGGTGATTCCGGGTGGTGGTGGGAGGTGGGACAGATGTCCAGCCGCGTGGCCAACCCGAGGGACACTGAGTGGCAGCCTGGGGTGGGGATTCCGGGGGAAGCCGTCGCACCCGCAGGAGAGCGGTGGGGTGTGGCCAGGCGAGGGGCACCCTGGGCCTCAGGCTGGAGTCCGGAGAGGCAGAGACTTGGGGGCTCGGAGCCTGTTCTGCAGTCCCGCCCGGATCATGCCGAGCAAACACCCACCAGTGCCCGTTGTGCCGTGGGGGTTCCGGTGCCAGCGGACCTGCGTCGGAGCTCGATGGCACCACGTCCTAGTGCGCCTTGGTTAGGCAGGTCACTTCGCCCCTCTGTGCCTCAGTCTGCCCCTCCGTGAAGAGGGCTGTTCTTCGTGGCCGTCTCACAAGGGTGCGGGGGTCGAGGGAGCCAGGGTGACCGAGGGCTCAGCACGGTGCCTGGCCCGTAAAACACGCTCGGTGAGCTTAGCAGCCATCGTCGCCAGCATTGCCAATGCTGTGGAAATACCTGGCCCTTTACACCCAGAGAGTGGGTGACGGTGTGGTTCAGAGGCCTGGCCTGGAGCTCAGCCCCTTGCTGCCTGTGATGCTTCCCTCTCAGTGCCTCGGTTTCCTTGCCTGTGAAATGGGGTGAATAAATCGTACCACTTACCTCAGGAGAATTAAATGGGCTAATGGCCCATAAAATATGTAGTGCAGAGCCTGATGCAAAGTCAGTGCTCCCTATATGTGCTTGCTGTTCTTTTTTTTTTTTTTAATCTTACTGTTGAATTCTCATGTGTCTGCACGTGGTAAGCGCTGGTCTCCCTTCCTGAGAGGGGGCGGGGCACCCAGAGGAGCGAAGTGAACCACTCAGGGGCCCAGTGCTGGGCAGGGGAGTGGAGCCAGGACCTCAGCCCTGCAGGTGGTGCCGGCTGTGTTTTCTGAGAGTTTGTGAGTCGCTCTGCTTTAGAGAGGAGCCTGGCCCCACCCCCCTTCTCCGTCACCATTGACACCCCCTCTGAAGTAGGGCCCGGTATCCTGGCCCAGCTGACGGTTGCCATGGAGTCCGGCTGCCATCCCACCCCGCCGTTGCTAGGCAGGCATCTGGTTGCCAGGCACTGCCTCCTTGGACACCTTGGCTCCCAGAGAGCCTGTTTGGGACTGTGTGAGGGGGCCCAGTGGACGCTGGAACCTGGGAGGTTTGCTCTCAGGGGTGGGGAGGTCAGAGCAGCCCCGCAGCCGGCCCTGCGGCCAGGGTGCCAGGGTCTGGGATGCCCAGCCTCCGGCTCCTGTATCTCAGGATGCTCCTCAGGGGAGTCCCATGGGGGCTGGGCAGGGCTCGTGTTGCCATTTTATGGAGGGGACACATGAGGCTCAGGAAGGTGAGGGGGAGGTCCAGTGGTGGGTGGGGAGGCGTCCTCTGCACCGCCCTGGGGAAAGTGGGGCGTGTGCCCCCTCCAGCAGGGGTGCCCTGAGGACAGGGATCCTTTCCGGGCTGTCAGAGCTGCTGAGGGTCCTTCCTCAGGGCTTTGCCCACCGCGCTCAGAGAGCATCCGTCCCTTCAGCCTGTGCGATCCGGTTCCCGCGTACCTTTCCATCTGAGCCCTTGAAGCCCCCTCCCTCCCCACCTGAGTCCCCTTGCCCAGTCCTTCTCCTTCCCTGTTTGCTCTGCTCCAGACACTTGCTGTTCCTTGGCCACACCACGCAGGCCCCTGCCTCAGGGCCTTTGCGCTTGCTGGGCCGAGCTCTGCCCTGGCACCCCACGGCTCGCTCCCTCATCTCCTCTTCGTCTTTGCCGGACATCCCCTTTTCAGAGAGAGGCCGTCCCCCGGCCGCCGCAGTGAAAACAGTCCCCACTTCCCCACGTCGGGTCTCCTTTCTGCGCTTGTTTTTTTCTCCGGTGCGTGGTTTACCACCTGTGCCTCACCCCGCAGCTCCGCGAGGGCGGGAGCTTCATCTCCCTCGTTCGTTGTCCCAGGGCCAGGCCTGGAACGCTGCCTGGCTCTAACTAGGTGCTAAATCGGTTACTTGCTGAGCGAGTGAGCGAGTGACTTCACAGCTCTATCAAGGATGCAGAAGTGGTGTGTGCTCCAGGAGGTAGGGACGTGTGAGAGAGAGGGACTGGCTGGTGGAGGAGCTGGCCCGCAGGTGCCTGTCTCCCCAAAGCCGGGGAGAAATTGGGTTCTGGTTGCCTGCTGACCAGTCCCCGGGGTCTCCTCGTTCTCAGCGGGCAGTGGCCCCTGCTGCCCTGCACGGCCTTTGAAGACTAAAGTCGACTGTGGAAAAACACCCCTGCCCCCGCGGCCGACTGGGAGGCTGTGTGTTTTCAGAGCATCCCTGTTTTGGGCCGGTGGAAAAATCCCAGCAGGGACGGCCTGCCTGGGCAGGGGGGGCCGGAGGCTGTCCTGGACCTGTGCTCGGGGCCTGTGGTTTCAGCCCGGTGGGTCCAGCCATGCCCTGCCCGTCCTCTTCCAGCCTCTTGGACAAAGCAGCTTTTACTGAGGCTCGGGGCAGGCGCACCACGTTTGGGGAGGGAGGTAGCATCTCCCCCTGGGTTTTCAGAGCTTTGCCCCCCCAAAAGTTGGCAGAATTACCCCCTTTATTCATCTATAGATGAGGAAACTGAGGCATAGAAGGGTGACATCACCAGCTCAGGGCCACACAGTACAAAAGAGGAGGGTCTGGGATTTGCCCCTCGCTCTGTCTGACCTCACCGCTCACCCTTAAGAGGTCACACGGCCTTCATTCTGGGACTCTGTCCCTCTGGGTGTGAAGTGGGAGGCGAAGTGGTGAGGACGGCGGAGAACACTCAGAGGTAGCAGCTTCCACAACTCCCTTGCTCTTCTTGGGCTCCTCAGCCTTCTGGCCTCCACTCCGACATGCCTCCTCCAGGCAGCCTTCCCGGAACACCCCCTTCTGGGTCACCTTACCCATCTTGCTCCCTAGCACTCAGCACCACTGCAGTTGAATCCACATTGTGCAATGATTTCCTCATGATGTGTCTTCTGTGCCAGAGTGGCTTGCCTGAGGGCAGACTTAAAATGTCCCAAACTGAACTCTTGTTCCCTCCCTCCCAAACCACAGTCTTTCCTGTCTCAGTAAAAGTGACCTCCATCCTGCCAGTGTCTCCAGCCAGGGAGTCGGCCTCCTCTCCTTGCCTCTCTCATCCCCCATGTCGCGCCTCCATCTGCATGCCCTGCGGGCTCTGCCTTCACAGGACATCCAGAATCTGACATTTCTCCCACCGCCACACCACCACCCTGGTCAAGTCCGCTGTTGTCTCCCACCGGGACAATTGCAGGAGCCTCCATCCTGGGCTTTCTGCATCCACCCCCTGCCCCCCAAACGACAGTCCAGTCTCCGCACACAGCCAGGTGGCCTTCATGGCCCACTCCCCACCTTCATGTAGGGCCCAGCCCATGGGTCACGTCCTCAGCAAACACTTGCTGAGTGAAGGGACACAGATCCTGCCCCAAGAAAGTGGCTGTGCCTCTCCGTGCCTGGCAGGCTGCTGGTGCTTTCCATGGTTAGTGGTGGTCAGGAAAAGGGTTAATGCGGGCACTTGGAGGCCAGTGGGCGGGGCCTCAGCCCCACCAGTGGAGGCTTTGGCTGGACGTGGTAGCCAGATGCCCGGATGAGAGGTTTGAACTAATGATCGTTAGGGACCTTTGTGGGGCACTTGCTGCGTGCTGTGCTCTGTGCCAGTGAATACCTTTCAGGTCTTACTTAAATCTTTGCAGTCTCCCTTGAGGTAGGCACTGCTTTGCCCATTTTGCAGAGGAGTAAAACTGAGGCCAGTGAAGGTAGTGATGTGCCCAAGGACACACAGTCGCTGAGTCGGCTTGTTTGATTTCTCCAGACAACTTCCCCTCCTGCCTTGGCACGCTGCCCCGTGGCCTCCGTGGCTGGATGGCAGTGGACAGACAAGCCCTAGCCCAGCCCCAGCTGCCTCTTCCTCTTTCTCCTGCAGACACGGAATGATTTGTGTTGCTGTCACCATTCTTGCTGGGTCGCCGACTTCCTTTCAGCGCAACGTGGTGGGAAGTCCCACACAGGGAAAAGGAGAACTGGGAGGTTTGTTTGGAGCTGACTACAGGGTTCTGGGTCTGTGTCTTGTGGCTGGAGGCCAGGACAGTATTTGGAGCACTGAAGTGCCATCCTCCTGTGCCACCGCCTCGCTCCCTGATGCATCTGCAGGCTCACACCTTCATTCAGTTGTAGTCCTCTGGCGTATCCCTGGGGGCTTGGCCCTGTGCCCCGTGCCAAGGGCTGGGACACTCTCCAGCAGGCAGTGTCACCCAGTATCCTGGGGACCAGGGCTGGTCTCCTTGCCAGGAAGGGCTCTGCCACGGGTGTGGACTGATGAGACCCCTCTTGTCTCCTCTGCTTAGGGGTGTGGGCACCCCACTGCACCATTCCCGGGCCCCCTGGAGAGATTGGGCCCGGCTTTCTGGAATGCGGAGCTTTCTCGGTGATGTGGCTGTACAGATCATTCTTGTAGGAAACTCAAACACCGCTGATGATAGCAGTGCACACTCAGTGCGTGCTGGTGCGGGGGCACCTGCCCCGGCCCACAGGGTGGCGGCGAGGAGCGTGTGGGGTCCTGCTGATGGAGCACTCGGGGCGGCGTCCAGCGTGGTGTCCGCTCTCAACGAGCAGCAGCCTCGGACGTGTCGCTGTCTGAGCCTGGGGTGGTCCTCTGCGTGGTGGTGGGGCTGCCCTCTGACGAGGCTCGAGCTCATGGCTTTTGGCAGTATTTGGGGGCAGTTACCCTTTGGTGAAACTTGTAGCAAACTTAGCGGGAGCCTCCCGCACACGATGCCCCTGGGGGGGGGTCCCACACCGAACACAGAGTCTAAGAAAACATCTTAAGTACTGGGTGGGGGGCCCCACTTACCTCTAGGTACCAAGACTTTCATTGAAGCCCCCCCCCCCCCCCCACCATGAGAACATTGGAAACAACCTAAGTGTCCCAAAATGGGGAACTGGTGAGGTGCACGAGCCACACCCTCTCCTCCCGCTGCTGCGGAGCTGGGAAAAGGTGACACTCGGAGTAACGCACAACTCTCGGTGGAAGCAGTACCTTCCCCAGGGACACACCGAAGTGTGAGCAGTGGGTGTCGTCGGAGTGTGCGACCTCCAGCTTTCTTAGTGTGATTTGGTCGATTTTTGTGGTGAGAGGCAGCCTTGCCCATTGAAGCCAGAAGATCAGACTCGGCCAGGGCCACCCAAACCTCCGTGTCTGTCATGGGCACCTGGGGGAGTGTACTGAACATGCAGGTGCCCGGGCCCCCTCATCCCACTGAGTTGGAGCCTCCGCAGAGCAGGGCCTGGGAATCGGCTCAGCCTGCTCCTGCCTGTTGGCCGGGACCCTCTCCGCCCCACTCCCGGGTGGCACCCCCTGACTGCCGGGTGGTCCCCTACCTCCCCGTGTTCCCGAGTGTTCACAAAGGCACGGGTTCCCTGGCGTCCCCCAGCCCTCGTCAGCCGTGCATCAGATTTGGATTTCCCGGCGTACCTCTTGGGCAAATGTGTCTTTTGAAAAGCTCCCTGGGTAATGTTTATGCCCATCCCACCGACCTCGGCCTGGCCCCCACCTGGCTCTGAAAACCAGACTTCTAACTGTGCCTTTTAAGTCGTAAAGGCAACCCGCACTCGGAACAGAGAACTGAAATGATGCTGAACATGACGAGGAACGCCAGTCCTGTGACAGGCCCCCGGTTTACCTCCGTGCACCTGCACCCAGTTTATTGGGCACCTGCTGTGGACCAGGTGCTAGGGATGTAGCCATGCCTGAGGCAGACAGAGGCTCCCCCCACCCCCATCAGTTTACAACCCAGACAGTGGAGATTTTAAATAAGAAAAGTCTGTAGTGTTAGCGGGCGATAAGTGCTGTGGACAGAAATGAAGCAAGGTGAGGGCGATGGGCTGCTGTGGCCGGTTTAAGGAGCGCGGTCAGGGAGAGCCTCGTGGAGCAGGTGCCGTTTGCGCAAAGACCGGAAAGGGGCGAGGACACGAATCCCGTGGATCCCTGGGACAGGCTCCAGGCAGACGCTGGGACAGGAGCCTGCTGGCTGCTGGGTGTGTTCTTGGGATCCGGAGTGGGAGGAGAGAGGGAGAGGGGAGCTGGGGGGGGGGGTGTGCAGGGAGGAAGCGAAGTGGTGGAAGGCTTCAAAGGCTGCGTGTGGTAAGGAGTGTGGCTTTGTTCTGAGAGTGGTGTCCCGTGTTGGAGGGTTGTGAGCGGGGACGCACCGAGTGGTGGTATGTGATGGCCCGCCGTGTGCTCGGTGCGGGGTCCCGGGACGTACCCCGTCGGCAGTTGTAGAGCCGAAGCTCCTGCTGTTCCTGTGCTTGGGGGGCTTGGGGGGTGGGGGGGCCCTGGCAAGTGTCTAGATAGGGTCCTCCTACTATTCACAGCATGTCTGTCTTAGTGGGGAGCTCCCTGCCGCCTCCTTGCCACCCCAACCTTTTCACTTCAGAACCTCAGAGCAGATGGTCTTCCTGTTCTCGCATCTTCTCAGAAGCTGAGAAGTGCTGAGAAGTGGGGGGCAGTGGGAAGGTGAGTGTGGAGGGCAGCTTGTCTCTTTGTCCACGGGCCCCACCGAAGCCGGGGTTGTATGGGTGGGGGGCTGGGTTCGTCTGAAGGGGGCGGGGCGTGTTGGCTGTCGGAGCTGGGACACCCGCGTGTGATGACCCAGGGTGGAGAGGAGCCCCCACCCCCTGTCCATCACTGCGCTGGAAAAATGGGGGGAGGCAGTTTTTATCGCAGGGTAATGACCTTCAGTGAAACGCACAGGCCTGAAGTGTACATATCTGTGGGTTTTCACCTGTGCGTCCCCAAATGGCAAAGATCTAGAACGTTTGTTGACCCCAGCGGTCGGTCACCTTGTGCCTCTTGCTGGCCACTGCCTGGCACGGAGAGGCAAAGACTTTCCTTTTTGTTTGTTTTTGGTTAGAAAAGGAGCGGCGATGTGTCGTGCCAGCGTTCTGGCTCCCGTGGACGCGGCATCACACGGGATGCGCCCTTTTGTGTCCGTCTGCTCTCGCCCGGTCGTGTTTTTAGGACACATCTGTGTCGCGGGGTGAGTCACGGTTTTTCTTTGATCGCCGAGCCCAAGTCCATTGTGCGGCCAAGCCACAATTTGTTCAGCCATTCTCCTGTTGATGGGCGCTTGCGATTTCAAAAAAAATTGGGGCTTTTATCATGTTCCTTTCCCTGTGCTAAGCACTTTATGCTACACGGACTGTTTCCTTTAATCCTTGAGGAGCCTCGGGGGGAGAGGCTCTTGTTTCCCCAGTACTACACGCGCAGTTTCTCTGGGGCTTTTGTAACTTTCCCTCCTTTCTTCTCGTCCCAGCCAGTTTTTGAGCATCCTCTGCCTGCCTCGTGCCAGGGGCTGTGGATGCAGCCGTGAACCAGATGCACAGAGACCTGTGCCTGCACGGAGCCGGCACGCCGTGAGAGCAGGACGGCTGGCCAGTGCACACAATAACCTGTAGATCGTTACCTGCTGTGCAGGGAATGAAAACAAGGTGTGGGGGAGAGGGACCGGGTAAAGGTCAGGACAGGCTCTCTGAGGAGGGGACCTTGACCTGTCCCTGCAGTGTGGTGACTTACAGGAGCCGGCTTCCAGGCTGAGGGGGCAGTGTGTGCAAAGGCCCTGAGGGGGGGAATACGCCTGGTGTGTCCTGGGAAAAGGCAGCCTAGCTCGTGTGGCTCAAGTGCAGTGCGCAGTTTCGGGGAAATGTCAGGAACATTCAGTGCGGTCTGCACGTTGAGGTGGGGGTTTCGTTCACCACGATGTGCTGACAGATAAAGCAGTATCAGTGGTGGCGAGGCGAGTGGCAGCCTGTCATGCAGCCTCATTCTGGCGTGAGGCTGAAGTTGAGGTTCGGTATCTGTTCCATCTTCTGAGGTAGGTGTTTGAATCTCCGCTTGCAGGAGAGGAAACCGAGGTTCACGCTCCTGTGCCTTCCCCCGCTGGTAGGTGGGGGCTCCACCAGAGCCTGTCCCCCGCTTTTCTCTCCCCTCCCTCCTCGGGGGTCACTGGGCCATGCATGGTTGGGTCCCCTAGAGGAGGAGCTGCTGAAAGACTCACTTGCAAAATCTCTGGCGACCTGTCAGTCTGCGGTGGGGCTGGTTGTAGCTGGTCTGGCTGGAAGGTGGGGGTGGGAGTGGTTACAGTCTGTGGGCCCCCCCCCCACCCCTGCAATTCCAGAGCTGGGTGCTCTTGGGGATCCTCTGGTTGGACTTCCACGACTCTCAGCTCACAGAACGGAGAACAGAGGATGGAGTGCGGGAGCAGCTGTGCCTGGGTCACACAGTGGTTCTGCAGCAGGGCTGCATTTGGAGGCCAGGCCAGCAGGTTTCGAGCGGTGCGCTGCATTGTCCCCACGGTGCAGGGGGACCTGGGGCTCGGAGAGGAGGAGCCAGCCTCCCAAACCACCCGGCTGGTGCGCATCACTTCTCACAACCCTCATAGTGGTCGTTGAAGCTGGCACTGTTAGTATTCCTGTTCACAGACTCCCTCCCTCCCTCCCTCCCTCCCTCCTTCCCTTCCTTCCTCCCTTCCCTCCCCGCTCCCTCCCCCCTCCCTCCTTTCCTCCCTTCCTTCCCTCCCTCCCTCCCTCAAGTATGTACTGAATACCAGGCACCATGGTGGTGAGCGCTGGGGCTGTATAATTATGAATAAAACAGAGTGAGTGAAACAGGAATGGATCTGACTAAGCAAGACCTCTGGGGACTCTCAATCTGGTGAGAGAGACAGCCCTTAATTGAATAACCTTGAGCATCACGGTTAAGTTGCAGGGGTGGTGGTGCTAAGCAAGGGGCACGTTGCTGCCGGAGCCTGGATGTGAGTTTTGGCCCTGTTGGGAGGGCAGGGAAGGCGAGTTTGGTGTTAGCCAGGCGAAGGGAGGGAGATGAGTGTTGCAGGTGGAGGGAACAGCACATGCAAAGGCCCGGGGGTAGGAGGCAGCACGTTATAGTTTTGGGAGACACTGGAGAGCCGGCTGCAGCGTAGTTTGGAGGTGGCGGTGAGGTGGGGTTCAGTGTGGCCTTTTTGGTTGTCATTCTCAGAGCAATGGGAAGCCATCGATGGGCGTGGCAAGGCCGTGGGTGACCCCGTTTGCATTTCGTAAACATCCCTGTGTGACTTGCCCAGTGCCTCTCCAGTCAGGGAGGCCTGAATGATCCAGGCCTCCCGACCCCTGGCCACCCCACCCGGCCACGCCACTCCCCCGCTCCCAGCTGAATTCTCCCAGCATTTGAGCCCGAGAGGCACTGTGGTCCCACGGGGAAGAGTCCTGTCTCTGGGAGACCCCTGGGCCGGCTCAGTCCTGGCTTGGTCCTTCCCTCCCTGGGCAACCTTGAGCGAATGACCCCAAGACTCACTCCATTGGCGGGTCTGTGAAATGGGGATACAGTGGTCACCTCCTCACATACCCTTGGTGTTGACATACAGGGACGGCTTAATACCTGTTGCGGCTGGTCCTTGTGTCCACGCTCCATCGGAAACACGGGTGTCGTGTAGTTCGGGTAACTCGGTGTCCCGACATTCCCCTCGTCTGATCTTACGAAACAGCTTCTTGCCGTGTAAACTCGGGAACTGCACAGAGCTGGGTAGTTAAGGACAGTTTTTATATTATTATACCCGTTATAGTAATTACAGTTATCAGGTTATGTGTCCGTGTGGATATTTGTTAGTAGAGGCAGTGGGGGTGAGGGGAGAAGACATGTCACAGCTTACCAATGACAAGACTCACAGACAACGTAGGCACCGTGTAGCTGTGCTGTGTACCGGCATTATGTGTCCCTAGTGATGGTGGGCTGTTAGGATCACGTTCAGCTGGGATGGAGACGTGATGGGGTTTACTTTCTCTCGGACGCGTCTCCAGCCACGAGACGAGTTTTATTCATTTCCTTTCACTTCTGTGGCAACAAATCGCCGCAGAGCTGGTCAAGGGACTCAGATTCATTACCTTAGATGTCCGGAGGCCAGGGGTCCGGAATGGGACTCTTGGGGCTTAAAGCAAGTCGAGGGGAGACTCCGTCTGCTCGCCTTCGCGGTTCCCAGGGGCTGCGCACGCCCCGCGGCTGCCGGCCCCGCTGCAGCTTCAAAGTCCGCAGGAGCCAGCGCAGCCTTTCTCGCTGCATCCCCCCCTCCCCAAGAGTCCTTTCCTCCCTCCTTCTTTCACTTGTAGGGGCCCTGGTGACTGCAGTGGGCCCACCTGGGTGATTCAGGGTAATCTCCGCATCTCAAGCTCATTACCTGCATCACATCCACAAGGTGTCTTTTGCCAGCTAAGGTCCCATAGGCCTGGGTCCAGGGATTAGGGTGTGGACATCTCTGGGGGGCCGTCACTCAGCCAAGCACAGTGGGCACAGGGAGCTGGGGCCTGGTCTGCCCCATGGCATCCGCAGGAGCCCCCTTGGAAGGTGTCCCTCCCTGCACCCCCTGGGCCTGGAAAGCCAGCCCCTGCACTGGACCTCAGAGACGGAGGTGCCTGCCCTCGTGGAGCATGGGAGGGACAGCTTCCGTGAAGCAGCCCCGTCACCAGTGGGCGGTGGGCGGGTAGTCACGAAAGCCGAGAGTCCAGCAGGCCCTCGAGTCACATCCTTTCGTTCAACATCGTTTCATTATAATGTCGCTGAGATGCCCAGGAATGTAACTCTTGTTTGTATCAGTTAGCCCGTGGAAAAATTGGTTTTCTCACATGCCATTTGCTGCAGTTCTGGGAACCTACTGACCATGCTAAGTGATGGCCTACGGGACAAGACTAGGGCAGAGTGGACGTGGCAGAAGGTCAGTGTGGGGACTCCGATGGCCTAGAAATCAGATCCCAGTCCTGTGCACTTAGTGCTGTGTTCTGGGGCTGGCACCTCCTCCACCGAGAACCTCGGTCTCCTTTTCTGTGAAACGGGGGTGAGGTGGTCTGGGTTGTGGCCATGTGTGGGGAGCAGTGGGAACGTAGCTGACACTCCCTCAGCTCAAAGCTCCACACGACTTCTGAGCGGCAAAGGTCTGTGCCCCGGAGAGTGGCGTGGCTGGCAGCAGCCTCCTCGCGGGCCCGAATTCCGCCCCCGGGGGCCTGAGCCAGGGGTGGGAAAAAGAAACCAGAGGAAACCTCCACGCTGAGCCCCCCTCCCTGGCCTGTTCCCTGAACGCCACTATTTTTACATTCTCTCACTTTTGTGCATTGTTTCCTGACTCTCCAAACACAATCCTTCACAAGCTAAGGGGGGACCCGGCTCCCCCACCAACCCCAGGAACAATTGTGTGGGGAGATGGAAAAAAAAAAAGTTGGGCCAGGAAAAAACAAAACCTCTTGAAAGTCATTGTCTTCAGATGTCAAGTGTCAGCCCCGTGGAGAGGAGACCACATTCCACCCATTGTCCCGCCGCAGATGGGCACAGAGGCCCCAGGACGTCCAGCCACCCCGCCCTGCGTCCTGGGGCCCCGCATGCCTTAGCTGGCTTTGTCTGGGACATTCCGGCGGGAAATACCACCCAGAGCGGAGCCTGTTCCCAGCCTCCACTGTCTCGGTCCCTTGGGGCTTTTCCTCGAAGCCAGCCGCCTGTATGAGCCCCAGATCAGCTCGGGCTGATGCCGATAATAAGGCTGAGACTCATTTTGTGCCTATGAACATACTTTATCCTGACTTACCAAATTCTCACAGGACCCCATGAGGGAGCTACCTTTCTTTGTGTGTGCACATAACAGGTTATTGGGATAGAGCTCACATACCATACAATTTACCCTCTGACAGTGTAGAATTCAGGGGTTTTTAGAATATTCACAGAGTTGTGCAACCATCACCACCTTCTCATTTAAGGACATTTTCAGCGCCCCCAAAAGAAACTCCGTCCCCATTAGCACTGATTTTGTAGTGAAGGAAACAGACACAGAAGCCACTGAGGGTCACAGAGCCAGTAAATGACAGAGCCAGGATTTGTGCCCAGAACACTCGGCTCTGGAGACACTTCCTTCACTCTGCTGAAATGCAGTCATTCTCAGCTGCGGGAGATTCGGCTCGCCCCTGCCCTCCAGGACATCGGGCAGCGTTGGGAGACATTTCCAGTTGTCACAGCTGGGGGCTCTTTCGGGCACCTGGTGGGTAGAGGCCTGGGAGGCTGCCAACATCCCGCTAGCTATAGGATGGCCCCCACGACAGAAAATTATGTATTCAAAAGCCAGGGCCCCACTCTTGTGGGCCCTGCTCTGACCTCACTCTGATGAGCCCATTCTTCAGGACAAAGGACTGAGGGGCTCAGAAGAGTGGGGAGACATTGGGGGGAGAAAGAGAAGGACCTCAGACCACATTCTGGGTGCAGGTGACAGCAGCCTCGAAGCCCAGAGAAGTCTCAGCGGGAGAGAGATCTGTGCTCCATTGGTGATGTCTGTCCGGGGTGAGGGCATTGGGAGAGGTGGCAGTCTTCACGTTTGTCAGGCTTGTGCCTGGGATGGGGGTTTCACACTCCAGGGCCCACTGGGCCCGCCTCGAAGATGAATGCAAAGCAGGTTGGGCGGTAGAAAACCGATGAGCACCCACTCTGGGTGGAGATGACAGCTGCCACTCTCCTGCAGCTTTCTGCCGCCCTGCAGGCCTCCGAGACAAGTGGTTAGCTTTTTCAAAAGAAGCCGGGAACTGAGATTTGAATGGGAAATCTGATATTCAAACATAGTCCTGAATTTTCCTGAAGCCCTGAAGATCGAGCGAAACACGCCTGTGGGCCCTGCGTTGAGGCCCCCAAGAGAGACTCAGAGCTCAGTGTCGTGCAGGAGGCACCGTGTTCATCTTTGCTGGAGGAATGGTGACTGCGGGGAGGTGGCAGGCTGCGCCCCGCCCCTGGAGTAGGGTCTGTGTGGGCTCCAGAGCATGGGCTTCCCCTCTGTGGTTCCTCTCTCCGCACGGTTACATCACACCTGTTTACAACAGGTTGTAGCAACTTCGTGTTTGCTTCAGCTTCCTCCGTGGTGGGGGCTGGATGAGAACTGAGCACCTTTCTTCATGCTTAGAAGCTGGGTGGGGATGGGTGGGGGGGTGTTTTCCAGCAGTGGACTGATGACTCAGTTAGACACGTATTTATTGAGGGTCCACCATGTGCTGGGCACAGTCTCAGGCTCTGGGGATAAGTGACCTCGAGAGGCAAACGTCACTGCCTTCCTTGAACTGACACGTCACAGGGGGAGCCTGACAATGGACTGATGGGCTGAAGCGTTCATAGTGGCAGGTGCTGTGAAGAAAGCAGGGCAGGAGGAGGGACAGACAACTCCGTCGGGATGGTCTCGGAAGGGCGCATATGTCTCAGGGTCCTTGCACTGTCTTTCCCTCCACCCAGAATGCCCTTCCCTCAAACACGCATGCAACGGCGCCCTCTCCTCAGTCCCAGAATGGGCACTGTGAACCGGTGGTCACTGGTGCCTACTCAGTGCCAGCGAGAGTCCCCACCGTGGGTGGAGATAAGGGGGGAACTGGTCAGTGCAAACCTCTCCGTGGTGGTGTAGCAGGGCTGTGATACAGCTCAGTCATGTTACAGCCCAGTTACAGTATGGCATGGCTTTGGGTCGGCATGACTTTGGCTGTGAGGTGGCCCTGGGGGACCTCTGTCTAGCAGAGAGCACCGCTCTGCTCTAGCCCACTCCCTAAGGCCGCTTTGCTCTGCTGAGACAGCCCCAGTGTCGCAGGTCCAGTCCAGGAAACTCAGCCTTGGGTGGGCTTCCTGAGCCACAGGGGAGCTGACTTATAGAAAGAGAAGTTCCTGCCTCTGGTCCCTGATGATTCTGTCTTCATGCAAATGAGGAGTCCAAATCCTCACAGTTTGATTGGGCCAATAAGTGGAATGGAGCCACTCTGATTGGTCAGTGAAGATGTTAATGAGGCTCTAGCTGCACAGCCCTGATTGGACAGGGAAAGCTTTAGTCCTAATTGGTTGAAATACGATTCTAGGACTTTCTTTATAAGGGTTGGCTCAGAGGCCAGGAGGACAGTGCAGGCAGGCAGGCAGGCAGGCACTATGGGAGGTGGACAGGTCAGTGTGGGCCTCTCCCTGGAGCACGGCTTGCATGAGAGGCCCCTGTTCAGCAGTGGCTGCTAGGCTCTGTTTTTAAATGAGCCCATTTAGCCACCACAGGCCCTTCTTGGCAGGTATTTTTGGGGGTGAGGGGTCCACACTGCTCAAATGTCATCTCCAAGAGCTTTTGTCAGAACATCTGACAGCTACCCTCCACCCTTGTCCCTCTCTGTTCTCCCCTTTTCTTTATTTTCCTTCATAGCACTCATCCCCTACCTGCCATTTTATTTTAAAACCTATTTCTGTTCTGTCTTGCCGCTGCTCCGTGAGGTGGGAATCTGATCTCATTTGTTCATTCACTGATGTGTTGTTGGCTCTGAGCGCGGTGCCCGGCTGGTAGTGGTGTGCCGTCCATGTTGACCGAATGGGCAAATGCAGGAATGGATATCTGGCCCCCCGCCCCCCATGACAAAGTCACGTCTTGTGTCTCCGGTGCCCAGCTTGCTGCCTGGTGCACGGGAGGCCCTGGGGAACGCTTGCCGGCGTGGGTGGTACCTGGTGACGGCTTTCTCCCCTCGGAACGTAATCATAAGTGATTCCTCGTTGCCCTTCGTAGTCCAGTTCACCTCCCTCGCCCAGCCCTTGTGCCACCTCTTCCAGGAAGTCTTCATAGTTACAGAGTTTTTACCTGAATCATCTTGCTGAAATCTCCTTGGCTGCCTCTTTTTTTCTTTTTTTGGATGAGGAAATAGGGAAGTTGGGTGACTCACTGAGGCCACGTGGCTGGCAGTGGGGTGCAGGGAGGCTGGGAGGTGTGCTGACGAGGCGGCGAATGGCTTCGTGCGGTGGCGGGGGGGGGGTGTGGGGGCCTCTACCGTCTATAAAGCCGCCCCTCCTCAGCTCACCCCAGGGCACTTGGGAGCAGTGGAGAACAGAACTGCTTTTAGGATGGAAAAACCAAATGGCGATACGCAAAGATAACGTAGGATAAATGTAAAAGTCCCTGGCACATAGTAGGAGGTCTGTAAACGGGGCCGGTCCGATTCCAGAAGTCTCCTTAGGAGACACAGTGGGTTCAAGTTTATCTACATCAGGGCTTGGCCTCCCAGTGGAGACTGTTGACACTCCACTGCCAGCACCTGCCGTCCTTTGCTGGTGGCCTTGTCCGTGCAGCTGGGCGGCTTCCACGCTTTTAGGGCACATCGGAAGTTGCAGGGAATTAACTCCCCCTTCCAACCAACGACCAGTAGGTCTGGTGTATAAGTGTCCCGGCTCCCTCAGCCCCTGGGGATCACTCAGAAGCGTGTGTTCTGTGCTGGCTCCCCGTCCTCACAGGGATTGAGCCCTGTCACCCGCCCTGACCACTCGCTCCATCTCATTCCCTCCTCTGTTGACTGCCCTCCCCTACCTGTGTTTGCAGGGATCATCTCTGGAGTCACCTACTTGCACTCAAATCCTTGTCTCTCGGGGTTTGCTTCTGCAGAGCCGGCCCAGGCTCCTGCCACTCACTGCAAACCTGCTCACTGCGCCCCAGGCCACACCCTCTGCCTCTGCAGCTGCTGTAGGTGGAGCTGGTTGGTACTCAATGCACTGACCTAGTTTATGCTTTGTAGACATTTAAATCAAAGTGTAGTAATTATGACAGCGCAGTTTTCTTTTTGAATTTGGCGCCCGCGCTCATGTTGGAGGAGACAGCCTCCAATGTTTCCGAGAGTCAAGGAATGGCACCTCCTACGCCGAGGCCTGCGGGAAGGGGCCCACTGTTGTTCAGGGCAACGTGGAATCGGAAGTGCCCGCCCCTCCCGTGCTCACGTGTTGAACGAGAATTGGGCACCTTCTCTGATCCGGGCACCGAGCTGGGTCGGGGGGCTCCCAGCGTCAGGGTGAAGGGGAACACAGGGGTGCCAGGCTGTTGGCGCAGTGTGTCGTGTTTAGTCCTCACTTTGGCACCTTGAAAGGTGAGGCCCTGTCACCCAGACAGAGCCTGGCTGTCTGACCCCAAGCCCCGTTGGTGACTCATGCCCCAGTTTCTTCTTTCCTAAAAAGGGGATCCTCACAGCACAGCCCATGGGGTTGCAGGAAGGAGAGACAAGCTGGTCATCAGCCACCTGCTGAGCCCGTTTTACTGAGCTCTGCTCTGTGCCAGACACTGGTCTAGGCCCCGGGTGGGGGTTGATGCCACATGCACAAACCAGTGTCCTCCCAGAGCTGACGTTGCAGGGGCAGATGGCAGCAAGCAGGGGAGTAGATAAGTGTAGGTGGAGGTGAGTGCTGCAGGGGGGATGGGGAAGGATGAGAGAGAGTGGAGGGGAAGCATGGGCTTCCGCTTTAAATGGGGCAGTGGGAGAAGGCCTCTCAGAAGAAGCAATGTTTGAGCCTAGATGGGAATGAAATAAGGAAAGGGCCCCGTGGGTGTCTGGAGAGAGTCTTCCAGACTGAGAACAGCAAGTGCAAAGGCCCTGAGGTAGGACTGTGCTTGGTATGTTCGTGGAACAGTATGGAGTTCTCGATTGTAGCTTGTTTTAGTGCTCACAGGAAGACATCCATGTGTTAAAGGGACGATGCAATGTAACGTATCTGTGTGGTGACTGTAGAATGACATGAATGTATCATCCGTAAGGTGCTATCTGAGATGCCACATGAAGGAGCAAGTTTGAAGTTGTGAGGGAGTGTTACCTTCTCAGTCCTCCCTGGTACAGCAGTGGTGACCGAGTAGGTAAGCTTCCTTGGAGAGGACGCCTCAAATCTGAAGTTTGGGTCTTCTGGACAAGCTGGTTCTGGGCCAGCGACTCTGTCCCCCAGCACAAGCCTGCCCCAAACGGGGTGCTTGCTGAGAATGGAATGGGGAGGCTTTAAATCTCAGCCTGTGTTGCAGCGGGGCTGCAGATGGGGCTGCGGACGGGGCTGGGCTGGTGTTCCGCCCCAGGCTGTGGAAGCGCCAGGCCAGCTCGTGTGGGCTGGCCAGGATGGGTGCCTTCCTGGGGGGGCTTTGTGGTTTCCAGAGTCAACACGGAGAAGGAGGGGTGGGCAGCTCCGAGGCCCCACTGCAGAAGGAAAGCCTTGTCATCCCGCATTGCCTGGCGCCCGCTCTCCTCTCTGGCTGCGGACACAGCCCGTTTGCAGGGGGCCACGTGTTTTCCAGGAGGAGGATGCAGAACGAGCTTCCCGAGGGAGGTGATAATTGGGGAAAGATGCTGAGGAAGTGATAATTGGGTTGGGCAAGAGAGAGCCTGGAACATTTAGTAACCTCTCCTGTACAAAAAAAAAGTTAAAAACATGTACGTTACAAAAGGACCTTTGATTTAAAGGCAGCGTGTGTGTTGTAGAACTTTGGAAAAAACGGAAATGAAGGAAAAAATGGAAATCACTGATAATTCCACTCTTAGCATTAGGTTTCCTGGCTATCGATAAAGCCCAAATAGCAGTGCATTGAATGGGGTGGAAGTTTCTTTCTCTCCCACTGAATTAGAGGCAGCTCTGACCAGATGTGTAGGCTCCACTCTCATAAGAGACATAAACTCCTCTGGATTGCCACTTCATCCTCTTCAACACATGGCTTCTACTTCACAGTACAAGGTGGCTGCCTGACCTCCAGGCATCGCATTTGCTATCTAATCAGTAGGAAGGAGCAGCAGCAGAAGAGAATCCTTGCTTCCTTTCTCCCCTCATCCCCAAGGATACTTTCAAGTAGTTGCACATAATACATTGACTTATACTCTACTGGCCCAAACTTAGTCCATGGCCTCACCTGGCTGAAAGGAAGCTGGGAAATACAGCCTTTATTCTAAGATCTGGGGATCTATTTCCAAAGGAAAAGGAGACACCAGATATTGGGGGACAGCTAGTAATTTTGGCCATCCTCCCACACAATTTAGGGGAGTCTGTACTTTGCTTTTCTATGCTTATGTAGAGATAATTGAACCCAAATTAGATTACATTTTATGTGTTTTTCTGTAACTTGAGTTATTATTGCAGCTAGAGATACATCAAGAGCCTTTTTAAAAAAATTTTTTTGTATCATTAAATGGACTCCTGCAAACCAGTTTTAGCATGCTTTTCCTTTGTCAAGATGGACAATTTATTTGACTGAGCTTCAAGTGATAGAATTATACACGAGATTCTGACGTTACACTTTGATGACACGTGTGACATTTATTTTTCCCTGAGGGATACATGTTCACAGCCTGAGTGGATGGAACATAGGATTTGGTCTTTGAAGGGGTCGGGGGCATCGGGGGTTCCCCGAACTCTGGCCTGTGCGGTGATGCCTGGAGCAGGCTGTACAAGGCCCTCCTCTGCTGCTGTCACTTCTGTTTCGTTATTATCACCTGGACTCAGACCTCGGCTCTGCCATGGCCTTTGCCTCCCTGGCCCCCCGCCACCCAGACCACATAGGGGGCGTGGGGTCCTCGGGGCACCCCCTTTCCTTTGTCCTTGCTGTGGTCTGGGGCTGCCCTGCCTCCCATCTCCCCTTCCCTCTAACTGGTCCCCTGGTCCTCTCAGGTTTCGCCATATGTCTGGTGAGGTCACCCTGGCCGGGACGGGGATGTCCTTGGGGGCACCCGGGCCTGCTCCCCTCAGCGATCAGGTTGCCAGCGCTGGTCTTGGAGAGTGGCTTCGAGGCTTCTTCCCGTCCCTGTCATCTCCAGGGAGACATTTATCCTCCCAAGGCTGTGGCCACGGGGTCCAGACAGATGGCGGGTCCCCGGGGGCCCCCCAGGGCAGCTGCTCCCAGTGTTATGCTTGTGCAGTGTGTTGCCTACAGCCACTCACTGATGGTGTGGGCTGGGGACTCATCACCGGGCCAGAATGCCTGGATTTGAGGCCCGCTCTGCCCCTTCTAGCTGTGTGGCTGTGGGTGAGCCAAGAGATGTGGGTGCTGGCGTGCGCCCCTCCCCCTCCCCCGGGGGAAGCGGTACAGCTGGGGTACGGCAGGGTCTGCCAGCTGCATGCACTGATGTGGATAACGGCGGAAGATGCCGTGAGTGGGAAAACAGAAGCGTGCGTGCCACTTGCAGAAATGCGTGTGTCCAGCAACCTGTAACACGGTACTCTTTATTGCTTCTCGATTCACGTGTGCGTGGGAAGTGAGCAAAGGCACCCTCCCCAGGGCGGGCGGTGCCTTGCAGGGAGGACAGGTGCACGAGTGGCCCACCTCTCTCTGTAACGATTTGCTTCTTCCTGTTTCTACGTGGCGGGGGGCAGTTGGATGTTCGCGAGACACATGGGTAAAGTGAACCAGCCCTGGGTGCCCACCGAGGGGGCTGTGCACATGTGTCCACCTGTGTACCCGCCGCTCCGGTCCAGGAGGAGAACATTGGCAGCAGCCCCGAGGGCTCTCTCGTGCCCCTTTGCACAGTCCGTGCCTCCCCAGACTTGATGCATTTCTTTTAGAAAATGGTTTAAAGCAAATGTGGCTTAATGCTAAGATTTGCCCAAGAGGAGCCATGATGTGTCTGTGGGTGTTGGTTAAATTGTTCTTTGTCTTTTTCTGGATCCTGGCCGTATGTCGCCCTCATCACCCCAGCAAGGAGAAGGGGAGGACTTGGGCAGGTGCTGGGCAGTGGCCCTTGCAGGGTGTGGACAGAGAGTCTGTGGCTGAGGTCGAGTCTCGGGCAGCCCCGGCGGTCCTGAGAATGGTCTTGTCTCCGAGGAGGTTTCCTGGATGAGGGCCGAGCATGGCAAAGCTGTCAGGGCTGAGGCAAGGGGTTGCCCCGAGGGTCCCTTCAACCCCACTTGCACAGAGGGCATCGGAGTCGCCTGGAAAAGCCGGTCAGCGTGCCTTGGGCAGCATGAAGGCTGGGCCCGGAGCCCCTGCCTGCCCATTCTTTCCGGGTCACGAGCTGCCCATTGAGCCCATCACACTGGCCTGTTTGCGCCGTCTCTGTGGGTGGCCCAAGCCTCTCATTGTCCCGGCACAATAGTGGTGGCCCTGCTCGTGTGAAGAAACCGGGACAGGAAGCCCAGATCTAGGTCAGCCTCCCCGCACGCCCAGCTTCCTGCGCCTGCTGGCAGCTCGCTCGGCAGGGCTGCCTTTGTCTCCCTCCCATCCGAGGAGGCTGGGAGCTGGGTTTCCCGGCAGCATCTCGGGCTCTGTTTAGAGCAACCTCTAGGAACTCCCGTCCCCTGTCCCCACCACCCGTGGCCCTTTAAAAAGAAAAACCAGCAGGCTGCCGAGTGGCCTGAACTGAGGCCGTGGGTCAGGCCCTGTGCCAGGCACACCCGGGATCCCTTCCTTTGGTTTCTGAGCACTTGCTGTGTGCCCGGCGCCAGTCTGGGCCTGGGGTGACAGCTGGGAACCGAGGGAGGCGAGGCCCCTGCCCTCATGTGGCTTCCATTCGCTTTATGCTGATGCCTCCTGAAAGGGAGGAGCGTGTTGCTCTGCTCCCCAGGCTTGGGAAGAGTAGACAGACTCGGAGAGGCCGACGCCCTGTCCTGAGGCCACATGCGCAGCAGGAGGGAGGAGGGGTGCACTTTAGACCCGGACCATCAGTGTCCTAACCTGGCCTCTGTCGTTGGACGAGCGTGAGTCTCATCCCAGGCACGCCCGTTTCTCATGGGCCCTCCCTTGGGAGCTGGCGGCTTAACTTCCCTCTTTGCTCGTCACACACGCTCTGCGTGCAGGAAGGGAAGGCGGTAAGTGCGGGAGGGCCTCACGCAGGGGACATTTGAGCTCAGGCCTGATGAGTGAGGGGGAGTTGTTGGCCCAGGGGAGAGCGGGGTGGGGGGGAGACTGTCCTGCTGGTGGGAAGAGCATGTGCAAAGGTCCTGAGGAAGGCGTGTGCTGGCAGGTGGAAGGGACAGAGAGAATGGGGGTGTGGCCGAAGGTTATTGAAGGGTTGGGGGGTGGAATGCTGGAAGGGGAGAGTTCAGACAGATTAACTGGGACAAAGTCAAGGGACCTTCTGGGCTGTGGAAGGGGCCCTGGAGGGTTGGAAGCCATGGGGTGACAGGATCTGATTTACATATTTAAAAGGATCCCTCTGGCTGTCTGTGTGGAGACAGGACTTTTGGTGGGAGAGGGAAGCCAGGGGGACAGGGAAGAGGTTACTGCATAGTTCTGGCAGGAAGTGATGGTGACTTGGACCAGGTGGGTGGCTGAGGAGGAGGGGATAAGAGGTCGGATTTTTGATACATGTAAAGGTGAAGCCGATAGCATCTGCGGACAGATGGAAATGGAGTGGGGGGTGGGGGTGGGGGTTGGCTGGAGCTCTGGCAAAGGTGCCGTTACAATTGGTACTGTGGGATGGACAGGGGTCAGGACCTAGGTTTCGAGTGGGTTAAATTTGAGATGCTCCTTGGACGGCCAGGTGGGGATGTGGAGTGGGCAGAAATCCAGGTGAGGGTCTGGGCGCCAGGGGCGGACCCCCGGCCGGGGAGATAACCGGAGGGGGAGGGACGGGTGGAGAGTGCCCGCAGTGAGCGTGGGCAGGGGCGAGGCTGCCGTGCTCGGTGTCCCGGACTTTCCTCTCCGTGACCTGCCGTGTGGAGACCTGTGTGGCCAGCTCCTCACGACAGCCACGGGTGTTCATCCAGGTGACGGGAAAGGACCCGACGATACCTGTCGTCTTCCCCTGCTTCCCTCCATCCTGGACGGCCCCTTGGGCTCCCCACCACACAGAGATCTCCCCAGACAAGTGTGGTTGGATGAGACGTGCCCTTAACTAACTTGCAGCTGAGCTCTGTGACAAGGACAGTGTGTGGTCATCCGCCCAGCCCCCCTCATGGAGTCCTCTGTGGTATAATCGGCCACTGCCAGGAGGGCGACTGGCTGGCCACCGCAGCTCCTCCTGGCCCTGTGGCCGTGACAAGACTCTGAGGTCGTCTTTGTAGGGTGACCACCTGCCTATTGCCAGGTCAACCTGCCTCCTAGAGTCTGTGCACACCACGTGGGGCTCGCTGTGCGTGACCGGCTTTGGTCTCCCTCCGGTGCTGTCTACCGTCCCCCCCCCCAACGTCTGCCCTGTATTCCTTCTGTCCCCTCGCCTGCCCACGGGGCCTTCTCAGTAGCTCTTCCATCTGCGCTGCCACTCGCAGCAGCCAGGCCACCGTCGTCTCAGACAACCACACCCCTTTGCTCTGGTACCCCCACTTCTGTGCTCGACCCCTAAAATTCAGTTCTTCACAAGAAACACAGGGCCAATGTTTAAAATTTGGGGAGACTTTGCTTTTAAGAAATCATAACTTCTGGTTTCTGTTGGGAAAAAAACCAAAACAAAACCAAAGCCCAGAACATTGGGTGATACTGGGCCTGCCGCCTTCCCTCCTGGCCACACATTCGGGAGGACGAGTGGCCACCCCTGAGGCGGGCCCATGCTGCCCCTTCCCCACAGGCTTCACCGCCTCGGTCCTTCATCGCCTGTCACGCCATGGAGGACAGACATGGTTTTTGAGTGCCGAGCCCCTGGAAAAAGCGGCAGCACGACTGGGGTCTATCCCTGCCGTGGGACCCCGGGCAGCTGCAGAAGCAGACAGGGGAGCCCCCAGCGGGACGATAGGGAGAGGCCCGGGAGCGGTGGTGGTAGGCGGGAACGGCAGGGCCAGCACGCCCTGCGTACGCTGCCATTGTTTGGCATATAAAAAGGGGGGAAAGTAAGAATGTGTGTGTGTGGATATGTGTACACACACACGTGTGTGTGTGTTGATTTCCCTGGCTTTGTTGAGATACATGTGACATGTAACACTGGGGAAGTTTAAGGTGCAGCTAACTCCGCTGTTGCACAGTGGCAGCCGCCACAGTGCAGCTTTCCAGTGTAAACGACAGTGTTGCAGCCGCCGTCACCAGGTGTGCGTGAGTTCCCCCGAGCTTCTTCATCTCACACCTGGACGGTTGTGTTCTTCCACTGGCGTGTGTGCGTGTGTTTACATGAGGATCTTCTGGAAGGATGTGCTGGAAGCTAGTAGCCGAGGTCCCGTGGCGGGTGGGGAGGGGAGAGACTCCATGGGTGGGGCCCGGTGGGGTGTCGGAGACAGACTTTTCGTACTTATGACCTTTGAGCCACGTGAGTGTGCTCCTGTTTAGAAGTTAAAGGAAAAAGGGAAAGGGAAGGAGCGCTGGGCTGAGAGGGGCCCGTGGGAGGGGAGGCAGGGCAGGGCTCTGGGGAGTTTTCTGCGCGGGGCCTGGGTCTCCGATGCTCAGTCAGCATTTGCCGCTTGAACGGCAGGGTAGTTTTTCCTTACTCCCTGCCCGTGCCCCTGTACTGTGCTGCCTCCCAGGTCCTGGTTGGCACTGGACCCTGCCTTCTTTTAAGCCGTCCCCGGGAGATTGAGGCGCGGACACTCACATCTTCCTGCTTCTCCCCCCCAGGCATTCCTGCATCGCATCCGGCAGAATGTGGCGGACTCGGTGGAGAAGGGCCTCACGGAGGAGAACGTCAAGGTGCGGACACTGGGGTGGGCCCCTTTGCGTGTGGGCCCCTTTGCACACCGTCCCTGCTGCTGGGGGGTCGGGCACAGCCGCCCCGCCTGCAGCTGGTTCGGTCTTCTTGTGCATGCTCCCCGAGGCCCCGAGGGGCCTCCCGGCCCTGCGAGCAGACCGCGCCTGGTGGATGTCGGGAGGACTCAGCCTCAGGCCTCCACTCCCCAACTCAAGACTTTCTCCCCTTGCTCAACGTGACCCTCCCGCCTTCCACCACCCTCCTCGCGCCAGGCCCTCTGGCCTTGAGCCAGCGGAAAATCCCTTCCCAAGTGCCCCTGGGAGCCTGACACCTCCAGCTGCCCTCCTGGCAGCCCCAGCCCCCCCCCTGCTCTGGGCATTGAAATGTCGAGGCCGGGAGGGTGAATGACTGGGCCCAGGCTCCGTGCTGGCAGCGGCTCTGGGGAGTCTCGGGAGGACGTCAATGGGCCCTCTGTGCGCATGGGGCAGGCCCCCGGGTTCCCCGGGCCTGGCTCTCTTGTGTGACCTCACTCTCTTTCTCTCTGGAGAACCGCCCTCCGTCCTCGGGGCCCCAGGGTCCCGGTCCCCGAGAGGAGGGGAGACGGCAGGGAGGGAGTCGGCGGGCCAGCGTGTGCAGTGAGCACACAAAGGGCTCGGTCAAGCAGGAGCCGCCCCCTTGCCCGCTCACACGTCCCCATTCGTCTGGATGGTGACCTTGCACGCCGCCAATTCTGGGCCCAGTTTTGGGGGCAGGAAAGCTGAGGCTTGGAGATGTGAAGAGGCTCGTTCAGGGTCATTGCGTGGCTGGTCCCTGGGAGTGCTGGGGTCGGAGCTTTTCACGCATTCGTGCGCACTCACTCATTCAGCAGGTATTTGCTGAGCACCTGCCGTCTGTCGCATCTCTTTATGACAGTTCGTTACAACTCAAACATTATTATAATTTCACATTGTATTAGTTTTTAAAGAAAATTACCTGTGTTATAAGGTGGAACTCATATACAGTAAAGGGCGCAGTCCCAAGGGTGGACTCCTCGGTGTCTCTCCCAGCACGAACCCCCCACCCCGCCCCAAGGACAGCTGCTGATGGGTTACCATTGATTGGCTTTGCCTGTCTTTGGGTTTTATGTAAACATGAGCTCTTTCATCATGTCTGGTGTCCTTCGCTCACTTGCGTCCGTGAGATTTACCCACGTTGTGGCGGAGATCCATTCGTTTTCGGCACCGTGTTCTATTTCACGGCACGGACGCACCACAGTGGACTCACGTGCTCTCCTGTGGATGGATACGCAGGTTCTCTCCAGGTTTGGCTGCTACGACGGATGCAACTGTCTTGTTGCATCGTTGGTGGGCACAGGCTCGCATTTCTTTTCAGTGTAGACTCAGGAGACAGATACTTATTTTGAAATTTTACAGCCACTCCTGGAAGCAAGCACAGCAGGAGGACCTATCATACGTGTCTTGGAGATAAGCAGAGATTCAGCCATGTGATCTCGACAGGAGAGAGAGAAAACCAGCCACACAGTGGGGTGATTCTTCCCGCCACCTGTCTGCATGAGCACCCAGCCCCGCCCCCTGGCCCCCCAGGGCGATGCCTGGTGCTCTCGGACTGCAGCAGTGGATGGGTGGGTGGTCTTCAGCCCTCAGCTCCCCTGACCACCCTCAGGCCGTCTCCCTCTGCATACTTGCCGGTGCATTCCCAGGGTCCTTTGGGCCGACCTTCATTCCTTCGGGCCTCGACTCAAATGTCACCTTCTCAGAGCGGCTGTCCCTGGCTTCTGTATTTACATTTGCAGCCTTCTGCCCTGCCCTGGGACCCACTTCCTGTTTTATTTCTTTCTTATTGCTTCTCACCACCTAGAAAACGACAGTTACTTGTTTGTTGTCTGTACCCTTTGACCGGCATGTCACCTACCGGGGGAGGCACTTGTCTGTTCCCTGCGGTATCCCCTGGGCCTCTGACAGCACCTGGCACATAGTAGGTGCTCAGTCAATGCTTGCTGAATGAGTGAATGCATAAGAAACCCTAGAAAGGACCATAAAACCAACAGTCACACTCGTCACCTTGAGCCACGGTGGGTGAGGGGTGGGGAGATGGGTGGGAGAGGGACTCCTCACTGGATTTATTTTATTGTGTTTTGACTTTTGAATCACGTGAGTGCCTTCTTCAAAGTTAAGTTTAGAATGCCTCTGTTTAAGAAGATTTGCCCACAATGGCAGACACACAATGCAATACGCCTATGATGTATCATAGAACTGTACACTTGAAAACCTATATAATTTTATCACCCCAATAAATTTAATAAAAAATGCATCTTTTTTTAAAAGAAACAGGAAAAGGAATTTATGCAGTTCAAAAGGACCTAGAGTAAATGAAAGTCCCCCCCAAACCTTCTTCCCAGAGGCCCCTTGTGCCCTTGTCCCGGCGGCCTCCGCCACAGCCAGCGTGAAAGAGAGTGGCCTTCCTGTGGGTTTCTGCACACAGGTGGGCCCGTCCGGGAATTCTGTCCGTGCCAGGATTCCACCCCACCCCCCAACAATACAGATCAAGGGTCCCGCCAGGGGCTCGTATCTGTAGATCCAGGCCTGCAGATTCTTTCCGCAGGCTGCGTAGTACTGCAGTGTGTGGAATGTAGTTCATCGTAACCGGTCCCATTTATTAACTACTTGGTGAGTCCCCATGAGTGACCTTCCCCCCGGTCTTTTGCTACCGCAGTGGGGCTGCAGTGTATGTGGCGGCCACCTACCCACCCAGCCACCCACCCACCCAGTCCTCCACCTCGGCCCAGCTGACACTTTGGGCTGGATGATTCTTCGCTGTGGGAGGGGCCTGTTCTGTGTATTAGAGGATATTCGGCAGCCTCTCTGACCTCTGCCTGTGAGATGCCAGTTGCATCCTGCCCCCTGCAAATTGGTGACAAACAGAAATGTCCCCAGACATTGGCAAATGTCCCTCAGGAGGCAAAATTGCTCCTTCTGAAGGGAATGGACGGATTGAGAGGTCACATTCTAGAAGGCAGAGCTTGCTGGGTGAGAGCGTATGTGCCTTTCCGGCTTCACAGCCCCCCGTAAGGGCCCCCCGTGTGTTGCTCGGGAGAGTTTAAACAGCACGTTCCAGACGCCCTTCCCCACTGCGTTTTCTTCTGCCGTGTCGTCTTCATGGTTCATTGAAGTCCCCTCGCTGGTTTAAAAAGCAGCCTCGTGGTTGGACAGGAGCCGGTGTGGCCACGCTGAAGGCGGTAATGAACGTCTAATGTATTCTCCTCTGCAGGGCGAGTGTGCAGCCCAGGCCTGCTGCCGCTCACCGGACTGCGTGACCTTGGCGGCGTTAATTATTTCCTCCGAGCCTCCGTTCTCCAGCTACAAATTGGGGATAATCGTAGTTTCCACCTCTGGGAGTTAGAGTGAGGATTGGATGCCATAAATGCATATAAAGTTCTTAGCACAGGATGAGGCATTCATCCTGTTTAGTTAATGCCGGCAATACTTGTGTTACTGTCCCTGTTTGCACCAGTGCGGCTGGCTCCAGCGAGGGAGGGTGCCCGTGTCAGCACACCCTCCCCTGAACCGTGGGCGATAAATGTGTTTTATTCTTGCTTTTGCTCATCCTTTGTGCCTTGATTGACGCCGTCCGGGGCCCCCCGCTCTTCCTCACAGATCCTGTTCTCGAACATCGAAGACATCCTGGAAGTTCATAAGGATTTCCTGGCCGCCTTGGAGTATTGTTTACATCCGGAGCCTCAGTCGCAGCACGAACTCGGGAACGTTTTCTTAAAATTCGTGAGTACAGTGCCAAGCCCTGGCCGGAGCCTGCCGCTTTTGGGAAGCGGGCTTCTCCCCTGGTTGAGGAGGGGCAATCGTGCCTGCCTCCTTGGGCTGGTGGAAAGACTCAAAGACATAAAGCAATAAAGGCCGTAGCGTAGAGCAGTGGTTCTCAGCCAGGGGGTGATACTTGCCCCTCAGGATGTTTGGCTGTGTCCAGACACTGTTTTGATTGTTACAGCTTTGGGGGCTGGAAGGGCGGCTACTTGCCTCAGTGAGTGGAGGCCAGGACAGCCTACAGCGTGCAGGCCAGCCCCGCAGTAGCACTGTTTGGCCTCAGATGTAAGCAGTGCTGGGGTGGGAACCCTGGTGTATAGCAAGCCCTGGGTCTGCCATGGCTCCTGCATGTCATACTCGTCACTAACTCCCCTCTCTGGAGGACAGGTCTGTGGGGGGAGGGCAGAGTCTGTGGAGCTCTCTCTGCCCTCAGGGAGTTGCAGCCCCAGAAGCCGTGGTGTTGGGAGGGCAGTCCTCCCGGGGCGGGGCTGCCCAGCTGCTGGAAAGCTGTGTTGATCTCAGCAAGTTGTTTGGGCTTGATCTGTGCCTCAGTGTCTTCACCTGTAAAATGGGCAAAAACCTAGACCCGCCCGTGATGTTGCTGAGGATCCGGTGAGATAATGTACGGAGAGTGCTCGGAGCGGCTCCCGGCACCAGGCCGTGCTCAGTGAGTGCTGGACGCTGCCCTCCTCCTCACGCAGCCTCCAGTCCGTAGCGTCTGAAGCAGGGGAGACTCAGGAGCAAGGTGGGGCGCAGGTGGGATGGACGCTCAAGGAGGGTGTTGAGCAGGGCAAGATGTGATCTGCGTCAGGTTTAGAGGGCCCTGCGGCTGCTGGGAGGGGAGCGGGGTGCGGGGGAGGCAGGGAGACCGGGAAGAGCTAGTTCACTGTGCCTGTCGCCAGGACGGTGCCCTGGAGCAGGAGGGCAGAGTTCGGAGGGTGATGAGGGGCGAGAAGGCATGGCAGTTGTGGTTCAGGAAATGGTTCTTGAAAAGGCAGATAAAAAGTGGGGGGCCCAGTCTTCCCTTTGGGTTCAGAGGGAAGAGTGAGCCCTTATTTTCCGGGACCTAGACTACTTAGTAGGTTCACATCGCTGTTCCACCTTGGGCAAGTCACTCCACCTCTCTGGGCCTCGGTCTCTAATTCTGTAAACTGGTTAAGGACAGTACCTGCCGCATGGCTCTGTCGTGAAGATGAGGGAGTTAATGCAACATGAGGGAGTTAATGCAACCGCAGCATTTAGATCCAGCCCGGCGCTGAGCTGATGCTGTGGGAGGGTCAGCCCGGGGCGTCGTTCCAGCAGGGGCACCCGGGAAGGCTTTCAGGAGGAGGTGGCCATGATGTGCGTGAGAGTCAGACAGTCCCTATTTTAGCCCAAGTGGGGGAAGGGGTCCTCAAGGTGCATTATCTGCTTGCCAGTAAGCCCAGGCCCCCTGGTTCCCGACTTCCCTGCCTGAGGCACAGAGCCGTGGTAAGCAGGTTTTGCTACTGCTCAGTCAGTGAGGGTCTCTGGCGCCCGAGTGTCCACTTGGGCTCTCCCCACTCTCTCTACAGGATCCCTAACTCATTTAGAGATGCAGCGGCAGGCAGCTGGGGGGCAGGGTGGGGAGTTTCGTGCCCAGGAGGTGACTTCTCCGTATATTCTGCTTCCTCACTGCCCAGGCCCTCCTCACGTGGCCTCATCACACTGGGCACTGACGAAGGCAGCGCTTGCCACCGCAACCCTGGGCCCCTGTGGCTGACGTTTGGGCCTTTGTGGGAAGTCGTTCTGGGCCAGGACCTTTCCCGAACCCTGAGAACCCGGCACACATCCTGCCTGGCCCCCCTAGAGCTGGGCGCCTGACCTTGCCTCCTGGCGCTGCTGCTCTGGGATGCTGGGGGAATGACTTCACCTGGCTGTGCCTCAGTTTCCTCATCGGTCAGGTGGGAGTGGTGACACACACCGTCTAGGGCGGTGGAGAGAATTAAGCGTAGCAGCGCCTGGCACGCTGAGAAGTGCTCAGCGAGTGTTTGCTCATTTGTACCACGTACATGTTTGTTCACGGGGCCCAGCATTCTCTGATGCCTCCCAGGGTTGCCTGGGGCATTTGGGGATTTATTAGGCCCTGCCAGGCCCTGGGACCTCACTGTCACCACTGTAGCCACCTTGACCTCCTCGCTGTGTGGAACACGGCGGGCCCATCCCCATGTCAGGCCTCTGTGTGCATCGTTCCCTCCACCTGGACCCTCGGCCACCCCTGCGACTTGGACCTTCCCCACCGTGAAATCTTGACGGAAACACTCCCCTCCTCTCAGGCCCCTGTGTTTAGAATTGTCATGTCCCCCACCTTCTAGACCCCGCCCTTGTCCTTGTCAGGGGCCCATGTCACCCTCTGGTATATTGGATATTTTGCTTCTTTTTGCTTGCTGTCTGTTCCCCCTAGAAAATCAGCAGCATGAGGGTAGGCACTTGGTCATGTCCACTGCTGCGTCCCTGCATTGAGAACAGCACCTGCCCCCAAGCTTATTCAACAGGCAGGCAACCTGAGAGAGAAAGCTGAAATCCAAGGCCAGGCCTAGACAGGTGGAAGGGCTGGGATTTGAACCTTCCCCATGGCAAAGCCAGAATTCGTTGATTCACACACTGTTTATAATTTCCGCCGTATCTGGGCACCCCTCCTATTGTTATCTGATTCATCTTTTAAGAAGTAGTTTCGCTTGACAAAAAACTTGAGACGTTTAAAAAGGGAAATTTGCATCATCATTGGAAATGGAAAATGATGGCTATAAATAGGTGGTAACTGTAAGAAGCAATGCAATAGAAACCAAACCGAGGTACCGCGTTCTGTCTAGAAACTCCCCCACCTGGGCTTCTGAGCCGAGACGACCTGCCCTCGCTTTGACCAGAGGGAAGATTAACGGCGTTACCCGGTGTTCCGTCAGATCACGCCCAGCCGAGGCCCCCTCCCTGAGGTAATTGGGACAATTGAAAAAGGAGTCGACTTTCTCCTTTTCCCGTGATTCAGTGTTTTTAAATTAAAACCACCTTTTTAGCTTAAAGTCATCCCTCCTCTCTTCCTCCACGCTCACGCTCACGGAGGATTGCACGGATAGTTCTTATCAGCAGCTGCTGCTGTAGGTTGGGTTTCTGGAAGCCGGAGATTTGCATGCAGGTGGTCGAGAGCCTTCGAAGGAGAGGTGGCACAGTCCTCAGGGGCAGGAACTCTGGAGCTGGGGTGGCTCTTCAGCTCACCCCAGACTGCAGCAGTGGCGGTGGGCCCCTGCACCCCGCATCGCCCAGTCCCAGGATGGGGGCTGTCCGGGGAGCGCGTGGAAAGCCTCAGGCACAGGCGGTTCCCAGGGAGGGGCTCACTGGGAGCTGTGGGTGCCTCTGTCCCTGTGGACCACAGCATCCATCACAGCCGCAGGAGCAGGGTCGCCAGGCCGGCCGCCTGCCCAGGATTGCGGACTCCCTGCAGAGGCAGCACCTGGGTGCTGAGGCCGTAGTTCGGTACAGAGCCCCGCAGACAGGCCCTCCGGGAGAGGGAGGGTGGCTTCAGACCCAGGGAGGGCCCTGGCTGGTAGACTGGCCCCCTGGGGGGGGGTGCCACATCCATCAGCGGACAGGGGGAGAACCCCTCACCCCCTTGTTCCCAAAGCTAACCACTACTACCGACGCGGCCACAAACTAGCCCTGAGCAAACGCTCCCTCGGTGCCGGGCCTCGTCCTGGGTGCTGTTGGTGCACGAATTCATTGACACTCCACCACATCCTTAAACGGCGGGCACTGTTGGTAGGCCCGCTTCACACGCGAGGGAACGGAGGCCCACCGCCAGTAAGGGTTGGGGCCAGGGTTCGAACCCATGCAGTTTGGCTCTAGGGCTTGTGTTCTTCACCATCTTACATGACAAAGTCTCCGGAAATACACACTAAGCACCTCCTGTGTGCCAGGCGTGGTACCAGGCCCTAAATAAGGCAGACCCCCCCCCCCCCCCCCCCCCCCGCTGCCACCAGGCTCATTGACCAGAGACATGGAGGCCGAGGAAGTTCACAGAGGGGGTCGTTTCAGATGCCGGCGTGGGCCGTGAAGAACCGGAATGCAGAAGCGAGGAGAGGTGACTAGTCGAGGTAGCCTGACATTGGGAAGCTAGGGGCAGGTGGCCAGACTTAGCAAGTTAAAACACCTAGGACAGTGGAGTCAACTTGGGTTTGAGGTAGAGGGCAACTTTTTAGTCTGCCTCGCACAGTATGTGGGACATAATTACACGTGCATTTATTTGTTTGTCTGATATGAGAACTCTTCTGGGCGCCCTGGGCTCTATCTGGGAACCCCGGTCAGGGTTGGGGGGGTGGAGTGAGACAGGATGAACTGGAGGAAGGGTGGTGGTAGAGGGGGACCAGGGTGGCCAGGACGGAGAGCAGTGGAGGGAGTGAGGGATGTGTGGGCCGGAGCCCGCGGGGATTTTATTCCGAGTTTTCAGCAGGGAAGTGGTGTGGTCTGAGTTATGCTTGAGCCTCCTCTTCCTGCAGCTGTGTGGATAGGTTCGGGAGACCCTTGCAAAAGTGAAACTTGGATCTCATGCTCCCTCCCCATCCAAGGAGGTGTCCCCAGGGTCAGCTCCTTTTGCTGAGTTGGAGTCTTTCTGTCTGAAGTGAGTGGTTTGGGGCCAGTGTCACTCCCCAGGTACTGGGGACAGCAGCCACCACCTCTGACATTCTCTGAGTCCTCTCTGGGGGCCTAGACCCTCCACCCCAGCTGCCCCCAGCTTCCCCCAGCTGGTAGCTGGCCCCTTCTTCTCCTTCATAGCTCAAAACCACAGCCTGAAGTTCCTTACCCACCACATCTGTGTGTGCACAACTGTTTGTTTCCTCCTGGCAAAACAATCAAAGCCCACGTGGGGCCCCTCAGAGGAAATTGAACCCTTGGACTTTTAGCTGTCAGAAGCAGCATTTCCAGACTCGCAGTGTCTCGGACCTGAGATGCAGCTGGGCCTGGGCTCAGTGAGAGGACACGGGGGTGATGGAACTGGGCATGCTTCCGAAGAGGAGTGTTTTCGTTTGCTAACTTGAACTTCTCCCAGCCTCAAGCCTTGGTCCCCTGCCTTTTTCACAGGCTGGGGGTGGGGGGGGGAGGATGACATTGCCCAGTGTGAGAGAAGGGGCTCAGGGGATGAGGAATGACACAGCTGTGGCGATCTAATCACTCACTCCCTCTCCTGCATCTGTGGCAGACATCGCTAATCAATCTGAGAATTCTGCCTCTGTGCTCCCTGGGGGCCTCCGGCATTCTTCCCACCAGGGTTGCAGCCAGCAGCCCCCATTTAATTGGGGTTGGCATGTGAGAATAAACAGTTTTGTCTCTGCTTTCTGGCCCAGCTGCTTCATAGTACAGATGGAGACTCTGTCACCTCACCAGGCTTGGGTCCATTTTTCATTTTCTTTCCCATTTCAGAGTGTGCATGTATTCGGACTGTCTTTATTGCAAGTGACAAAAACTCCAACTCAGATAGACTTAAACAAAAATAGGCTTTATGGCTCATACAAATGAAATGTTCAAGAGTGTATTGGCTTCAGGCATAGCTGGATCCAGGACCCCGTATGATGTTTTTAGGACTTGGTGTTTCTTTGTCTCTAGGTTCCGCGTTCCTCTGGATGAACTTCATTCTTGAGGGGTGGGGGCCGTGGATGCCTCACGTGGTGGCAGAAGTGGCCCTCAGTTTTTCGGATTGACACGGCTCAGCAGCAACAGTTCAAAGAGAACTCTCATTACATTGACTTTAGCATGAGGCCTTGAGGGCTGTCCTTGGCCCAGCTTGGGCTTTGATGCCAGGACAGGGGTATCTTCGATTGGCTCGGCCTAGGTGACAAGCTCCCCTGTGGCGCCTGGGAGTGGAGTGGGGTGTGTGGGCTCCAAGCGCAGAGGAGGTCCGGCAGGGGGAGCACCGTGGGCCGTGACCAGAACAGAATGGACGCCAGGCGGGCGGGTAAGACAGCAGATGTTCCGATGAAGAGCCACGCTGTGGGTGTGGTGGACTGGGTTCTTCTGGAAGGAGCGTGGGGCCTATGTGAGGGCTCTCAGGCCCCTCTCAGTTCCTCCTTTTGCTTTCTGGCTTTTATTCATCAAATACTCACAATTCCTGCTCTCTGCTGGGACTTCAGCCCCCACTGCACCTCAGCAGTGACCTCAGCAAACGCAGGCCGAGGAGCCCCCAATGCAGGGGTGGACGGCGGGGCGGGGTAGGGGACGGACGGTGCATGGGCGAGGAGTAAGGCACAGCGTGGCTTGGTGCCCGGCGTATTTCTCACAGTCTGCCCGGTGCCTTCCTCCAGTGGCCCCGTCCAGACCTGCGAGCCGTCCCAGCTCCCTTTGTCCTGTCTCTGCCCATCTCTCTCTCTGCCGTTGAACCCATGTGTCCGCTGCTGCACCCTGTCACAGCCCAATTCACCCAAGGGGTAATGAGTTGGCTGAAATCATAACGATGGTGACAGTGGCTGCAACATCAGTAACAGCAATAATAGTAATAGCTAATTTTTAATGAGCACTTACTCTGCACCATTTTAAGCACTTGCTATGAATTCATCAGATAATTCTCACAACAACCTTATGGTGGGGAGGTCATTATTATTACAATTTTTAAAATTGATTTTAGAGAGAGAAGAAGGGAGGGAGGGTGGGGGGTGGAGAGAGAGAGACAGATGGACAGACAGACATTGATGTGAGAGAGAGAGACATTGATCAGTTGTCTCTCACAGGCACCCTGACCCGGGATCGAACTCACAGCCTAGGCATGTGCCCTGACTGGGAATCAAACCCATAACCTTTTGGTGTTCGGGATGATGCTCCAACCAGCTGAGCCACCCGGCCAGGGCTAGAGTATTCTGAAGTGTTGTGAGTGCTCACTGTGTACCAGGCAAGCTTCCCCTTGTGTTACATGTGCTGTTACTTAATTTTCCAGCAGGCCAAGCCGTGGGCGGGGGAGGAGGTCTGCTACTGTGTTCCTTTTGTCCGCAAGGGAACTGAGGCGTGCGTGGGTGAGGCAGCTCGCCCAGGGTCACTCTCCGCCGGCCTGGAGCCACTGTGCCCTGTGTTATGCCGTGGTGCCCCTCGGAGCTCAGTCCCTGGACTTGTGGCTTGAGACCTGTGCTCAGTGCTTCAGCTTCCACTCCCACCCCTAGCCCAGCCCAGTGGCCTTGGGTTGGATGTCGGCATGGACGGGAAGGGAGATCGACCCTGGTTTGCCCCTTCCCTGGGTGTGAGACCCCAGGCTCGTGACCTTTCCTTGATTTCCCCATGTGTGGGCAGGTTGAAGGCAGCGGTGACCATGTCAGGTTATTGCAAGGCGTTATGAGTCCACCCTTGTTCAGGAGGGCGAGCAGAGTGCGGCAGGCACTGAGAGCCCGGCACGGACTCCGTGGTAGCTGCTGGCTCTGGCCGTGCGCACTTTGCTGCTCAGGCGTCTGCTCGGATGGTGCGCATGGAACCCCCACAGTGCACCGGGGGTGTTGGGGCGGCTGACTGATTCTGAAACCAGTCTCCCTCCTCTTTGGTTTCCTCTTTCCTGTAGCCACCCATCGGCAGGATGACGGGGGCTCGTTCAGAAACAAGACGAGCTGCAGACCCACCTTTTCCTTCCTTTGCTGCTTGGGGTCTTCTGCCCGTCCCCCAGCCCAAGGTCAAGGCCCTTCAGCTCTTCCTCCCCAGTGGCCTTGCCCAGGACTTCCTGGTTTAGAGTCTGGCTGGTGGGGAGGCCGTGCAGTGTTCTGTGAGACTTTTGAAACCGAGAATGCTTTGTGGTGAGCTTCCTGCTACGAAGGCTCCTGTCCCTTCCAGTCCCGGAAACCCTAACTGATGGTTACAGACCTGATGACCCCCAGGTGACCCCTAGGCTGAAAAGAGTCCAGCTTTGGGCTTAGGGATGTCTGGAGGTCAACAGAACTGTCCCTCTGCCTCAGGACTGCCACTGTGTGTAGCTGTAACCAGAGTTCTGCTTGTTTCCCCAAGTTCCGGAACCTGCCTTCACTCTTCTGGTTCATACATACAGGACATAGCACATAGTAGGTGTGCAGAGTGAATCTTAGCAAGTCTTCGTTGAGGGTGTACGGTGTGCCAGGCATTGTGCCAGGGTTCACTGCACAGGACAGATGTGTTCACGGCCTTCAGGGAGCTGCCTGTCAAGTGGGGAGATAAACAGATAATCCGGATAATCCCAGATTGTAAGAGCACTAGAAAGAAAGTGAAGACAGGTGGGTGGGTGATAGAGGACCCCGGGGTGGCTACTTTAGCTACGGTAGTCCAGGTGTCATTGGAGAGGTGGCAGTCTTGAATGGCAGGACGTGGGCAGGCCTTGGAGTATTCCAGGTAGAGAGAGTGGCCAAGTGCAAAGGCCCTGCGGTAGGAACAGGCTTGGTATGTAGAAGGAGCAGATGGAAGGCTGGTGAGATGGGGTCAGAGAGAGGCAGGGTCATATTATCTGACCCTTGAAGGTCTTAACCAAGTGTTGGATTTTATTCCTAGAGTGAGAGGCCACTGTTGGCATGACACAGTCTGACTTGGGTTTTAATGATAAAGTTGTACATTTATTGAGCACTTACTACGTGCTGAGTGCTTACATTTTTAACTTCCTTAATCCTCATCACAGCCCTACGAATTGGGGACTGTTACTAACTGCAGCTCACAGGTGAGGACACCAAGGCACAGAGAAGTCAGGTAACTTGCTCAAGGTCCCAGCTGGAAATGGCAGTGGCAGGGTCAAGCTCTGGCTTGAGTCTATACACTTGACCCTGGGCCATGCTGCTTCCTGAAAGGTTACTTGGGCTAATGGGTGCAGAACTGGGGCCGGAGTGGAGGCTGAGAGGCCTGCAGAGAGCTTTGCCCGAAACCCCTCCTGCTCCGTCGTCTCTCAGGGCCTGGGGTCTCCCAGGGCCCTGTCTGCCTCAGCCTGCTGGTCCGGTCGGCGGCACATCTCAGCGCGTCTGCCTGCCTGCCTGCCTGCCACGACCCGTCTCAGGCTCTGTCCTTGTCTTGCAGAAGGACAAGTTCTGCGTGTACGAGGAGTATTGCAGCAACCACGAGAAGGCCCTGCGGCTGCTTGTGGAGCTGAACAAGATCCCCACAGTGCGTGCCTTCCTCTTGGTAAGTGTACCCATCATCCCTGTTCCTGCCTTCTGTTTGTCTCAGCCCTGTGCACCCTTAGGCACCAGAGAGCGTCATGCTGACCCCTTCACGCTGACCCTGGCTGCCGGACCCCTTCCTCTGCTAGAGCACTCCGTCTAAAGCAGGGATCGAACCCTTCCTGTGAAGGGCCAGAGAGTGAATACTCTCGCCTTTGTGTGTCCTCCAGCCTCTGTCATGATGCAACTTTGTTGTTGCAGCGTAAAAGCACCCATAAATGATATGCTAAGAAATGAGTGTGGCTGTGTTCCAATAAAACTTTATTTACAAAAATAGGCAGAGGGCTAGATTTGGCCCTAGAGACAAGTTTGCCAATTCCTGTTGTAAAGTGATGATTCTAATGAGAATGGTAGTGATAGTGGTAATGACTGTATTACTTGGGTTATGTCATGATAAGTGAAAGAAATCCAGTTAAAATTGGCTTACAGAAAAAAAAAATTACTGGTGTATTTTCCTGGGAAGTTTAAGGCCTGAGAGGGCTTCAGGTGCAGCAGCATCTGGGTGTTCAAATGATTTCATCAGGAATGTGTCTCTTGACTCTGCTTTTCTCAGCCTGGGCTCCATTCTCAGGCAGGTTCTCCTCCAGTGGTTTCAGGTGGCATTTAGCAACCTCACCTTTATACTTGCCCATAGCTGAGCAACTCTAGGATAGGGACAACTCCTCTTTCCCAATAGTAAGGCAGAAATCCTGGGTCTGACGAAGCTCATTGGCTTCTCTTGGCTCAAGACCTTATCCCTGAACCAGTTGCTGTGGAGAGAGGATTGGTTGGGGCTCTGATTGGTCACTCCTGGAGCTGGAGGGCGGGGTCAGCTCCACACCTGCCACAGGCCCTGAGGGTGTGGTGGACCCTTCAAGGCCAGTTGACTGGTTCTGGTGGAAGTAAGCTGGGAATGGATGCTGATCAGGCAAAGCCATAGACATCCACGCTGGTCTTCCCTAGCATTGTGGAGAGCTTTGCTCGTGTGTGAGTGGGTTCCTATTTGTGACCTCCTTGGAGTTTTACCAGTTGTGTTGTGTGTGACTTAAGATACATATCTGTGTGCTTTACAGACACCCCAAATAACAGTGGTTTAATCAAAATAAGCGTTTATTTCTTTCCCGTGTTAATAACATGATGTAGATAGTCTGGGGTTCCAGTGTCCAGGCCGAGGCCCTAGGTTGTGCCCTCATCGATGTGGTCTAGGGGGGCCTCTTACCACTTCCACCTTCAGGTGTGGGGTGCAGGACGGGAGGGAACAGAGGGCTGCCTTTCTCCTTGTAAAGGCATCACAGGAAGCCACACACCTCTTCTGCTCATTCCCCATTGGCCAGAACTTAGTCACATGCCCACACCTAGCTGCAAGGGAGGCTGGGAAATGTAGGCTTTATTCTGGGCAGCCACGTGCCCAGCTGGAAATCCTGTTGCTGTGGAGGAAGAATATGTTAGGGGACACTTCAAGCCTTTGCCAAAGGTGATTTTGATGACTCCAAATGATTAAGTGACTCTCTGAGAGTGCACATTTGAAAAACGATTGAGCGTCTCATGGGTTCGAATCCTGGTCTTTCAGCTCTAACTCCCTGCTCATTCAGTCACCACCCCCCATATCGTTTTATTTCCTGACAGCACATACAGGCTTCAGCAAACAAAGACCAGTTAACTAACCTTGCATAAGGAGCCTGGACCATGTGTCTGGAAAGCTAAACTATATAATAAAATTCTCCATTGCACTTCCTCCTCATGCACAGTCTCCAGCAAAGAATTCCCAGAATTTTGACTCAAAATGTATGTTTGCTTCACTCATGAGTTCATGTTGCTTGGCCCACTTCCAGCGAGCATCTGAGGAAGGGCAGGTTGGTCGAGTTTTCGCTTTTGTCTCAAGCACTCGGGGCTGATGCTTTCCGCTGCGGGTAGCTGCGTCTTTGCGTTTCCAGCTTGGCACTTACAGTCGTAAAAGAGGCTTGGCAAAAAGCACAAATAAAGCCATGTCGTGTACGGCCACACACATGACCGTGTGTCCGCAGTGGACTTGGTGACTTTCAGGTGCTGCCCCTTAGGGATGCCACCCAGGCTCTGGGCTCGCTGGTACAGAGCCCCACCCTCCGGGGGTGTCCCCTTGGGCTCAGCGGTGTCTTGGGAAGCGAGAAGGCATTTCCAAGGGTGTGGGGAGGGAAGGGCCTCACAGTTTCTGCCTCTCCTTCCTCTCTCTCTTGCAGCCTTCCTGGTGGACCAACTTCCCTTTCATAGCAGCAGCTGGGCTGGGACAGCTGGGCCGGGGGGAGGATGTGTGGGGTGCCAGCGCACGTGCCATCTGGCTCCCTCCTTGCTGGCATCTCCCAGCTTTTGGCCACCTGCAGAAGCGACATCTCGGCCCATCGTGGGCTATTAAGGCGGCGGGAACAGACAGAATCTGGCTTTCCATTCATGATGCAACGTGCTATGCACTGGCTGGAGGATGGGACCAGCTGGCACTTTGTCTTACCGTGCCTCAGTTTCCTTGTCTGTAAAGTGGGGGTCATTTATTCACTCAACAGCTTCTTATTGAGCACCTGCTGTGCGATAGGGGTCATTCCAAGTACAGGGGCACAGCAGCGACCAAGGAGAGAAAAGTCCTTACTCTTGTGGAGTGGCTGTTCAAGTCGGAGAGACTTACATGATGTGTTGCCTGCCGTTAAGTTCTCCACAGGGGATAAAGTTGAGGACAGCAGGATGTCCTGAGGGATTAGGGGGTACCTGTCTATTTTAGACTGGTCTTTGGGAAGACGATGTCTTAGGTGACATGCAGCAGAAACCTGGATAAAGTCAGAGAGAGAGGCAAGGGGTATTTGCAGGGGGGTGGGGAGCTTTCCTGGTGGAGGAGCTGCCCGTGCAAAGGCCCTGAGGTAGGAGCGTGTTTGAGGAATTGCCGGAACGGAGAGTCTAAGAGGAAGAGTGGAAGGAAGTGAGGTCAGAAAGACTGAGAGGCCAGATAATGGCGGTGCATCCAGACAAGGGAAAGGATCCGAGGTTTTTACCAAGCTTGTTTGTTGCAGTCCAGCACACGCGCAGTGAACACACGCACAGCCTGATGAGTGTTTTCACGCATGCGCACACCCAGGAGACCACCGCGCAGGTCAAGACGGAAACACTTCCCGCACTGCACAGGGCTCCTGCCCTGCATGCAGAGGTAGCCTCTGTGCTGCTTCCTCTCACCAGCACCTTCGCTCTGCCTGTCCTGGAGCTTTTCGCAACTGGAAGCCTACAGGGTGCTTTCGTGTCTGGCTGCTTTTGCTCGGTGTAGTGTCTGTGAGGCCCGCCTGTGTCGGAGCACGAGGCGGAACTTTGAATAGAATGTTCAGTTTTAGTCCGAGTGGGATGGGAAGCCCCCGGGAGCGTTTTCAGCAGAGGACTGACTGGAGCGCTTTGTGTGAGGGTGGGTGAGGGGGTGGGGGGGGGTGGGGGGCCTGACATCGTGTCCTGGGGCTGTCCCAGCAACCGCCTACTGGGTGGTTTAACATGGCAGATGTGTCGTCCCCTGGTTCTGGAGGCCAGAAGACCGGCCTCAGGTGCTGGCAAGTCTCTGCTCCCTCCTCGGGCTCCAGGGGAGGGTCCTGCCTTTCCTCCTCTGGCCTCCGGTGGCCGCAGGGTTCCTTGCCCTGTGGAAGCAGGACCCCAGTCCCTGCCTCCCTTGTCCTGTGGCCTTTTCCTCTGGTCCTGTCTCTTCTTATAAGGACACGAGTCCGCTGAGATAGGGCCCACCGTAATCTAGTAAACCCCAGATTAACTAATTATTATCCCTGAAGACCCTGTTTCCAAATCAGGTCATATTCTCCGATTCTGGGTGAGTGTGGCATTTTGGGGGACACTCTCACCCCGCTACAGGGCTGCTGCACCAGACCAGGCAGGTGACGGTGGTGAGGATGGGGGCGATGGTGCAGGAGGTGGTTGGAATAATGGAGTTTGAGGGTCCGGCAGCCTGATTTGCAGGGGTGCTTGGGTTTGGGGAGCACCTGGACGGGAGGAGTCAGAGAGGACTCCAGGGCTGGGGCCCAAACAGCTGGAAGGATGGAATGAACGTTTCCCCAGATGGTGAAGGCTGCGTTAGGAGCAGGTAAGAGGAGAGAATTAGAAAGGCCATTTTGGGGGTGTGCGTTCTCAGGTGCCTCTTGGACATCCAGGTGGGGATGTGAGCATGGAATCGGAGCTTGGAGTCTCGCGTTTAGGGCAGGGAGGGAGGGGCCCGTGGGGAGACAGGAGTCTGGGCGTCAGTGGACAGGAGGGTGCTAAGGTGCCGGGTCTGGATGAGCTCAGCCCGGAACCAGTGTGGACAGAGAGGACCACCCAGGACTGCGCGGGGCCTGCTGCCCAGGAGGCTGGGAGATTGAGGACGTTGACACTTCACCCGGGTCAATTCTGTGAACTAGGAGGCTTTAAAGGGATAATTCTCAAAAGTTCTTCCCGTAGTGCCCGTAAGGAGTATAATCTTACTAATGAATGGTAGCTGGGGGTGTGTGTGTTTGCTTTCCTTGTTTTTAAAACATGAAAATAAAGCGAAACAACACTCCAGGGTGTCTGGGACAAGCTCAGTTGGTGGTGGTGAGTCTTGTGCAAACTCCTTGATTCTGGGCACAGAGGCAGGCCTTTCTCTGGCTAAGCCCTGGGGGCTTCTGGGAAGCCCTTCCCCACCCCCAGGCTCCCCTTCCTCCGCCCAGAGCTGACATCACCAGGGCAGCTTGTCGGGCGAGCTGGCTCCGAGGACAAAGGCCTGAGTGTGAGCAGTGTGGGGCCTGGCATCTCCCAGCTGCTGCAGCCCTGATCCCCCATCTGTGCCAGGGGTGCACACGGGGGTGGCGGCCGTGAGCGCCCTCCCCAGCAGGGCCCTGGGGTCCCTGGGATTCTGCCTCTCCTAGGAGGGGGCCGTCAAGCCCTGAGTCTGGGGCCGGTCCCTTGGGCTCTCCGTGCCAGTGTCCCCACCTGCCGCAGGGAGGCAGCAGCCCGTGTGCCCGTCCGAGGGCTGCAAGGATGGACTCGACAGATAAGCGAAGCATTGGGAGGCTTCATGCCTTGCCGGTGGTGGGCGCATGGTGAATGTTCTTGGATCTTGTTTTCACCTGACCACAGCCGGGGGTCTGTCTGCTGCGTTGGGAGGTTTCCCCGGTGCTGGGATCTGTGCCCAGCACACAGTAAGCACTCGATGTGAATCTGCTGAATGAACGAGTGGGACGGGAATCCCTTTTCCCAGGAGTTCCCAGGAATCTCATTCCCCACTTGCTAGCGTGGTGTTGAGCAGGAAGGCTGAGACCTGGTCATTGCTGGACATGCTAGCGCTGTGTTCCTTCATTAGTTCGCCCATCCGTTTATTCCTTCATGCACACATCGGGCACACTGTCAGCCCTCGGGGCTGAGGACTGTGAGGGGGAGGGTGGGGCCACGGACCCTTAACTCGTGATTGCTGGCATCCAAAACACGGATTCAGACGTTGGAGCCCCTCCAGAGGAAAGGACAATACGTGTGTGGGCTTTTTCACCGCGTGGAACAAATGACCCACTAGGAGGGGCCACGAGGAAAGAGCTCTGGGAACTGAGAGAAGATGGGACAGGCTTATAGGAGGTGGTGGGGGAGGGGCTGGGCTGGGCTGGCCTTGAGGGATGCTGGGCTTGGGTAAGGGTCGCCCAGCACCGTGGTTCCAGGTCCAGGCTCTTCATCAGCCCGCCTGGGTGTAGGAGGCACCTCTGCGGCTTACTTGTTCTGGGGTCACCTTGAGGAGAAACACTAAACTTTCCCAACCTTGGGTGCCTGTGCTGCAAAATGGGAATAAGAATAGTATTTGGTTCACAGGGCAGTTGGTGGTCAGGGTTAGAGCTGTCAGTGGCCGTCTGGGCACGTCATAGGCTCTTGGTCCATGTTAGCTACGGATGAGGATAGTAATCTATTTATTAAGACAGTGGGAGTGAAAGCGTGTTGGGCAGGGGCACAGAGCGAGCCCAGCAGAGGGGCTGGCATGAAGGAAACACTGATGTGTGTGGCTGCAGGTGGACACTGAGGTGACCCGTGTGGCCAGGAGCTGGCGGGTGAGGGTGTTCGATTCCTGAAGAGTTGCCGTCTTTACTCTGCAAACCAAAATGTAGCTTTTCCTGCGACACACCCATGTCCCCGCCTGCCAGGTAAAGACATAAAGCCTTTTCAGTAGCAGCTGAAGATGGCGAGCTCATTTTCCAGATCTTGTAACCCTCCCTCCACAGAGGTGACTCTCACGAGATTTCGGTACGTTCTTTCTTTCCCGTACATGTCTTTATACGGCACTGCACACCCGTTCTCTGTAAACAATGCCTGATTTTGTTCAGTGTGCCTTTAAAAGCTTTAACTGGGTTCACACTATAGTATCCTTTGTTTTGCCTGTTTTTTTTTTTTTTTTTGCTCAGAAGTATGTTTTTGAGGTTTATCCACGTAGCTGTAAGCAGCTTTAGTTCCCCCATCATCCCTGCGGTGCAGTGAGCCTTTGTATGAATCTCCTGTGGACATGTTTTTCTATTCTTCAGTCGATGGATATTTAGGTGGCTTCTCATTTTCTTGTTCTTCCAAACAAGGCAGTCTCGAATGTCCATGGTCCTGTCTCTTGGTGTGTAGCATATGTGAGGATTCCTTAGACCAGGGATTGGCAAACTGGTCTGTGACAGGCCCGGTGGCAAATGTTTCAGGTTTGGGGACTCTGGTCTGTTACGACTCCTCATCTCTGCCACGATCGCTTGGAAGCAGCCATGGACAGGATGTCAACAGTTGGATGTGGCTGTTTTAATAAGACGTTAATTATTGAAGTAGGAGCCCTGGTTGGTGTAGCTCAGTGGATTGAGTGTGGGCTGCAAACCAAAGTGCTGCACGTTCGATTCCCAGTCAGGGTACATGCCTGGGTTGCAGGCCATGACCCCCAGCAGCTGCACATTGATGTTTCTCTCTCTCTCCCTCCCTTCCCTCTCTAAAAATAAATAAATAAAATCGTAAAAAAAAAAAAAGAAATAGGGACTGGGCAAGATCCGGCTCACCCCGGTGGAGGCCTTGTGCTGGATTGTAGCATACAGGGTGGACAAAAGCAGGTTTACGGTTGTGTGTACGTGAAACGCAGTTCATTCTTGTATTACCAGTGATTGACTGTTACATTATTTTCCCTACGAACAGCTGCAAACCTACTTTTGCCCCTCCCTGTGTGCACATTTCCATCTCTCCTGGGTGTTGCCAAGTTGCTTCCAAAGTCATTTTGCGTTCGGGGAGTGCTTCCCACGGCTATTTGACGGGGGTCTGATCCTCGCGCTGTCCTTGGTGGGTTTTCATGAAGGTCTCCTGTCCCTTTGCAGAGCTGCATGCTGCTGGGAGGCCGGAAGACCACCGACATCCCTCTGGAGGGCTACCTGCTGTCTCCAATTCAGAGGATCTGCAAGTACCCTCTCCTCCTCAAGGTGAGACCCGCACCCCACTCCTTTCCCCACATTTGAAGGGACAGGAAACCCAGCTCTGATTGGCTTAATCATAAAATAAAACTCGTTCGTTCCAGTGGCTGAGTCTGGGGCAGTGTTGGCTTTGGGCCAGGCTGGATCTCCCCAGGACCCTGCCCCTCTCTCCCTTGTTCACTTCTGCTTTGGGCTGCCCGGCTTTATTTTCAGTGTGGTAGCAGAGGATTGGAGCGACGCTGGCCTCATCCCCTCTCAAGTTCAATGACAGTGGGAAAGAGTGGACCTCTCCTCCAGTAGCTCTGACTGAAGTCCCAGGGGTGATTCAGGCTTGGGCCATCTATGGTCAGGAAAATGTGATATTCCAAGTTATTTGGGCCTGGGTCATGTGCTTTCATTTGAACTAGTGACATGAAGCTTTTGCTTGTGGTACTTCTCCTCCTCCTGTAGGCTTGGGCTTGGGCTTGACCCCAATCACTAGGAGCTGGGCAGTGTTAGGCTCTGATTGGCTAAGACATGGTCCAGTGACAGTGAGCAGGGCAGTACTGTGTTCTGATTGGCTGAGATTGGGGTCAGGCGCTTCATACCTAAACCAATCACTCTGAGTGAGGGGTCTCTCATTGGCTTAGATTTGTGTCCATCAGCCACTGAATCCCACAGGCCAAAAGCCCAGTGAGGGGACAGACTGGACCCCCCCCCCCGCCCCGGCCCCCCCCCCCCACCAAAATCTGGGCTGTTTGTGGAAGAGGGTAGGCAGATGCTGGGTGGGCAAACCACAGCATGCACACACTGCTGTTCGCTTTACTGTCCAGCACCTTTGACCTAGTCTTGGTCAGGGCAAGGCTGGCTGCCCGTGTGGGGACCCAAGAAGTCTTAATTCTCCGCTCAGAGCTGGCTTCTGGGTAGACCCCCAGCTGCGTGGATGACTCCGTCACCATCTGCTGCTCTCAGCCCAGGGTTTTCAGCCCTTGGAAATGGCGGCTGATGACCCAAGCCTGCCCTGGTTCTATCCTCAAGGCCTCGTGTCTGACAGCTGTTCCTGGGGTCCCTGCTGGTGGGTTGGTTTGGCTCGTGCGGCCTCGTCCACACACCTGCTCCCTGGGGTCACATGCATCCTTGCTCCACGAACTGGAAGGGCAAGGGGAGGGAAAAAGCACTAGGGAATTCTTGAACTTGACTTTCTGCTGGATGGGGTGGGTGACACTTGAGCCTCTGAGCTGGCTCAGGCCTTGGGGCCGTCAGCGCTACCCGTGAACCCAGGCCTGTCACGTGCAGTGGTGGGAGGTGGGACACGGCTCTCCACACATCATCTGGCCCCTGGGGATGCGGAAAGGACTTTCTGCCATGCTCCTTGCAGCTGCTTGGATTCCAGGTGGGCACTGGCAACACAGTACATAGCTCGGCTCTTTACGTTGGTGCAAAAGCAGCTCCATGTGGAACTTGTCCCCTGTAGCCTGTGGACAGAATTGGACCTGCTCATGTTCTTGATCTGACCTGTTTGGTGGGTCTTTCACACGGGAAGTAGTTGGCAGCATCGAAGGAGGCAGACTTCTGTACTGGCTTCAGGCAGGGGCGAGCAAAACTGTGGCTCATGGGTCAGGTCTGGCCGTGGCCTGTTTGTGCACAACCCGTGAGTGAAGAATGGTGTTTGCATTTTTTAGAGGGTTGTAAAACCAAACCAAACCAAACAACAAAGAAGACTATGTGACAGGGACCGGATGTGGCCGGCAGAGCCTGAAATATTTACCATCTGGGCCTTCACAAAAGAGGTCGCTGGCCCCTGGATTAGAGCTGTGCTTTGCAGCCCTGGGTTGCCTGGGTGCCTGGCTTTGAATCCCAGCCCTGCCTTTGACTTGCCGTGTGACCTTGGGCCGGTCCCCTCTCCATGCCTCAGTTTCTCATCTGTAATCCATAGCGTGCATGAATAGCATGGAGAGAGTCGTGATGGTTAGACACTTACTTAATCCTTAGAGCAGTCCGGTGACATAGGTGCTGCGAGTCACCCCATTTTAGGGACGAGGCAGCTGAAGCACAGAGAAGGAGGTGGCCCGTTCGAGGCCACGTGTCAGGTGAGGAGGAGGAACCATGATGTGCCGGTTCCAGAATTCCCCTGTCAGCCCCGCTCCCTGTTGAGAAGCACTTTGAGGTGCTAAAGCTGCCGAAGCGGCCGGGGGTTGGGGTGCCGACCTTCTCAGTTCCCTAAGTGGGGAGCCTGGGAAGGTCCGTAGCCTCGGGTTTCGTGACTCTGTGACAGGTCTGCTCCCCCTTGCCTGGGTTTCAAAATCTTAATCATCTGACCCATTAGAAGAACCACCAGTGGAGGTTCCTTAGGTGTTAACCCTTTCGTTTCCGGACCTTGGGGATGCCCAGGATCCCAGCATGCACCTGGAGTGGCGGTTTCCGTAACGTACTTGAACAGCCACGGGCACTGCACCTGTGTGCACGGGTGGACTCCAGCTCTCAACACGAGGCCCGTGTGCTTCCGAGGTCTGCTCAGCCCCAGGGGCCACCGTTTGGTCTGGCAGGATGATTTCTGGGCCCTGGATTCCCAGAAGTGCAGAGAGAGAGAGAGAGACAGGGGGACAGAACCGGCTGGCAACTGGTGGAGGACTAACTGCCCACAGGAAACGGTGATGAAGCCGGGCTGTGGGTTTGCTCTCCCGACCAAATGGCTGTTTACAGGCCCCATGTCCTCGGCCCCCAGCTGTGTTTATCTGGGGCTTGGAGAGCACTGGGGGACCGGCCAGCGGGGCCGCAGATGCCACGGGCCCGTGCCATGCTGCCCGCCCGACCAGCCTGCTCCGAGAGTCCAGCCTTTGGCGGCACCCACAGCTGGGGTGTTTGCATCAGAAACCAGCTGGGCCGCTGCGGGGAATCTTCCTACCCCTCCGGAGTTCCTCCTTCCTGTCACATTTTCCAGTGGCTTTTGAAAGACAATCTTATGAGCTGCGGGGCAGTTCCCCTGCTGTGGCCCCTCGGGGTCTCACACCCTCACAGCTGTCGCTGTGGCCCTGTGAGCCCCCTTGCTGGAACTGAGCTCGGAATCGGGTGGGCGAACAGGACCGAGGGGCCTGGGTGGGAAGAGGGAAGAGGCGAGAATGAAAGCCTCTTTGGGAACAGCCCCAACACGCTGAACTCGAACGCCGCCTAAGAATAGCCGGAACATTCTATTTCGGCCCTCAGCCCGGGCCTGGGAGAGACAGTTGGCATTTCCAGGCTTTGTGGAGTTTTCCGTCGACGGTTCCAGGGAGATGATTCACATTTGGGGTGATGCCCCTGGTGCTCAGCTGGCAGGTGCCCGGGGTGAGACCGAGTGTCCCTGACCCTTTTAGGTCCGGCGAGGAGGCACCGATCTCACTGGGGCCCTGCCTGGGCACCAGCTGCTGGTGTGACTCAGGGTCCACGGTCATGAACGAGACGGACCTCGGGGCTTTTGGTGGCCTTGGACTGAGCCCCGCAGGGCCTGCCTGCTGTGGAATGGGGGTGGGTGAGGGAGGCAGGGGCAAGCTGGAAGGAATGTCTGTCTAACGTGGAGACCCAGCCCCCCCCCCCCCCCCCCCCCCGGTCCCCCTTTGCCTTCTCCCTCTCTAACCCTCAGTCTCCTGGGCTGGTCCCTCGCCTTCTCAACCTCTAGGTGTAGGCAGACCCCAGGCCCCCGTCCTCGGGCCTTGACTCTATCTAGACTTGCTCCTGGAGGCCTTATGTATTACTCAGTGCCCTTGAAAAAACCCAAAAACAGTGTGTTCAGAGGTTGTGCAACCATCACCATAATAATTTTAGAAATATTTCCATAGCCTCCAAAAGAAACACTGGACCCATGAGCTGGCACGTCCCTTTCCTCTCCCCTCCCCCACCCGCTCCTGGCGCCCGCTCACCTGCTTCCCGTCCCCTGCGGGTTGCCTGCTCCGCACACTTCACGCAAACGGGGTCACGTAACGTCTGACCTTTTGTGTCCGTCCTCTGTCACTCCACGAGGTGTTTTCAAGGCTCGTCCACCGTGTAGCAGGGATCACAGCTTCATTCCTTTTTATGGGTGAGTGATATTCCGCCGCGGGGACAGGCTGACGGGGACAGGCCACGTTTTGGTCACCTGTCCATCAGTCGAGGGACCTGCAGGTTGTTGACATTCCCCGGGGGCCAGGAATCGTGCTGTCACAAGCGTCCACCTACAGGTTTTTGTGTGGACATACCCATGGCTGCAAACTCCATCTCCGTGCCAGCGACTTCCAGCCTGGACCCACCGCTAACTGAGAGCGGGACTTTTCTCCGGGGCGTGTCTCTGCTTGGATATCGAATGGGCCTCTCCTACCAGCACGTCCCAAACCAGATGCGTGGCTCCCTCCTTCCCCCAGACCCGTCTTCCCTTTCCCTCGCCCCTCCATTTCTGTACATGGCCTCTCTTCTGTCTGGTCGCTCAGGCCAGACCTGGGAGTTCTCTCTGGCCTACCCCACATCTAACCCACCACGGAGTCCTGTTGGTTCCACCTACGGGTCCATCCGGAGCCCAGCCCTTCCAGCGCCTGTATGTCACTGCTCTCTGGGGCCACGGTCCCAGCTCCTGGCGGGCCGCCCCGCCTCCATCCTTGTCCTCTGTGGTCTCTTCTCATCCACACCTAACTCACTTCCTGTCACTGCGTCACTCAGAACCCTCCCTCGGCCCCCTGCTCCCCCAGATCTCAGTCCGGATTCCTCACCATTGCCACCTACAAGGCGCTGCACATCGAATCCACGTTTCCGCTCTGGCCTCCTTCTCCGCTTCCCCTCTCTCTCTCTCTGTTCCAACCACCCTGGCCTCCTGGCTGGTCTTGAACACCCCAGGCAGGTTCCTACCTCAGGTCTCTGCACCTGCCGTTTCCTCCGCCTGGGACATTGTTACCCCAGACATGCTGGGGCTCACCCCCCAGTCTCGTCAGGCCTCTGCTGCTCAGATGTCCCGTCCCCGGAGAGGCCTTCTCTGAGCGCCCCCGCTGTGGAGGGGCTGCCTCTGCCCCTCTCTGCCCCTCGCCCTGCTCCCATTTCTGTCCACAGCACCCTGGCCAGCCCCCATTCTGCCCTGTGGCTCGCGGTGTACGGAGTCCCTTTCTGCCTCCCTCATGAGCACTTCTGTTCCGCACGGGCAGGGACTTGGGAATTTCCCCAGGGAGAAATTCTGTGCTTCCCCAGTGCACAGAATGGTGGCCGGCACACAGTAGGCGCCTCCCAATTACTCGATCGAGTGACTGTGGAAATGTCATCCCAGTGTGCCAACTGTGTCTGAATCCAAAACTCGGGAATTCAGAACTTTCCAGGTGAAAGCCCCTGATTTCCAAATGCTAGCCTGATCTGAAACTTGTCAGACACCTGGGGGCCCAGACAGGCCGGCCGTCTGTCTGGGGGGCAGTGGCTGCAGCGTGTGCCAGGGGCGCTCTGCAGGACCCGCTCAGGGTGTAGCCCGGGGGCTCCGCACATCTCCAGCGTATTCCCCACCTTCCGTGTGGGTGATGCAGCTGTCACCCACATTCACGGGGAGGACCTTGCCATTTGATAGTCGCCTCTGTCTCTTTGGTTGTCAGCATCATGGTGTCTCCTGGGGATGGGTATGTCCATCACTCAGGAGGTGAGGCCTCAGTTCTTGGTGCAGGAAGATGGCTGGAAAAAGGAAGTTCCCCAGAGCACAGGATGAGCACCAATCACGTTCTCCAGAGGATTTTAGGTGGCATGGAGAAGACTTGATGTGAGGTGGGTGGGGTGAGTGGGGCAGGGGAGAAGCCAGCACTAAAACACAGTGGATCACACAGTCTTCCCGATTACTTCCGAGAGAGCCGCAGTAGGTGCTGCACTGTATCGGGTTTTTGAAGCCATTTCTTCACTCACCCACTGTTTATTGAGCAACTATTACGTGCCAGGCGTTGTAGTAGGTGCTAGAGATACAAAGTGACCAAAACTGCCCAAACCCCTCTGTGTTCTGATGTTCTCATGGGAGCAGGCAGACAACAGATAAATAGGAAATACATATGCTTGTTTCAAGGTGTCAGGCTAACAGGGATGGACTGAGAACGGTGGCGTTGGAGCAGAGACTGGAAGGAGATAAGGAGAGTCTTCCAGCCAGAGGGACAGGCAGTGCAAAGGCCCTGAGGCAGGAATGTGTCTGAGGAACAGCAAGGAGGCCAGAGAGATGAAGGGGAGGGGGAGGGAGATTAGGGAGCTGAGGGGGCCAGGATGTGCAGGGCCTTGCGGGCCGCCGTAGGGTCTTTGTCTTCTCTGAGTGAGGCCGGTGCCTGGGGAAGGTCGGGGCAGAGGAGGGACAGGACCTGACTTGGTTTGCATGTGATCCCTCCGCTGTCTGTGGAGCCTGGACTGGATGGTGAGAGTGGGGGTGGGGAGACGGCGGGGGGTGGGGGCGAGTTGACCTCAGTGGTCCAGGTAGGAGGCGGCTGGACTAGGGCAGCAGCAGGGGTGAGGGGTGCATGTCATGAGAATTGCTTCTTCACAGCATTTGCCCATTTTCTGTTGGATAGTTGTCTTTGCATTGGTTTGCCAGAGTTTTCTACATTCTCCTGGGTGCCTTGGGTTGTCTCTTTGGAGATCTCATCTGCCTCTGATGCTCATGAAGTGAGCCTCCCATCTGCTGTGGCTCTGGCACTGTCACCACCTTGCTGAGAAGGCACAGGAAGTCAGAGGTCTCTGCACTGTGGCTTTCTCTGCCCAGGTCCCCGTCCTCTTCCAACCATAGCACCCGCCCTGCATCCTGCCTCTTGGTCTAAGAACTGACACCTTGCCCACAGCTGTTTCAGCATCTCCGCCTGCACCAGCCCTTGAAGAGGGGCAGCTCAAGGAATGAAGCCCCCCTCTTTCAGGGTGGGAGACCTGCTCCCTTCCATCCAAGCCAAGCTTGTATACTTGATCTTCCAAGGAGCCCTCCCAGATCTCCCTTCCTGAGTGTCCTGCCTGCATTCTGCTTGCTGCCACACCCTGTGTGGTTCCAACTCCACCTCTTAGCTGTGTGACCTAGTGCCAGTTGCTTAACCTCTCTGTGCCTCTCTATTGCATCATCTGCAAAATGTGGATGGTAGTTGCCTCCTAGGCTTGCTGCAAAGACAGTGGGTGAGAAAGCCCAAGAGAACACTCTGCTTATTACCAAGTAGATAGTCATGCTTGGTAAACGTTAGCTACTCTAATATTTCGACGACTTTTATTTTTATTGATCCTAGCTCATGCACTTATTAGTGTTGCCTCTTTGAGAAGCGACATAAGCACTCTGTCCCTCAGTTTCCTCCTCTGTCAGATGGTACCTTAGTCACGGGTTATTGTGAAGATTAAGTGGAGTAATACCTGTAACGTGCTTTTAAGTGCTTAGTAAGTGCTGGCTACTTTTTATTGTCTCAAAATCTGTTTTGCCCAATATTCATAGAACTATAGCGGGTTTCTTTGGATTCGTATTTTCATGACGTATCTTGTTTCGCCCTTTTCCTGTTAACCATTCCCTGTCCTTAGGGTGCAGGTACGTCTTATGTAAACTGCGTGAAGTTAGAATGTCAAACTCTGATCTGCCGATCCCTGTCTTCTAACAGGAGGGTTCAGCTCACTTATATTTGTTGTATCCATTGATACATTGCCACTGATTGCTACCATCTTTCTTTTTGATATTTATTTGTTTTCTTTTTTTTTACACCCACTCTTGTTTTATTTTGCATAGTTTTTGTGTTTTGTTTTTGGTTTAGTTCCTTTTCCTCTTTTTATTGCATTTCATTTTGCTTCTGCTAAGTTGGACTTTAGAGGCCCCGCCCCCCCGCACCGTTTCTCACAGCCTCACCCTCTCTTCCTGAGAAACGCCTGCAGCCGGGAGGGCAGGGCATAGCACTCCGCATAGTGCGCCGTGCCAGGCCTCCTTGGGAAGCTGGATGTGCACCCACTGACTGTTGACGCCCTACCCCTGGGTGTTAGTAGAGACCTGCCCATCCAGGGTGTCAGCCATGGCGCCTGCAGGGCACCTGCAGAACGGGAGGAGATTAGAAGTGGCTGGGTGGGCTGGGTGCTGTGGCAGACTGTTGGGCACATGTCCCATCTGAGGCGGTGGCCACCATCAGCCCGTTGTTACTGTCGGGTGGAAACACAGGGTGTTCCCAGGGTGGCCAGAGCTGCTGTCTTACTGAGAGAGGCTGGCAGTGGCATCTAGCCTGTGGGGCCTGGGTTGTGACCTGGCCCCGACCCAGTCCCCGAACGGCACAGCAAGGAGACCTAGGCTCAGCAAGAGCAGGTGACTTTCCTGAGGTCACGTGGTATGTCCTGGTCAAGGCCAGAACTTGACCTCCCAGTCCTGAGCCCTCGCCCCACGGTGTCCCCTCACCTCTCCAGGTAGAAGGATGGAGTTTCTAAGACCCGTGAGCATTTTTTCTTTTCCTCCATTAATTCCTAATCTGTGGGGCCCCCATTCTCCCAGCCTCGAAGCAGCAGATACAAATTGTTAAGAGTGGAAAGATATTTGCATGACATTTTGGTAGAGTTTGCAGGCTTGGAGGTTTCCTTTGCTGCTCTGGACAGCTTTTCACTTCTGGGTTTTCTCGGACTTGCAGATGTCTTTCGCTTCTTCTTTTCTTTTTTCTGGTAGTGGCGGTGGGCCTGGTCAGAGCCTCTGCGTTTGAGCCCTGCTGTCCCCTGAGATGTGGCGTGAGGGGACCCCAGCGCTGCAGGGAAGCGCCCGATAGAGCAGCTCAGCTTCCTCGGCTTCCGTGGCACCTTGGGCAGAGAGGCCCTTGGACAGAGCCAGGAGTTGGGGCCGGGATCGGTCCCTCCTGGGGCTGGCTGAGTCGTCCTCAGAAACTGAGCGTCCTCTGCCGATCCAGCCCCCGCTGGTGACACCCTCTGCTCCCACGAGCCGCCTTTTTCTCCTTGCGGAGAGGACAGGCTGGCTTTCCAACTGCCCTGTCTCCTGTTGGGCCTCCACCAACCCCAAGTCACAGCGAGTGATGGATATGGCCACGTCTCCCAGTGCCAAGTCCCGCTTTGTTTTCACACTGTGGTTTTCTGGATCTGACTTCTCCTGGCTGGCGTGGAGTTGGAGGCGCCGTGTCCCAGGCTGTCCTCCCGTGGCTTCGCCGTGGACAGGGCCCACACCTCTGAGGCCCGACGGGCCTGCAGGCAGCCCGCCCCGGTGGCTCCCCCTCGGTGAAAGTGAGGTTGGAGGGGAGCGAGGGAGCTGAGGTGAGGGAGCCCGCCGAGAGCCTGGGTTCCCGTGCTCCGACATCCTCTTTTCTAGGAAGTCCTCACCTCAGTTCCTGCCTGTGAAACCACACGGGCTCACGGGGCGGATGTGGGGGGAAGGCCGCTCGCCTGGCTCTGGAGGGGCTTTCGCTGCCATATGCAGGGTGGCCCGGGCGCACCCCCTTCCTTCTCGGTCCTCAGTTTTTCTAGGGATTCCTCAAGGTCTGCCCGTGCTCAAGTGTGTGTTCTAAGAGCCTGATCTGGGGGAGTGTTTGTTTTCTACTGTGGCTGCTTCTGGAGGGGTCTGCAGACATGGTTAGGCGTCCACCAGTCCCAGTCCCAGCCCAGGACCAGGGACACAGGATGGAGAGGCAGGGAGCCGTGGTTAAATACGTGGCCATCGGAGCTAGACTGTGTGGCTTTGATATGCGACTCTACCTTAGTGGTCCGAGACCTTGGGCACGTGACCCCACCTCTGGCTGTGCCTCAGCTTCCTCATCTGATAAGTGGGAACAATCCATGCACTGCGTTTCACCTTCACCAAACTCAGGAGAGCCAGCAAAAGGAAGAACACCATGTCATGGCGAGCTTATCCCAGGTGACGTCCCAAGGCAGGGTCTCTTGCATTAGCATATATGTATTTTAGCTGCAGTGACAGGGACCCGATTAGCAGTGACTTCTGTGTATGTTTCTCTCTGCACTGGGCAGCCCAGGGGGAGCGCGGTGGCTCACTGCCATCAAGGCCCAGGTTCTGCCTCGCAGAAGTTTGTATTTCCTCCAGGGCATCCTCAGCTCAGCAGCCAGAGGGGTCCTTTAAAGGACAGGGTGAGGCCACAGCTCATAGCCCCTGTCCCCTCCCCCACACTCTTGGGAGGAAACCAGAGACCCCACCGTGGCCCCGTGTGGTCCAGCCTCTGCGCACCCCATTCTTCTCCCTGTGGCTTACTCTGCTGCAGCCTCACTGGCCCCTGGCTGTCTCCCGCTGCCCCCGAGCTTCTGCTCGTGCAAAGAGCGAGTGCTTCCCAGGTGTGTACTTTACCTGGAGGGGTGTTTCCTGCAGTATCGGATTTACCCCTCACCACGCCCACGAGCAGAACCAGACAGCCGGGTTCAAATCCAGGTCCCTCCTCTTATTTCCTGGAGGCCTCGGGCTGTCCCGCTGGGCCTCAGTCATCCCGTCTGTTAAGCGGGCTAATAATCGGAGCTGCCTCACCAGCACAGAAGAAAGGCTCAGTAGCTGTCAGCTGTGGCCATCCTCCTACCATCACCGCCATCATCATCCTCATCCTCATCGTCACTGGTTTTCAGGTGATGAAGCAGGCTCGGTGCAGAGGGTGACTGGCCCAGGGTCACCCAGCTGCCAAGTGTGACTGTGCTTGGAACCAGTGCACCTGAATGTCACCTCTGATGTTTTAAGGAGCAGAGAGATGGGGAGATTTTGGAACCATTGGGCACATCTGGGTCATGTGGCTAAAGAAACCTGGGTTTGCTGGCACGGTCCAGTCGGTGGAGTGGTTCGGCCTGAAAATCTTCCCCAACGTCTGCAGGCCCAGCTGCCCCCTTCCTCCTCAGTTCCTCCCTCGTCACCCTCAGCAGACGGCTGAGCCCTGGGGGCAGGGCTGGCCTGACCTTCAGTCCCGCCTGCCCGTGCCTGGGGTGGGGGACATCCATGGGTTCAGGGTCTTCACACTTCCCGCCCTGTCCCTGCGAAGGCAAAGGTATGGTGTTTGTTCTTTTTCATGTGCAGTTGGCATTTACTTATGTTAGTTTAAGGTGTACAGCGTGGAGTGGTCAGACATTTATATCATTCACGAAGTGACCCCCTGGTAAGCCTAGTTCCCACCTGACACCGTGCGTGGCATTCCAGTGTTGACTGTATCCGCTGTGCTGTGTTTTGCATCCCTGTGACTGTTTTGTACTTGCTGATTTGTACTTCTTAATCCCTTCACCTTTCTCACCCGGCCCCCCCAAGGCGAGGCATTTTCATACCCATTTTACAGATGAGAAAACAGCTGGACAGCGGTAGTGTCAGTGCCCACTTCTCTGACCTACCGATCTCTCTCTGTCCTATTTCTCTTCTCTCTCTCTCTCTCTCTCTCATTCATTCACTCCAGCCACACCACCTCCTCACCGTTCACTGTTACCTGCCACATGCGCTCCCACTGCGGACCCTCTGCATTTGCTGTCCCCTCTGCCAGGCACACTGTCCCCACAGACTGTTGCAGGACGCTCTCCTCTGCTTCACCCGGAGCTCTGCTCAGCTGTCGCCTCCTCAGAGGGGTCTTCCTGACCTCGCTGTTTGAAGAACACCTCCTTGCCTTAGACCCTCCTGCCCCCTCATTCTGATCTGTCTTCAGAGTATTTATCACTGCCCGACATTGAATTAAACACTTGATTCTTCTTTATTTTGGCTGATCTCCTCGATAGACTATGATACTCACCAGGTGAGGAATTTCTCTCTTGTTTTGTTAACAACTTTGTCCCCAGGTCCTAGAACTCTGCCTGCTGTGGAAGAGGAGCTCCAGGAACATTTGTTGAATGAATGAATGAATGAATGAACGAACGAATGAATGATGTTCCACAGCCCCAGATTGCACCGTTTGCACACGGCAGAGCTGGGGTTTGGCTCAGGCCGGGTGACCTGGAGGCGATGTCTGGCCCCCTCTGGGCTGAGGTCTCTCACTCCTGCCCTCACCTCTTCCCTAGGAGCTCGCCAAGAGGACCCCCGGCAAGCACCCCGACCACCCCGCGGTCCAGAGCGCCCTGCAGGCCATGAAGACCGTGTGCTCCAACATCAACGAGACCAAGCGGCAGATGGAGAAGATGGAGGCCCTGGAGCAGCTGCAGTCGCACATCGAAGGCTGGGAGGTGCGTCCGGGGCAGGAGGGGCCCCTGCTCGGCGAGGGGCCAGGGGAGTGGGCGGCCGCAGGAGCAGGGCATGGCCTGGGCACCAGAGCCAGCCCTCAGCGTGTTTCGTTTGGCCTGTGTGATGTTTGTAAAAGAAAATTGTTCAATGATTTTCCAGCTAAGTCCACATAAAAATCTATACTTAGAGTTTCTCTTGAAAAATCAGTAACACTGGGCCCCCGTTTTCTGTGACAGTAGCCACCGGAGCCAGCAGTTGTCCCCAGTCCCCACCAGTCCCCATTGCTCCCCAGTCATTCTCCGTCACACGTGGCCTTATCTGGGTGATTGCCCACAGGCCTGGGCAGGATTCTGGCTCTGCCACTCCCTTACTGGGTGACTTTAGGTCAACGTCTTAACGTCTCTGAACTTCAGTTTCCTCATTGATACCTGGCACATAGTAGGTACTCAATACATGGTAGGTATCGATATTATCATCATCATGCTCATTAGGGGATGGGATTCTTGAGACCTTCTGACTGTGCATAATTCATTCGTTTAAACCTCCACATCTTCTTCAGATTATTGTAGATTTCCTGCAAATCCGTAGAAGGAAATGGGAAAATCTGAATAAATGAAAACATCACTATCACAGTAAATACAGCTGGAATGGGAGATTAAGAGCAGAGATCAAAGCCTCTTTGGACCCAGCTTGTCCTCTGAATCATCTGCCTTTGGGCTTTCTTGCACTTGCTGTGTTTGGGGTTTCCGCTTCTTTTCCCTGTGTGGACGCATCTTACACGTGACTCGTCTCGAGTGAGAGGCTGCGGGTTTGGCCGCAGCGAGGAGTGAGGAGAGGGGTGGGTGTTCAGGGAAGAGGTGGGGACGGTGGGTTGGGGCTTGCTGTGTCTTCCATCCTGCTTCCCCCGGGCCTTCAGCTGCACCTCTCACACCCGCCGGTAGCGCAGGGTTGGGATGTAACTGGCCAAGATTTGACCCAGCTGCCTGACATTTGGAAGGCGCAGCGGGACGGAGGCCACCCTTACGTTGCTTTGCGGCACAGCACGGCCCTGGTCACGTTTAGCTGTCTGTGGTAGCATTCTCCGAGGGCCAGCTTCCAGCTTCCTGGGTGTCAGGAGGCAGGGTGTAGGTTTCCCTTTTGTCATTGGAGGTGTGCACCTAGCAGGACAGGGTGGCTTTGCAGCTGACGCTTGAGGCAATAGCTCCCGAGAGCCTGGCTGCAGCCAGGTTGGCATTTTCCTGGCGCACCCACCCGTTCAGGCAGGCGCCGTCTGGGGTCTCCCTTTCCCCACTGGGCAGAGGCGGCTGCCCCTGCAGGGGCAGTTCCGCGGTGTTCCCCGTTTGCTGGGAGCCCACCCGGGCCTGGATTCCTGCCTCTTCTAGTCCCTCACTGATCGAGGAAGCCCCCCCTTTCTTTCTGCTGAAAATACGTGGCTTGGTTTCTCTTTCCTGCACCGGAAAACCGCCTGATCATCACATATGTCTGTTAGGATGTATTCTGTAAGGACTCTTCTCTCGGCCTCATGATGTCAGGGCTCTGATCTGGTCTCTTGTCATCCCACTGGCTTTCTTCTCATGGTTCCAGGATGGCAGCAGCGCTGGGCATCACGTGTCATATCCAGGGCAGTGGGAGGGAGCTCCTCTCTCCAGTAGGGGAAAACCTTTTCCAGAAGCCCCAGAGAAACTTTCCCCTCACCTCACTGACTGGCATTGGGTCACATGGCCACTGTCAGCAAATGTGCCACCCTAAAGAGCAAATACTGTTGACATATATATAAGTATCTGTCTGTTTGGACGTGAGCTTCCTGGCAGCCAAGATGAAAAGAGGACACGTAAGTTACTTAACATTCGTTGTCGGAAAAGGAAGAAGTAGAGCACTTCTTCTGGGAGATGGAGTTTCCTGGCAACCAGCTGGAAAAGAAATTTCTCACATGGGCCCCAGTGGAGAGGGTATTGAGCAAGCAGTTTGGCAGCCAGAGCAGAAGTGATTTCCAGATTTCTTCTTCTGGTAAAGGCCCAGGGAAATAGGAACTAAGGGTCTTTGGGGCCCCTTTTTGTCGCGGGCAATTCTGCAATTTGAGAATGTCCCCTATTTTGATCAGTACAGCAGAAAAGGAAGTCGCCCAGAATAAGAATTGCCGGCAATTATTGAGCACCTGTTGTATGCTTCCACCACCAGAAGGGAGGGGGTGTTCCAGATGAGGAAACTGAGGCACAGGGACTTGGCTTTGAGGCCCAGCACTGTAACTTACGGACTGTCCTGCTTCAGGCCAGTGCATCCTGCTCTCGTGGTCCTCTGTCCCCCCGCCCCCCGCTTGTCTCATTTTAGTGCTAACACCTCCGAAGTTATCTCCCGGTGTCATTTTGAGGGCGAAGTGAAGTGCGGAACACAGAAGTGAAGCATGCAGTACGATGGTCTTTGGAAAATCTGAAGTGGTTTTCTGTGCACTAGAAGGGTTTTCAAATACAGTTTCATCCTCCAGGTAACTTGTGAAAATAGTATGTTTTAGCTAGAAAAAATAATGTTTAAGAGTGAGGCTACTTGCCCTGGCTTCATGCCACTGGTAGTTACGATCTCGGGGGACAGGATGAGTTAGGGTGTCGTTCATGGTGAATGATATAGTGCTTACCCGTCCGTCTTTCTGATACTCTCCGTGATAATTTCTAATCTTTTTGTTTGACTTGCTGCCAATCCGATTAGATGGCTCTTGTCTCGCTCGGAACACGGCTGGCAGGGGACTTGCTTTTGGAGGAGGGGGTGTCTCTGGGCCACTCTCTTGCTATGTGCTTGGGCTTTGCCTCATTAGTTTGATATCCGATCAGTGTTTTGGGGGAGGCTGATCCTCTGTAAGCTGCTTGTCCTTTCTAGTCGTGAGACTGGTTTCGTTCCAACCAGATAAATTAATCCATGAATTCATTGTGCTAAGCACAAGGAAATGGCAGTATGTCGCAGTGCACGAGCCTCCCCCTCCCTGTGGAGGGAGTCCTCTGCCTCAGTTTCCTCATCTGGAAAGTCTGGATAATGGCTGTAGCCCTTATGAGTCACTTGGGGATTCAGGGAGTGGATGCACGCAAAGCACTCAGAACAGTGATTTCTTTCTTGGCTCGGCGCGAACACTCAGTAAACATCGGATGAGCCACGGCAGCAAAGCAGGATCTCTTTCTTAATTGTTTTAGATGAACAAGCGTCATGCAACTTTGGCTGGAGCGCGCACCCAGCCTGGGCTGACCCCCCTGCAGTGGGGCACTCCGGATGTGAGCCCCCCACACCGGTGTGGGTGCCCCAGTGATAGAGAGGAATGTGTGCTACAGGGAAGAAATGGGGCACGCTCCCCTTGCTGCCTCCGGGGGCCTTGGGTTAAGAGCCCATCGGCTGCTCGCCCAGGAGGGGACAGAGGGAAACAGGAGCAAGGAAACAAAGCTGTTTAAAAAAAAAAAAGACCGTGAATAGAAATTCTTGTATGTTCTCCCACCCTGCCTCGGGCGTCTTTTGCTCCCAGGGGCAAGTGGTCTGTCCCCTTCTGAGACCCCTGCTCTTGACCAACGATTACACACAAACACCTTTCAGGTCACCTTCCAGGATGCAGCCCGGGGTTGCAGAGGTTGGTGGGTAGGACGGTGGGTCCACCTGCCTGGGTTCAAATCCCGGCGGGAACAAGTCCCTTCACTGCCTTGTGCCTCAGTTTCCCTGTTTGTAAAATAAGAGTTGCCCAGTGGAGTAACTGAGTTTGTGTAAGACACTTAGAACAGTGGCGGGTGTGCGGTCCGCCGCATGCCCCCATTAGCTTTGGTCATCGCTGCGTGTTACTACTTCAGCTCGGTGAAGTCTGCACTGTCTGTGGGAGGTCTGCAGCCCTGCCTGGTGGACGCTTTGGTGCTCGGCCTCTTCCCCGTGTATCTGATCCTTAGCACCACCCCTGACCTGGGTTCAAGGATTCTGGGGAGACCGAGGGCCAGCTGGGCTTCTCAGCAGGGCTGGGGTGGAAGGAGCACCCCCCGATGTACCCTTGGCATTTCAGATTCGGTGTGCTGGGTGGTCGTTGGCCAAGGCCGGAGAGCTAGCTTCGCAGGCTGGGCACGTTTCCCTTCTGTGGCCCCCTGACATTGACAGAGAGGTCAGGTCTAGGCCTGTGTGACCTTGGGGTTCTGGGCCCTGCAGATGGGCCAGGGCCCGGGTTCACATACAAGCAGCTAAAATCCCCCTGTGGAGCCTGGAGGGACTGGTGGGTAGGCACGAGTGGGGGGAGGGGAGGAGACGGGGCAGCACGTGGCCTTGAGGAACTGGGGAACTGCTGTCCGCTCTGAGCTGGCCCACGGGCCACTGCTGGAGCCTCACGACCCAGGGAGTCACACTCACCTGGTTTGCAAGGATGTTGGGGTCCAAGGGCTCTTCGGTAGGGGAGCCCCTGGCCCTGGTGCAGCAGGCTTGCTGTCTCGCTGGGGTGCCAGGTGCGGCCTGCAGCATCCAGGCTGTGATTCCTGCCTGCCCCTGGTTGCCTGCTGCCGCCCGGGGCTGCACAGCTTGTGACCACGAAGCAGCCGCTTTCCCAGGACCCTGCATGGGCCCAAGAGGTATCTCTGGCACTGTTGGGTTGAAGGAACTTTCTGTGCCCAGCTGGGCCACGGGCACAGGGCAAACCAGCTCTGAGAGCAGCAAGGTAACTGCAGTGGGTGCTCACCCAACAGCCTGGTTCCTGAGTTGTCAAAACCAGTTCCCTCACTGGGTCTCAGAATTAATTGAGTCAGTAGATCTCACTGGGGTCTGACCTCCTTGTTCTGGGTGTTGAGTGTTTGGGGAAGGAGGTTCTGCGAACAGTCCTCCCTCTTTTATCCCCATGGTCACGTCCAGGCAGGGACAGCATCGTGTTTCTCCCTTTGTTTCTCCCTTCGCTGCCATCAGCAGGCCCGTGGAACGCATCTCCCTTAGGACGCTGCTTTTACGTACTGTCCCTCGGGCCTCCGTGTCAGAAGCCCCCGTGGCCCACCTATTGATGGGGCCTGCGTCCTTGTCTGGGTGTGTCAGTTAAAGTGTGCGGTTAGCTGCTATAAGGAAGAGAGACAGTGGCTTCAATGAGATAAAGGCCAACAGCAGTGCAGGCTGGGGGTGGGGCCGCTCTGCTCCACTGGGACCCAGGTTCCTTCCCCCGCCTGCTACAGTATTCCACCAGCACTGTGGCCGTCTCCCGGCCTGTGGCAAGAAGGGAGGGAGAGGAGGGGGAGCAGTCTTCCTTCAAGGAAATGATGTGGAAGTGAGGCACACTGGCCATAATTTCGTCACAAGGCCACACCTGGCCCCAGGGATGCTGGGGATGGAGCCTGGGGCTGGGCAGCCAGGGGCCAGCTAAAATTCCGTCCCTGTGGCAGAAGAGGAGCAGGGATTTTGGGCATGGCCAGGGGCTGCCTCGTCTGGCATTCTGTGCCCTCCTAGATCTGTTTCTAGTTTCCTCTCCCTTGGCACTTGGGGGTCTCTCTGCCCCCGCCTTGGTCCCCGCAGAGCCCCAGACAGGTGTGTATGGTCCCCAGCTCTGAGGATTCTTCCCTGCAGGGACCTCCCCCACCCCCCACCCCCGCCCCAGCCTCTTTACTTTAGCCCTCCTGCCAGGCCCGTCTCACTCCTCCCTGATGCCTTTCCTGACCACAGCGCCCTGCACCTCGTGCAGTTCAGCGAACTTCATGCTCTCTCAGCACCTCACCCTCCCCCACCCTCCCTGGCCCTCGTCACTCAGAGAGATGACCAGCTAGTTTGGGAACGGTTCCCAGCGAGAGTCACATCCGTAGCTAGGGTGAACGCTGCCAGAATCCTGCTTTCATGGCATTCACATTGCATTTGTCACCTGTTCTGCAGCATGTATTGAGCACCTACTCTGTGCCAGACCGTGTGGTAGGTACTGGGAATACAATGGCGAATGCTTGGTGAAAATGTTTGATAATGTTTCCTGTGTTTATGGAAGAGGGTTCTCGAGGGCGGGGGAGATGGACTAACAAGTCGAGACATAAATAAACACGGAGAAAGGCAAAGCGAAAAACCCAAAAAGAAAACTAGGTGCTGACTGGGGCTGTGTGACCGGGTGAGTCCTTTCGCTTCCTGAGCCCCGAGTGCCTCCTCTGTGAGGTGGTCACCTCTGCCTGCCGTTCCCAGCGTCGCTCTGGCGGGCTCAGTGGCTGGAAGCCACCGATCGGCCTGCACCGGTGTTCTGTCTGCTCACAGCTATGCCTGCAGCGGCGCACTTAGGTTCTGGGGTGTGAGGGAGGCAGTGGGGGTGTCTGCCTCTGGGAGGGAAGGGGACGTCCCCAGGTGTCCGGATCTGCCGGCTCATCCACTGTGCCTGTGTCACCCCCCAGGGCTCCAACCTCACGGACATCTGCACCCAGCTCCTCCTGCAAGGCACTTTGTTGAAAATCTCCGCCGGCAACATCCAGGAGCGAGCCTTCTTCCTCTTCGACAACCTTCTTGTCTATTGCAAGCGGAAATCCAGGTGAGTTGCCGGCAGGGCAGGGCTGCGCAGGTGGGCCAGGCAGCTGGGGTTGGATCAAACCCTGGCAGTTTCTCGCGGGGACAGGGTCCCTCTGTGGCCCTCCTTTTCTCTTCTGGGCTTTGTTCCAGATCAGTACTGTTCCGTAGAACTACAGTGTGAGCCACGTAGGTTATTTAAAACTTAAAGTGGTGATTTGAGACAGCCACATGAAGTGAAAGGAAACCAGTGAGCTACATTTAAAGAATATATTTTATTTATCCCAGTATGTTCTCAAATGTTATCATTTTAACATAATCCACTGTAAAAATAATTATTAAAGAGGTATTTTTCATTCTTTTAAAAGATTTTACACTGAATCTTTGAAGTGTGGTATGCATAGGATGGGGCAAAAGTAGGTTTACAATGGTGAGTATGCGAAACACAGAGTGATTCCCGTACTATTATTTATTAATTATTGTATTACTTTCCATGCAAACAACGGCAAACCTACTTTTGCTGCACCCGGTGTGTTACACCCCCCACATGTCTCACTTTGCACTAGCCACGTTGTAAGTGTTCAGTAGCCACGTGTGACCGTGGCTGCCATATTGGACTGTGTAGGTTGAGGCAGTTGTGGAAGGTTTTATTTGAAAAGATTTTATTTCTTTATTGTTGGGTAACGAGGGAGGGAGGGAGAAAGAGAGGGAGAGAAGCACTGACATGCGATAGATGGAAACGTTGATTGGCTGCTGTTTGCATGTCCCCAAGTGGGGACCTGGCCTGCAACCCAGGCATGTGCCTTGACCAGGAATCAGACTGACCACCTTTTGGTTTGTGGGACAATTCCTAACCCACTGAGCTACACCAGCCAGGGCAATCATGGAAGTTTGAAAGTTGTTTTTTTTTAGATTTTATTTATTTATTTTTAGAGAAGGAGGGAGAGAAACATCAATGTGTAGTGGCTTCTCGAGCACCCCCTACTGGGGACCCAGCCCACAACCCAGGCATGTGCCCTGACTGGGAATTGAACCGGCAACCCTTTGGTTCCCAGGTCAGCACTCAACCCACCGAGCCACACCAGCCAGGGCTTTGTGTCCCCAGCATCCTGTGATTCTAAGATCCAAGGTAGAGGGTTTGAGAGGAGGGGGGGTCTCTTCTATTGTTAAACTTTTCGAGGGGAAGGATAGTACCTTCATCACCTCTGTGTCTTTCACTGGAGCTCCTTACACTTTGTAGAGTCTAGGAGTGGGTGGGTGGGGGAGTGGTAGACAGACGCACGTGTGTGTGTGTGAGTGTGAGTGTGAGTGGGGGGATGTACGGGCGAAGGAGAGGAGGCACGGATGGGCAGTTGGAAGTTTGGGAGATGAGTGGGTGGAGGATGAAGGGAGGCAGATCGGACAGGTGTATGAATTGACTTAGGAGCAGGTGAGTGAGCAGGTGAGGGGGTGCGCGGCTGAGTGGGCGGAGGAACAGGAGATGGCTGGCTGGGGGCGTGAAGAGAAAGTTGGGGGAGCGTATGGATGTTTGGGTGGTTGGAGAAATGGATATGGATACCTGATGAGCTGGCAGAGGTATGCTTAGGTGAGTGGTGCATTGGGGCCTTACTACATGGTTTGTGGAGTCAAGGGGTAGATGGATGGACGGGAGGGTGGGTGGGGATGGAGGTTGGAGGTCATTGGATAGACGGTCAGGTGGATGTGTGTGTTGATGGACAGATGATGGATGGCAGTGGTCAAGGCAGCTGAACTCTGGTGTGGAAGGTTGGATCATTGGATGATGGAGCGGGTGGATGGATGGATGGTTGACTGGAGAGAGGGAAACGTAGGAGCCAGAGGGGTGGGGGCATGAGTGGGTGGGTGGGTGGGTGGGTGGTAGACTGAGAGATTCCTGTCTTTTAGTCTTTTTGCTCAGCGGGTAGAGGGCTGTCTCAGTGACCAACACGGCCCTTTCTGACTCCTGCTTCCTGTCACTTTGTGTTGGGGACGGAACAGCGACCCTCCAGAGGCTTTACTCCTTTACCTAACGAGAGCCACGGCTCCGGGGAGGCGCAGACTCTGGGCCCTGCTCTCCGCACCACCTCCAGCCTCCTTTCTGGTCTGGGCACGGGGTTTACTACGTGAGCCTCGTTTTCCTCGTCTCTTCTGCTGGCCACCTGGTGTCGCGGGGAGGGACTTCCCCCAGGAGGAATGATGGGCGTTCCATGCACCTGCGTGGGCCTCCCTCTCCTTGTCTTCCTCTTCCAGCCAGAGCTCTCTGAGCCTCAGTTTTCTCTTCTGTAAAATGGGGGTGATAAGCCTTTCTTCCAGTGGTGTTTGGGTGAGAGCCGAGTTCCTCATAACTGAAACCCTGCTCAGCGATTTCTCTACATCTGTGACTTTGTCTCTCTCTGCCTCAGTTCCCTCACCTGTAGAACAGGGTGAACTGTCGTATGCACCTCCGAGTCATTGTGCAGAATGAATGTGTGGAGGGTGCCTGGCACACAGCAAGGGCACGGAATAAGGGGTACCTGCTCTTGCTGTTCTGTTGACCTCCGCACACGTTGGGGTTCTGCTCAGTGCCATCCCACAGGTGCCGCACCTGCCACATAGCAGGTGCTCCAACCTCAGGCTCCTCCCCCCGCCCTTTCCTCCCTGTTCTGGGGCTCGGGCTTTCTCGTTAGAGGCCTTGGTCTCCCTCTTTCGCCGCCTGGCCGCGGCTGGATCGGCCTGTCTCCTCAGCTGATTTTTACACCTGCCCACTCCGCTAGGTCTGTCCCACGTCCTCCTGTCCCCCCGTCAGTGTCGCCCTCTCCTTCCGCCTCGCTTTTCTCACCTGTTCCCACTGGGCCCATTCTGAGAACCCTTCTTTGCCAGTGCCCGGGTCACTGCCAGCCCCGGCCCCCCGCCCCCCCCCCCGCCGCCACCCAGCCTGGGCTGTGTGAAACAGGTGCTTCTCCCAGAGCACTGGGGTTTAGAAAACACGGGGTTTCCTCCGGCCTCTGACCTGCTCCCGGCTTTGGCCGAGTTTGCTGGAGTTAGCTTCGGGTACCCCAGTTCCGGCCCATGCTTCATGGCGTGGTCGTACCTGTCGGAATCACAGCAGCCGGTCCTGACCTTCTGGACCCCAGGTGGGCCTCCTAAGGCTGTCTTGTGGCCGCCACGGGCTCGCCGAAGGCCGGTCCCTCCTCAGTTCTGCACGCGAGTTGGGCTGGTGGAGCGGGAGGGCACATCTGCCTTTTGCGAGAACCTGGCCGGTGGCCAGCGTTCCTGCCTCTGGGCCGGAGGCCCCAGAGGGACGGGTCAGTGGTGGATGGAACAGCTGGCCCGACTCTGATGTGGTCACAGGAAATGCCTGGCGCAGCGAGGTGTCTGCCAGCTGTTTTGTCTTCTCCTGGGTCATGCAGGGCACCGCCTGTCCTGGACGCGGGTCAGGGAAGGTCTCTGACTCAGTATTTCTGGTCTAATTCAAAAGTAGAGGCTTCTTGGATGCCAGAGTGGAGGGGAGTATTTTAAAAGCCTGCTGCCCCGTTCTTCAAAAGGGGAATGAACTCAGAGGAGCTGAGTCTGGTAGGTATCAACGGCCTTTTTAGCGTCTGCAAGGAGGCAGCAGCAGGCAGTGGTTAAAGATGCAGAGGCCTGCCGCCGACCAGCTGTGTGACCTTGGGCAAGGGATGCCAGCTCTTGGTGCCTCCGTTTTCCTATCTGTTAAATGGGGATAAAAGTCCCATCGGGTTGTTTTTAGAGATTAAGTAAAATCAAACATGTACAGTGGTTAGAATAGGCCTGGCACGTGTGCATAAAGTAGAAGAAACATAAATCCTTGCGTTCACTTGGGTGTCTCACACACAACTCACACAAACTGTGTGTAAAACAAGATGCTCTATCTTCAGCACAACTCCTGCTCCCGCCTTTTCCTCCCCGAGGCTCCTCCTCCCCGGTCTGCGGCCCCAGCAGGAGCTCAGACTGTTAGCTGCCCTTGGTTCTGATCCACTCCACCTCGCCCCCACCTTCTTCGTCTGTCATCAAACCTTGGCCAGAACCGGGGCGAAATTTCCGCAAACATTCCGGGAGGAAGGTTGCTTCTTTGTGTTTGTAAATGATTGTAAAGTGTGTGTGGAAACACAGAAATGGACAGTTTTGGAGGCTGGAGCTGGAGGACTTGCACCACGGACACCAGGCTTCCCACAAAGCTGCAGAAACTGAGAGGTGGTCTCGGGGGTAAAAAGAGGCAGGTAGGCTAATGGCGTAGGATTGCGAGTCCAGCAGTAGACCCTCATGTGAGTGGCCGTTTGCGTGTCAACAGAAACGCCAGTGTGGTTCAGCAAACGGCGCTGGGTCAGTCTGACATCCAGTGGGGAAAGCGAGCCTTGACCTTCTCCTCACAAAACACACACACATCGGCTTCAGACAGATCGTAGGTTGAGGTGTGCAGGGTGGGACAACAAAGCTTCCAGAAGAACGTACAGGAGGCTATCTTCCCGAGCTGGAGGGAAGCAGAGATTCCCTAAACTGGACGAAAAGCATGGTTAGAGAGGAAAAACAAAGCCCTCAGACTGCACTGCGATTAAGAGGCCACCCAAAGACACCACGAGGAAGGCAGAATGGAGAGCGGCAGACGAGGGGGAGGCCTGTGTGCTCCGTGTGGCTGACGAAGGAAGGACCGTCCAGGGTGGGTGGAGAAGTCCTGTGAACCAAACTTGCGGCCTGCAAAACCAAAAATGTTTACTCTCTGGCCCTTTTCAGAAAAGGTTTGCCGACTCCTGCTGTAAATTACTAACGAAAAGACAGACTAGCCGACGGAAAAACGGTCAAGGGACAGTCATTTCACCCACAGACACGAGGAGGTGCTCGGCCTCATGGCTTGTCAGGGAGGGACACGTGAGATGTTGACCAGGACACCTGGGCGCACCCAGGGGAGTCGCCGGAGTGGAGACTGAATACCAGCTGGGGAGGATGTGGAGCCACTGGAGTGCACCCCCCCCCCCCAGGGGCAGGGGCGGGAGAGTTAATACAGCGATTCTGGAGGGCAGCCCGGACCTGTCTGGTAGAGCTGATCAAGTGCATTTCCCACAACCCAGTAGCTCCGCTGCCTGGCAGGTGACCCAGCGTGATGCGCACGCTTGCTCCTCGTCACACACACACACAGGACAGGCCCAGCAGCCCAGACTGGACACCCCCACCCCGCAGACGTCCTCACCCTCGCTTTGTGATCCCGTGTTCGGGGAGTTCACTCAGGCACAGCGGCCCTCGGGCTGGTACGGCAGGATTGCGGCTGCCCCTGTGAGGCGGGGAGGGGCCAGGTGACTGCAGGAAGGCGTGGTGGGGAGCCGTGGGGCTGCTAAGATGTTCGTACAGGTGTGTTCACCTCGTAAAGTCAATTGAGCCTTGTGCTTCTTCGGGCATTTTGTCTGTGTGGATCTCACACTTGAATTAAAAGTTTGTGAAAATAGGTAAAATGTGTGCACACACACACATTTGCAGGGATTGTAGATACGTGTGCACAAACCGTCCCCCCCTTCTGGCTCTTCCCGGTCCCCACTCGCCCACTGATAGGCTGTTTCCCGCAGGCCACCAGCGTGAGCCTTTTAAAACTTAAACAAAAGCAAGTTATTTCAGGTCGGACCCTTCAGGGGCTTGTCTCACATGCACAGTGCAAGCCCACGCCCACAGGGCCCACAGCATCTGGCGCTGTGGCCACTCTGGCCCCTTCCCCACACTCCCCGCGCCCACGCAGCCTAGCCATTCCGGCTTCCTCGCTGCTGCCTGCGGCACGGCCTGCCGTGGCGCCTGCGTCCTCTACCTGGGATGTCCCCAGGTACCCCTCTGGCTTCCTCCCTCACCTTCCGTGGGTCTTTGTTCCAATGCCACCTCTTCAGGGAGACCTTCCCTGGCCCCCTCCCCTGCCCCAGTTACAAATCGCTCCCCTCCACCCTCCCTATCCATCTTCTTGCTTTGTTATTACTTTTGCAACCTTTATTATTTTTTAAAGCCATAAATGTTTTATTTTAATTAAAAACATAAACATCGCATCATTAAACACTCTTTTCACATAGAGCCAAGGCCTCTTCTTCGAGGATAAGTTGGCTCTTAATGCAAAAGTGGTTTCCCTCTATTCAGTTTTTCTGGAACATTCAGCTTCTTTTTCAGAGAGGCGACTCCTTTTCCGCATGCGTTTGTCCTCAGCGTATATGCAATTGAGTTTGCCCAGCTACAGCGACAGGTGCTCATGAAGCAGACAGGAGCGGGACCAGACACAGCTGGCCCTCAGGGAACGCCACCACCCACCTGGCGGAGCAGACTGCAGGTGGCCTTCGAGTTCTCAGGGCTCGTTCCCTGCTTCCTGTTAACCACAGCGTTCGGCCCTTCGGATAGAACGGGTTTGACTTCTTTGCTTAGCCTCTGTCTTTGTCTCCCCTCCCCCTTATTGGAAGAGGAATTTTCAGAGGCATTGCTTTTTTTTTTTTTTTATTCATCACCGCAGCGCCAGCACCTAGAAGAGTGTGCCTGGCATCCAGTAGGCGTTTTCTGAGCGCTTGCTGAATGCGCGGGTGCGTGACTGCCCTCGTTCCAACTGGGTATTCTCCCGCGGGAAGTGCTGGTCAGGTGTGTGCTGAGCGATTACGTGGGTGAGCCGTAGGACTCACCCGAGCAAACGAATGAATGGTGGGGGGGTGGATGTAGGCCAATGGGTGGATGGGCTGCCTACTTTGAGCTTTCTTGCCCCCGGTCTTATTTTAGGAAGTACCTGTTTGTTAGACACTTCGAGAGCCCTTAACCCATTTTCTAGCCCAGAAGAATTGCTTGTTAGTTTGTCATTGATGTATCTTGTTAGCTGAAAAGTAGCTCTGTGAGACCAGCAAGGCCGCTAGCTGATTTTCCAGCTGCGGGAACTGTAGCTGGGCGTGGAGAAGTCACCCAGCCACTGGCCAGAAGCCCGTGCCTGGGACCCCGGTGCCGCGCCCCTCTCGTCCCTGGCGCCTCTCCGCGTTGCCGCTCTTCCCCGCTGGGCTTTGCTGAAGAGAGCTGAGCCCCCGTGGGGTGAGGCGCGGGGGACACTGACTTCCCGCTGTCTTTCAGGGTCACCGGGGGCAAGAAATCCACCAAGAGGACCAAGTCCATCAACGGCTCCCTCTACATCTTCAGGGGCCGAATCAACACCGAGGTCATGGAGGTGGAGAATGTGGAGGACGGGACAGGTAGGCCCGACCCCGGGCCCTGCCCGAGCCCAGCCCCCCGCCCGGCCCCCTGGCACACGGTCTGTTCCAGCTGGTTCTTCCTTTCATTGGAAGTGGAACCTACCTGCAGAAAAGTGCCTAAAACTGGGGCACACAGAGTAAATACCGTGTTTTGCCGTGTGTAATGCGTACTTTTTTGCCTACATTTTTGAGGGAAAAATAAGGATGCTCATTATATGTGGGTAGTGCCTGAACTACCTTGTATCTGTTCGTGTGTTTTGTAATTATTTGTTTCATAAACTTTCTTGTGCCATAGTATGTTCAAAATAAATGCTGAAATTCCTTTATAATACAAAAAAAAAACAAAACAGGTATCCAAATACAAATAAATAAAATATTGAACTAAAAATTAAAATGAAAAAAAAATTTTTTCCTTGGAAGTTTGGGCCAAAAATGTGGGTGTGCATTATACATGGCAAAATACGGGGCCCAGGCAAGTCACCATCCTGGTGAACAGGTGAAATGCTACGTGTGCCCCGGGAGCCCCCACCCGCCAACCCTGGTCACGGCCCCTCCTCCCCCTCGGAAGTAACTACATCCATGACCATTTTGTGATGGTCATGTTCTTGCTTTTTTAGATATTTTAACCTCCTAAGTGTGCATTGCTAAATATTTTGATCCCAATTTCAGTGTTTTAAAATTGTGTCTAAATGGTTATATGTATTTAATAGCTTTAAGAATGTGTTTATATTTACTTATTTAGTATCTTCGTATGTAAATGGTCATGAGTATCACACATTCTTCTGCATCTTGCTCTTCCACTCAACCCCGTGCTGGTGAGATGCATTTGTGTTTCTGCACGTCCTGGTTATTAGCACTCTCCGGCTTGCTGGTTTCCACCGCCCCATAATGTTCCCTTGCACGAACAGCCCACAGTTTACCCTTCCCTTTGGGGATGGACCCTTGGGTTATTTCCCCTGTTGACTAATATGAGCAGTGAAGCTGGGAGAATTCTCATGTTAGCCTCTTGATCTTGTCTAGGGCAGGGCTTCTTTAGGGTTTTGGCCCACAGACCCCTCTGCCAGCCTCATGCAACCTGTGGCCCCCTCCTCAGGGTCAGGGTGCAGACAGTACTTTGAATTGGCTTCCCTGAATAATGCCACCCTGTTGTCAAAGAGGTTTGCTGGTCCCAACCGAGCCAGTAGCGCTTGAGGGCCTACGACCTGGTGTTGTCCGGCTTGCACTAGGGTTTCAAGTAGCCCGAAGGCCCGGATGAGCCGGGCAAGGAGGCAGGGAGGCAGGGACATGTTCCTGGGCTCCGGGCAGGTGTCTCCCCTTGAGTCACTCCTGCATTTGTGCCTGGACTGCGAGGTCCGGAAGCCCCTGTCATGGAGGGCTTGGGAGGGGCCTCTGTTTGTGGGTCTCCCTTGCCCATCAGTGAAGAGCCAGGAGAGGGAGCGAGCATTAGAAAGGGTTGAGTGTTCAACTCTCAAATCCTGATCCTGGCCACGCCGCCATGCTCTGTCTGGAGCCGGAGGGCTGGCCCCGCCCCCTCGCTCACAGGCGTGTGGTCGGGAACGGTCAGGGTGGTGTGGCTGAGTCTGCTGACCCACCTCTGCCCGCCTTTGCCAGCGGATTACCACAGCAACGGCTACACTGTCACCAACGGCTGGAAGATCCACAACACGGCCAAGAACAAGTGGTTTGTCTGCATGGCCAAGACGGCGGAGGAGAAGCAGAAGTGGCTGGACGCCATCATCCGTGAGCGGGAGCAGCGAGAGAGTGAGTGGCTGCCCCGCCCCCCGGCCCAGTCCCCTGGAGACTGGAAGCTTTGGGAGCCTTTCCTGGGACCCCTGGGGTGTGTGGGGGGTGTTCCGCAGGCTGGTCACTTCTGCAGAGTGAGGGCTGGGCCTAGGGAAGGAGCATAAGGTCCTTTCTAGAAAAGTCAGAGCTACAAGAAGCAGGTCCTGGAAGGGGCAGCCAGCTCTGGGACTGTGTTATAGCTGGGTGGTCTCTTAGATCACCCGAGGCCAGCTGGGTTAGCCCACTAGAGAGATGGCGAAGCTGAGGCCCAATGGGAGGGACTTGCCCAAGGTCATGTCAATGTGATTGATCATCCTGGGATTCTTGGCACCCTTCACCTTGAGGTTTGGTAGCCAAGATGTTCCCTACATACCTTTTCCCCTCCCTGGTTCTACTCCCTTCCCCTGGGGCTCTCGGTGTTAGAGACTTGCTGAGTGTGCCCTGGGGAGGAGGGTCCTTGGGGGCTGCCCGTCCCTGTGGTCCGAACCTCTTTGGGCCCAGGTACCTGTGAGGCAGCCTCCGTAGGAAGTGCAGGGCTGGGCGTGACCCTCGGGTGAGGCTGGGGCACACACGGGCCCGTTGTGCAGGGACCACCAGGCTGGGAGAGACGAGGCACAGTGTGTTTAGGGTGAGCCACTCCAGCTGCCCGGGCCCCAGCGGTGGCGTCCTGTGCGCAGGGACGCGAGTTCCTGCTGTGGGGGGTGGTGACGCTGCTGCCCAGTGAGGTTTGCATTTGGCCCTGCTTGGCAGTTTGACACATGACCCTGAAATCCCTCCTGACCTCTCCCTGAGTTGTGCCGTGGACCTCTCACGCTCACCACGTCTAATTGAACTCTTCACTCCCATCACGTCTTCTGTTCAAACCTGCTCATCGCAGCACCTGCCCCGTCTCAGGAAGCGGCTCCTCACCCCTCTCCCGAGCTCAGATTCAGACTCGTGGTGTCTGACTTCCGCCTGCTCACCCAGTTCAGTAGATCAGGTCCTTTTAATTCTGCCTCCCGCACCTGTGCCAGGTCCCTCCACTTCTCTCCTGCGCCTGCTTCTCCCCGAGCGCAGGGGGCGGCCACTTCTCAAGAAGATGGGCCCAGCACGATTGGATTCATTAATTTTATCTTTTTCCTAGAGAAGCTAGACATCTGGATTTTAAGATGGTATTTTTTTTTAAAATTTTAAATATTACGTTAAAATTTATTGAAATGCCATTAGGCCAAAGAAGCTACTGAATTTGGCCCCTGGGTGTGACACTGGAAACTGATCAGGGCTGGGTGTGTGGTCAGGGCTGGGAGGGGCCGGGGCGTGGCCTGGCCTGGGTGGGGCAGGCCGGTATCTTTGTGGTCGGAATCAGAGGCTGTGGTCAGGGCCCAGCTAACGTGATCGTGAGTGGCCTGTGGCCCGAGGGGGTCTTGGCTGCAGCAGCCGGGGTGTTGTCGAAACCCTGACCTCAGGGCGGAGTTTCCAGAGGTGGTGGCACGTGCCGTGGTCAGGAGCAGAGACCTGGAGCCGGACTTCCTGGGTGCAAACCCCGGTTCTGCCTCTGCTGGCTGGGTACCTGTGTACAGAGGGCTTCGCTTCTCTGGGCCTCAGTTTCTTCATCTGTGACTCAGGGATAAGGGTGCTTGCTTGTAGGTTTCCTGAGGATGAAGTGGCCTATCGCAGGCGCTCACAGCACTTTCTGTGACTGTTTGCCATTCCTGTTGTTGTTAGGAGTGGACAGGGTCCGAGTGGACAGTGTGGGGCAGTGCTCTGGGGCCTGTGTGTTTTCTAGAGAAACGGGGAGGTTTCCATCCCTGGCTGGAAGGAAGCTCTCAGCAGGCTTTCTGAGAAGCTCTGAGTTTGGAAACCTATCCTCAGAGTGAAGGCTTCAGCCAGCCTAACTGCTTGTTATCCTGGGACTTAACATCTCGGGGCCTCAGCTTTGCCGTCTGTAAAATGGGGGAGATAAGCCACCCTCCCCTAAAGGGTTCTTTCAAGGAGCCTAGGACAGTGACCACAATGCAGTGAGTGCTTTGTACGTGGCTGCTGGCTGTGGGAGTAGTGGGGGACAGCTGGGGGCAGCTCTCAGGAGCCGAGGGCCTGCCCCTGGGCGACCCCCTCCCCCGGGCCGGCGCTGTCCCCGGTGCTGACCGTGCCTTCTCCATAGGCCTGAAGCTGGGCATGGAGCGGGACGCCTACGTCATGATTGCGGAGAAGGGGGAGAAGCTCTACCACATGATGATGAACAAGAAGGTGAACCTGATCAAGGACCGCCGGAGAAAGCTGAGCACAGTCCCCAAGTGCTTCCTTGGCAAGTGAGTGGCCGGATCCTGGCTTCTGCGGGCTTCCTGGGTCTGGGCCCGAGGCTGGAGGTTGGAGGTGGGCGGAGCGTCTGTGCCCACGTGGCTCTTCCCAGCCCTGCCCCTCCCCACTGGGAGGAGCTACTACCGCACCCTGAGTCCTTGCGCAACAGCCCTCGTAGGAGGTCCAGAAGGATCTCGGGTCCCCGTATCAGCCTTGCAGACCTGTGTCACCATAACTCACTGCAAATCATCAGTTTTCTATTGTGACTGTGTGCACACGTCCACGTAATATGTAAATGAAGCTGAAGATTCGCTAGACTTCCTGTGCTTGATGTACTCTGAGAGTACCTGTTCTGTTTTTCTATTTGCTTCCTCTCCTCTCCTCTCCTCTCCTCTCCTCTCCTCTCCTCTCCAGTCTACTCAAGTTATTTCTTTATTCATTTCAAAACTAATCCTGAGCAAGCCCCATGAAATTGATTTCACAAACCACTAATGGGTTGTGCACCACGGATGGAAAAACACGCTGCCCTAGCGTTCGAGGAGAGAGACGCCACTGTAGATGTTTCCGGGGGAGGGGTGTTGAACGCAGAGGGTCGGTGGCGAAGGCGGTGGGAGGCCTGGGAGAGCGCACGCAGGACCCTGCGTCAGTCCGCTGGGGCTGCCGTGACAACGGCAGCGTGGGCGGCGTCAGCCACAGAAATCCATCCTCTCGCAGTGCCGGGGGCTGGACGCCTGAGAACTCGGTCTCCCCGCCAGGCCTCCCTTCCCGAGTTCTGTGTGAGGGGGCGGAGGGGGAGGGTTCTGTAGGCTTTTCGGTACTTCGGGCCTCCAATTCCTCTGTTTGGGAAACACATTATTTCCTACTAATAAAACACCTTACCCCCACCTGCATTTTATAAACAAGGAGCAAAGGGGTGAGAGCACAGGGGTGTCCAGATTGGATCTCAAACCCAGGTTTCATTCGCCTGGGGTGGGGCATTCACCTGGGGATTGGAAGGGGCAGAAGAAAGGCAGTCAGGCTGTTTTTGGGTCCTACTGTGTGCTGGACACGGTGGTCGACACTGGAGCGGGTGGCAGAGTGCCAAGACTTCCCGGCCTCATGGAGCTGTGTCCGACACAGGGGAGACATTTGCTTGTGAAGCAGGGACTTTATTTAGGATTTATTCACTTATATCTCCCCTACTTCTCAAAAGCTTTTGGAGAGGCTCTGAGTAAAAGCCACTGGGTTATTATAGTGCCATAGGCCAGGCGAGAGGTGACTTGGATGAGGGCACTCCCGGTGGAGATGGGGGAAGATGGTCGCATTCCGGGTTATGGTGAAGGTGACGGCCTTTGCTCATGGGGTAAGAACAGGGGCAGTTGCAGACCGTGAACCCCAGGAAAGCTGGAGTTGCTGCTTGCTGAGAAGGGGAAGGGGCTGGAGGGAGGGGCAGGTGGCAGGGGGCGAGAGGAGAGCTCAGAGGCTCCATTTGGACCGTTGCTCTGAGACTGTCAGTCACCGGGATGGAGGTATTGACTTGTTAGTTGGAAATAAAACCTTCACTCGGGGAGACACATCCGGGTTGGAGATCTGCGTGCAGGAGACATGGTGGTTAGCTGGCCTTCAAGGCCACAGAGGCCGAATGGAGTCTGGAGGGGTTTGGGGAGAGAGACGAGGCAGGGCCTGGGGCCTGGGGCCTGAGGGCCTCGGGAGGGGGGGCCAGTGAGGGAGTCTGAGAGGGAGCCACTGCGGGGCGGGGGAGTGTGCTGCTTGGAGGCCCCAACAAGTAAGATGCAGAGACCGTGGGAAAGAGGAGCTGAGGTTTGGACGTGCTAGGTTGGAGTGCCTGGTAGACAGGTGGGCATCGATGATGGGCAGGCCGCTGGGGACTGAGTGTGGGCCTGGGCAGACTGGTCGTGGCCCGAGGCTCGTGTTTGGCAGGGCAGCAGGCAGGGGTGCGGGGGTGGTTGGGCCTCTGAGGGGCGACCAGGATGCCCCGGATTCGGGCTGCCCTATTGCCCTCAGGGGTCAGCCACGCCAGCGCCGAGCTCCCTGGGTGCAGAGGACACGTGGGGAGTGGGGAAGGGACAGGCTGGCTGGTCTCCCTCAGTTCATCAGTAATCCCTGGGAAGAAAAGATGTTTTCCCCCCCCGGGAGGGGCCTTCTTCCGGCCCCCCGGGGTTGGAGGACCTCCCCGCCTCCTGCCAGAGCCATCTGAGAACACAGTCCAGCCGGATGGGATGACCTTCTGTGATCAGAGCTCCGGCGGAGTGTTCCGTCTCCTCAGGAAGGATTAGGGCGATTTCTTTCACTGCCCGCCTGAAACAGGGCCAGAACTGAAGCTTGTTGTGTAATCACCGGGGCCTTACGGGGCCCGTGTCCTGCAGGAGACTGTTCTGGAAAACTCTTCTCCCTGTACGGCTTTGCTCTGCACCCCTCCCGGGGCTCACGGTCTCCTCCTTCCCTGCCAGGGCTCAGCTCCCCAGCCTTCTCCTCTGGGAGCACCCTTGTCCCCTGGGGATGGGGGGGAAGGAAACAGCAGCCACGGGGACACAGCTACAGAGCCTTTCTCTGCCCCAGGAGCCGGCACGTGGCCATGCCTTTGTCCCTCACCCTGCACCGTGAGGCAGGTTACTGCCGGTACCCCCATTTGAAGGCCGAGGAAACCAAGGCGCGGAGAGGGCAAAGGCCCCGCACAAGGTCACGGGTGGGAGGCGGGGCTTGGACCCAGGCCTCTGCCCCCAGCACTCCGCTGCCCGTATCCAGTTTCCTCTCCGTTCAGCGCGTTTCATTTCTACTTGATAGTTTTACTTCCTCCGCAGTTGCCTCCACCAGCAGGCAGGGAATTCCACGAAAACAAAAAGTATCTGATTTATCTCCGCAGCCTTCAGGGACTGGGCTTTGCGTCAGACTTGGGCTCGAGTCCTGGAACTCCCACCATCGGCCTGTGTGACTTGGGCAAGGTTCTCAGCTCCTCTGAGCCTAGTAAATAATCAATGGATGAGAGAAAGTAAAACGTGCCTGGTGGGATTGTTGGAGCATACCGTGAGAAGATGCGCGTCACGTTCCGAGCACAGCGCTGGCACGAGTGATGGACATATGTGTTGGGCTCCAGGGAGTGGCCTGTTTCAGCCCAGCCCAGACAAAACTCACAGCTGCCACGTGCGAACCCCCAGGGGTAGAATCTTCACGACACTTCACGAGGCACTTGTCCCCTAGGACCCTCAGATGAGCTGGGGAGACAGAATCGACTCTTCACTCAGTCTCCCCCGTCATTCATTCAGTGTCGGCTCACCACGTGCCGGCTGCAATCAGGGCCAGCAACAGCCCTGACCTCACGCAGATAACAGGCCGGTCGAGGAGGGAGCAGACAGACAATAGACAGATACACATAGAGATGAACCAGGACCGGGATTTCAGAGAGCTGAGGGTCCTGTAAGGAAGTAAGTAGGTCGGTGTAAGGAGGCAAGGAAAAGGGGTGCTACTTCAACTGGGTGGTCAGGAAGAGCTTCTCAGGGGAGGTGACATTTTAACCAGAGTCGGGGTGACAAGCAAGAGGCAGCCATGAAAAGACCTGGGGGAACAGCATCCTGGCAGAGGGAACAGCAGGGACGTGAGCTCCAAGGTGGAACAAGCCTTGAGTGAGACCCTGAGGAGCAGTAAGGAGGTCAGTGTGGCTGGAGGGAGTGGCTGGCAGAGGGCTGGGGGTTGACAGGGGTTGACAGGGGCCAGATCCGGTGGGGACGGGGTGAGCGGTTCACATTTCATTCTAGGTGCTCTGGGAAGCCATTGAGAGAGTCTAAGCAGGAGAGGGAGAGGAGGGTGAACCATCATGCCGGCCCTGAGTGAGGACACAATCAGAGCTGTTGGGGCTCAGGGGCCGAGGCATGAGCATCTGCCTGGCAGGGGCAGTCAGGGAGGGCTTCCTGGAAGGAGAAGGCCTTTGGTTTGGCCCTTGATAGAGGTCAGGTGTTGTTCAGTTATTCACACCTGCCAGAATGAAGCTCTGAGGTGGGAGGGGCCTGTCTCGCCCGCCTGCCTGCACAGGTGCACGGTGTCTGAGTGTAGCAGCTGATCAGTGACGGCCTGCCGGACACCTGCAGGCTGTGGAGTTACAGGGATGACTGCAAACCCCTCAATCCCTGCCCTCATGGACCTGGAGAAAAGGTGAACTCGGTGCTGAGTGGCACCCTGGGCCTCAGCTACAGGGCCCCCCTGGGAAGACTGCAAAGACGTACCCGTGTGTCCCTGCAGCCAGCGTGGGGCGTGGCACGTGCTGGGCCGAGTACGTGTGTGCTGGGCCGAGTACCTATGTGTTGGGCTGAGTACGTGTGTGCTGGGTGAACGACTCTGGGGGCCGGGAAGCGGGGAGGGATGAGAGCCGGACACGCGTTAGCTCTCAGCAGTCCCCCATCCCCTGAAATTCAAACACGCCGCCAGACTAGGGCGGCCTCCCCTCCGTGTGCCCAGACCACTGCGCCCCGTTCTGTCCTCCTGCAGGACTGGACCTCGCTGCAGCCGGCAGGCAGACCGCTGGTTCCCTACCCTTTCTTCACTCGGCGCCTCGGTGCTTGCTGACCCACCCCCACCCCCGCTTAGAACACCCCTCCCTGCACCCCCGTGGTGGCGAGGGGTGCCCCACTGACCCAGTGCAGTTTACAGATGGGCTTTTTATCGGCCCCATGGTGCTTTCAGAAAATCTGGACTTGCTCTCTACATGAACCAGTCGGGAGGTTTCACAGGAAATGAGGGATTTCCGGCTTCTCCTGAAAAGCCGTAAGCTGCCTTAGTCTTCCACTGTAGCCCGAGTCAGCCACACAGAGGGCTGGCTCCCCTCTTCGGAGGTGACTTTTATCCAGTGTTGCACGCTGGACCCCAGCTTTTCTTTGATTAGAAAGTCTACCTGTTGAGTGCAGAGAACCCTCCTCGGTCCTGTAAAAGGGGCAGGACTCCGCTCAGGGCAGAAGCATGGTCACCGTTGCCGTCCTCTGGTCTGTCTGCTGTCCTGGCACCTGCGGTGGGTCACGCCCTGCCCCCGCACCCCAGAGGCGGCCCCCAGTGGGACAGTGAGTGGGTGGCCGGGCGCTGAGCCTCCAGCTTCCGAGAGTGGGCACTCAACATCCGTTCACTCCTCTCAGTGGCTGGTGACTTTCTGTCTCTGATTTTTGGGACACAGAGAATGGAACTGGGGGTGGGCAGGACCCAGAACAATCTCTCCCCTACCTGGGGTTCTGCTCCACAAAACAGATCCATTTCTCCTGCGCCCCCTTGGGCCCTGCACCCCTAGGGCTCTCTCTCTGAATGCCTCACACGCAACCACTACCTACACACAAGGCAGGTCTTTTGCTCAGCAAACCCTGGAAAACTAAAAATAGCCCTGCCCCCCTCCGGCCCTGTAATTGGAGGCGGGACAGCTGGTTTCGATAAGCAGGAGAGCTCTATGCTCTGGCCAGCTGCCACCTGCGTTCATTGAGCACAGATTGCTGGGCGGAAGCAGCCCCGCTCCCAGCTCTCAGCTCCCAGCTCTCCCTTTTCCTGCTGACTTCGAGTGGGCTGAGCTGTGCACTGCTGGGCCAGGCGCCCGCCGGGAGCCAGGAGCTGGGGTCTGGCGGGGCCTCTGCCCCCCTGGGCAGTCACGTTGGATTCGCCTGCTTTCTCCCGGCCTGTGAGCCCCGCCTTCTCCCGGAGACCTTCCTCCTGGGCCCAGAACATTCCTTCTTGCTGGATGGTTCCTTCTTTCATCCGTTCAGTGAATGGTTATTGAGCCCTCCTGTGCTTTAGACCCCCTTCTGGGTTCTGGGGGTGGAGCCGTGACTTTTGACTGCATGGAGACTGCATTCTGGTTGGGGGAGATGGCCGGTAGACACATAAGGAAATCCGCAAACAGTACAACTTCAGACGGTATTAAAAGGGACGTAACACCAAGAGATATGATGGGTTGTGTGGAGATAAGGGACTACTTTTGATGATGTGGTCAGGAAAGGCTTCTCCGAGGAGGTGACATTTGAGTTGAGACCTGGAGGATGAAAAGGAAGGGTTAGGAAGAGTGTTTAGGCAGAGGGAACAGCAGGTGCAAAGGCCCCGAGGCAGGCAGGAATCTGGCATTTCTTAGAAGGGGAAGACGGTGGGTGTGGCCACAGCATAGTAAGTAGAAGACATGGGGGATGAGACCGGTGAGCAATGGGCAGTTTCTGCAGGGCCCTGTTCTCGTGCGGGAAGAGGTTTTTGTTTTTGTTTTTTGTTTTTTCCTCCTGAGAGTGATGGGGAAGCCCACTGGAGGGTTTTAAATAGGAGGCTGACGTGATTCGATCACCATTAACTATCTTGACTCTCCACAGTTGTCTTTCTGGACCCTTCTTCCTGCTTGTTTGTTTCTTCATTCCTTCGGCTCATCCATCCGTCTGGCCACCCTTCATCCGTTCTCCAACCCATCTACTCAGTTATCTCTGCACTTACCATCTCCCCACTTACGAGCCAGCCTTTCCAGCCACCTCTCATGCATTAGCCTGTCAAGCTATCCATGTATCCATTCACTTTCCGTTCACTTACCTACTCATGTGTCTCTCTATCCATCCTCCCACTCTTCCCTCCCTCCCTCCCTCCATCCATCCTTCCCTCCTTCCCTCCCTCCATCCATCCATCCATCCTTCCCTCCATCCCTCCCTCCATTCATCCTTCCCTCCCTCCCTCCCTCCCTCCATCCGAGGCAGGGCCTGGGGTCTGGTCACACCTGCCCCTCTGTCCTTGGTCACGGGGAGAAGCATGCGGCCTTAGCACAACCCCCAGGGCCGTGGGCCCCTAAGCTGTGCTTCCCCGAGGGAAGGGTTAGCTGTCATTCCCAGGGGCGGGTGAGGCCAGGCCAGCTCGGCGCTGGTCTGCGCGAGTCCCAGGCCTGGGGAGGTCCTCTCAGCCGCGCGTGTGATGTTCCCGGCAGTGAGTTTGTTTCCTGGCTCCTGGAAATCGGTGAAATCAGCAAGACGGAAGAAGGAGTCAACCTGGGCCAAGCCCTGCTGGAGAACGGGATCATCCACCACGGTGAGTGCGCGGGGCCGCTCACCCGCGTGGGCCAGGGCTGGGAATGGGACAGGCCCCGGCGGTGCTGTGTCCACCACCTCAGAGGCTGTTTCTGTGCTCTGGTGCAGCTGCCCTGGCCCCTGGGCACGGGGGGCCCCAGGGAAGTAGATGCCCTTATAAAACTCACTCCCTCTGTGTACCGGCATGTGGGGACACGTTGAAAAGATGGGGTCAGGGAAGGAGAATTTCCTACCTGTTTTTCAGAAAAGGGAAGACCCATTTGTTTTAAGTTTCTCGAGCACCTGTGCTGGGCCAGGCACTGCCCGCACAGCAGTGACCAGGACAGATGAAAACTCTTGTTCTCATGGGCCAGGCTTCCGGGGAGGGAGCCGGGTGGGCTTTGGGGGTCCCGGCAGACAGAACAGCCGGGGTGAAGTCCCCGGACAGGAGGATAAGCTGTTTGTCTGAGGAACACAAGGAGGCCAGGATGGCTGCTGCGGAGAGGGTGGGGGGAGTGTCCGATGGGGTCAGAGGGCACGGGGCCCAGGGGGAGTGCTCAGGGGATGCGGTCCAGGATCTCACAGGGGATTGTAGGGTCTTTGGCTTGACTCTGAGTGACACATGAAGCCACTGCTGAGTTTCGAGGAGAGACCCGCCTGGACCCAATCTTTGACGGGACCCTGTGGGCCGCTGTGCTGAGTGGGAACTGTTGTGCCGAGGGTGGTGGCAGGGTGCCCAGCGAGGAGGCAGCTGTGATGTTCCAGGTGGGGGATGAAGGTGGCTTGGAGCAGGTGGGAGTGCGGAGTCAGACCCTGCATGTGTGCTGTGTGGGAAGAGCCTGCAGGACTTGCTAGTGGATCCACGTTGGGGGGGAGAGGGGGAGGGGAGCACCGAGGGCGGCTTGGGGCCGTGGTGAGGTGGTGGTCCTGGGAGTCCTTACAGGGCGGCCTCGGACCCAGCGCACCGGCCCCAAAGAACATCAGCATGTGCTTTGGTGTCTAGCTGCAAGGGGAGACCAGCCCGGTGGTCCCAGCACAGGCTGGGTTGGGGGGTTTCCGGGCCTCTCGTGAACCCCGCAGATGCACCAGACCTGAGTTGCAGGTCTCAGCAGGGCCTGACATACGGTGTGGGAATGAGGGTCCGAGAGATTTCAGTTGGCATAGAGCTTGGCCGAGGCGAGGGTGGTGATGGTGGGCGTGGGGCTAGGGGGCCTGCTGTGCCTCACCATCCCCCCGGGTCCCCCTAGTCTCGGATAAGCACCAGTTCAAGAACGAGCAGGTGATGTACCGCTTCCGCTACGACGATGGCACCTACAAGGCCCGGAGTGAGCTGGAGGACATCATGTCCAAGGTAGGGACCCTGTCACTCCGACCCTGTCACCCAGACCCCTCCGTCACCACACAGCAGGCGGGGGCCCCAGTGGCCTCCTCTTCTCCTCCACGGGCCCCTCCCATCTCCCCCTCTCCTCTCCCCCGCCCACCTGTTGTTTTTTGGAAGCCCCCCCTGCCCCCAGCGGCCTGGATGCGGAGGCCCCTGAAGGTCACAGCCTGACCCCAGACTCCCCGCTCTTGTCTTTCAGGGTGTGAGGCTTTACTGCCGCCTGCACAGCCTCTACACGCCCGTGATCAAGTAAGTCACCCTCCCCCGGCCTCACTGTCACTCTGCCTCTCCTCAGCTCTGTGGCCTTGGGCCGCTGGCCGCCCTGAGCCTCAGTCTCCTTCACCAGATGGGGCTAACGGTCACACCTCCCCTGTAGGTTCGTTATTAGCGCTAGGAGAGTTTTTTGGGAAGCACTGCAGCGTGGCAGTGGGTTTGAACCTCGGCCTGCCGGTTAGCAGCTGTGTGACCTGGGGCAGAGTCACTTCACCTCCTGGTGCCTCAACTGTTTCCTCTGTGGAGTGGGGACACTGACAGGATCCACCTCAGGGCCTTTGCACATGCTGTTCCCTCTGCTGGAAATGCTCTTCCCTTACATACGTGCGTATTTGCCTCCTGACTTCCTTCAGCTGTCTCGGGGCACCTTCTCTGACCGCCTTTCTAAAGTATCACCTTTGGGTACACACTGTCCTCCTTACTTCCCTTTGGTTTTCTCCTTGAACTTGTCGGTGTGACTGCTGTCAGTATGGCGGTCGACATGTACCTGTTTCTTTATCTGTGTCCTGTCCTTCCCCGCTGAATTGTGAGCTCGCCAGGGGCAGGGAACTTGCTCATTGCTGTGTCCCCAGACACTTGAACAACGCCCGGAACAGCGCTGTCCAGTGGGACTTCCCACACGGGCGGAGATGCTCTTTATCTGTGCTGTCCAGCCCAGTAGCTTCTAGTCCAAACCCTTGAGACTGAGGAATGTGACTTTGAGTTTGATTTAATATGCATTGGTTGAAAAATGGCCACATGTTGGGGCGCACAGGCCTAGGGCAAAGTAGCACTTAGTGAGTGTCTGTCGAGTAACTGCTGAAAGGTAACGACTCTCTCTGGCCTCTCTGTCTGCATCTGTGAAATGGGCATAAGACTAGCTCACGGCTCTCCGGCCGTCGTGAGGATTTGATGTGAACGGTGCCTGGCACCTTGGGAGTGCCGCGGGAATGCCGGAGATTGGTTGTTCTCTTTCCCAGGAAGCTTGTGGTTGCGGACGAAAGTTCAGAGAGGTTGACCCGGTTCTAATCCAGGTGCAGGTTCCTCTGTCCCTTTGTCCTGACAGCCCTTATCACCTCTCAGAGGAGCGGAGAGGAAGGGCCTTTCCTGGCATTTGCTGGCCTCCTCGGCCTTTGGCCTCGCTGGCCTTTGGCCTCATTGTGGGAGGTCAGGCCCCGGGAACCACTTTCATCTCCAGGCCTGCCTCCGCCTCCTCAGCCTGTTCCCTGCTGTCTTGCAAATCCCAGGAAGGCAGAAGGCTGGGCCTTCTGTGACCCGGCCCGCGGGACATTCCAGCTCCTAAAGACCCCAGAAAAACTCCCCATCTGGACCCTATCAGCCTCGACATGGGCTGGCCACAGACCCTCACTTTTGGTGGCTTGTGAGGCTGACACGTTGTTACAGTTTGGTTGCAAGGTCAGCAGAAGCCTCTGCGCCAGGACTCAGCAGGAGGTTAGCGGCCACTCAGGCCGGAGCACTTGCTTCCAAAAGAGCCAGGCACGCCCCAGGCCCCTGCCCTCTGCCCAGGCCCCATTCCCCACACCAGCCCCAGAAGAGGCGCTCCCACACAGGAAGAGTTTGTTACCTCTGCCTGCACGAATGTCAGCAGTGAAACAAAAAAGGAAAGAAATTGAGGGTTGTTTGCACTGCTCAGAGCAAGTCAGTTTTCCAGCGCCACGGTGCTGTCGATGTTTTGGGCTGGATGGCTCTTCCTCTGAGAGCTCCTCTGGGCACTTGGGACGTTCAGTGGCCTCCCTGGTCTCTGCCTGCTGGGTGCCAGTGGCACGTCCACCTCCCGCCAGGTCGTAATGTGAATGGCCAAAACCGTCTTCAGACACGGCCAAGGGTCCCTTGGGGGGCAAAGTCGCCCTTGCTTGAGAATCCCTGGGCTGGAGAGAGATCCTTAGAGCCATCACCTCCCGCTCCCTCACTCTGTGGGTGAGAAGGGGGTCCTGGGTTGGGGCAGACTCGCCCCAGGTCGCACTGTGAGTGAGGTGTGGGATTCAGGTCCAGACTCCCTGCCCAGTGCTGTCCCCAGGCCTTCCCCCTATTCCCCCCCACCCCTACCGGCCGGGAGAGCCTGGGATCACGTGGGTCAGGGCAGTGGAAGCGGGAAAGCCCGGGCTGCTCCCACCTCCAGTCTCCCCAGCCGCTCACAGTGTGCCTCCTCCTCTCGGCAGAGACCGTGATTACCACCTGAAGACGTACAAGTCGGTGCTGCCTGGGAGCAAGCTGGTGGACTGGCTGCTGGCTCAGGTGAGAGCTCCCTGCCCCCACCGCTACCCCAAACCCGTGGGGCCAGCCAGCTGGCTCTGCCCAGGACTGAGGGCCTGACGGGACGGGGTCCTTTGAGGTCTTTTCCTTCTTTCACTTTTAATTATCTTCTACTTGTGGTAAAATACATGTAACACTCACCGCCTTAACCCTTTCTGAGTGTACAGTTCAGTGGATTTAGGTGCATTCACACGGCTGTTCAGCCGTCACTACCACCCATCTCCAGAGCTCTTTCCGCCTTGCAAAACTGCAACTCAGCACCCAGGAAGCACTAACTCCCACTCCTCCCTCCCCCAGCCCCTGGCAGCCCCCTTCCACTTTCTCTCTCTGACTCTGGATGCTCCAGGCACCCCAGATCCGTGGAATCACACAGCATTTGTGTCTCGGTGGCTGGCTTATTTTCCTCAGCATAGTATCTCGAGGTTCATCCGTGCTGTAACGTGTGCCAGAATTTCCTCCCTCTTTAAGGCGGAATAATATTCTATGGCACCACCAGCGAATGAACCCTTGGGTTGCTGCCCCCTTAAGGCCTTCAGCTGTAAAACGGGGGTGGTCCTGGGCAAATGGGGACAAGTTGGTCTTGTGTGGAACTTGCCGAGTTACTATGGTCACAGAAGTTCCTGGTGGGCAGGGGCTGGGCGGAAGCTGGGAAAATCTGTGCGTCTCTTTTGCTGCAACTTCCCAGGGGTGTGTGTTCCATCAGGCACTGCAGACGCTCCTCGCTGCCTGCCTTTTGTCCTTTGTGGCTCCTGTTCAGGGGGCGTGTACTGTGGGCCAGGCACTGGCTGGGCCTCGGGCTTTATCTCTCTGAGTCCTCCATCCCACTTACAGCTGGGGGAACTGGGGCCCAGGGAGGCGGAGCGCCTGGTCTGGGGCGCACAGCCTCGCAGCAGCGACACTGGGACTCGGGCTGGCGTGTGTCACCCAGTGGTGCCTCGATCCTGCAGACTTTTCGGGGAGCCTGTGGGCACGTGCATTTGCAGTCTGTGAAAAGAACATATTGGCTCCAAAGACGAGGAGACAACTGCGGAATCAAAGTGGATAAATGTTTAAACGTTTACAGCTTTATGTCAACCTTTATTTAATGTTCATGAAAGCCTCGTGCCTTTCAAAAACAGTTTGCTGGCTGCATTTTCTCATGTTGCACAAATTCCTGATGATCGCCTAGAAATCACAGCAAATCTGTAAAGTAATTGTTTCTTGGCATCAAATACCTTCAAAAGCCAGTTTAGAAAAATCCTTTCATATATTTTACAAGCCCAACAAACCTCCTTCATGTAGGATGTGGGTGCCGTTTGACCTGTTTGCCGGGGTGTGGGACCCTGAGGTCTGGGAGGTCCTGAAATGACCCTGGCTGTGCATCCAGATTTGCACATTTCAGACGCAAAGAGCGTCTAACCATTGTGCCACACCGCCCTCAGGATCCCATGAAACCAGCCCAGGGCATGTGCTTCACTTACAGCCAGGCAGACCAGGGTTCAAGTCCCAGCTCTCCCACTTCCACACTGCATGATCTTGGGCGAGCTCCTTAACCTCCCTGTGCCTCAGTTTCCACACCTGTCAAATGAAGCTAAGAAACCATCCCTTTTCCTTAGGTTATTTTGAGGATTCAGTGAGTGAATCATTTGACGTGCTTCAGAGGACGTCTGGCAGAGAGGGAATGCAGCTGTTATTATAGTTCCTTGTCTCCTCCGACAGGACTCGCTGCGGGTCGAAATTATAGGCAGTAGGGAGGACTGAAGACGCTGGGTCGGCGCTGGGTGGGCGGGTCGTTCCCGGGCGCAGGCGCAGTAAGACAGGAAAGCGGCAGCTGGCGGCGGGGTGGGGGTGCGCAGAGGCCTGGGTTCCCAATGTGCCGCAGGTGAGGGGCGGCACCTGGCGTCTTCCCTTGTGGCCTGGTTCAGGGCTCTCTGACGTGGCGCTTCTCACACCTCGGACCTTTCCGTGGCCTCGTGTTTCCCGAGCTCCTTCGGCGCCCACGCTGCCTGTTGGCTTTAAAGCCCGATGTGGGTTTTGCCCTGAATGGCGGATCCCGGGCACGGGCTGGGGGTGGGGCGGCTCGCAGAGGTGGCGGGAAGTCGTGGATCTGAGGCCCGTTTGGGGAGGGGGGAGGCTCCCGGTGCCTTGCTCTGGGTGGGGTGAGGCTCCAGGACGCGCCCTGGGGTTTCGGAGCGATGGGCGGCTGAGAGTACCATTTACAGTATCACAGCATCGGAGAGAGATGTGAGGAAACACGGGTGCCAGTGCGTGGGAAGGCGCCGCCTTTGGGTGCCCACTGGACTTCCCAGGGGCGGGTGGGGGTGGGGCAGACTAGGTGCACGTGGCGCTCAGGTGACACCTCTGCCGTGGATGTGCTGTTCCTTGTCAGCTCCTGGGTGGTGGTCCCAATGGGCAGTTAGAGGAGCGTGGAGAGAAAATCGACGAGAGGGCTCATTAGCTGGCCCTTTTTCTTGTCTGAACACCGACTTGGTATCAGGAGCTGCCTTAGGCTTTGGGGATGCAGCGGCGAACTCAACAAAGCTCCTGCCGTCGGGGGCCTTAAATTCTGGTGAAGGGCGGGGGAGGCATTTTGTAAACAAGAAGAAGAAGTGAACTACAGAATACCTTAGCTGGTGCGAGGTGCTGGGTGGGGGTGGGGGTGGGGGCGGAGCGTGCGGGAGCTTCAGGGAGAATTTGCCCTTCAAATGGGTGGGGTGGTGCGGTTTTCACAGGGGGTCAGAGAAGGCTTGTTGAGCAGGGACATTTGAGCAGAGACCTGGGGCAGGACGGGAGCAAAACAGGGGCGTGTCTGGAGGGACCCTTCTCTGTGGGGACAGCAACTCCGAGGCTCAGTGCTGGGTGAGCTCTGTATGTCCGAGAGCAGCGAGGAGGCCGTGCAGCAGGAGTGGCGTGAGAGAAGGGGAGGGGTGATGGGGAAGCCAGGAAGGCGAGGCAGCCAGCCACATGGGGCCTAGGGGGCAGTGGCGGGGCTCCGGCTACTGCAGGGCTCTGAGCATGAGGGGGGATGGTGGCCCACGCTGGTCAGATCCCTCTGACTGTGTGGAGCACAGGCTGTAGGCGACGAGGCTAGCAGGGGGGCCGGGAAGGAGGTGACTTCAGAACTCCAGGCAGGGAGCACGGTGCCTGAGAGCTGGGTGGCCGTGGGGAAGGCGGGAGAAGTGGTCAGATCCTGCAGTTTTTGAAGGTATTCTAACAGAGCTTGCGGATGGATGGATGGGGTGTGGGAGGTGACAGATAGACAGGAGTCTGAAATGACTCTGAGGCCCTGGCCGAGTGGGAAAGCTCAGGACTGCACCTGGAGCACTCCAGCAGGGAGGGGAGCCAGCGGCCGCCAGGGTTGGTTGCTCCTTGGTGGTGGGTGCAGGGCACAGTGGGCGCCGCCCGTGGGCAGTGCGGTCAGGGAAGCTCAGCCTGAGTCATGGTCACTCTGTCCTGAGAACCGTCCTCTCCCCGCACCCCGCCCCCGCCAAGCATTCTGTTGCAAGTAGAGGCAGGGGGCGGGTGGTGAAGTAAGGATGCCGCTGACCATGACATGTGTCTGTCCACGTTGGCAGACCCCCCCTGGCTTGGCCTGGGCTGGGGACACAGGGAAGCTAATTGGAACCGATGCAGGAGGATGGCTTCCAAGAGGCTGCCCGAAAGGCAGCTGGCATCTGGCTCTGGGTGAGGAAAAGGGGGAGGAGGGTGTGCGTGGTGGAGGGGTCTCTCTGTGGGGAGAGGCTGGTGTAGACGTGACGTTGGGGGCTGGTTACAGCAAGGCTGCCCCGCCTTTACCTTAGCAGGAAAATCAGGAAAACATACAGAGGATTCTTTTGCTTTGAACACATCTTCATTGCTGACTTCTAGGTCATTCTGTTCCTTGAAACAAAATATTGATTGAAACCCACTGATTAGCTGGAAATGCTTTCGGCTGCACACAATAGGAAACCTGACTGATGCAGTAACACATGTTCTTTCTCACGTAACTAGGCATCCGCGGTTCATGGTTGCAGAGCTCAGCAGGGCCATTGACGCCCAGACTCCTTTGATCTTTCTCTTCTGCCATCTATTGCCGGTTGCTTCATAGTCATAGGATGGCTGCTGCAGCTCCAGCTATCACATTTATGCAGACCTAGAGACCAAGGCAGGCAGTAGGGGCAGTGGGAGACAGCTTTTTCATTTTGTTTAGTGAGGAAACTTCCACTTACCCCAGTGGTCTCGTGGGCCATCTGGGTCCCACATGTACTCCTAAACCACTCCCTGAGGGAGAGAACCAGGGATTGCTGAGAGTGGTTTAGAATTTCTCAGAATTCACCCCCTGAGGCTGGGGGGGAGGGGCTCCTACCCAGTACTTGGACAAATCAGAGGACTTTTAACTGAGGATAAAGTGGGTGTTAGCCCTTCAGTGGACAGCTGTGCTTTGAATCAGTTCCACGTGTTACCTCTTTGAACCCCGAGACCAATCTGAGGAGAAGTTCTTCCCATTTTACTGATGAGGAAACTGAGGCTCGGGTTATGTAACCTGCCTCAGGACACGCACACGGGGTATTCCAATAAGACTGTAGGTATTTGAGGAGCTGTTCGGATGCCTTGGCAACCCTAACCCACGGCCACAGACCACCGTGGATTTTGAATCCAGAGAATCAGGCTCCAGAGTTTGTTCCCTTCCCCCGTCTCTGCTCGGTGGCTCCTGGTCTGTGCTGCCTGGGCTCCGGGACACCCCCAGCTGTGTCTGTCAGATGCAGTGGCAGCCAACAGGGCCAGGCCTGGCCAAGAGCCAGGTGCGGGACTGCACGAATCTGCCGGCTCCTGTGCTGGCTCAGCTGAGATGTGCCCGAGTGCCGGCCACACGGACCCCCGCCGTCAGCCAGATGGCGGGTGCTGACGGTGGCAGGGTGTTCAGGACAGGCGGCCGGGGGCCAGGGTGGGAGCAGGCGAGGGGCCAGGCTGGCGACTTGACGCCACGGCTGAGGAAACAGGATGGACAGGCAGGACAGAGCCCTGGCTGCAGCCCTGGGTCACTGACCTCTCAGAGCCTCAGTTTCCCTACCTGTAACGTGGTGGTTGGAGAGCGGGAGGGTCTGGCTCTGAAAGGCCTCCATTCTCCCAGGGTGACCTTCGGCAGGCGCCATGCCTGTCTGTGCCTCAGTTTCCTCATTTATCTCGTCGGGTTAGTGAGAGGGATTGCTCCCAGGCGGCCGTCAAGGCTGAGTGAGACTGCAGGGCCTGGCATGCGGTGGCTGTGAGAGGCCCCCTCGGGTATTGGCACGGGTTTCAGAAGTCCTGGGCGGGGGTCCCACTGAGGCTCCAGCTAAGTGCCCCCTCTGCGTTCCCTCTCCAGCCCTGCACTGCCCCTGCTCCCTTCGCCCCTGGGCAGCTCTCCCTGCTGCGAGGTAGCTGAGTGAGAGTGACACTTCTCAGATGTGCCCTGTGCGCCAGGCCCTGGGCCAGGGGCCTCGTGTGGGACACGCCCTTCAGCTCCCACAAGGGTCTCCGAGGGTGGGTGTGGTTGTTGCCCCCGTTCTAGAGACACGGAAACTGAGGCAGAGGGAGGCGAGCTCAGGCTCGGTTTCCAAATTGGGTTTTTCATTCATTCATCCAATAATTCACTCATCAGACTTTTAAAGATTTTATTTATTTATTTTTAGAGAGGGAAGGGAGGGAGAAAGAGAGAGAGAGAGAGAGAGAGAAACATCAGTGTGCGGTTGCTGGGGGCTGTGGCCTGCAACCCAGGCATGTGCCCTGACTGGGAATTGAACCTGCGATGCTTTGGTTCGCAGCCCGAGCTCAATCCAGGCTCTGAGCCCGCTAGCCCTGCAGCTACTGGCCTGGGGTCCCCCAGGAGAGATTTGGCTTCCTCTGGTCAGCTGGGTCAGCTAGTGCAGTGAAATACTATGGCTGGCCGCTCCCCCAGGCTGTCTGCCCTGCGTCTGAGCCCCTGTCCTGGCAGACTGAGTCCTGCCGCCTTTGGCCTTCACTTCTGTAGCTGGGAAATTCCCTCCCTGGCCCTTCCAGTGCCCAAGGGGTGTCTGGGATAGTCAAGGCCTCTGGCCTGGCTGTGTCTGGCGAGGGCCACTTGGACCTTCTCACTTTGGGAATTAGTTAAATGAGAGGCTGTCTGTCTGAACTTAGTTGAAGCTCATTGGTTTGGCTGCAAGCTTCTGCGTGATTTGGTTCCTGCTGACAAGACCTTCAGTTTAGCAACACATGCTTATTGAGCACCTACTATATGCCAGGCCCCTGGGATTTAGCAGGGAACACAGCCTTATGGAGCTGAGCCTCTCTTTGCCTGCTCTTTACCTCTCAAGGCCACACTGTGGTCTAAGGTGACTGCAGGAGCTCCAGCCATCACCTCTTTGTTCCACGCAGGAGAAGAGAAAGGAAGGGCCAGGGACAAAGGGGGTTTTACTGGAGTTCCCTACCAGTGATTTCTGCTTCTGTCTCCTTGACCACCTTTTGCTGCAAGGGAGGCTGGGATTGTGGCTGTCCGGATTGATGCGTTGCCGTCCACAGCAGTGAGGGTTCAGTGCTGCAGGATTGGGAAAGGGTGGTTTCCAGGCAACCAACTGCGTCTGCTACTTAAAAATCTCCATTTCTCTCTTGTGGTGTTTTATCACCCACTGCCCAATGTGCTTACTGCAAATACAATGAAATAACATTCTTCTCTGGGATGTGTTAATGATAATCACAAACATGTTTTGGGGGAACCTCAGTAAACAAAGAGACACACATCCCTGCCCTTTTGGAGCTTCCGTGCTGGGGGTGGTGGTGGGCTTTTCTCCAGCCCCACGCAGCCCCTCTAGTGCCCGTCCGCCTAACCCCTCCCTTCTTGTTCCATTCCAGGGCGACTGCCAGACGCGGGAGGAGGCAGTGGCGCTCGGCGTGGGCCTGTGCAACAACGGCTTCATGCACCACGGTAATCCGCCCCTTCCCCCTTCCCCCGCCCCCCAGCCTCCATCTGTCCTGGCACAGAAGGGCTGGCGTGGCCGCTGGTTCCTGGTGCCTGTCACAGAGCGGGGAAACTGAGGCCCAGGGGAAGCATATGGTGGGCTGGAGGCTGCCCAGCGTGCCCATGGGTGAGCCCAGGCTGGACACTGGGTCTAAGGCCTATAGACCAGGGGTGGGGGGTTGGGGCGGCTCTTCAATCCCCCCTTCCTCTCTCCCCTGCTCTGCACTGGTTAAGAGATCACTTCCAGTGTCCAGCGGGGACCGAGGTGGCTGGTGAAACTTGGCGGAAATAACAGACTGGATTCGAGGTCAAATCCATGGGCTGCCTGTGCTCTTTCTCCTGGACGGGCCGTGGCCTTGCAGGGTGGGCAGCGAGGCCCGGGCCTGGCCCACCGGCTTTATGGGGAGGAGAGGACAGGCTGGCTGTGAGCGTGAGGAAGGCAGGGCTGTTCCTGGCACAGTCGTGCCAGGATGCCCAGCCTCCCCCTTTGGAGGAGTCACTCCCCCTTGGGGCGGGGGAGCACGTGAGAGGGGCGGCGAGGTGCATGGTCCTGAGAGGATCCTCCTGGGGCGGGAAGCTGGGGAGAAAGGGTCCCACCGATACCCCTTTACATCAGGACAGATGTCTGTGTGCTGCGAGCCCGGCCCCCCCAAGCCCTCTCCACGTGTCGGCTGCATCCGGGTGAGGATCCTGGAGGCTGGTGCTCATAGCGTCCCTGTTTGCAGAGCAGAAAGTAGGAGCCCAGGCAGTTAAGAAACTTGCTCAGGGTCACGTGACAAGTAGTCAGGACATGGACCCCAGCAGGCCGGCTTCCCTGGCTGCACACTCAGCCCCCGAGCTCCGGGCCCTCCCTCGCTGGCCTCGGGGTGGCTCCTTTGGGAAGGACAGGTCGACTTGAGCCCCTCCAAGGAGCCCTTCTCCTGGTTCCAGCACACTCTCAGGGCCCGGGCACTCGCGTGGCTCTCGCCTGGGGCGCCCTTCCCTGCCTGCTCCACCCCTCACTCCTTCCGTGTTCCTGCTCAGTTCCTGCCTCTCCTGCCAGGCCTCCCCGACCACCCGGCCACCCGGCTGAAGGAGCTCCTCCCCTCCTCCACTTGGCGCCTGGGTCAGACTCGCTTTTCCCCGTGGGCCAGTGCTCTCCCGGTCAGGGTCAGGCCGATCCACACTTGCCGAGGGGGCGTCTCCTGCTGCAGGCACCTGCGGGCTCTGGGGACAGAGCAGTGAATGAGGCAGATGACAGTTCCCCCTCGGGAGCTCGCAGCTGTGTGTGTTGTGTGTGTCTGAGCGTGTGTGTGGGGGAGAGAGAACCAGACAACAGCGAAGTGAGGACATGTTCTGGAACTTTGCAAGCACGTGAGGAGGACTTGGGCTTTCACTCCCGTGAGGTGGGGGGAGTCCTGGGCTGGGTCGGAGCAGAGGAGGGGCATGCCCGACTGAGGTCTGTACAGGACCCCTCTGGTGTCCCGGGAGAGTGTCCGTGAGGGTGGGGGTGGCGGCAGGGGGGCCAGTGAGGAGGCGGCTGTGGTAGTCCCAGGGAGGGCCCCTGTGGCTCGGACCTGGGGGTGGTGCTCCGGGTGAGACTGGAAGGTCTTTCGGCCGCTCCCGCTCCCGGCTTCTGCTTTGTGCTGTAACTCGGAGACCAGCAGGCTCTGTGCGAAGGACCAGGCGGGGAGTAGTTTCCGTGCTTCAGGCCGCATGGTCCGTGTCACCGCTCAGCTCTGCCGCTGCAGCAAGAGAAAAGCTACAGGCCGCCTGTGGACACGTGGGCATGGCTGTGCGCCCGTAAAACTTCATGTGCGCACAGGCTGCAGCCAGGGTTTCCCTCCTGGGGTCAGCCGCTGGGTTCCTGGTCCCTTCAGCAGGGTGAGACCCAGGTCCCCTCAGCAGGGTGGTCCCCGGGTCCCTCCCCTGCCTGGTAGCGCCCAGGACTGCCTTAGCTCGCTCCCTATGAGCCCAGGCCGCTCCCCAGGCCTCAGTTTCCCCATCTTTCTGCTGGAGGCCTCGCTGCCCCCTCCCCTCTGAGCTCAGCAGGCCCGTGGCCCTGGGGTTGGCCTCACCCCCCCAGCTGAGCCGGGCAGGTTGGGCCCAGCGGGGGCAGCCTCGTCATTCCCGTTCATCGGCCCCGGCTCACCAACATCCCTCGTTCCCAGAAGCTGCTCTGCTCCCCGTGGGGCCTCTGATAGCTCTGTCCCTCCTGCCATCGGCTGGGCAGAACCTCTCATTTGTGGGTGAGAGTAATTAGGGGTCCACCCAGCCGCCGTTCCGGGAAGGCTGCTGGCTGAGGACGTTCGTGGGTGGGGGGTGACTCCCAGGCGGTACCAACACTCTGAGGGCCCCCCCAGGGAGAGAAATTGCAGGGCGCGGCCACTGCTCCCTTATTTGCTGCCACGAACTCAAAAACAGGCTAAAATTGGAAAGGGCCAAATCCTAGGTTTGTGGCCGCTGCAAAATGCAGGTTAGGGAGCAGAGTGGAGGGTGGGGCGGGGCCTGCGTGGCGCCTCGGGGCTTCTGACCTGAGCTCACGGGCCCCGGGGTGTCCTCAGGGAGGCCCCCTGAGGGGCTGGTGGTCTGGCCCTCTCACTGTGGGCACACACAGGGAAACTGAGGCTCACCACTTGATCCTCACAGCCACCTGATTCTCACAGCCACGTTGGTGCTGTTACTATCCCCGTAGAAGAGGAAGCTGAGGCTCAGCGAGGCTACAAGGGCGTGAAGTGGGGAAGGGGCTGCCCCTGGGTCTGTGCCCGTCTTGCAAAGCCCGGCCTGGGGCCCTGCAGGGAGATGGCAGTGGCGGGACCTCACCTCGCTGAGTGGCCGGGCTCTGGGATGCCAGCTGTCCTCCAGACGTTCCGCACAGCATCCTGCTGCTGCTTACCCCATGTTTACAGTGGGGGCGGAGCCAGCCGGCCCCCTGGGGCCTGGCACCCCAGCCCTGGGGAGAGCCGTAATTTGTGTGTCTGCTTGCTCAAGAGGTAAGCGGGGTGGCGGCCGGAGAGGGTCGCTCACAAACAGCCAGATGTCCCAGCAAGGGAGGAAGGAAGGACAGAAGGACGAGCGGAGCGCCGCCCGCTGCTTCTCTTTGGTCACCAAGTCAGCAGACAGTGTCTGTCTGCAGGGGCAGCGGGGATGTTCTGTGAAGCGGAGACAACCGGTTTTCCTGCTCTCAGGCCTCCCCCCACCCCCCCAGCTGCCTTCCCCAGCCTGAGCTGTGACTGCCCCTCCTCATGTAACCCATCCAGCCTCCGCCCAGCAGGCCGGGCTGGGCAGCACGGTAGAAAGGAGGCGCTCTGTGACCTCGCTCGGTTTATCGGGCTTCCCCGGCCCGAGTCTCCCCTTCTGCCAGAGGGGCGCAGCACGTCCTCGTCTGAGGAGTGCAGGCACCTGAGCCCGTGTGCCCGGTGAGCCTGGCTCTGTAGGTGCCTGGTGACATTGTAGTCCACAGGGACCAGGTCACGTACTGGTCGTTACTGGTTATTTTTATTCCTTTTCCTGGCTGGTCCTAGAACAGAGGTCAGAAAACCTTTTCCCCGGCCCTGGCTCAGTTGGTTGGGTGTCGTCCCACAAAGCAAAAGGTCACTGGTTCGATTCCCAGTCAGGGCACATGCCTAGGTTGTGGGTTCAGTCCCCTGTCAGGGTGTGTGCAAAAAAAGGCAACCCACCGATGTTTCTTTCCCTCTCTCCCTCCCTTCCCCTCTCTCTAAAAAAAAAAAATTAATGGGAAAATATTTTAAAGAAAAGGAAGAAAACTTTTTATCTTAAGGCCCAGATAATAAATATGTTCAGCTTTGCGGGCCGTGCGGTCTCTTGCAGTGATTCAGCTCTGCCACGGTGGCACCACACAGCCCCAGGCGACACGTGAATAAGTGGGTGTGGCTGTGTCCCAGGAAAACTTTCTTTATAAAAAGAGGTGGGGAGTGGGCAGTCTCGGGTCCTCGGTGTCCCCTCCTGGTCTCCCGGTCATCAGTGAAGTCGGGCTCCTTTTCGCATACGTGCCCTCTGTCTGGGTTTGCCCATCTGTCTGTTGCCCGTTCATGGCCTTCGCCCATTTATTTACGAACTTCCCAACCTTTTCTGGCTGGTTTGTTGGAGTTCCTTATGTATTCTAGATGGGTATTCCTTGCTGGTTTTAGACATTACAGTTTTTTAATCCGCTGTCTGCCTCTGGCTTTCTTATCGCATGGAAGTTATAGTGCTTTGTTTTGGGGCGGGGGGTGTCTTGTACCCGAACTCCTTTCCCTCTCCAGGACAAAGCCACACCCACATTTTGTCTGGGGAGCTCTGGTTTTCCTGTTCACATTTAGGTCTTCAGCCCACCAGGAGTTGTATATGGTGTGAGGTAGGGGTCCAGGTTTACTGCTTTCCCCTAAATGGGTTCCCGGCACCATCTGGAATGTTCCACGTGATCACCATCCATCGTGCACTAAGTCCTCGTGAACACACGGTCCTCTTAAGTGATTTGTCTTCTCTTCCACCGGTTCTCTGTCTGTGTCTGCTGCACCTCCGCACTGGCTTTGTTCCTGTGGCTTTGAAATACGTCTCTATAGCAGGTGGGACCAGGTCGGGGTTTTGGAGAGAGGTCAGAAAGCCAGTCGTCGAGGTGCAATATCCTAATATGTTAGTCTTGGCGCCTGACTCCATTTAATGCAGCACGGCGCCGGCCAAACCAAACTCGTCCGGGGCTGGTTCCGGCCGGCGGCGGCCACTTGGCAGGCGCTGCTGAGCCCGCCCCCTGTGAACCCGACCCCGTGCGTGTGTGTCTGTGGGTTTGCAGTGCTGGAGAAGAGCGAGTTCAAGGATGAGTCGCAGTACTTCCGCTTCCATGCCGACGAGGAGATGGAGGGCACGAGCAGCAAGAACAAACAGCTGCGCAACGACTTCAAGCTGGTGGAGAACATTCTGGCCAAGCGCCTGCTGGTAGGAGCAGAGCTGGGCTGCCGCACCTTCCTCCCCAGACCCGCCCGAGGGCCCAGCGGCGGGGACACCTTCAGAGAGGGGCTCAGCTAGGAGCACCCCATGTCGGGGTGACCCTAGGGGGTGGCTGGCCAAGCTGCCTGTCTTCTGCGTTCCGCCTCCCCTGGCCCACCGCACCGGCCAGCCTGGCGTTGTGCAGAGCGGATGGCTCCCCAGGGTGACTCATCCTGCAGGCCAGGGCCACAGGCCTTCTGGGCCGCCGCCCTCTCCGTCCAGTGGCTGTAAATAGCCTCACAGTTAAAGTGGCACATTTACCGGGCTATTCAGATGGCTCGGCAGCCTGGCCCACCAAATCCCGTTTCGACAGCAGCCTCCGTCTCCGTGCCCGGCCCACAGGGGACCGTCAGGGCAGCTACGAGAGCTTGGGTCTCCTGCCGCAGCCGGAGCGGTGGCCCAAGTCCGAACGCCGTGAGGACGGCTCCACTGACTGCTCTCCCGCAGCACCTCTGGGTGCCGCTGTCCTCTCGATTCCCTCTTCTCCCACTCAGCAGCCCGCCCAGGCTTCCCGCCACGCTTAGGGAGAAACCCAGTGTCTTGTGGTCCGAGAGACCCTTCCTGCTCCTCCAGCCTCATCTGCTGTCCTCTCCCTTTCCTCAGTCCACCCCAGCCTCTCTGATCTGCATTCTTGTCCCCCAGTACGCCCCTCGGGGCCCGCCACAGGGCCTTTGCACATGCCGTGCCCACTGCCCGGGGCACTTTCTTCACTCTTTAGAAAGTCCTGCTCCTCACTGCATTCAGGTCTTGGCTCACACATCACCTCTGCCCCCTGCCACACCATGTTCTGCCCCTTTAAGTGCCTGATTTTAATTCAAACGTCATACACCCACTGCGCCACTTTCTGTGTTTGTTGTCCGTCTCCTTTACCAGACAGCTGCATCAGGGCGGGGACCGTCTGTCTCGTGCAGCACTGCTCCCAGCGCCCAGTCAAGTGCCTGACCCATGTCATAGGCAGCAAGGAGCTCAGCAGATGCTTGTTGACCGTGTAAACACATTTTCCTGGGTCCCCCACCTGCCTGCCACTCTGCAGGGGGGAGGGGCTGCCTGCTTCTTGCCCCGAAGTTCTTGGTGGCTAGACACCTGGATCTAGCTTATTCATTAAGCAAGCACCGACGGCTTGCCAGCAGACAGAGAGGTGGGGAATACCCAGGGGCACTGTCCTCAGGGTGGGAGGGAAGGGGAGCCAGGCGACGAGAAGTGAATCAGTGTGTGCTCGGCACCAGGCCGAGGTGAGAACCGGGTGGTGTGTCTTCACAGATAGGTGTTGAGCAGTTACTGTGTACTGGGTGCTGTCTTCTTATTCCCTCCTCCCACGCCCGCCCACCCCGCACCCCACACCCCTACCCCTGCAGCTGTGGGGTCTGAGGAGCCAGCAGAGTCACTGACCCGTGGGGCCCAGGGCAGGGCTGGCTCCCCGCCCCTGCGCAGCCCCCCACCCCTCCCACCTCAGTGGCTCTCTCCTGCTCTGGGCCCACAGATCCTGCCCCAGGAGGAAGACTATGGCTTCGACATCGAGGAGAAGAACAAGGCCGTGGTGGTGAAGTCGGTCCAGAGGGGCTCGCTGGCCGAGGTGAGGCCTCTCGGAGCGGCCGCCCTGGCAGGGGCTGAGTGTGGGTCGCAGAGAGGGGTGTCTCTCCATCTTTCTTGAGGCAGACAGCCGTTCCTGGGATGTCCCTCTTCGCTTGGTGCCTGTGTGGGGAAACCGAGTCTAGGGCTGTCTCGTCTGCATTCTTGGGGGAGCTGGGACAGGGCCCCTCTGCTCAGGGCTGTCTGCCCAGTGTGTGCCGCTGGCCCCCCCTGCTGGCCCCTGGGAGAGGTGCAACTAAAGGTGCAACTAAAAGTTTCTGAATCAGCTGTGATGAGGAGAAACTAATTCTTGATGGCCTGAATGAGACAAGTTTGCTGCTGTGTCATGGACGAAGGTCTGGTGGAGGAAGGAGAGTGAGAGTGTGGCAGGCCACGTGTTCTCTCAGCTGCCCCCTGGGGTTGCCCAGGCGGCCACGTGCCTCCCTGTAGTGGCTGCGAATGCTTTTGGCTGCGAGTAGCCACATGCTCACCCCACCGAGGCTGGAGCCAGAGGGCTTCGTTTGTCTAACGATCTAAGTGGTTCAAAGGAGTTGGTTGTGAGTCTTTGTTCAGAGTCAACATCTCTTCCACTTGGCTGGCCACGCCCTCACGGTCACAGAGTGGCTGCCTTAGTCCCATACCTCCTGTCCTCACGTGGCCAGGCAGGAAGCAGGGGCAGGCCGGGGCAGTCTGTCCTCTTAGCGCCTGCAGCAGCACGTCTTCATAGCTCATTGGCCAGCACCGGGTCTCACCAGCCTGCACGGGGGTTCGGGGTTGCCCTGGGGGTCACTCTGGCCATGCTCGGTCCCGGGGGGCCGGTGCTGTGCTGCTTGAATGCGTTCAAGGCTCCTTAGCGAGGAGGAGAGGAGACTGGTAACCGGGTGTGCGTGTCTCCTCCGCCAAGATGGCTGGCCTGCAGGTGGGGAGGAAGATCTACTCCATCAACGAGGATCTGGTGTTCCTGCGGCCCCTCACAGAGGTGGAGTCCATCCTCAACCAGTCTTTCTGCTCCCGCCGCCCACTGCGCCTCCTGGTGGCCACCAAGGCCAAAGAGTGAGTGTCCCCAGGGGCCAAAGGTCCCACCTCCCACCGACCTTCCCCTCGGGTGGAGGCACCCTGACTGCTGGGGTACGGGCCAGGGTGGGGACCCGGACTGTCCTGGTGCCCTGAGGGTGGGGCGCATTCGGCAGGCACTTGCCGTGCAGCTGCTACCTTTAGTCATTTGGCAGGTGGTTATGGAGCGCCCGCGGTGTGGTCAGTGGTGTTTGAGGCCCTGGGCGGATACGTTTCTACACTCCGTCGATCTCAGTTGGGTTGGAGGTTAGAGCAGGAGACAGACGCTGAAACAAAACGTGGGGAAGCAAGGGGCACGCTGAACCGGCAGTAGGAAGTGCGGAGGGGTGGTGGTTGGGGCCACCGAGACCTGAAGGAGGTAGGGAGGGGAGTCGGGGAGCCTGTGCGGGGAGAGAGGGCTCCAGGCAGAGGAAACAGCCAGTGCAAAGGCCCGGATGGAACCGTGGCTGTGTGCGTGAGGAGGGGTGAGGAAGCTGGCGGGCTGGAGCAGAGTGAGCGGGAGTTGTACAGTGAGGCCAGCCACACAACCAGGGCCTGGTCCCGTGGGATGCTGTGCCTGCAGCAGGACCATGGGGCCCGATGAAGATTCTGAGTGGAGGTGAGGCGTGATCGGGTGTGGGTTCTGCAGATCGCCTGTGGCTGCCAGTGAAGACTGGATCGTGGGGGGCAGAGGCGGCAGCAGGGGCGTGGCGAGGAGGCTGCTGGACCGGCCTGCGTGGCTGCAGGGGTGGCGAGGAGTGGTTGGATACCAGATATAGGTACAGGGGGAAGCGTTTTCTATTTTAAAAATCGTGCATTTGGTTTCCACTTCTCCCTTCTATTTAAGGCAAATGCTTCACAGTTTTCTGTTGACGGGAGTGATGGAAAGTTTTAAATAAGATTATTTCAATAAAAAGACAAGTCAGTTTAGGGAAAGTGATTGATGGGTTGGTTGGCATGTGGAAGTGGCAGAAATCACCAAGGTGGAACGTGCCTGTCTTAAGTTCTGGAGACACCTGGGGCTTGAGAACAGGCTCCCCAGGTGGCTTTATCTGGCGGGGGGCAGCAGGGACGATCCTGAAGGCCACTGTGGGGGACACACCCTTGACGGGGATGCAGACAGCTGCACCGAAGCCCCTGGGTTAATGACCCCACCGCACGATCCCGGGCAGGTGCCACTTGCTTAGCTCTGGTGTTCCACCCGCAGAATGGCGGAGACCTGGGCTTTCGGACCGTGGTCTCCAGGGAACACGTGTGGGCATTTTTGTGGCCTTGGCACCGAGATGTGCAGGTCACTTCTCACCCTCTGTCCGTGATTGTTGAGTAACACGTTCACTGGCTGAGGCGCTGGGCTGGCCCCCAAGAGGCCTCCTCCCACCAGGAGGGTGCCGGAGAAGGTGGAGGGCGATGTGGAATTCTGTGCGTGGACTTGGGCTTCGTGGGCCGGCTGGTGGTTCTGATTGACCCTCGATCCCTGTGGCGTGGGCTTTGCTTAGGCTACCTGAGGTTTCTCTGTATATTTGGGGGCTGGTGAGCCTGGCCCTGCCGTTATTCTTGGGCTGGATTTCCCCAAAGTCTGGGAGGCAGGGGCTCCCCAGGGTGGTCCCCTGGGCTATTGGCGGCGGGGTGGGGGGGGGGTGATGTGGCTTTTCCTTATGGCTGCTTCTGCCTGGCGCAGGATCATCAAAGTCCCCGACCACCCTGAGGCTTTGTGCTTCCAGATCCGTGGAGCTGCCCCGCCGTACGTCTACGCTGTGGGGCGAGGTGAGTGGAGCCTGGCAGACAGGGGGCGCTCTGGGAAGTGGGTCTGCGTGTGCCATAGGAACCCAGAGCCGCCCACACCACCACCACCAGGCCTGCACCTCACAGTGCACCACCATTACCACTTTCTTTGCTTGAAGCCAAGGCGTGCAAATGCAAATGCCCACAAGGGTGAGGCAGTTACAAATGCGGCACCGAGAGAAAGACAATAGGGAGTGGTGGGGACTGTGGCAAGGTGGAAAATACACATGCGCTCTAAATGGGGCCGTCTTCCTCAGCTCAAGCTCCTTATTGCCAGGCGGGAGTGTGGGCCCACTCTTGCCAGATTTCATTTTTAAAGAGAAGCTGCATGGGAATTTGGGGCACACCTCTATGGCCAGAGGTAAACCAGACCAGTCTGAGATCCTAGGTTCCCAGACCTTTTTGCATCTGTGGGCCCCCGTTTTAAAGTTTAAACATTAACTGTCCACTTTTGTAGTCGTATTTGTCTTTTTTCATATGTATTAATTAGGAAAATGCGTATCAGGATAGAAATCTGAGAATCTGTTACTATTTTAAAGTGTGTTTCTATTTTATATATCCTTAAAGCAGGGGCTCCCAGTGGGGGCCAGTTTCACTCTCCTGGGGACAGCTGGCAATGTCTGGAGACATGTTTAGTTGCCACAGCGTCAGGGGGATGGGCACTTCATGGGTAGGGAGCAGGGATGCTGCCGACGCCCTGTAGTATGCAGGACAGCCCGCAACGTCAGCAGCGCTGAGGCGAGGAGCCTTGCCTTACGGCGTCTCCAGGGAAGAGTAGGTGTTTGTAGGTGGACCAGGCAAAAACAGTAAAACAGCTGCCGTCTCTTGAGCATGTTCTAAGAGCTGGGTGGGGCTGAACGCTTTAGCTCACCGAGTCTCTCACAAACCCTATGGGTGGACCTTGTTAGTGTCTTCATGTTACAGACGAAGAAACTCAGGCCCAGAGAGGTTAAGGACCTTAACCAAAGGTCACACGGTTGGGTAGCGGCAGAGCCAGGGGTGGAAGTCAAGCTGTGTGACCGTGGGCTAGCTGCTGCGTCTCTGAGCCTCAGTGTGTTTGTCTGCACAGTGAGAGTGCCAGCCCGTGCCCTGCCCGGGAGGGGCTCCAGGGTGGGAGGGCTGGAGGCGGAGTGTGCGGGTGGGGGACAGTGTTCATCTGGACACTCGCCCTTGACTGCGGCCCAGGCCCCCTTTGCCTGGCGCTCAGCCTCAAGCACTCCTGTCTCCCTTAGGCTCAGAGGCCGCGGCCGCAGGGCTCTGTGCTGGCCAGTGTATCTTGAAGGTCAATGGCAACAATGTGATGAACGCCGATGCCCCGGAAGTCCTGGAGCACTTCCAGGCATTCCGGAACCGCCGAGAAGAGACCCTGGTAAGCCACCCGGCAGCCAAGGCGGTCGGGGAGCCCTGCTCTGTGGGTGGGGGCAGGAGCTAAGGAGTACCCTCCCTTCTCTGGAAAAGGCCTGAGGCATCATGCCTTTCTGGGTCGGGCGGGGCTGCCCACCTGGTGGGACGGAGCTGGGCTTGGGCCCTGTGCCCCTCAGCCTCCCTAAACTGGAGGAGCTGGGCCATGATACCTCACGGCCTCAGTTTTCACAGCTGCGAAATGGGCGCGACACTACAGAGGCACATCGGGCCAATGTTCGTGTTGGTGGTAGAAGTCAGTGTTACACTCGGATTGGGGCTGGGGTTCTGTGGAGGGTGATGCTCATTTATCGGTTCATCCAGTGTTCATCAAGCAGCTGCTCTGTGCCTGACATGTTTCTAGGCCCCGGGGCCCCAGGCGAGACTTCCATTGTCAAAGCCCCCCCTCTGCAGCTTCTGTGTGGAGTTTAGACTGCAGGGGGTGAGGGTCGAGTGTGACTGGGGGTCCCTCGGGAAGGTTCTCGAGTGAAGTCTTAGGGGCCTCCCCTAAGGCAGTGTCACCACCAGGCCGAAAGCCTGAGCTTTGGAGTCGGGGAACCAACCGTTTTCGCCTTCGTCCCTGGGCACCCAGAGTCATGGCCCACCCCCTCACTCCGCCCCCACCCCCCACAGGGCCTGTACCAGTGGGTCTACCACACCCACGAGGATGCCCAGGAGGCCCGAGCCAGCCAGGAGGCCCCTGGCGAGGACCCCGGCGGCGAGGGGGCCCGGGAGGAAGACCAGTCCGACTCAGGTAACAGGACGGGCGGGCAGTGTGACAGCGACTCCCGCGGGGCCTGGGTCCTCGTCTGTGTCTGCTCCCTTCCCTGATCCCTCCCCGTCCATCTGGCCGCCAGCAGCTCTGTAGCAGGTTCCTGCGGCTGCTGCAACGGAGCCCCGCAAACCCGGCGGCTGAAACGGCACCCGTGTCTGTCACAGCCCTGCAGGTCGCAAGTCCGGAAGGAGTCTCCCTGGGCTGGGCGCAAGGTGGCAGCAGGCCCGAGTTCCTTTCTGCGGCCCATGCGTGTGCCTGTTGCAGCTTCCAGAAGCTGTCTGCGCTCCTGGGCTCGCAGCCCTCTTCCTCTTCCTCCTCCGTCTGCAGAGCCCGCAGCGTCGGCCCGAGTCCTTCTCACCTGCTGTCTCCCTAATTCCGCCTCTTCTGCCTCCGTCTTCCCCATTTACGGACCCTTGTGATTGCGTCCAGTTCCCCTGGGTCAGCGGGATCAACCCGTTGCAGAGTCACCTGATTAGAACCTTAGTTCCATCAGCAGCTGCAATTTCCTCTTGCCTTGTAACAGCGTCCTTGCAGAGTCCGGGGATGAAGCTGGGGGCGTCTTTCTGGGGCCTTTATTCTGCCCATCTCAAGCTCCTCCCACATTTCTCTCTCCAGCGCAGCCTCAGCCCTGACCTCCAGACCCGTCTTTCTATCTACCCCCCTCCCCGCCCCCAGTGTCTGACAGGCTGCACAGACTTTGCGTGGCCAGAATTGAACACCTGACCTTCCCCTGAAACCCGCTCTGCCCCTGAGGGCCCCATCGCCATCCTTCCAGATTCTCAGGCCCCTGACCTCAGAGTCTCCCTCAGCCGCTCTCTTTCTCCTACACCCCTCTGCCTTCTTGTTGCCTCTGCCTTTCTCATGCATCCGGGGTCAGACGCTTCCCACCACCTCCATTGCTGCCCGGTCCAAGCCCCCATCATTTCCACCAGGAGTGCTGCGGTGGCCTGCTCACTGTCCTCCCTGCTCCACCTTCCCTGTCCTCCTCTGGGCTAGTCTCGGAAAAGAGAAGAAAACCTTCCAATGACTCTCACCCTCCTCAGGACAGAGACCGAGTCCTCAGCGTGGTCTTCAGCCCAGCCAGGCCCTCCAGCCTCACCTCTCATCCCTTTCCACTTGCCCTCTCCGCTTCACCCACCCAGCACCCAAGTGTGCTCCTGCCCCAGGCCCTTTGCACTTGCAGTGCCCTGTGTCCGGAATGCTCTCCTTTAGAGAATTTCTTATCTCACTCATCTCCCTTCTTGAATGTCACCTCCCCAGAGGCCGTCCCTGAGTGCCCTTCTGTCCCCGTGTCTCCTTATTCTGTTTTTCTTCACTGCATGTATTATTAACATATGTCATGCCTTGCCTTCTTTGTGTCCTAGATATGTTACTTTCTAACTGTGTGGTTTCTGAGGAGTCCGCCTCTCTTGGGTCCATGTGAATTGGGTCTGAATCTGGGCTACCTAAAAGCATTGACTCAGAAAACTAAAAAATCTGAGTAGGGTCACACAAGCTTCAGGTCTGGCTTGATCCAGTGCTTTAATAGAGTCTCCTGAAGAGTCTCTTTCTCTTCAGCTTTCAGCTCTGCCCCCTCTGTGTTGGGTTTCCTTTCACATGCTGTTTTCTCCATGTGGTGGTTCTGGCAGCTTGGAATCCGGTTGAAAAGAGAATGTCCCCTTCTTCGTAGATCCAACAAAAATCCCAGAGTTGACTCTCATTGGCCCAGCTTGGGTCACATGCTCATTTCTGAACCAGTCACTGTGAATAGGGGAAATCGAGTATGCTGATAGGCCAGGCCTATCAGCTGGCTGGCTAATAGCTGGCCTACAGTCTAACAGCTGGCTGGCAGAACCGAACAGGGCTGTAGCACAGACTTCGGTTTCCTCGTCCGGGCAGCAGGAGCTGTCCTCGGTGCTGGGCCAGCGGGCGGGCTGGCTGCGGGGTGGAGCCCCCTGCTCAGGGTTGCCTATCCTTTTGGCTTTCAGCCTTCCCCTTGCTGTCCCTGGGTCCCCAGCTGAGCCTGCAGGAGGACAGCCCTGTGGTCAGCCTGACTGTGGACAACGTGCACCTGGAGCACGGCGTGGTGTATGAGTACGCGAGCACAGCCGGCGTCAAGTGTCACGTGCTGGAGAAGATCGTGGAGCCCCGCGGCTGCTTCGGCCTCACTGCCAAGGTCTTGCTGGGCCCTGCCCTGTCCTGGGTGCTGGGTGGGGGTGGAGCAGCCTGATTCCCATTTTCTCAGAGTTAGCCTGGGGCCCTGAATTCTAGTCTCTGCCCTACCACATGGGAGTTAGGAGAGTGACTTATCTCTTTAGCCTCAGTTTGTGCATCTGCAAAATGGGCCCGTAACAGCCCTGACCTGGCAGGGGTTATCAGGGGCACGCAGGAGTCACTGCAGATAAATTGCCTATGGCACCCCCTTGGTGGAGAGCGTGTGCTCAGCAGTTGCCGATGTTTCTGCAGATCCTCGAGGCCTTTGCTGCCGACGACAGCGTCTTCGTGCAGAACTGCGGGCGGCTCATGGCCCTGAGCAACAACATCAAGACCATGTCCCACTTCGAGTTCCGTAACATCTGCGACACCAAGCTGGAGAGCATCGGCCAGAGGATCGCCTGCTATCAGGAGGTACCTGCGCCCGTGGGGCCTCGGCCCGGAGGACTCGGGTTGTACGGGTCGAGCCCCACCCCCCGCTTAGCTTAGACAAAGGGGAGGGTTTATGGGTTTAAAGTACTGAAGGACCCAGAGGGGAGCTGCAGGCCTGGCTGTGTCAGGTGCTGAGACAGGTAGCCCTGCCCCCAGAACCTGGCCTCCCTCCTTCTCTTGACTCTATTTTCCCGTGTGGACTTTGCTCTCAGGTGGGCCATTTTCATGTGGTGACCAAGGGGTCCCCAGTAGTAGCTCTGACCTTAACAGCCCGCATAGAAAAGGGACTGGATGAGAGCTCTTGTTGGCTTCGCTCGGGTGCCCTGCCCAGCCCCGTATCGGTCACTGCAGGGACGGGGAGGCAGCTTACCTGAGCCGCAGGGGCTGGGGTTGGGGAGAGGTGGTCCCTCCAGGGTGGCGCACATGCGCAGCTGAAGTGGGGCAATGGATGTGGGCCTCAGATTTTTTCAGACTTTCCCTGACGTCCGGACCCACGGAAAGGCAGAATAGGGGAATCCGCTCTTCCATTGGAGCTGTTCATGTTGCCCCATTTGGAGTGTCAGGCCTAGGCCAGGATGACGTGGGTACAGGGGACGGGCCAGGGTTCCCTGAGTCCTGAATCATGACCTCCCCGTCCCCACCTTTGTCAGTTTGCAGCCCAGCTGAAGAGCAGGGTCAGCCCACCCTTCAAACAGGCAACTCTGGAACCCCATCCGCTGTGTGGCCTGGACTTTTGCCCCACCAACTGCCACATCAACGTCATGGAAGTGTCCTACCCCAAGACCACTCCCTCCATCGGCAGGTCCTTCAGCATTCGCTTTGGTCGCAAACCCTCCCTCATTGGCCTTGACCCAGAGCAAGGTAACGGCATGTGTCTGTTAGAAATCGTGTTGGGATCCCACGCTACAGATACTGAACAGAAACATGTCTGGCAGCCGGTGGTCCAGGGCTGGAACAGTGGCTTCATAGTCAGTCATCAGGGGACCTAGGCTCCTGCCTTTCTACACCCTCATCTCTCTATGTGGCTTTCATCCTGAAGGATGCCTCATGGAACAGGATGGCTGCTGGAGTACCAGTCATCATGTCTGCCTTCCAGACAGGGAAAAAAATCACAGTAGTTAAAGACATATTAGCACCAAAGCAAAACTTCCTTCTGAAGTAATCTAGTGGGTTAAGATAATATTTAAAAGGGGAAATTTTCTCATTCATTGAGATCCTTAACGTGGGTTTATATATACGTTTGTCCAAGGGGATTGTGGGTGTCTGGGCACTGTTTCCAGGCGAGTTCTCCCTCTCTCCGTGCAGGCCACCTGAACCCTATGTCCTACACCCAGCACTGCATCACCACCATGGCGGCCCCCTCCTGGAAGTGCCTGCCTGCTGTGGACGGGGACCCTCAACGCCAAGGTCTCCAGGACAGCAGCACTGGGCCGGCCAATGGGGCTCTGGGCCCGGAGGACCGGGGCCTGAGCTTTCTCCTCAAGCAGGAGGACCGTGAGATCCAGGACGCCTACCTGCAGCTCTTCACCAAACTGGATGTGGCCCTGAAGGAGATGAAGCAGTATGTCACCCAGATCAACAGGTGAGCCCTGGCCCTGGGGGGGCGGGGGGGGGGAGTGGGGGGAGGGGCGTTAGAGTCAGGATGCTTTGTCGTGGGGAGCTGTCCTGTGCCTCACGGGCTATTTGTCAGCGTCCCTGGATGCCTGTAGCCTCCCTGTTCCCCGGCTGCGAGAAGCACAAATATCTGCAGACGTTGCCAGACGCCCCCTCGGGGTATTTGGGTGTATGAAACCACCCCCGACCGAGAGCCGCTTTTCTCATGAAGTAACGGGGGTAGGCAGCAACCCTCAGCACAGGCTATTTGGTGAGCGGTTTGGGGGACTTGATAATTGGAACAGAGAGCGAGATGGCAGGACACGATGTCCCTTCAGTGTGATGGAGCTGGGCACACATATGGCAGCACGTGCCAAGTGTGCTCGCCCACACTTGGATCAGCGGCGCTCTGGGTGTCCCTCACTGCTCCACGGCGGGCGGTGCGGGTGGAGGCTGGTGACAGGCCGCCTGGGGGACGCAGATGGCTACATGCAGGGGGAGGGCGATTCCAGAGGACAAAGGACCTGGTTTCTTCAATACGTGATGGGGTGGGGAGGAGGAAGAGGGTGATCTGATAGAGAAGAGATTTGGGAGACGTACCAAGCAAACCGTGCATCTGGACCTGGCTAGGGTTCTGTTTCTCACGCACCATCTGAGAACAGACGCGTGCGAGACCCTCAGGGACATTGGAACATGGACCAGGTACCAGACGACACTGAGGCGTCATTAATTTTGCTAGGCAGGTAGGAGCAGGCTGGTTAGGTTTAAAGCAGGGTTCCTCGACCTCAGCGCTGTCGATGTGGGCGCTGGGTTATCCTCGGAGGGGCTGTCGGGTGCCTCATATACTCCGCAGCATCCCTGGGGCCTGCTCATCCCTGGGGCCTTGAACTCGGTGTAACTTGGTGGTGAAACAGAGAACCTCTGTATCTCATGCCCCCTACAGGAGGGACTGTGTATGTACACCTGCCAAGTTGCTAGTGGGATTCTCAGGGAAGGGACACAGAGCATTTGATGGCTCCCTCTGTTAGGGTCAAAGGTGAGGCCTGAGGTCAGGGCCTTGCCCGGAGCCTTCACGGAGCCCACGGGCACGTGATTTTAAAGTCCAGGTCTTCGCTCCCACAGGCTGCTGTCCACCATCACGGAGCCCACCTCTGGGGGGTCCTGCGATCCGCCCCTGGCCGAGGAGGCCTCGTCCTCCCCGCCGGTCAGCGAGGAGAGTGAGATGGACAGGACCGACCACGGGGGCATGAAGAAAGTGTGCTTCAAGGTGTCTGAGGAGGATCAGGAGGACTCGGGTCATGACACCATGAGCTACCGTGACTCCTACAGGTGGGGCCCCCGTGGGCGTCCTGCGGGCTTTGGCGTGGAGGGCCAGCGGGACAGCTGAGGCCGCTGACTTGTGGGAAAGTCAGAATCAGAGGGACATTTCCCAGGAAGCAGGGGGATGGGGCAGCGTCGCCAGACCCTGTGGTTCCGGGGGTTACCTGAGCCCTCAAAGCCGCCCAGCTGCCCCGCCCACCCCGCCCCGAGGCTGATGTTTCATGGTCTGTCCCCTTGTGGCCACCACCCACCCGTTCCGCTCCACTTCCACGCTGCACTCGCTGGCGGAACGCGGCCGGAGGAAAAGTCTGCATCTTGGCGTGGCTCAAAGCGCCCGTGGCGTCTGCAGCGGGCGGTTTATTTTCTCTCGGCCCGAGGAGGAGGACGATTTCTTTTTCCTCCGAACTCCGAGAGGATCGGAATTGTTTTTCTGCTGGTTAAGCTCATTATAACGAGATCAGTGAAGTCCTAATTAGTGGATTAAATGGACTAAAAACTCAATTTCCTGTAATAAGACGTACAGCGGGTAAGTGGAAGTCCTTCCCACAAATCAGCAAGCCCCGCGGGCTCCTGGGAAAGGTGGCGGGACGTGTGGAACGTGGGGGTGGGGGCGCGTCAGCTGTGTGCGGGCAGAGCGCAGAACTGACGGCGTCTGGCGAGAAAGGCCCGCGCCCCAGGCCTCCGGCACCCGTGTCCTTTCCGTCCTCCAGGGTCTGACCAGCCCGTGCTTCGGGCGCGGCTTCTCCATAACCGGGTGTTCCCAGCACCTCGTGTCCATGGCCCGAGACTTCTCCGTCTCTCTGGGTCTCCATTCTTACGTGTCTGGGCCCTCCGGTTCTTTCTTTTACTGTCAAAAGGCGAAGGGAAGAATGTCAGGGTTGTGGCTTTTGGTCTCTGTGCCTTCTGAGTTGCTGGGATACAGGCTCAGAGGACGCAGTCCCTGTCCTTGTGAGGTCCCCAGCCAGGCTGGGGAGGCAGGACACGCAGCCGTGTGGTTGAGTGTGGCAGGTGCACACGTGTCCAGGGACCGGGCTATGCAACGAGGGGCGTGGCAGGGGTGTGCACCCAGATGAGAGCCGTCTGCTGCCCTCCCGCTGGCTCTGCATTTCTGAGCAGGGCCGGAAATGTTTCTCCGCTGCCGGAACACCCAGCAGGCCGCCCTTCCCCGTCCCTGGCACTGGCAGCCGGCCTGCAGCACCACCCAGGGCCGGTCGCCCACCCGAGGAGCCAGGAGTTCTGTCCACGCTCCAGGAGGCGGGTCCTGGGTGCCGGGAGCAGAGGTGTGGGCTGGAGGGTGACCGCCGTCTTCCTCTCCGCCCCTTCGCAGTGAGTGCAACAGCAACCGGGACTCCGTCCTGTCGTACACCAGCGTGCGAAGCAACAGCTCCTACCTGGGCAGCGACGAGATGGGCTCTGGTGAGTGCAGCGCGCCCCCCCCGCGGCCACCGCGCGAGATGTTGTTTGAGTTCCAGTTTATTACACTTTACTCTGCGGTGTCTCATTTCATGTCACGTTTGCATAGTGTGATCATGTCTTGCCTTTCATTCACTCCCTGGGCACATGTTATGGAGCACAAGAGACCCTGGCCCTCATGGAGCCAATGTTCCCCACACATGTCGTGTGTCGTGGGCACGGAGCTGATGAAATGCACACGGTGCAGCTAGAGATTGTGATGAGTTGCTGTGACGTCACCAAAACAGGGTGACCCGATGGTTTCCATAAAAGCAGCTTGTTTGCAAACCAGACATTCAGATGACACGGAAGAGCTCAAAAGAAGTACATGAACATTAGGTCCCCCAGAAGTGACCACCAGGGACATTTGGAGACCATGGGTGGCTACGTACTTCTGCACAAATGGACACGTGGGCGGATGGCTGGGTGGATAAACAGACATAAAGAATACCCCACGAATCAGGTTACACTGTCCTTAAGAGCTTTTTCTGAGGGACTGAAATTTGTTTTGATTTTGGTTTCATTGATTTCAGCCTCTAACGATTCTATTTTGTGAGCAGGTCATACATCTGCGTGGTTTATGACCGTGAAGGCGCGAGAGGGCGGGCGGGGACAGGCCTCCCGCACACCCTTCCCACCCACCCACCTGCTGCCCAGGCTCCCCGAGTCCCGGCTGCCTGGGGTGACCTTCCAGTGGTAGTCTGGGCATAAAAATTTAATTTTAATTTTTTTTCCCAATTTAACGGCAGAAAAAGCAGCTCAAGTAAAACCGAAGCTGTTGCTGAACTTGAGATAAATATTTCATCACATAAGATGCGCAGCTAGATACACACCATCCCTCAGGAGGTTTTAGGGAGGATGGGGCCCATGGCAGCGGGTTGGGCTGACACAGCTCGGGGGGGTAGATCCGGAGGCCTGGAGCCCCGCCCTGTCTCTCTGGCTCGCAGCCTCCTCACACACGGGCAGTGTGGGGAATGATAACGATGGCCTACAGCTGTAGCGCGTTACCTCCTGTTGCCTATTTTGAAGGTGAAGGAACTGAGGCCCAGAGAGGCCAAGGGCTTTGCCCAGGGCCACAGAGCCAGGGCCCGAGTCTGTCAGGCCCCAGACCCACCGTGGGTTTTGGGGCTCTGTACTTACGTCGTCTTCTTGGGAAGGACGTCGGGAGGGCACGAGATGGGGCAGGAGTTGTTCGCTGATGGCTGCGGCTCCTTCCCTCTGCCAGGGGACGAGCTGCCCTGTGACATGCGGATTCCGTCGGACAAGCAGGACAAGCTGCACGGCTGCCTGGAGCATCTGTTTAACCAGGTAGGACCTTTGTGCCCACCCCGGCCTGACCTTGGGTTCCCTCCGTCACCCCTGGTGAGAACCCAGGAGCCAGGGCAGGGGCCGTGGATCAGGGGTCTCTGCAGCTTGGAGGGCCGAGGGGCCCCACTAACCCCGCGCTTCTGCCGGCCAGGTGGACTCCATCCACGCGCTCCTCAAGGGGGCCGTCATGAGCAGGGCTTTCGAAGAGACCAAGCATTTCCCCATGGACCACAGTTTGCAAGGTGAGCACAGGGGCGCCCCCTGCAGGGCTCGGAATGACCTCCAGCGTCCAGCCAGGAGACAGCAATGATGGGGACCACGTTCGGGGTGGGGGCAGGACACGGCTCACACCCTTAGCTCTGCCCCTCTCCTGCCCCATGGCTGGTGGGCTCTTCTGGGGGTCGGCAAGTCCAGCCACGGGCCCAGTGCAGCCCGCAGCCTGGTTCTGTGTAGACTGTGGCCTGACAGGCATGCTTTCGCTTACGAAGAGCAGTGAACACAGAACAGAATGAAGAAACAAAGGACATGAGACAGAGGCCGTGTGCCCTGCAGAGCCTGAAACTGGCCCTTGCTGGCTCTCCACAGCGAAAATGCATGGGGCCCTGGGCCGGTCCTCGGCCGCTCTGGGCTGCGGTCTGTCCATCCGTCCGTCCGCACGTGGCAGGTGGGGAGGGAACGGAGCTCGGTTGGCCAGACCTCAGCGCCTTCAGCCCTCCTCCGTCACTTGCCCCGGATTCACCGAATCTACCCACACGCTCACAGTTTTAAAAACCATGTTATTTGCTGCCTGCGTTATTATGGACATAACTTTTGTGAAAAACCGTCACCCTTGTAAAAATTGAATTATTAAGGGAACTTACTGAACTCCCTATATACGGAAGACCTGTGTAGCATGCCATAAAAAACAGTGACCCTGGTAAGGTCAACGGGAACAGCCACAAAACAGTGCCACCGCACTGCAGTCGGGCACCGGTCCCTGCCCAGCGTGATCCGTTCCTCCCCGAGTGGGGTCCGTGGTTAGAGAAGGCGCTGAGGGCTTAGCAGCACCAAACGGAGACTTTCTTCTGGAGATGAGTGAGAGCAAAGGAACTGACGTGTGTGTCCCCCCACCTGCCTTCCCTCTCATTTACCCACCCACCCACCCACCCATCCGTCCATGCACCCACCATCCATGCATCTGTATCCCTCCAGGAAATAATTCCCAGGAGCCAGCTTGTGCCAGGCCTTGTGCTGGGCGCTGCGGACCCTCAGAGGAATGCGGCACTGCCCCTGACCTCCAGGAGCTCCCAGCTGGGTGCAGGGGATAGGGAAAGGAACAGGGAGTTGCTCCTGAATAAGGGTGGGAAGTGTGAAGAGTTGGGGTGCCCTGGCGCGGCTGCCCCTCCTGCTGTCTCAGGATCACGTCTTCCAGGGACGGACCTGAGGACGCAGAGACAGCAAACCCGGAGGCACCCAACCACAGATCCCTCAGGAACCTGGGCCCTGTAGCAGGGATGAGGCCCAAGAGACAGGGGCCTGTGTCTGCTTGGCCTTGGAACGGTCTTGCTGGGGCCAGGTCCAAGTCCCAGCTCCGTCACTACCCAGCTGTGTGACTCTGGGCGGGGCACCTTCCCCTTCTGTGCCTGGGCTTCCTCCTCTGTGTAGGGAGAAGGTTAGACTAGGTTCTGACTCCTGTGTCTGCTTGATTGATGTGGCTGCGAGGAGATAGTACCTAAGAATCCTTCTGTGACGACATCCATGCTTAGGAGAAGGGAATGCAGCAATTGATTTGTGATGTCTGCACTGCCTTGGTTCCGCTGTGAGGAGTCATGCCTCAGACCAGAAGGAAGGGGTGCAGAGGTCGATGAGTGATGTCTGCCGTGGGTATGGCACTGTGAATCAGCAGCACACTTGCCATGCCGTGTATTTGCTCCCCTCTGTGGGCCAGGTAGTACCCGGGAGTCCTGCCAGCATCCTCGGTCTCAGATTCTGAGGATTCTGAGCCTTGGAGTCTGGTGACGGGACGTAGGCCTTTGTGCCACCGTTCCCCAAAGCCACCTCCATCCCTTTCCTGTCCTCACACCGCTCTCCTACCCCAGAGTTCAAACAGAAAGAAGACTGCACAATGCGTGGCCGGAGCCTGATCCAGATCAGCATCCAGGAGGACCCCTGGAACCTCCCCAACTCCATCAAGACCCTGGTGGACAACATCCAGAAATACGTGGAAGGTCGGTTGGGTGGGGAGGGGTAACTTGGGGGGATTTGTGGCCGTCGGGTCTTAATGTGGCCTGTGGCAGGGCCAGAAGTGGGTCCGTCTCCGTGTCCCACGTCTGTCCATGCCCGGGGAGGGCGAGAAGAACAGGTGCCCCTTTCTCAGCTGAGTGTCCTGCCCGGGGACTAGACACCCCGGAACTGCTGGTTTTGTGCCCAGGGCTCCCCTGCAGAGTGAGGGGGCTGAGAAGGCTGCAGGTACTCCTCCTCAGCTTCAAGGTCACAAGCGAGGGGCCCCCTGATCAGACTTGGGCCCACAGATAGGTTTTAATATTATAGCGTAGAAGAAAATGTGAATCGGCTGTCAGTGTTTTATTATTGGAAATAACCACGTAAAAATCTAGATTTCCGGCCGCTCTTGAACAGCCGGGAGACCTGGCACCACAGTCCCACGTGGGAGGGGATGAGTGGCAGCTACCGTCTTAAGTGGGAGAGCCCCCACCACTCCCTGCTTCCAGGCGTCTGCCTCACAGGAAGCAGGCGACATCTACGCTACCTCTCTGGCCCTTGGCAGCGTTGAAGTCCCGGACTCCTGGCTTAGCAGGAGCCTAGGCCAGGGAGCATTTGCTCAGGCCAGCAGGGGGCGCACAGCTGCAGAGCCGCTCCCCCAGGAGCAGCGGACTCTGAGCTGGCCTTTCAGACTTTTCCTTTTAGCCCTTCCGGGCCTAAGAGCCGTGTTTTGAAGAAAAGAGACCAGGATGTTAGGCCTGTGTCCAGAAGGCCTGAGCTTCGTCTCCGAGTGTGCAGAGGGCTGTGGCTGCGTGCTCATGTGAGCTTACGTGCACCTGTGTGTATGTGCACGTGCAAGCCTGTGCCCACACGCGTGTACAAGGTGTGGGCTGGGGGCTCTGGCCCAGGAGTTGCAGGGGCTGGTTTTAGTCTCTCTTTGGTGGGTGTATACAAACAGCTGGGATGCAGCTAAGAGTTGGGGTTCCGTCCCCTGGAAGTTGGGGGTTTCTATAATTCATCCAACATCCAATCGGAGCCTCTTCAGCACAACTGTACATACGTGCCCAGCGTACCGGGTGTCACCACGCAGGGTTCAGCTCAGGCTGCAGGGAGGGCCCAGCTCTGCTGGAGTTCCCTGCTAACCCCTCTGGGCCCACCCTTTTCTCTCCGTTCCTTCTCCTGCCAGATGGGAAGAACCAGCTGCTCCTGGCCCTGCTGAAGTGCACAGGTGAGGGCTGTGACGGGGCAGCCATCTGTGACGGGCACATGCCCAGCTGCACCCAGGGGAGGCCACCCTGGCCACGGGTGCTCGTGACTGCAGCCCAGGGGAGGTCCCTTCTGTTGGCTGAGGTCGCAGTGGGGGAGGGGGAGGGCAACACCGGGCCTCTCACACCTCTAAGAACTGCAAAGACCTCAGGGGTCGTTTCCTCCTCCTGAGTGCGGGGGGGTGGGGGACCAGTCTCAGGGCCCTGGAACTGGAGCCCTGTGTCTGTCTCATCACCTCCCAGGCCTGGGCAGATCTTGAGGAGGACACAGGACAGAGGACCGGTGACTAGACAGGGAGTTTGCCAGTCGAGGCCGCAGCCCTGCCTGGGACTCTTCCCCGGCAGACAGTGGGGAGGAGGAAAGGGCAGAGGGTGGGCCTGGGGAAGTGGGGAGGTGTTCTTGGCCCCTCCCTTGTTTTCAGAACTTCCTCTCCACGGAGGGGCAGCCAGAATAGGGTCTAGGTCAGAACCGGTGTCTGAGAACCAGTTGGCCAGAGCCAGTCATCAAAAATAATCCCTCCCAGAAGATCGGGACCGTGAATGAGCGATTGCCCAAAATTGTCCGGTTCCGCAAACCATGTCAAGAGCAGGGGCAAGGGAGGGGCAGGCGGGAGGAAGGCGCGCTCCTCAGAAATGGAGCAGACAGTAAACTGCACTTCTTAAACTGTGGAGCTCGGCAGCGTTGCCTGGCGCCGTTGGCCTCCAGCCAGTCAAGGTGGAGGAAACCCCTGGCCCGTGGGGAGAGGACTGAGCGAGGGTGTTGGGACGCCGAGGGAGAGTCACAAAGCAGATGGGTTGTCGAGAGACTGGAGTTCAAAGTGGCTTGCTTTTGGAGAGTTAATTTTTGTGGGGTTGGCGTTTGGTGGCCGGGATTCATCTTTGGCAAGTTGGCCCCAGATAGGTGGCCCGCTGGGCCCAGAGGTGGGTTCTGGGTCAGGGCTGTGGGGCTCGGGGCTGCCGATGGCGTGGGAGCCACCTGCCCAGTGAGCCCCTTCCCACCCCCCAGACACCGAGCTGCAGCTGCGGAGGGACACCATCTTCTGCCAGGCCCTGGTGGCTGCCGTGTGCACCTTCTCCGAGCAGCTGCTGGCAGCCCTCAGCTACCGCTACAACAACAACGGGGAGTACGAGGAGAGCAGCCGGGACGCCAGCCGCAAGTGGCTGGAGCAGGTGGCGGCCAACGGCGTCCTGCTGCACTGCCAGTCCCTGCTGTCCCCGGCCGCAGTGGTGAGTGCGGGGGAGAAGGATGGGGGGCGCTGGGAGCCCAGGCAGGAGAGCTCCCGCCCACTCACTCGGACTCTCCTCGTGTGCTCGGCAGCTGTTTATCGAGCACCTACTGTGTGCCACCGTTACAGGTGCTGGGGATCCAGCTGCGGGCAAAGCAGGGTCGTTGTTCTCCGGGGTCCTAAATCCTAGTGTGTGTGTGAGAGGGGGGGTGCGCCAGTGAGTGGAGTGAAACAAGTGGGGTGGACCAGCAGCCCCCAGCCAGGGCAGTCTTACCTCCCAGGGGCCACTTGGCCAGGTCTGGTGGTCATTTCCGGTTGTCACGACAGATGAGGGGAGAGGAGGACCTACTGGTGTCTAGTGAGTAGTGACTGGGGATGCTGCCAGGTGTCGTACAATGCACAGCAGAGTTCCCCCTGCCCCCTCCCCCAGTTACCTGGCCCTGAATGTCAGTGGTGTCACACCTGAGAAACCCCCGTATATAGTGATAAGGTAGTGATAAGGGCCACGGAGAAAAGTCAAGCAGGAAAGGGGACAGGAAGGGGTGGGGTGGCAGTTGAAAGTTGCAGTAAGGCAGCCAACGAGGGCCTCACCGAGAGGGTAACTTCTGCCCTAGGAATGAAACGGGGAGGGAGCAAGCCCTGAGGCTGTTTCGAGGAGGCTTTCAGGCCCAGAGAACAGCAGGTGCAAAGGCCTCGAGGCAGTGGCTGAGGAAGGACCAGGTGGCCCTGTGGGGTTTTTTTTTTTTTTTTTTTTTACCACCGACACCCTGAGGCCTGGGCAGCTGCGTTTGGACTCTGGGAGCCTGACTCCAGGCCCACGAACCCCTAGGCGGCCCTGCGCCCTCTGCATCCCCTTTACCCTGCTCCCTCTGTCCCACCACTCTCAGGGCTCAGGGCAGGGCCATCTGCTGGCTCCTAGGAGGCAGAACCCAGGACTCATCATTCAGGGGTGCTGGGTCCCAGAGCTGATGTCCCCAGAAATAAAGCCTGCATCATTGCTCCGGACTGTTGGCTCCTGCACCCCGTGTGCACAGGCTGGAGCTCCCCACCCCTATGGCTCCGAGCCTGCTATACATGTTCCCAGGCAGGGTCAAAGCCAGCGCTGCTGGCTCTTAGGAGAGCATGGCCTTGGTGCACCCCCTGCTGGCCACTTTTGCACACGGGCGCTGTCTGGCTGGAGATCTGTTCTCACCTGCTTCCTGCAAAGTACCTGGAAAGGCAGCCAGGAACACCCAGCCCTTACCCTCCATCCTCAGATGGGACCCCCGGGGCCCAGCGCATTAATCACCACTCACCACGCCATGCCAGGCTCTGAGCTGGGTGCTGGGTGTCTGAGGCTCCCGTTTTAGTGGGGGAAGCAGGTTGGGAAGAAGGAAAGAAGGAAAGAAAGGAAAGGAAGGAAGGAAGGAAGGAAGAGGGAGAATAGATGGCAAGAGGGGAGTTATGCAGAAGGCTTGGAAGGTGGTTGAGCTTCTTTGGATTGAAGTGGTCAGAGAGGACCTCTCTTGAGGCTGTGACAGAGAGGTGACATTTGAGCCGAGACCCGAACACCAGGACAGCCCGCCAGGTGAATGGTCTGAGGAAGGGAGTGCTGGGCAGAGGGACCAGCTTGTGCACAGGTGCCGCCGGACAGAGACCAGTGCGGCCAGAGGGGGTGGGGGACGAGGTCAGCGGGGCCACGTCTGCAGGGCCCGGGACATTACTCTGGGAGCAGAGGGGGAGTCTGGATGGAGGCTTGCAGCAGGTGCAGGATGTAATTGAGTTAAGTTTCTCAAAGATAGCCTGTGGTCACGGGGGACCCCCAGGGTCTGACTCTAGGCTTGACAGCCCCTAGGCGGCCCTGCCCTCTCCACATCCTTGGTTTATCCCTGGCTGCCCTTCGCTCAGGGGGAAGGGTGGCACAGGGAGACTGTGAAGAGGCTGGGGTGGTCCTCCTGGAGAGAGGACGGGGTCTTGTGTTGGGGGTGGTGAGGAGGTTGAAGGGGTGGATGGACATGGGGTACGCTTTGGAGGTCAACCCATCAGGACTTGGTGATGGGCTGCGTATGGCACGAGGGGAGAGAGGGGTCAAGAAGTCCTTCAGGACAAAGGTTTGGGGCTTGGGCTGCTGGACGGATGCTGGTGTGTGCTTTGTGAGATGGGGCCAACTGGCGGGGAGGGGTGAGGAGGAGAACAAGGCCTGCTCTGGGCTTGTTGGGTTGAGATGGCTGAGCGGGATTGTGGGTGGGCCGGGTAGGAGGGCCACCCCGCATGTCAGAGCAGGCTGGGTTCCGGCCCTGGAGCTGCAGGACTGGCACACACCAGCTCACACCCAGCCCCGGAGAGCCCAGCACAGGCCCCACGCCTGCGCGCCCTCAGCCTGCGGTGCCGACCAGAGCTGAGTCGCAGCATCTGTGCATGAGACCCTGGGGCTCGGGTGGCACCTGAGACCCCTGCACCCTGTCTTCCTCCTGCAGAAGGAGGAACGGACCATGCTGGAGGACATCTGGGTGACCCTGTCCGAGCTGGACAGCGTCACCTTCTCCTTCAAGCAGCTGGACGAGAACTACGTGGCCAGTGAGTGACTCCTCCCATCCCCACCACGAGAGTTGGGGTTCTGGGGTGGGAGGAACTGCTTTGGGGGCTCTCCTGCCACTGGCCAGCTGCCCAAGGTTGACCCGGGACCCAGTGCTTTCAAGCCCCACACTCCCAACATACATAGAAAAAGAGGGCCTCTTCGTGTGAACCCAGTTGTCTCCAAAAGCTTTTAAAAGGGAATAGCCAGTACCCAGTTCTTGTTAAAATTTCTAAAGATATCCATTATTGGGTTGAAGACTTGTTAAGATTTTCTAAGGATTTATAGCATCATTGTAAGTTTTTTCCTTTCTCCCTTTCTTATTCCTCTTCATTCTCCTTCAACCCTGCCGTGGTTTGTCCTCTTGTTCACCCGCCCACTCATCCATCTGAGTGCCCATCCCCCCTTCTCCGTCTGTCCAACATGCACCCCTTCTCCGTCCGTCCACACACCCACCTCTTCTCCATCCATCCACACATCCCTCCCTTCTCCATCTGTCCAACATCCATCCCGTCTCTGTCCCATCCACACGTCCACAATTATGAGCACACAATACATGTCTGGCCCAGTTTGTGGTTCCGGGACAGGGCAGTGGAGCAATACGGCCACAGTCCCTGCCCCCCTGGAGCCCACAGGTGAGCCCAGCGGGCCTCCACCCACCCTGGCTGTACGGCACTCCCCCAGCTCTGCAAGGATACCCGTGCCCTGGTCTCCTCCCAGCCCTGGAGTGTCGGGGCCACTCCCTGGGGGGGGATCCTGGGCACTGGGGTGCTAGCACAGCTTTCCCGGTGACTTGGATGGACAGCCCGGACCGAGGACCGCTGGGCTGGGCTCTGGAGCCATGGTTCTCCCAGTGCGGTCCCTGTTAGAAGGCGAGCCCACGGGCTCCACCCCAGACCCGAACCTGAAACTCCGGAGGTAGAGCCCGCAGGTCTGTGCGGACTCGTCTGAGGACCAGGGCTCGCAATCAGTAGTGCCCGACTTGTAAAACCACCACCTCCGTAGCGAGTCTGTTTAAATAGATTTTCCCCTAATTGCTGCACCTCCACGAAATGTTAATACCATGGAGGTATTACATATCTGTTTATACATGTATCTGTGCTTTGTATACAAAAAGAGTAAAATTTTTTGACATCCCCTCAAGAACCAGTTTTCCCTCCTCAGGCGTGATGTCACCCTGTTGAGACTCCGAAGGGACCGTAGGTTTGTTTCTGGAAGGGACAGTAGTTGGAGTCGATGGTCAGTGACCGCCTAGCAATAGGCCGAGTGGGGCTTAGGGAGAGCTGGTGATCGATTAGTGATGTCTGCCCTGGGTGCCGGATGGGGTGCTGGTGCCGCGCCTGCTGCAAGCTCTTCCCTGTGGGTGTGAATAAACTCAGGTCCCGTCTGAGGGCAGCGTGTGGCAGGGGGGGCCCTGGGCTGCCAGGCGAGGGGTCCGGGGAGCTCTGGTGAGGCCCGAAGACAAGCACGGACACCCCCCGAGCTGGGCAGGGTCAGCGTCAGGTCTGAGAATGAAGCAGTGGGACCTGGGACCTGGTGAAAGAGGCGAGAAGAGGGGGTCAGAGGCTGCTCTTCTGAGTGTGCCAGGGCAGGGAGGTCTGAGGCCACCGCTCTGGCGTGGGCAGACAGGGACGACCCAGGATGCCCCCCTGAACGTGGGGCAACCCTTCTGGGGTGGGGAGAATAGGGAGGTCCCAGGACGCCCCAGTGGAGGCGTGAGGGATGGTCTGCAGCCGCCCTAACCTGGGCCTGGTGGTGACCCGCCCCGCCCTGTGCCCCCGCAGACACCAATGTCTTCTACCACATCGAGGGCAGCCGGCAGGCGCTGAAGGTCGTCTTCTACCTCGACAGCTACCACTTCTCCAAGCTGCCCTCCCGCCTGGAGAGCGGGGCCAGCCTGAGGCTGCACACCGTGCTCTTCACAAAGGGTGAGTGTGGGGTGCGGAGCGGGGCCCGCGGGCGGGGGACGGCCCGGGCTCCGAGCGCTCCTGACCCCACCCCCTGCCCTCCCTCTTCTCCCGTCACAGCTCTGGAGAACCTGGAGGGGCCGCCTCCGCCAGGCAGCCAGGCGGCGGAGGATTTGCAGCAGGAGATCAACGCCCAGTCCCTGGAGAAGGTCCAGCAGTATTACCGCAAGCTCAGGTATCCATCCGCCGGGGCTGCAGGCGGGGACTGGGTGTCAGCGCGGAGGACAGCAGACAGGCCCCCGGCGTGGGAGTGGGCGGATGCCTTCTCCTGCGCGCCTGCTGAGTGCCGGCCCTCTGCCTGCACGTGGTCGTCAGACTCTCTCCGTGGCCACGGCGGGCCGTTCTAAACCGCCTTACAGATGAGGAAACCGAGGCCCAGGGCACGTGCTCGGCTTGCCCAAGGTCACGCAGTTAGATGGTGGCTGAACTGAGCTCGGACCTGGGTCTGTTTGGCTTCTTCAAAACAGATCCTTCCGGCCGAGGGGAGCTGCCTGTCTCATTTTACGTGGGGGTGGGAGCCGGGTGGGGTTCTGAAGCCTGTGAGTAAGGGGTCTTGGCCCTTACTGGGCAGAGACCCCCTGAGAGTAGCAGAGGGAGCAGGGGCCACGCTGGTCAGGAGGAAGGGGAAGCAGCTCCCCTTCCCCCTTCCTTCCCCCGGCCCTCCCCTTCTCCTCCCCTTTTCCCTCCATGAACCATGAACCGAGTTCCAGGGGCTAGGTAAGGGCTTTGCGGGGTCGGGGCCTTGGGAGTGGGAGGCGGAAGGCTCGGGGCCAGCGTCCAGCTTTGTCACTAAAATGGGTGTCTCCTTGGCCGACCGACGCCAGCAGTTTGTTGCACGCCACTCGTGGGGCATTTAAAACACGGCATCTCCACCCCTTCATCCGTCCCTCCTCTCACTCAGCGCCCGTGGGCCAGGCTGTGTGCCGGGGGCTTGCCTGGGGGTCAGCAGTGGCTGATGAAGCCTCTTCTTTAAGAAAATTTTTTTTGAGGGAGAAACGATTTCAAGAGGGGGAGGGAAGGGGGGAAGAGAGGGAAACATTGATGTGACAGAAAAAACATCGCTTGGTTGCCTTTTGCGCGCACCCTGAGGACCGAACCTGCAGCGTGGGCTCATGCCCTGGCCGGGACTCGGACCCACAGACTTCTGGTTTGCAGGAGGCTGCCCAAGCGCCTGGGCCACACCGGCCTCAGGGCTGGAGCCTTTCTCGTGGACCACAGACCCTAGAGCAGCAGTTGTCGCCACCACCCCGTTTTGTCGATAAAGTTTTATCAGCACACTGCCACGTTCACTCACGTGTGGATCGTCCCCAGCCGCTCTCGTGCTGCAGCGGCCCAGCGGAGCGGGGCCTCGGTGGGGACTGGTCCATGCAGCCCAAAATGCTGACTGCCTGGCCCTGTACAGAGAAAGCGGGCGAGCTGAGCCCTGCTCTGGGGGTGATGATCAGTAAACCAGGGAGGCTGAGCGCCGAGTGGTGAGAGTGTTCGGAGTCAGGCACTCGGGACAAGGGGCTGTCAGGTGCTGATCGCCTGACCAGGACAGGCCGTCGGGGAGCGGAGGCATTTGAGGGGTGCCTGGGAGGCCCCTCCTTGCTGCCCCTGGGGCTGTTGGAGGAGCGGGGGTGGGGGGCTGTGGGCGTGGAGAGCCGTGCTGGGCGCTCTCAGCGGTTTCTTTCTGGGGGCTGCTGGGGGGACGATGGGCTGCAGCCGCAGTAGGTGGGGGCTGCATGCACGGTGGCCATGGTGCCCCCCACCCCAACCCACATCATCTTCTCTCAGAGCATTTTACCTGGAGCGGTCTAACCTGCCCACGGACGCCAGCACCACGGCGGTGAAGATCGACCAGGTGTGTCCACCCTTACGTCACCCTGCTGTGGAGCTCAGGCAGGGTTCAGGGCTCTCGGGTCAAGACTCAGCTGTTAGGGTTCGGGGTCACATCCCAGCCAGAATCCTGGCAGAGCCGCCTGGAGCCCTCTGTGGTCCCTCCTCCAGGTAGTCTCCTGGGATAGCTCCCTCCCCATCCTAGGAGTTCCAGCTGCTTCCCCACCTCTGTGTTGGAATTGCCAGGTGGCTTCTTTCCGCTGGCACCCTCTCCCCTGTGCCTCCCTCACCCCCTTGTTCATCACAGCGTTTCTCCGACCAGCTGTGGCCTCGGAGGGGTCTGCCTGTTTGCTGGTTTCAGTCACTGCCAGCAGTTACAAATCAAAAGATTTCCCATGCACTGGAGGCTTCCAGCTTTCCTTGCGAAGGGGAGAGACCTGGCTCTCCAGGGCCCGTGTTGCTGAGTGTCACGGTTGGCTCTCCACGGGCACGTGCCCCAGGCGTCACCCACTTCCCAGGCTCAGGCGGGCCTGGGGTTTGACAGCGGCCTGGGGGTGCTGGCCTGGGGACTGTGAGGCTGGGGGCTCAGAGGGAAGCGGAGGGCACGGCCCACTGGGGGCTCGTAGTCTGGTTGGCAGAATGTGAAGATGCCACAGAAAGACTTGGCCACCAGCATGTTATGCCTCTGCAGGGCCACTGAGGAAAGCTGGGCAGGAGGAGGGCCCTTCTGGGAGGTGCGGCTTGAGCTGGGGTGACAGTTCGGGGAGGACAGGAGAGGGCACGTCATTCAGGCTGTTTGGGGGGCACACCTGGACAGGTGAAGCGAATGAGACCGGAAGGTTAGGCCTGAAATCGTGAACACTGAATGCCAGCTTGTGGGGCAGTGGGGAGCCACAGATGGTCCTTGAGCAGGGCTCGGGGAAGGTTAATTGGGCTGTAGCCCCCGGTGAGCAGGGTGGGGGACAGCTGCAGTAGCTGAGCTGGATGGGAGGGAGTGGATGGGGTGGCAGGCCGGGTGGGGGTCCCCACCAACCATCTGGGCATGTGTGCGTGTCTCACAGCTGATACGTCCCATCAACGCCCTGGACGAGCTCTGTCGTCTCATGAAGTCCTTCGTCCACCCCAAACCCGGTGCCCCTGGGAGCTTGGGTGCTGGCCTCGTCCCCATCTCCTCCGAGCTCTGCTACCGCTTGGGGGCTTGCCAGATCGCCATGTGCGGCACCGGCATGCAGAGGTGAGCTCGGAGCCGGGCCCTGGGGGGCCACAGAGACCAGAGGCGGGGAGCCTGCTGCTATTGCTGACTCGTTGGAGGGATGCAGGCAGTGAGCCAATGCTGGCTTTCTGCGGCTGGCCAGTGGGTGGGGGTGGGAGTTGCTCTTGGAGAGAAGACCCCTGGAAGTGAGGAGTGAGCCTGGCAGTTGTGTGGGGACAGGTGCGGTTCCCGGCTCTGAGGCAGGGGCTCACTCGGGGACTGGAGGATATGAGGGGACAAGAGGATATAAGGCCAAGGGCCTGCCAGGCTGTGAGGGTCGGGGTGGTGGCCGGTTCCTGTCTCACCTGCTGCCCCCCTCGCCCCTCCCTTGCAGGAGCACCCTGAGTGTGTCCCTAGAGCAGGCAGCCATCCTGGCGCGGAGCCATGGGCTGCTCCCCAAGTGCATCATGCAGGCCACGGACATCATGCGGAAGCAGGTGGGGCGGCCACGCAGGGCTGCAGGGCGCCCTGGCCCTGGCATCCTGGGCTGGGGGCAGGGGTGGCCGTCAGGGACGGGGTGATCAGCCCCACATGTGGCCCTTTTCCCCATCTGGAGGGGACCTGGGATTTCCCCCTCTGGGGCCCATTACCCACCGTCTCCCCAGCCCACCCACCGGCCCCACACACGTCTGCTCAAGTGCCGGGAACTCCATGCAGAGGCAGGCCCCGGCCTCACGGGTCTTTCTTCCCAGGGCCCCAGGGTGGAGATTCTGGCCAAGAACCTGCGGGTCAAGGATCAGATGCCCCAGGGTGCACCGCGGTGAGTACTCCCCCTTCTCCTCCCCTCCGGGAAGACCAGGACCTGGGCTGGCATCAAACTCCTGGCCTCACCCCAGGCAGACGCCCCGGCAGCCATATGGGGCTTCACCCCTCATTTACGGGGGTCCCGCCTTGTGAAGAAACAAATGCGCTTAGTTCTGTACTCCTCAGGAGAACTCCCTCTTTGGGAAGATGACTCAAGGCCCCCGCATGGGCCAGGGGCGAGGATTCGGGGCGATGCCCACTGTGCCGCACTGCCCTTTCTTGGCTGCCCTGCCGCCCGGGGGCCCTCCCTCCACCGGCCACTTGCGGTCCTCACGACCCGTTGTCTCTCCACGCGGATTTCGGCCCGGCCCTCTCCATCCCCACCGCCCCAGATTGTTGTCAGCATCTGCCCGTGATTTTTAAATGACTTTATTTTGAAATAGACTCACAGGAAGTTACAAAAGTGGTACAGAGTTCCCACATGCCCTCCCTCAGCTCTCCCGTGAGCACAGGACATTGTCACAGCCAGGAGGTGGCGCTGGTGCCCGCAGCAGCTCCCACGCAGACCTTGTCGTGTGTCACCAGTTTTTCCTTGCTTTCTTTTACTCTCTTTTTTTTTTTTGTTTTTGGATACTTTTGTATGTTGACTCACCCCACTCCAGGCTCTGTTTCCATCTCTTTACCCGCATTAACTGTAACAGTAACCCTGTGAGCAAGATACCAGTAGCATCCCCAGTTGGCAGTCGGGGCCACTGAGGCACAGAGAGGTTCAGTATTTTGCCTGAGGCCACACAGCGGGTGACCGGCAGAGCTGGGGTTCTGAACCCAGGCCCTCCAGGAGTGGGGGCCGAGTTCTAACCCCGGTGCCGCCTTACTGCTGTGTCTTGTCTCTGTCACTGCGGCCACTCGTTTCCAGCCCCCCTGCCCCCCTTCCCCCCACAGCAGATCTGCTTCTCCTGCTGGACCCCATGCACGGCTCCTCCTCACTTGACGAAGCTCAGTGCCCTTCCAGTGCAGACTTTACAAAACCAAGGCAGCTCCCTGTGTGCGCAGGCAGGGCCCCGAGATTCATGCCGAGTGGAAACACTCAGGGGCTACAGCGCGGTGACTAGTTTGCCACCATTAGCGTGGAAAAACGCACATACCCCGCACGTGTGAACACGCACCCACACACGCAGCCTCACGCTGGCACGCAGACTGGCGTGTCTGGAGCCTCGGCCGTCTGCAGGGGGCGGAGACCGGCTGTGGGGAGGGGACTCGGTAGCGGGGGGGGGAGTGTGGGCAGTGTGTGTATTTGTCCCTCGGCATTTTAAAAACACCTGCTGAGTTTGGTTTCCGGGCGCGGATTACCTGTTGGATAAACGTGGAGGTAGTGTTGGTAACAGGCCCTGGCCCTCCCCGGCCCCTCCTCACCTCCTCCCCTCCGCCCACCAGGCTCTACCGCCTCTGCCAGCCGCCGGTGGATGGAGACCTCTGAGCACCGCCAAGATGCCTGGTGCTTGGCCGCGGCCTCTGGAGCCGGGACTCGGGAGGACGTGGGTCAGTCTGGACTGCTCCAGGCTCTGCCCAGCCTCTCGTTGCCCCTCTCAAGGACAGAGCGAGGACAGGACAGACGGTGTCCCCAGCTCTCCAGCTCTCGGAGGAGCCGGCTGAGTGGCCCGGGGCCCGCACGCTCTCCACACTTCTGCCAGAAACCCGAGGGGTGCCGGGGACCCACGGAGCTCAGGGGGCACCCGGGGCCAGGGCCCCTGCCCCTCAGTCCCCGGGACACAGGGGAGGTCACGGGCGGGTGCTGCGGCCGGAGGCCCGCAGGCAGCAGCGCCCTCGGGACGGCTCATCGTGCACTTTCGGAACCCCGGTTTCCTTCGAGTCGACACTCCAGGCGCCCCGCGCGTCTCCGCCACCTCCTCACCACAGCTCCGGACTCACCCCAGCCCCGCACTAACCTGCTCGGTGCGCTCGGGAAAGCAAGCGGGGCTCGGCCAGGAAGGACAGAGGGACAGGGCGGAAAACTGGTCGCCGCGGAGAGGACGCGCGAAAGCCACACCGGCCTCCGACAGCACTGCCACGGGACTGGAGCCATCGGCCCTGGGTGCGAGATTTGCTCCGACTTTATTTATATGGCGGAAAGTCTCTATGGCTTATTTTGGAGTTTCATGTTGTCGGTGGAGGTGTGGAGACTTTTTTTTTCCAGGTTGTGTGATTATATCTTTGACATTTTAAATTTCAAAGAAAGGTGTATTGTCTAACAGGGGACCAACAACATAAGGTAGTATTGACAACTTTTCCCAGTTCTACTAAAAAAAAAAAAAAGACTAAATTATTGAAAATTCAAAAAACGTCAGTATTTCATCTTTCTAAATATTAAGGTCAGAAGGTATTGCTTATAGGTATGAATTTTGGTTCCCCCCCACCCACACCCCCCAGCCCCCGGTTCCCCGGCCGCCGGTCAGTGTTAGGACGAGTCACTTCGCTCTCCGACCGTCTGGCTGGCTGTGAGGGTTCGGGAGGCCGCCGGGCCAGGACTGGAGGGGTGAGCACCTGTGAGAGGCCATCCCACACAGGTGTGTGTCCTGCAGGTAGGAGGGCCCCTGGGAAACCCCGGGTGGCGGCTTCTGTAATTTATTTTTTTTTGGCGTTAGCTCCCAGCCGGGCATTCAGGAATCCTCAGCCAGCTAGAGACACAGGAAGCCAGCCTGCCCACCGTCTGGGCACGGGGACTCCCCCTCCACAGTTTGTCCCCTCCAGCTCCTGGTCTCCAGCAGGGAACGGTCACAGCCGAGGCAGAAGAGGGGGGATGTCTCCCCGCCCTTGGCCGGGGATGAGACAGTGTGGGTTTCCTGGAGCCCCACCAGTGTGTCGGCCCCGTGGCCTCCAGGGGCCGCCTGCCCGAGCGCTGGACAGCGAGAGGCGGGCTTGTCGCCGGACGCCGCGAGCCAGGGACCCACGAGCACCCGCCTCAGCCCCGCGGGGCAGCGGGGAGGGGCCCCCGAGGGCGAGGCTTCGTGCACTGGTTTACGTTCACGTGTACAGATTCTGCTCATCAGATTCACGATAGATTTTTTATTATTATTAAAAGTCAGTTTATAATACAAATATCTTGATCTGTGGTTCCTTGGCCACCGACCCTGGTGGCATGGGGGTGGTGTGGTCGGCCTCATGCTGGGACGAATCGAGACCTCGAAGACGCGTACGGAGGGTCGTTGAGACGCTGACCCCTCGTCCGTGATGTTGCCCCTCTGAGCCTCAGTGTCCTCCTGTAGGAACAGGGACGGTGTGCATTCTTCCTTGCAGAGGAGTGGGTGGGGAGCACCCCCGAGACCACCCCGCAGGTCTGTGCCTCCGGTGTGCCAGGAAAAGAAGGGTCTTCGTATTGTATCTCCCCTTTGCTTTGGATTCTGACCTCCCGTTTCACTGTGATGGTAGAGCATGTGACTTTTCCTGGGGTGATCCCCACCCCCCTCCCCTCCTGGGTGTCATGCCAGAGCTCCTGGTCTTACGTGTGCCCGGGCGTCAGGGTAGATCCAAGGGAAGTCACTGAGCCATCCTCTGTCCCAACCTACAAGACCCATTTAGGTCTGGGATCGGGGATCTGGGATCCGGGCTGGAATGGAGTTCTGAATACTCAGCACCGGTGGGACTGGTCCTTGTCCAATCAGAATCCATGTTGACTGCAAACTGGCCAATCAGAACACATGCTGGCGCAGACCCTGAGCGTGCAAACCACTGAGCACTGTGAGCTGGCTCTCCCCTGCCTGGGGCCACACCTTTATGAAGCTGCTGGGTTCATCTGCCCAGGCAGGGCGATCTCGCAGGGTTGCTAAGCTGCCCCATGCCTGCCTCCCCCTCCCACCCTGCCCAGCCCCTCTCGCCTTTTCCTCCTTTTCCCTCTTCCCTCCTCCTTTTCTTTCCCTCCTTTGCCACACTTTGGGGCACACTGACATCTATGAAAACACCCTGCTCTTAAAGGCACCCCCGGTTGTGGCCACCCTTGGGGCCCTCCTGATGCTCACATCAGTCCTGCCATTTGAGACTAGAGCCCATTCTCTTTTCGTCTCTTTTCTTCCCGACCTAGCCTGGGCCAGGGCTCATCCTCGCTAGGCCAGACTAGGTCTCTCCCAGAGAGAGCCTGGTGTCTTTCCATGGTGGGTTTCAAAGCCTCAACTCTGTGATCGGCATTGGTGAACCCTGGTGGGGTTCTGGCACAGTGGCGGACTGATTATTTGGAATTATCCGAGGCCAGTTTTGGATCCAGAAGAGTCACTCTAAGGGAGGGGCCGTCACCTCAGTCTGTATTTGGGGCCCACAGGGAGGATTGGATGCCTTCTTTCAGGCAGACGCTGTTACAGGAAGCAGTGGTTTCTGCCTGTCCTGGACCCTGGGGACCCACAAAGAGAAAAGCGAGTTCTGTGGTGATGGAGGGACGGACTGAGGCAGCTTTGGTTTGGACCTGAGCAGTGGGGTCTCCGTGGCCTAGAGCAGGTCACAGTTCTGACAGCCGCCTCTGCAGCACGGGGGCGAAAGCCTCCCTGTGCAGGGAGGGCCTTTGTCCCCGCTACACAACAGAGCAGGAGCAGGGTACGTCACAGGAGACGAGAGGCCTCAGACTGGCAGGCTGACGGCTGGGCTGTGGACATCGATGGATTTTTTTTCCCCCTGATACGGTGTTTCTACAATGTTGAACTAGACATTTACATTTAAAAACCAACAGACTTCACTTCCACATTCTGACGTTTGGTTTTTCTTGGGAATTCAGGAGCTCTGGTCATAATGGACCCTGTTCCCGGCTGGCCACCTGTCGGCCAGACCTGAGAAGTGGCCGCAGCCTGTGGGCAGGGCACCAGCTCTCCGGTGCCCCATTGCTTTGCCTGGCCCAGCACAGTCCTTAACCTGACCTGCTGGCTCTGGGATGGCCCGGCCCCAGCAAGTGTGGCCAGAGCTGGCCTCCTGGCAGTCCAGGTCCTCAGCTCTGGAGTTGCCACAGTGATGTTGGCTGAGGGAGGACCTGGTGGCCGGGAGTTGCTGTCCTGGCCGATGGAGCACATCAAGGGCTGGAAAAACCCTGCAGCCGATGGGTCTCAGACCTTCGGTTCTCTGCCCGCCCCCGATGACAGACAGCTGGGTCCAGGTCTGAGCCTGTTTCTTCCGCTGTCAAGCAGCTGAAGCTTGCACCTCTGATCGCATTGCTCTGTGCTTGGCTTTGCTCCAGGGCTAGGCTGGGCTGTTCAGGGCAGGGGGGGCGGGGTGGTGTGGACCAAGACCTTTGAAGTCAGAGACCCTCACTTGTCCCCTGTACTGCAAGGCTTCTGCACTTGCTGAGTGGCCATCTCCCAGGAAATCCCCATCTCTCTAGGAGCCATGGTTTGCTTCTCTGAGAAATGGAGAGTTACACCCACCTGGCTGTGTTGCTGGGGGCCAACAGTCTCCAGGGCCCCCAGTTTAAGTTCCAGGGGATAAACATGGTGCCCTGTCCATCCAGCAGGTGGCGCCAGGGATCTCAAAGTGCCCAGAGGTTGAGGTTATCTGGCCCCAGGTCCTGCCAGGTCCTGCCTATCAGCATCCAACCCCAACACTGGCTCCCAAGTGCCCACATCTGGGACAAGGCGGCCTGGAGGGCCTGGGATTGTCTAGACGGTGGGCTCTGGCCCCTGCCCTTCTAGGCTGGGCTCAGCCTGACTTGGCATTTATATTGTCTCTATTTTTTCATTTGTCTTTATCTCTCTTGATTATTTTTATCTCCCCCTCCATTTTCTTTTTTTCTAGCTTTTATGTATGTATTTTTTGTCCCATAAAGTATGTGAGCAATCTTTCCTTTTTTCCTTTTGTGTTTTTCTCCCTCTTTCTTTTTCCTCCCCTTGCAGTTGGACATATGAGAAAAATGTGAAAGACCCTTGTAAAGTGAGATGCTTGAAGGCTATGACCTGGAACCCACAACTATTCACATGCCCAGCCCCACCTGGCCGGGACACCACCACCTGCAGGGAAACACTGGCCACCAGGTGGCGCTGTGCACCAGGATATCCTGCCTGGCCTGTGCAACTGGGGAGCATTGTTAAGTCTCTGGAGCTTTGGGGCTTTGAGGGGAGGTTGGTCAGAAATCACAGCCAACAGCTGCCCCTCTCTGGACACTAGTACCCTGGAGGGTCGAGGTTAGTCAGGAGTGCGCTGTAAGGATGAGCCTGACTGAGCAGCAGGGTCCATGTTAGAGTCCCTGGTGTGCTGTGTGACCTTGGGCAAGGGCCTGCCCGTCTCTGAGCCTCAGTTCCCCCATCTATATAATGAGAAGGCACACGGCTCAATTCCTCGAAAAGGACTTCTCATGCCCTGGCTGGCTGGGCCTCTCCCGGACTTGTCTGAGGGGCCAAAAGCAACGTTCAGAATCCTTCCTGTGGTGAGCACGTAGTGTCTACGGCACACCTCGCCAGTGGCTTAAAGGCATCATACCGTGGGATCCTCTTACCAGTCCTTCGAGGTGGGCACTACTGAGGTCCCTATGTTACAGAGGGGAAAATGTGTGGGTAGTTTAAGTGACCCACCCATGGCCACAGAGCTCAGAAATGCCGGCCCCCAGGCAACCGGTTCCAGGTCTGTGGCAGCAACCTGACACAGAGCAAAGGGGACGCGTGGTGGCCACTGGATTTCATGGACTCTGCCCAGCTGCAGCATGGGAGAATCTGGCTTTGGTCCCAGGACTGGGCAGGAACGGGGGCGGAGGAGGGGAAGGGTTGAAGAGTTCGCCGCACTAACAAAAGGACTTGGCTGCCTTCCTGTCGTGGGCGCTGCCTCGTGGTCTTTGCATGTGCTGCTCCGGACTGCGTGTTCCATGACGGGGGGGGGGCGCCTGCCTGCTTGCAGCCGCACCCTGAATCTCCAGCATGGCAGCTGGTGTATAGTATGTGCTCAATGCCAGCTGACTTGAGTGGAACGCGTCAGCCAGTGGGAGACCCTGTGGGAGGAGTCTGGTCCATATACAGCTGTCCCTCATGGCAGGGGTTTGTGTGGGTCTCATCTTCAGGTTTTAGAAAGCCCCCTGTCGTGTCCCCCCGCCGCCCCCGCCTGGCTGGGCCCTGACGGTCCTGGCCCTGACCTAGCCTCCCGGGTAGCCTTTCTGTTCAATCTGCCTCCCTCTCCGGCATCCTCACTGGGGCCTCTGATCCCTTGTCGAAAGTCACGGTGGAGCAAATGTCCAGCAAGGGCGTTCTTCCATCAGCCTGGGTCTGAATCACCCGGCACTGGGCCTGATTCGGCAGGAGGGCACAGCGATGATGCAAAGCCACTGTGGGCTAGGGGACACACCCTGGCCAGCATTCTGTGACCTCGTCCAGCATTCCGACAGGCAAGAGGTTGCAGAAACCCATGTGTGATTCCAGGTCTGGCTCGACAACCTGCTTGGGCCCTCCCTGGCATCATTTAACAAATATTTATTGAGGACCCACTGGGTGCCAGGCCCCATTCTAGGGCCTAAGTCACATTAGCGAAGTGTTCATGGAGTTTATTCTCTGTGGGAAGGTGACCCAAAAAGCCACTAGACACACAGGAACGTAGCATGTCAGGTGGCATAACTGCCAATGAGATAAACGCGCAGTGGGGGACAAAGACAGCTGCGTGAGCTCTGTGCCCGGAAGGCCGGGGCAGGCCTCTCTGGGGTGGACAGAGATGCTGCTTCCAGGAAGGAGAAAGGGCAGGGGTAACAGCCCGGAGGTGAGGGCTCTCCTGGTGAGTTGGGGGCGGGGGGGACAGTGAGAAGCCCACAGTGGCTTGAGCAGCGGGGCAGGAGGGAGGAGGGTATGGCATCAGAGTGGGCAGGGACCCGGGGACGTGGGTGACTGGTGGGCTTCAGTGTCCGAGCCCCGAATCAGGACACTGCTAATGAGAGCGCTGAGCAAAGGACAAACGGTTTCCTCACCTGTAAAACAGTGACCCCAGCTCCCCACCCACCGTGCCCACCCATTTGAGAGCATCTTAAAGCGGCCGAGAGTGCTCTCCAGAGCACAAGTGGCATCGGAACGTTCCGTTTCTACAGCACACTGTGCGTCCCCTTTCGTGTTTCAGGAAGTGTGGAGCGTCAGGCTGACCTATAGCGGTGTGTCTGTTTTCCTCCACAGCCAGCCGCCCACCTCTCGGATGATCCCCTGGGGGGCTCCAGGGCTCTTGAAGGTGCTGACTCAAGGGAGCGTGGCAGGTCCTGGGGCTGGCGGGGGCAGATGAATCCTCCCGGGGTCCTTAGGTGACAGCTGTGCGACACCCACAGACTGGAAAGAGGTGGATCTTGTCCCTAGAGTTAATGAGAATGGTGACACTGTTCTAAGCACTCAGGATGCATCGCATCGCCTACATCTTCCTGGCATCTCCCTGGGGCGTTGTCCCCATTGCAGGGACAAGCAAAGTCAGCACAGTGAGTCACGGACCCTGAATCTCAGGCTGCGGAGGCTTTGGCCCACATCGGGGTCACCTCCCTGCTGTCCCCACCCTCCCTCCTGCATCTGTCTGGGTGGCCCCACACTGAGTCCAGGGGCTGGGGACAGGGCTGCCTTCACAGGCAGGTGACCTGTGCTCAGAAGGGCCTCACGATTGGCTCAAGGCTCTGCTGTCGCAGTCGAACCTCTTGATAATTTTTGAACAAGGCTCTGGATGTTTATTTTGCACTGGGCCCCACAGATGATGGATGGAGATGTAAGCCAATCACAGGATCCCACCCCTTTGTGATTGATGGGCTTTGACCCACTTCTGGCCAATGAGGTGCAAGGATCGAGCTCTGGGGGAATCTTTTCTCCCTGAAAAAGAAGAACATTCCTTTTCTCCCTGTGCCTGTGCCTTCCTGCTTTAGATTTGGACACTTGACTGTTTCTTCCCACGTCGACGGCTGCCACTCTGACCCCGACCATCACCTTTGGCCTAGAATTGTCCAGTCGTCTCCTCACTGATCTCCCTGCTCCCACCCTCGTGCGCCCGCCCCCCCGCCCCGCTGCCCCGCAGCCAGAGGGTCCTGTTGGAATCTAAGTCAGACCTTGCCCCTCCTCCCTCAGAGCCCTCCGGGGCCTTCCCATTTCCCTCCCAGTAAAAGCCCAAGGGTCCCCAGCGCCTCCCCCCACCAGACCCCACTCCATCCCCGCATGTCCTGTGCTTCCGGTTTGCTCCCCGCACCCCTCACTCATTCTGTTCCAGCCACTCCGGCCTCCCTGCTCCTAGGACTCACCAGACGGCTGTCTCAGGGCCTTAGCATGAGCTGTTCCCTGGGCCGGGAATGCCCTTCCCCACAACCCCCCATGGCTCTCCTATACCACGTCAGGTCTGTCTTTCGAGTCAGCAGCTCACCAAGGCCTTCCCCGACGCCCTTCCCTAAAACTGCCCCCTCCCCAAGCCCTGTGTGCCCGCCCTTCCCTGTGAATTTCCCTGGCACACGGTGCAGTGCGTGTACTGAGTTACTCGCTTTAGTTAGTCTGTCTCGCCCAGCCCCAGTGCCGGCTCCGTGCAGCCTCGCTCACAGCACCCAGGGCAAGGCGGGCACACGGCACAATAACGAGTGATGACTGGATAAGTGCATGCATGGGTGGATGGGTGGGGGTCCTGTTCGCAGAGACTCGGCTCCCAGAAGGCATGGGAACACCCTGCCTCCCTTGCCCACACACCCCTCCTCCGCTCCAGTGGGCGGGGCTCGGAGGGCCTGACCCCACCTGATGGGCACCCCAGGAAATCGCACCTCCCTCCCCCCAGGGAACAGCTGAGAGGGATCCCAGTGCCCATCTGGGGCTGAAAAGTCCATTCCATGTGCCGTGTTAACTGAATACCTACTATGTGCTGGGCACGGTGTCCCATGGGCGTGTCCCCTCTCGGGTTCCCACAACACCCCTCTGAGGGGCGCTGGAGAGGAAGGAGGTGGAGGGGTCACAGGGCTCCCCTAGGGTCACGCGGTCCTCGTTCCCGACCCCTAGGCCTGCTGGAGGCTTGTGGAAGGGAACCCGCTGCCACGGAGGGCAGAGCCCGTCAGAGAGGGGAGACCCCGGACGCATGCCCCCTCGGGAGGCTGCTGGTGCATAAAAACGAAGAAATGTCAGAACAGGCTATGAAAACCACGGGCGGCCGGTATGTTGACGAGGACAAACGGACACTTTATCTGGGTGCTGCTCAGAAAACAGGAGCTCCATGGATTTTCCCCAAACTACACCAATTTCAGGTGTAGGTGAGGATGGGGATGGAGGGACGCTTTGTAGCCGGACTTCCCGGGTCCAATTTCCCTGGGAGAAATCATACAGTCTTTTGGTGCCTCAGTTTCCCCATGTGCAGCATGGGCTCCCGGCAGCGTGCTCCTCCTCGGGCTGCAGGGCAACTGCAGGTAAAGCCTGTGTCGGCGCCGGGTCACGGGAAGTGCCCGGGACGTGCAGCGATGGTTATTGGGCTGCCCGCCCGCGGTCTCTCTTCCGCCCTGGACACGGCCCTGTCCGGAGGCGACTCCAGAAACCCAGGATTCAGGCCTTTTGTGGAGGTGAGGCCCGGGAGCCCACGGTGGGCTGCGGCCCTGGGCCTAATCGCATCCATTTATTTTACAAAGAGGCGTGTTTATCTGCATTTCCCACCTCAGTGCTCGGGGGAAGCCCGTGTGAGGATGCTGCTCCCGAAATACCCGTGATTGGTTTTGAAGAGAGAATTAGGCGGAATCGATGGGGTTTACTCGAAGAGGGTCCAACTCCACACGAAGGGGCGGGGAGGCCGAAGGGTGAATTCTGTGCAGCGTGGGAAGGGGTTTGCTGACTCCACGGAACCCCTGCCCGTGGACACGATCTCAGCTCCAGCGGCCAGGACCCGCAGGACAGGCACCTGTGCCGGCTCTGACGTGAGGACTCCCTGGCGCCACCCTCAGGGTCGGATGCGGCAAAGGGTGTAGACAGCACAGACCCTGGATGCCTGCAACCCTCGACCTGCCCGTGACCTCAGGGTCACCAGTGCCCCAGGCGACTTCAGCGTAAACCCTAAATCAGGAGTCAGACGGGCCTTGCTTCAAATTCCAGCTCTGCCACTTGCTGGCTGTGCGGGCCTAGGCATATGCACGACCACCCTGAGCCTCAGTTTCCTCACCTGTAAAATGGGAACAGATAAAAGCATTTCCCTCCCAGGACTATTGTGAGGCTAGAAGAAATTATTCAGTTAAAGCGCTTAGCAAATGCTGGTCACGTTTTAAAAACTCAGTGAATGCTAGCCACTTTTTATCATTTCCTCCTTTGTTGAATGGAGGAAAATTAATACACACACATATTCATTATATATAATATGCATTGTATGAAAGAGCGCAATGCCTGGATCATGTGGAGTGCTCAGGAAATGATAGTAGTTCTCCTGAGGGTGGATCGGTTTGAACACCCAGATCCACAGTCAGGGTTGGCAGGATTATGCTGTGTAACAAATAGTCCCCCTGCAAGCTAAGTGGCCCTGACCATAAAGGTTGATTCTTGCTCAACCTACTGAGGGGTGGCTGGGAGCTGTGCTCAGTGTCTCACTTGTAACGCAGGGTAAAGGAGCACAGCTGCCCTTTCTGATGTCACTGTCACCTTGGCAGAAGACAAGCTTGGCGGGGGAAGGTCTTGCACTTACAGTTAAATGCCTAGCTTGTGGGTGATGCCATCACTGTGCTCCCAGCTCATTAGCCAGAACTGCTCACATGGCCCACAGCCATAGGGGACCAGGAAGGGCAGCCTTGTGCATGCCTGGAGAGGGGACACCACCAGTGACTTGCAGAGGTTCTTGCAACCGGGACGTGGCCTCCAAGAACACACCCAGCAGGAGAGGATGCAATCCATCCTCTAGGGGAGCCCCGCGGCTCCCGGGCTCTCCTCACGCGTGAGTCAGCCTCAGCAACAGGCTCCTCTGTGGAGAGCAGGCTGGCTGGTAGCTAATTCTCTCTCAGATCTTCTCTCCTGCATAATCCCGTTAACACCGCAAACCTAACCTTGTGAGCAGGTAAACACAGGGCTCGTTTGATTCCACAGGAATCGTGCTCCTTTCTACATCTCACTTCCCAGGGAGAAGCAGCTGCTGCAGAAAAGCGCTTCTGTCTAAATCGCAGCAATTAATCGATAACTGTCTTGTGCATGGATGTGTATACATCTCTGTGTGTATTTTGTGTGTGTGAATGTGTGTGTGTGTATCCGTGTGTGTGTGAGAGGGAGCCTTTCTCCAGCCTTCCGAGCTTGCACAAGTCTCCACTTCGGTGGTCCACCCCGCCCCTCAGAGGCCTGATGAAACACATAAGGGCCCCCGAGATCAGACACAATAGAGAAGCCTGCGTAGGTGATGTTTCTGACTTCACTTGCTTTGGACAGTGAGCCCTCGGGTCTCCATTCTGCACTCCAGGAATCGGCAGCTTTGGGCAAAGAAAATTCCGGGGCACCGACAGTTCAGCCTGGCTCTGGACCACCCTGGCGCTCCTGCCTGGCTCGACAGGGCTCCCCCACTGCGAGTCCCCATCAAAGTGGAGATGAGGGGGTTTATCAGTGGCCTCTCGCTCCATCCCTTTTATCTGGCTCCCCCTACCTGGCATCCCCAGGGATGAATGAATGCAGGAATGGACAGACGCTCACCCTGGCACCAGGAGTAGCAACTGCTACTACGTTTTGTGACCATACTCACCTAGTTCTGTGAGCGTCCTGATTACCTGTGTTTTGAACTCTGCATCTGAAAGATGCTACCTCTTCATCACTTAGTTCTATTTTTTCTGGAGCTTTGATCTGTTCTTTCATTTGGGCCATTTTTTTTTTTTTGGTCTCAGCACACCTGTTATGTAGTGAGGGGCGGAGCCTTAGGTGTTCACCAGGGCGGGGCAACCCAGTCGCTAGTTTGTGACGCTATATGTGGGGGAGGGGTCCGAGAGGGAACAATGGCACTTGCTCAGCTCTAGGCCAACTTTCTGTCACTTTCTCTGCTAGCACAAGCAGAGGGCCCTTTGGGTGCTGATTCCCGGGTGGGTGGGCTTGTGTATGTTCTAGGACCCTGTGGGGTCTATCCAACGAACTCTCCTACGAGGCTGGGAGTTTCTCCCACTGCTGCCTCAACCCCCACAGGCATTTTCAGTCAGAGGTTTGAAGCTTTATTTCCCCGAACTAGACCCTGAGCTGTGTGGTCTGTCTCGCTCCCCAGTTGTTCCTCCCAGTTTATCTGCATGCAAATGTGGGACCACCCAGTCCTCCAGCCGCTGCCTTGCTGTGAGTCCTCTCTGCTTGGCTGCCCATCTCTGCCCCTCCCATAGGTAGGCTGACTATTTCTTCTTCAACTCCTTGGTTGTTGGACCTCCATACAGTTGATTTTCTGGCAGTTCTGGTTGCTTTTTGTTTTTAAATGTGTTGTTGTCCTTCTTCTGGTTGCATGAGGAGGCACAGTGTGTCTATCTATGCCTCTATCTCCCCCCAGAAGATTTTCTGTCATGTTACTTTGGCCAAAACCGCACCCCAGACTCATCCTAGACCAGCTGCTGGCGGAGGAAGCGGGCCGATCGGGACCGGCCAGTGGTTGCTGCCAGAGAGCGACACCCCCTGAGATGCAGTGCAAACGGGGGGTGTCGGGCTTGTCCCACCGACTGCTCGCACTTCTGGCAGAGAGGGGTGAGGCCAGGAGTGCTGACCATCCCCTAATGTGTAGGACAAGCTGGCCACTCACACACCCGAGAACCGTTTCAACCGTCTTCGTCTAGAGCCTGTGTTGAAACAAAACGCTTTTGGAAGGTGTGGACACACACGCCTTCTGTAATATGCCCTTTGTGTTTGAGTATCTCATTTTCCTGTCCCATTGCGAGCGACAGCCGGTCTGACCTGTCTCACGCGCACACCTGTTCTCCAGGTGTCAGCGAGGACCCAGCGAGGGACCACGTCACCTTGTGTGTCTGTGCCTGCTTACCCGCATACTGAGTGCGATTTATTTTATTGCAAATTTTTCCCTTTTATTTCTTTGTTATCATCCATTCAGTGCTTTAGAATGAGTTCTTAAGTACATGTGATGGTATAGGCTAATTGTTTCTGATTCTATCTGAAGGCAGTGGGAAGGTCACCAAGTACATCCGTTTGGAGAGGCCGAGGGTGGGACGGGATGCGGAGCCCATTGGGAGCCCCCTGGTGGGAGCCCATCGAGAGCCCATCTTGGGCCGGGAGGGGGGCCTGTGCCCCAAAGCCCCGGCTCCCTGGCACCTGAGCACACCTGAGTCGAGTCAAGGCAAAAGGCCAGTTGTGGCTATTGGCTTGGCACCCACAGTGTCAGATACATCACCCATGTGTGGATCCTCAGCTGCCGCTGAGTCGCAGTGGATGTGGGGGAAGGAGCTCCTCCAACAGGCCTTGGGGTGCCCAGAGGACCCCCGAGGCAGGGCTGCGTCAGCATTTAGCCCCGAGACCTGACGCTGGGAACCCGCCCCCCTTGCGGGTTGTAGAACTGCACCAGCTTACAATGGGGGCCGGGGGGGAGCACTTGCTGGTAGGATTGAAAGATCAGTTTGTTTGTTTGAGCACAACCTGGAGAACACAGAGGGTGGGTAAGGTGTGGCCAACACCCAACCAGGATGGATGGTTCTGGGTGAGGCCTCTGGAGGCAACAGCCCACAGTCATTCAGCTCTAGAGCTGACTTTTACTGAGCATCTACTAGGCATCAAGAATCACTCCCGGATGTGCAGGGTTGCGAGGCTTCAGCCCTGAGCCTGTGCTGCGGGGGCTTCCCGTTAGCCAGAGATACGGCTTAGGGGGAGCTGGACGCCTGGGGTGTGGGGGGCTCTGTTGAAATAAGAGTTAACTAGAGGAAAAGGCTAAGTTTGGACAGTTGCTTTATGGCTAGCTAAAAAATAAAATAGAATTTCAAATGCTTGGCGGTCACCCATAAAATATTTGTATTAATCCATCCGAAAAATATTTGTTGTGTACCTACTAAGCGTCTACCCTCACAGTGTGTACTGAAAATCACACAAACATTAAAAAAAAAAGAAAGAAACTGGAACTAAGCAGAAGCAGCCTCCCTCCTGGGTCTCTCTACAAGGTTATTATGACGTTTCCTTGCAACAGACCACCTGCTCCCTTCAAGCCTCACCCCCTGCCCTTGTGGCTACCAAACTGGGGTCACATGTCCACATGTCCCAGTGGGACAAGCACAAAGACCGGCGTTAGATTTGGCTGGTTTACATGGGCAGGAACCGGGGAAATGTGTCTAGGAAGAGATGATGAGAGTGTTAAACGAAAGAGGACAGCATATTGCATGGGATCCGAGTCAAGTTTTGACATGGGTTCGCCAGGTAGGGATTCTGACTTGAATGGTTAGGCCACAGAGCTGGAAGTGGCTCTGTTTAGCTGGTTGGTGGCAACCCTTGGTCTCAGTGGTGGCCTTCATTTAGTGAGGTTGGGATGGCAGAATATTCCCTGCCTCGTGGCCAGAAACCACTCTGGCCTCTTGCCTCACTTTTAACAAAGAGATCAGGTCATAGCTTGAATTCTGACCCACGTTCCAATCACAGCGGACCCAGCCGGTCTGCAGGTCCACCTTCTGGCACTTCCCAAGCTCTCGGGCAACTGCAGGGCTCACGGAGTAAAACCTGTGACAGCAGTAAGACCCCAGGGAAGCCCTTTGGTGATTTCCTTCCCAACCAGGGCAGCGTTTTCGGGCGCACAGCAGAGACTAGTGCTGCCCTTGCAGACCTGGAAGACGCAGGGGCGGGGAGATCGAGCAGGTCTCCATTTAACTGGCCTGTCGGCCGTTCTGGGGCAGGTGGTCCTGGAGGATGACTGTGGGCTGCTACAAACCCAGTCGGATGTGGTGACTTCCGTTGCCGCTGCCATTCCAGACGCGTCGTCTTCGCTTGAGCCTGTAAGCAAACTTCTGACACCGCACACACAGCTTCTGATCTGGCAAATGCCTTCTTTTCTTTCTTGACCCATTCGAGGGGACCACAAGAAGTGGTTTGCTTTTCCCCGTCAGGGCCAGCAGCACACACTCACAGTCTGGCCCCAAGTCTCTGCTAGCTTGCCTGCCTTGTGCCCCGACACAGTTGTCAGAGATCCCTGAGCATCTCCCTGTTGTACCAGACACTGCGCTGCTCCGCTGTGGTGTTGACATTCTGCCGTTGGCCCAATGGGCAGAAGCAGCAAGTGCCCTGCACGCCTTACTTAGTAAGTCAGAGGTAAACCCCAATTGTGGTTTCAGTTTCTGTGTGAGTCCAGTCAGGAGACGGAAACCCTCCCAGTTCTTTTAACCACATAATTGGTAACTAAGTGCCAAAGACTGGAAATGCCAGGAAGGGGACACAGTGGCAAACCGCCATTCGTGGGTGGGCTGGCTGTCTTTGTAAATAAAGTTTTATTGGCACGTGGCCATGCTCATTTGTCTACATATTGTCTATGGCTGCATTCACAGGACGAGGGCAGAGTCGAGAAGTTCCGACAGAGCTGGTAGGGCTTACAAACCTGAAGTATTGACTATGTGGCACTTCATGAGAAAAATGGCCAACCCCGGCAGTAAGGAGTCACAGAGGTGGCAACTGCAGGGATTAGTGAGCCCCTTAGGGCTGAGGGACAAAGAGGAGACACTGTGATTATTAACACAGAAGCTTGGAAGAGGGACCTTGCAGAGCAGAATCGGTGGGGCAGAAAATGGTCTAGCCCTGGCTGGCTGAGGGCACGGGGGTCACGTCGGCAGGAACGGGAAAGCAGGAAGGAAGGAGCAGCGAGGCAGGGATAGGAAGCAGACAGGAGAAAGCACATCCTTCCTTCCCCCTCCAGTCTCCACGTCTGTCTCCCTCCGGGACCCCCTATTGGCAACCCCCAACGGGACGGCTAGCAAAGCCGAGATGCGGTTTGTGGGTGCAGCCCCAGTATCTCCAAGCAGCCCATAGCGGGTGAGCTTTAGCGGAGAGGCAATGGCTTAAGGACCTGGTAAAGGGAGCAAGACATTCCTTCCCCACTCATCTCTAGGCAAGTGCATTTAGAGATAGAACACAGGGAGCGTATCAAACAGGGATCTTGTGGACTGTGGATTTCCTCATGTGTAAAATGGTAGTAAAATTATACTACTACTCTTCATGAATATATCTGGCTTCATTCCGTCTTGAAGCCTGCATGCCCCGGCTCCTGGTGGTCAGATCTGCGTGGGTTCGTGCCTCTAACTGTCTCCCTGACCTCTGGCAGCCTGCGAACAGCCTGTTCGCACTCGACAGTCTTGGCTCTGACTGTGCCACCTGGCTAATGGCACTGTCCTTCTCACCACTCACTGCCACAGCCCCTCTGTCACTCGCTTTGCAGATCTTACCATCGTCTGAGCGTAGCGGGCACCAGGTATGTTTCTTGTCTGCTGTCTCTGAGCACCCAGAGGCCAGGGCCATGCCCACCTTGGTGTCCACTGCTTCCCCAAGAGCATAGACCAGAACCTGGTGGCCAGAAGGTGCCCAGCAAAGATTCCAGCCAGAACTGCATGTAATCCTCCACCCAAACCCTGGCTTGGTGGGTTTTGTTACCTTCACCTGCCAAAGACAAGGGAGGAGATGAACAACCAGAGAGGTTTAGTAACGGGCCTGATGTCACAGAGCCGTGAACCTGCGCACCGGGCTTCTAAGCCAGCTCTCTCACGCTGTGCTCATGCCGCGGCCCTGAGCGCCCCATTTTCCTGCTTTGCCTCCCAGGGGCCTTTCACAGGCCAGTTTACCCCCCACTCACAGAGGGCGAGTTCCGTCCCAGTAAGCACACAGGACAGAAGCCCACTGTCTGCTTCTTCTTGATGATCCCACAAAGGACATCAATCCGGCAATATGTGTGTGGTCAGCTGCCCCGATTTCTTCCCCGAAGAAGCAAATTGATGGGGCCTCCACGCTCAGGGTGATAATTCCCCAATAGTTCACGGTGCCAGGCTCCTTTATTTTTGTCCCAATGAACGTAATTTATACAGACCGGCAGGTCAGCGGTGCATTTCCTGGCATCTGTGAATCATTCACTGTGCTTTTAGAAACTTGAGGAGATTAAGGTTTTGCATAATGCAAATCAGGAAGAGAAGATGTTTGCTCTGCCTCGCTGTGGATGCAATTAGAGCAATGGACCCTGGGAGAAATTCATTTCCCCGGGACAGCGGAAGGTCTGCTTGGTATGCGAAAGAGCACAGTTTTTTGCAACACAGGAGCCTGGAACATGTTAGCAAAGCACACGGCGACTGTTTGATTTGCAGCTTTAAAGAATTTAAGGATGAATAAAACATCGAATACATTTTCTAAGAACCGTTGTCAGACAGCATGAGATCTAAGTATTTGGCGGGGAGGGAACGAGGAACAAGGTGCACCTGGGGTATTCCAGCTCCAGGGCCTGGGAAACGGTTAGGTTTCGAATCCTTTATGCCACATGGAACCCCACCAGCGTTATGCCTCTCCTAATCCGAGTAGTCTCAACTCATGCCCCCTCTTCCAGGAAGTCCTCTCTGCTTACCCCAGCTCCTTTGTCTGACCTCCAGCTCACTCATTCATTCAGCAAGTGTTTACGGACCATCGACCACGTGCCTGGCACTCACTGTGCTGAAAGCATCAGATAGGTCAGCCGTTAAAACAGTCAAAAATCCGTGCCCTCTGGAAGCCGCTGCTCTGTTGGGGAGTGTGAGCCAATAAACACCATAGAGAAGTTACTATGTTTGAAGGTGTGAGGTGCTATAACGAAAGGAAAGCCACAGTGGGGGCGGGAGGGCAGGAAATGCTGGGAGTTGAGGGTGGTCCGAAGGTTTTTAGACAAGGTGGTCAGAGGGGGCCTGAGACGGTGCAGTGTGTACAGACCCTGGGAGGGGGTTGGACGGGAGACCCATCTGGGGCAGAGAGTTTCTGGGGCAGGAAGAGCAGGTGTTTCTGGCCCGTCCTGACCCGGGTACGTGAGGGGGAGGATGGGGGGTAATGAGGCCAGAAAGTAGCGGGGTCAAGGTTATACACGGCCCATCCATTCACATCCCAATTCATTTATTCACTCCAAAAGTATTTCTGAAGCCCTACTATGTGCCAGGAATTGCTGTTCTAGAGCCTGGAAATCTGACAGTAGACACGACAAGGAAGTTCCTTGCTCTCACAGGGCTCACCTTCTGGGAGAAAATAAATGGATCAATAAGGTGATTTCCGAGGAGACATAAGAGGGTGACAAGGGAGAGCAGGCCAGCAGGGAAATCCAATCACCACTGGCTTCCAGGCCGACAGTCTGGGCAGAATTCTAAGTGACTCTTGGCTTCTCCCATAAGCCCATTTAGCGGATGAGAACACAGAGGCCCCTTAAAGGCAGAGACCCTGGTTTCTGCTTGTTGGCCTCACCCACAGATTCTGGGGGCTGGGAGTAGGAGGAGCTCCTGCCCCTCACTGAGCCGGCATGACGCTGTGTGGGCTTGTTAGACGAGCGGCACCTTGTAGCACCTCCTCCTGGGGGGCCGTGACCGACCCCCGGCCCTGCGCTGGCTGCACCTCGAGGAGCAGCTGGATTCTGGGGGTGGAGAATCCACGTCAGCCAGGAGGACCCCCCCTTCCACTGAAGACACTGGGGGCGAGCGGCTGGAGGGCTGTTGGGGCACTCAAGGCCAGGCCTCATCTCCTGCCCCCATGGGCTGGTGGGGGCGCTGTTGGCAGGCTCAGGGGGTGGACAGTTGCCTGGCCGTGGAGGGAGGGTGGGACAGGCCATGTCTGGCTCCGTCACTGAGGCTGTGACTCAGCTCCTGTCACTGCCCTTGCTGTCCACACTCCACTGTCCGTGCGGCTGGAGGGACCCTGGAACCCAAATCAGATCATGTGCCCCTGCTCAGGGCCTCCCACGGCTCCCGCTGCACTGAGGGAGAGCCCAGGCCCGAGGAGACACTGGTGACCACGTCCTCTGAGCCAGGTTGTGCCACGTGCCCCCAGCGCTGTCTCATGAATCCCCCAACTTCCTCTGAGTGAGGACGGTTGTCATCCCCACCGCTGACAGGGAGCTCCCACCGTGTTGATGAATGAAGGAATGAATGCATGCACGCATGCGTGTATGAGCAGCGGGTGACCGCCCCTCTGCTGCCCCAGGGTCTGTGGGGACACAGACCAGGAGGCTGTGTGCCAGGCGCGGGCGCAGACGCTCTTGGTCGGCAGCGAAGCCCTGCTCTGCCCTTCCCCAGGGGGCTCTGGCTGTCACTTTGAAACGGGAGGCCCTGCTCTCACTCCCCAGCCTGCTGGGCAGCCCAGCCTGCGGAGTGCTCCCATCCGTGTGGCCTCAGAGGACAAGGGTGGGGGGAGAAAACAGATGTGATTTCTGTAGGTGCAGGAGGGACAGGGCTCAGAGGGGCCGAGGCCACAGGAAGGGGAGGCGCCAACCAGAGGCTGTGTGTCCAGGGCTGCTCTGGGCACCTGGTGCGGATGTGGCCTGGAGTCCACACTGCCCAGCCAGGCCGGCTTGGGGACATCTGTCTGGCCAGCTCCCCCATTTTCATGTGAAAGGCAGGCGGGACATGGCATGGGGACCGGGGGCTGCCATCTGCTCCTGGGGGGGGTGTTGTGTTGAGAGCCACGCGTCCCACGACAAGGGCGGAGGGTCGAAGAGGAGAAAGAAACCAGCAGAAGGCACTTTCAGGAGGGTGGGCTCTGAGGGGCGGGGCCGTCCAGGGCTGCTGTCACCATCTGTGCCCGTCCCCTCCGAGGCGGTTCTGGGCTCAGCTGGCAGCCATGGAGCCCGCATCTGAACCAGGTTCCTCTGGCCTGTGACCACCCGGCCATTGTGCTTCACTCACTCGGAGACCAGAGTGTTGGGAATGGTCCCCAGGCTGCACCTGCTCAGTGGCCAGGAGGCTGTCCCCCTAGGAAGCTCCCTTTTGTGCTGCCCCTCTGGGCCTGGACGCCTGGACATTCCAGCCAGAGGGAGCCCAGGACGAGGAGGTAGGAAGGGTACCTCCCAGGAAGCCGGCAGGAGGGGGCAGGTCCACAGTCCTCAGACAGTGATGCTGCAGCCCCGTATTCCCAGGAAGGAAGAGCCCACCGCCCTCTCTTCCCGCTGGGACTCCCGTGCATGGGGTGGTCCCTCCTCCGATGGCTCAGAAGCCCGAGTCAGGACAGCCGCTGCCTCACTGTGTGTGCCTCTCTGCCACCCGGGCCTTGCAGTGATTTTCCCCCTTGTTTTGGTGGAAACTTGGTGTGCCTGCTTTTCAGCAGTTTCAGGGGGTGAGGAGGAGGCGAGCTGTCGGGAAAAATATGTGAACAGCTGCTTGTGTCATGCAGAACCCGCAGGGGCACCTGCAGGGTGTGTCTGGGGACTGGCGGGAGGGTGCCCTGGACACGTGCTCACCACCTTCGGACACGACGAGGGAGGGGACCCTGGGTGCTGGGCCCCAGCAGGGCGGCCCGTGATGATTCTGACAGCTGGGAACTGAGCCGGAGCGAAATGCCAGGCCGGCCGGTCCCCTGGGCTGTCTTCATGGTTCCCCGCTCCACACCCGCCCGAGCTCACTCGCAGACAATGCGCAGAGATTCTGTTTGCAATTAAAGCGTAATTTAATTATCCGCTGAGAATGAGGTTCCAGAATTAATATTGAAATGAATTCTAGCTGTGCCACAAGATCTTTTCTCCCTGGCTGTCAGAAAATTGGGAGGAGAGAAGCCGCGAGAGGAAGCGTGAGGATCCTTCCCTGGCAGCCGCCATGGCAGCCCCAGAGCTACTGGGGGGGAGAGGGGCGACCCAGCCCAGAGCGCCCCAGACCCAGAGCTCCCGGAGACTCCGGGTGGGACCAGGGGGAGCAGAGTTCCACACAGGCTGGGGGTGGGGTTGGGGGTGGGGGTGGGAACTGGCTCTGCCACTCAGCAGCTGCGTGGCTGTGGACAAGTGACTGAACCCCTCTGACCCTTGCTGTCCTCCCATGGAAAACAAGGATGATACTGGTCTCTCTCCCTCTTAGGGCTGTCGGGGGAGGGGGGGCCGTCCACAACCTCAGCGAGGTCTGGGCTCAAATGTCACCCCTGAGGGAGGCTGTCCCTGGTCACGCATTGAAAAACTCCCCACCCAGCCCCTTGCTGCACGCTCCCCCCTCACCCCTCAGCGCTCTTCATGGCACTTACCGGCTCCGAACACACCCTGTGATTTTCTTCCCTCTTGCACTTGGTCTGGTTTCCACCACAACAGTGTAATGTCCCTGAATCAAGGAACGGTTTTGTCAGTTTTGCTCCTTGCTCACTCCTGGAACTCGCAGGAGTGGCTGGGATATAATAGATACCGGGTGAAGACTCGTGTGGGTAAGATGAGGAAGAATAAGTGGACGCATGAGTGAGTGGACGAGCACATGAATGCACAGGATGTGCAGTCCTCAGAGCGGTGACCGCACACTGCAGTCCCCACCGCGGTGGAGGCCGGTGCCGCGCTCACCAGCGGCCTGTCTCCGCTCTCCTCCTTCCATCCATCTACTCGGCAATAGTCTGTCGGACGCCAGCTAAGTGCCAGGTGACATTTCTAGGCACTGTGTCAATATCGCAGTGGGGAACCTCTTCCCCCCAATTTTACGTTCTCACCACCTTGGAGCTTGCAGTTCAGTGACAGGAGACGGACATGGAACAAACAAATGACCAACTATAAAACCAAATGTTAGGTTGGTATGAGTCTTAGAAAGAAAAACTACCGGGGCGTGGGGGGAGGGGGAAGGGGACCCGGAACAACAGGAGTGCCGTGCGAGAGAGCCAGGGAGATCGGAGGGGGTCTCGGTGGAAGGGGACCTGCGAACAGAGGCCGGGGGGACCTGGAGGAGCCAGCTGGTTATGGGGTCGGATGGGGGACGGCAGGCAGAGGGCGAAGTTCAGGCAAAGACTGCGGTGGCTGGAGAGCCGCAGGGTCTGCCGGTGCCAGGTGGGCAGTGACATAGGCCAGGTCGGTGCACTGTCCCTGGGCCCTCGTGAGGGATTCGGCCACTGCCCTGACTGAGATGGCTGTAGGAGGTCCCAGCACAGGAGGGACCTGAGTGGGCTCCTACATCTCCCTTGGGCCACCGCAGAAACACACTGCAGGGAGTGGGGGTGGGGGAGCCCAGGAGGAGCCACTGGGGGGTCCAGGGTGTGACGTGGCTGGGCCAGGGCGGAGAGATCAGTGAGGTGGGACAGGGGCCAGATGGCAGTGTGCAAAGCAGGAGCGAAGAGATTCCGGCAAAAACAAGTGTACGTGAATACTTGTGTTATTTTTTTATTTTTGTTGTTGTTTCTACTTAAAAGTTTCATCGTTTCCTGAAAACAAAGTTCTCCCAGAACACCGAGACACTCCCCTTACACCCATTGGCCAGATATAGTCCACGCCCACCAATCACAGGCGAGGGGCGGATCCTGTGACTGGCTTTGCCCAGGTGATACCCGGGTACTAGGCATGTGGCTCCAGACAGAAGTGGGGTGTCAGCTGAGAGCAGTAGGGAGGGTAGGGGCAGAGGGAGGTGACCCGGTGTGGGCCACGGCCTCAGCTGCATGACACCCAGGGCGTGGGGGTCCGGTGCATTTGCAGGTCACCGAGTGAACTGTCACTCTTAATTACTTATTATACAGCTTGGAAGGTAAGAAGGCCGACGCCTGGGGCCCAGACTATGGCAGAGCAGAACCCTGGGTCGTGACCCCTGGGCCCCTCTTCAGTGTGTGTCCCATTGCCGACCGCCCGCCTCCTGCAGAAACCTCCAGAATGCTCTGGCTGGCCCTTGGGAGCACAGGTTCCCGGAGCCAGGATCACGGGGCAGTTCAAGCCTCCCATCGACCAATACTCTGATCGATACCCTGACAGCTGAAGCTTCCCAGCAGGGGCCTGGTTCTCAGAACTGTGATCGGCGGGACACCGGGGACCTGCCTTCCTGGAGGCCCTGGCTGGTGGGTGGATGGAGATCCCCAAAGTGGGTCTGACAAGGGCTTCATCAATCATAGTCGGGGGGTCCCAGGAGCTGCAGGCAAATGAGGTCAGGACCCCAGGGCGTGTACTAGAGCAGGAACGCATGCGGTGGGCACCTGCTGGGCAGCTGGGCAGTGCCAAGTATTCACTACTGCTGTCTGTCCCGACTCACCCCTCGTTGCAAGTGCAGTGCCCCCGCCACCCCGCACACACACCTGTGGGCTGGACAGTGCGTGATGTCTGTCCAATGGGGGGTCGAAGCCTAGGCAGGTGAGGCCTGTCACGGTGCGTCATGGGCCCTCACAGCTGGCAAACAGGTGTCTTTTCCAGGGCCTGCCGGGATTTTCTGTTTGCTTGCTTTCTCCTTCTCACTCTGCTCCTCCCCCTTCCTCTCTGAGCAGGCACAAGTCACACCGGACCCCAGAGGTCAGGGATTATGGGATACGGGCAGATGCTTGCCTGGGGCCCAGGAATTACCCAGCAGCTGCTGGGTCCCAGGCTGCTGGGCGGGCGCTGCAGCCCTCAGCCTTGTGGGGAGCATGTGGTGCTGGGGACGTGGGGAGGAAGCAGGCCTGTCTTCACCTTGGGCGGCGTCCAGGACCCACAAGTGTGAGTGTGAGTCAGGCTTTGGGCTGAGCCCTGGTCCGCACCTTTGGTGGAGGAGGAAATCCACCCTGTTCCCCTCCCCCCTCATTTTAATTTCTCAGTCCAGCCTGGCATTTCACTGGAGGGGAGGGAGCTTCATAGTTTTCTGTTCTGCGTTTAGATCTATGATCCATTCTGACCTAACTTTTACACAAAGTGTGAGGTCCAGGTCCATTTATTCCATGTACTTGACCAGTTGTTCCAACACCATTGTGTTTACTGCCCGTCCTTCACTGACTGGTTCTGTACTTAGTCGAAAGCTGGTGGTTATATTTACGTGGGTCTGACCTGGACTCTCTTGGTCTTCATTGATCAATGTCTCCACTCATCAATTCCACCGTCTTGCTTACTGTAGCTTTGTAGTTAATATTAAACAGGGTAGTGACTCCTCAAACGGTATTATTATCCCTTTTCAAAATAGTTTTAGCCATTTTAGTTCCTTTAATTTATACATTTTGGGCTTAACATATTTATATCTATAAAATATTCTGCTGGCATTTTGATTGATATTGTGTTACATCTATAAATAAATTTGGGGACAATTGACATCTTTCCTGTGTTGAGTCTTCCAATCTATGAACATGGTTCATTTTTCCATTTAGTGAGGTCTCCTTTGATTTCTTTCATCATTGTTTTACAGTTTAAAGCATAAAATCCTATACAGGTTCATTAGATTTACATTTGAGTACAGTATTCCATTTTTGGAGGGATTTTATAGATGGCACTTTAAGTTGTTTTCCTTACTATACATTGCTATTGTATGGAAAAACAATTGATTTTTGTGTGTTGACCTTGCTAATCTCACTTTTAACTTTTAGGACTATTGTGTGTGTGTGTGTGTGTGTGTTCTTTGGACTTTTCTATGCAAAAACCTTATGAATGCAAATAACAGTTTTATTTTTTTCTTTTCTAATCTGTATGCCTTTTATTTGTTTCCTTTATGTGCTGCTTTTTAAAAATTGTCTTTTTGCCAATATTTAAAACACACACCAACTGTTTATTTCACATGAAAATCCCTGGCCTCATTCAAAATCAGAAAAGGAAGCCACACGGGGCCTGGCTTCCCTCGTACAACCAGGTGACAGAGCTGAGGAGCGCCCCTGCTAAACACGGGGCACATGCCCCCCTGCAGCCCTCCTGCAGCCCCTTACCAGCCCGTTCACCCACGGAGGTCCCTAGCCCACCCCTTCAGGCACCTGCATTTGCAAACTTTGCCTGGAGGGTGGCTGAGAGCACCTGTCCCTCCCAGTGCCGGGGCTGTGGGAGGGTTTCCAAGGGCTTCAGGGGTCATGGAGCACTGAGAGAGCAGAGTGGACACTCTAGGGGGGGCAGGCACAGGGAACATCTCCATGGCAACCGCTTGAGCCAACCCAGGACCCAGGCTGAAGGGGGATGTGTCTCGGAGAGTGCCAGCTTGGAGAGATGGTGCCTGAGGACCATGCTGGTTCCTGCTGTCACCTGGTACCACATAGATCCTCAGAAAAGGGGAAAGACCAGCCCCAAATTGTCTGAGGTCAAGTTTCTACCATCTGTGAAGAACAGGGACTGAAAAGCAAAAACAGCGAACATGGCAGGCATTTATCTAAGGGCTTGGATGGGAACGTGTTTGTAACCCCCTGAGCAACACTAAGAAGTGATTCTACCACCACCGCATTCCAGGGGGGACCTGAGGCACAGAGCGTTCAGGTACAGGTGGCCAAGGCCACACTGCTGGGAGGAAGTGACCGCAGACTGGTTCTGGATGCAGAGCCTGTGCCTCAACTATCATGCTTCGATGCAGCCAAGACTATGTTAAGTTTTGGAAAATAACAAAAGCTGCATTTCTGGTGCCAGTACATGCTGTGTCAGTCTCCTTCCTGCAGGAACCTCAGCAAGGGCTCCTGGGCCTGGGGACTGAGCTGGGGGTTCGGGGCGGGGGGGGGGGGGGCAGCCCCTGCAGGGAGGACCCGGACCCTGCCTGCGGTCACTCTGTAGGCTGAGTATTGCTCAGACCCGGCCAATGTTAATGGACGCTCAGGGCAGGGCAGGATGCACAGGTGATGCAATGGCTCTGATGAGCCATTGATTCTCCAGTGGACGCCGGCTCTGGCCCCCGAGCATCGCCCCCTAATGGGAACATAACACGTGAGCACCTCGCTGCCCTGGCCCCGGGCCATCCCCAGGCGCCTGCCTCCCTTACACCTGTTGTTGCTCCTGCTCAGGCCAGGGATGGACGTTTCAGGGGGGCAGCCCAGGGTGGGAGTGGCTCTTGGTCAAGTTCCCAGCTCCAACTCGCATGGTCTCGCCCTCCCCCATTTGCTCAGGCTTTCAGGCCACTCCTACACACGACCGGGCTGTCGGTTGTTCAGGCCGTTCACCCACGGAGGTCCCTAGCCCATCCCTGGGGACCACTCCTGGTCCTCATGACACCTGAGGCCCCCGGTGCGGCTCTTCTGCTTCACCCCCACGGCTGGCCCACCTCCCCACAGCTCCCCTGTCCCCACGCCCCCCGAGTCACTGTCCCCTCTCCCCGGGTCACTGCAGACCCTCCCCGCCGGCCTCCGGCCCCCACTACGGCGCGGCTGCAGTCCACGGCGCCTGCGCAGTGAGACGGCGCTTCACACGTGTGAGTCAGACCTCGTCACCTCTCTGCCTACGGCCCTCGCGTCTCCCACCGACCCAGAGTGGAAGCCGCAGCCCTGGCCTGGGCCCCCGTTTTCCCTGCACCCTCCACGTGCGCTTTGCCTCGTTCAGTCACAGTGTGGCCACGGCCTGAGCTGGGCGGGGCCGAGGGAGGGAGGGAGGGCGGCTTTGGGCCAGAGCGCCCCTCAGCCCGTGGTCCTGGGGACGGAGGGAGCTCGCGGGAGACCTCGAGCTGCTGCCTGGAGCTCGGCGCCGGGAGCCGGGACCCGGGCTGCACTGGGGGTGGGTGTTCGGGCGGATGTGCACCCTTCGTTGTAACCGTCTCAGGGAGGCCCTGCACAGCCCTCCTGTGTATGGGGGGGGGGGGGCCCTGCCCCCCGTTACTTTGAAAACATTGCCCAGGTAATTTCCCAGCGGAGCCAGTGCCGCCCTGCACCCCCGCTGACGCCTCCTGAGCCCCAACGAGATGCTCCTTCCGATGCCCCCTCCTCTGAGCGCACACCTGTCGGCTCTGCACACACCTGTCGGCTCTGTGAGGATTTACACTTTGCTCTCCTCGTTTCCCGTCTCCCAGAGTGTCTGGGGAGGACTTATGGGGGACGTGACAGAATGACACCCGAGTTGCTTAGAGCTCGGGGATGTTGGCCATAGCGTCTTCAGAGGGAAGGCAACTGTCACACGGATAGTGTCACGTGGTCCGTTTGCCATCTCCACCCCCAGCCCCTTCCTCCTGAGGTACCATCTGCCCTCAAGGCCCCACCCAGTCCCCCTCTATTCCCCGCAATCTCCTCTGTGGTCCGAGGCGCACGGGACGGGTCCTCTCTGAGCCCCGAGGCAGCCCCGTGGCCCTCTCACTGGGGGTCCTGTCCAGGTAAGTGACTTCCCTGGTCCCCGGGCCCTGCCCTTGGACACCCCACCCCCAGCCCACGGTGGTCAGAACCCTGCTCATAGCCCCCAGGACCCGAGGTTCTCCTTGGGGTTGTTTCCTGACCGAGGACTCAGTATCACACTTGTCACAGACGAGACCAAGTTCTGTCACCACACACCAGGCAGCAAAGCTATAGCTTTAAAGCTCTGTAAATATTTAAAAGTAATGAAATTCCACTCGAAGTCTTATAGAGATGGCCATAAATCGACAGTCCATGTTAATTATATGTGGGTCCTCCACGGTACTAAAAGCGCACACATCATGCAATATAAACGCACCTCTCCAGGCCCATAAATTTGATGTAAAACTAACATATGAGCTATAACAGGCATTAAACATTTCATTAACACTAGCTTTGCTTGTCTCCTTAGAATTTAGGAGGTCTATTTTGGAATAATTTGGGTGGCCCAGGACGGTGATAAAACGCTGATGAGGGAAGGTGTGTGAGTTCAGCAAGCCGGGGGACGTAAAACCACTGTTGTTGACCTTGGAATGTCGATTTGAAGAAACAGCCTGCAGCGCCTCTCCCGTGTTTGCTGGTGAGCTCACGTGTGAATCCGCCTGGGAGGCGGGCGGCCTTGGTGTGTGCTGTGTCTCGCGTTCAGTTACAACATTTGTCTGTGGAACATTTGTTCACGGAGAAGCATGAAGCCTCACTGTAGATTGTCGTGGTCTTTGCATTGCGAAGATTTTCAGGTTGCTCGTGATGTAAGCCCAGTTCACACTGATGTAAGCCCCAAGGAGAAGTTATTGGTCCAGCAGTGGGCAAGGTCAGGGGTTTCAGGAAGGGCTGGCTCCAGGACCCCGAATGTTACTAGAGTGGATTTGCCTCCCTTTCTCATCCATGATACCTCAATGTTGTCCCGTCAGCCCAGCAAGCCTGGTGGAAAGGTGCTTTCTGCTTTGTGAGAGTCTCAGAAATACCCCAGACTGACTCTCACTGGATGGATGTGAGAACCACTCATTCGGGCCAAGGATGGGCGGCTTTGCTTGGCCTGGTCAGGGCGCATGCTCACCCTAGAGAAGGGTATAGGAGTCATTCCTCATTCAAAACACCTGGACCAAGTGTGTTTTCTGTCCATGTGGTTTCCAGCCACAGAAACGGCATCTGGCCAATGGAGGCAAAATGGACATTTCCTGGAAGCAGAAAGGATGGTCAAGCATCAGAGAAGGCTGAGAAGCAGACTTAGAACTGGTGGGAACTAGGAGCACTCCAGGGCAACCTTGCCACAGAAATTGCCTGAAGGGGTGGCCTTGAAACTAACACACAATGGAAGGAGCTCAGGAAATGGTGGTTGAATGAATGAATAACGAATGCAAAGGAGGGGGCTTGGAAACGGCTCAGAACCACCAGCATCCATCGGAGCGCTCCTTCCTGAACACTTTCCCCACCACTTATCCTGGACTGGTTTGCAGGACCCAGCCCCAACAGTGACCTCCCACGTCCTGCGGCCCGTGACTCCCTTGGCTTCCAGGATCCTGATGTCAAGACGTTCCTCCTCCTTCTCACACCTTGGCTGGCCGTCTCCCTCCTCCTGGCCCTTCGTGTCACATGGCCCAGGACTCTGCCTCCTGCTCTTCTGGGCGGCTCCCCTTTGCTCACGGTTTCAAGTGTCACCTCATCTCTGGTCCCACTGTCTCTCTCAAATTCTACTCTTAGGTTTCCCAAACCGAAGGCTCCCCTCCCATTTATTAGGTACCCACTATTGGCTGAGCCCTTGGCTGAGCACGGACAATGTCTCATTTCATCCCCACGACGACCTGTAGCTGACCTCTCACCGGCAGCCCATCCCAAACACGCTGGTGGAGCCCTCCGTCCTCAGTGGCCCCCTGACGCAGGTGCCCTTCAAGCACCCACCCCTCCTCTGTCTTCCGGGGACAGTGACTCAGGTTTCCTTGGGAGGCTCTGTCCTCCCCACTCTCAGACTGACCCTACTCTGGCTCTGGGGGCGGGCACACCCCCGAGCTCCAGCCAATCAGTGCAGTGCATTCCCCAGCCTCAGCGAGTGGCTCAGAAGGGAGTTCCGGGGACCAAATAAAAGGGGGCAGCTTTCCTTGAGGTTGCTGAGCTGGCGTGTTTGCGGCTTCTGAGTCTATAATTATTTTAAAGTTAAAAATGGAAAGATTCCAGCCCTGGCTGGTGTGGCTCCGTGGACTGAGTGCCAACCTGTGAACCAAAGGGCTGCCAGGTCAGGGGACACGCCTGGGTTTCGGGCCAGGCCCCCAGTCGGGAGTGTGTGAGAGGCAACCAACTGATGTATCTCTAACACAATGATGCTTCTCTCCCTCTCTTACTCCCTGCCTTCCCCCATCTCTAAAAAGTAAGTAAATAAAATCTTTAAAAAATCTAAAGACTCCAACAAAACATGGCTGCTTCCCATTTTTCAAGCATTCTCTTCCTTTCCAGGATTCTTCCTCCCATCCGTGAGTGCACACCTGTAAGAGTGTGGTTCACAGCATGGGCTTTGGATAGGGCGACCAAAGTCCCAGTTTGTCTGAGACTCCAGGGACTTCCAGGCTGCGGGCCTTTCAGTTTCCAAAGAGGGACCGTCCTAGGTGAACCGGGATGATGAGTCGATGACCTTAGCTTTAGGTAAGTGAGGGTGGCCCTGGGTTTAAGTCCCAGCTCCACTGCTTGAGAGCTGTGTGACCTTGGGGAAATTTCTGGACTCCCCTGCTCTTCAGTCCCCTCATCTGTAAAATGGGTGTAATAGTAGGACTCTCCTGAACGGGGTTGTCCTGAGGATTCAATAAAATCACACACGTGAACGGCTGACATGGGACCTGGCGTGTAGCGCGTGCTGGTTAAACCCGAAGACTTCATCATTACTTGCCTGCACCAGGGAGCACCCTCAACACCCCGGGGCTCCGTTGAATTCCCCAGGCAGAGACTCCACACCACACTTCCTCGGTGATTAAAACAATGAATGTATGCCCTGGGACTTCATAAAACATATTGATCATACAACGGACCCCAGTGTAATAAAGCATGTATATACAGAACTTAGAAATACAGCTCTCCCTGGCCCATAAATCTGACCCATAACTTGCACACGAGCTAGAGCAGACATCAGACTTTTTATTCACGCTCATTCGTTTGCCCCGTTAGAATGTAGAACCAGGGCTGGTGACGCCTGTCACTTTCTTGCTGGGTGATCCAGGTCCCTATGGACACATCTATTGTCGCCCTCTTTGACCTGCATTTTTGGAATGTGGCATTGAGCCCAGTCTCCTCTCCCGTCAACCCCGCTCTGGCAAGGTGCGTTCCACCTGCTTAGGAAGCAGGGGATGCACCCATGTGCTAAATATTAATGGAGCACTTACTCTGTGCCGAGCAAGGTCCTGGGCCCTTGAGCAAAACAGATACAAGTCACTGCCCTCATGGAGCTTACTGTCTAATGAGAAAAAGGAACGAAGGGAGAAAGGAAGGGAGGAGGCAGGAGGGAGAGAGGGAGGAAGGAAGAAAGGAGGGGAGGAAGGGAGGGAGGAGGGAGAGAGGGAGGAAGGAAGAATGGAGGGGAGGAAGGGAGGGAGGGAGGAAGGGAGGGAGGAGGGAGGGAGGGAGGGAGGCCGTGCTTACAGAGTGCTTGCTGGGTGCTGGGTGCTGGGTGCTGGGCCCCGTGCTGTGCAGCCCGTGCCCCGGCTCCGTGGAAGCTCCGTAAGTGTCAGCACTGTTATGCCTGGTACTGTGGGACCCCCACTGTGCAGGGGAGAAAGCCGGGTCCAGAGAGGTTAAGGTGCTTGCCCAAAGTCACTCAGCTAGGAAGTGGAGGAGCCGGGGAGTGAACCCGTATTCATCTGGCTCCACAGCTTCTGCTAGGTCTGCAATGAAGGATGAATCCTTGAGTGAATTAATGAGGGAGTCCGAACCCTCCTTCAGTGACTCTGCCCCATAGACAATCGTTGCTCCTGACCCAGTGCTTGCCCGGACTATGCCGGTCCATTTCTAACTGTTCTCACGGAGGAGTCTAGCTAGACCTTCCCTGTTTGGGGCCCTTCCCCAGCTCCCACCTCACTCAGAGCCAAGGCCAGAGTCCTTGCCGCAGCCTCGATGGCCCTGTATGATCTACCCCGGCCCCACTCTGTTGTCATTCCCCCTCCTGTCCTCACTCCCTCTGCCCCAGCCACACCGGCCTCCTTGCTGCTCCTGACACACCAGGGCATTCCTGCCCCAGGGCCTTTGCACTTGCGGATCCCTCTGTCCGGAAGATTCTTCTCCCAGATACTACGTGTCTCCTTCCCTCCCCTCCCTCGGGTCTTTGTCCAAGTACCTCTTTCCCTGTGAAGACCACCCCGACCACCTGGCTTCTGATGGTAGCCTCACTCCCCTTCCCGTCCTCATTTTTCTCATAGTATTTGACATTTTTCGGTCTTTTTAACCCTGTTTGCTATTTTCTACCCCGCCCCCTACCTCCCCCTAGAATGCAGCTCCGTGAGGCAGGGTTTTTGTCTGCCTTGTTTACCGCCCAGGGCCTGGGACTGGCTGGTGCACAAGAGATGTTCAATAGATGTTTTTGGATTGAATGGGTGGGAAAGGGATAAATAGCATCAGCCTGGGTGGGGGGAGTCACGTATGAGCTGAGACATGAAAGGTAAGAAAGAGCCAACAGGAAAGGTGTGGAAAAACAGCAGGTGCAAAGGACCTGGGGCAGCAATGAGCTTGGCGAGTTGGAGGAGCTGCGAGGAGGTCAGTGTGGCTGCAGCAGAGGGAGTGGGGGAGAGGAGGGAGGTGAGTCTGAGAGGTGGCCAGATCGTGCAGGGCCTTGGGCGCTCTGGTGGGCAGTTTAGACTGTATTCTAAGAGCAATGGGGAGCTATTGAAGGTCTCAGAGCAGAATGTGACATGGTTTGATTTATGTTTCAAAACTCGCTTTGACTGCTGTGTGTGTTGAAGGAAGGGGTGTCCACATAGACCCGGGGAGGCTGATAGAGTTGCCTAGGAGGGCCGCGGTTCGTGGTGGGGCTCAGCCCAGGGAGGCGGTGGTGGTGCAGAAACGTGGGTGGACTGAGGGCAAGACAGACTCAGCATTCCAGCTTGGCAGAGCTGAATTCGGAAACAAGGGAGGTGTCGCTTTGTCTGGACATCCTCTTGGCTCCTGGACGTGTTTCCCTTGGGACCTCGTGGGAAGGAGAGGCTATGACCTGCATTTCTAGTGGTTCCCTTCCAAATGCCCACTCCCTCCAAGAGGCTCCAGGGGGCGGGGCCTTCATTCTGTGGTTCCCGGCTGGGCTGCGTGCGTGCAGGGGCAGTGTTCACTGCGAGCATGCACGGAGCTCAGGTTCGCTTCCGTTAACTGATGTGAAGGACGCGTCTTTTGCTGCTGCACATCGCCGCTCTGCATTCTCGTGTTAATGGGGTTGCAGGAGGAAAACGAAGTGCTTTGATTTCTCATCTCTCCCGATGGTAAAATGGGAAGGGAGAAAACTCCTACACCCGAAGAGGGGAGCTGTGAGAGGCGAAATGCCCCCTGGGGGCAGTCTAGGGGCTGCCCTGGGGTGGGGCCTGGACCCCCGGGGAACGAGGGAGAGGGGGATGGAGGTGAGGTCGGAGCCGCCAGCGCCTCCGGCAGCCCTTCGTAGGCATGAAGTGTTTAAAAACGACAAAGTGCCTTTCAAGGGCAGGGTCTCCTTTAACTACACGGCTGCCCTGCGGGGTGTCATTTCCCACCGCCTGGGTCTGACAGGTGTCCGGTAGTTGTCAGTGACGGAACTGAGCTCCAACCAACTTAAGCAAAGAGGGAGGGCCTCAGGTAGGGCTGGATCCAGGGTCTCCAGCCAGACTTTCCCAGCCTTGTGGTGCTGCACTCTTCTTTCCCCTTCACTGGGGAGCGAGGTCACCTGCCTGAGCAGCATCAAGGAGGGAAGACCTTCCTGGTCGCACCTCTGGATTCTCAGGATTCACCTGATTGGACCAACTGGGACCCGTGTTGGTCTCTGACCCAAGCACCTGTGTTAAGGTGGTGGGATTTGCTTGCGGTCAGTGCGACCCTCCCAGGGGGCTTCATGTCAGTCAGATAAGGAGAAGCAGCCCTGTGCCAGCACGCAGGTGTGCTGGGCAAATGTCAAGTGTACGTAGTTCATGACCCAGTGAGCCCACCCTCCGTCACATTTAGTCCTGGGGAAAATTTTACCCCCGTAAACAAGGAAGTATGTTTGAGGATGTTCACGGCAGCCATCTTCAGAACAGCAAAAAACTGTAATTGGCCCAAATGTCTCTCAACCACAGAACAGCTAAACAAATACGATTTGGCTCCAAACAACAGAATTCTGTATAATGGATTTGTAAATCTCTATTACTGTCTAGGAAACATCTTCCAGACGTGGTGTTGAGTGAAAGTGGCTGAAGGATGACATCGAGTTGAAACATGGTAACAGTTTGATAATAACATTTGCATGAAATAGGGTACAATAGTACGCCTTTTTAATGGGCCCATCTACACGTGGGGAAAATAAACGAAAAAGGATCGTGGAAGACGTGCCCCACAGATCACAGCGGTGATGCCTGGGGAGGGGACCAAAATTGGATAAAAGAGACACTTGTCCTGAAGAATCAACCAAACAACTGACAGGAAGCACAGAGTCGGGTAGAAAGACCGCAGGATGGAAGAGTGATAGAAAACATCCATTCAAATTCTACACACCGGCAATGGAAAACTGGGGAATGAAAGTTTACAATAGCATCAAAGGCTCTTCCAAACTGAGGGATTTATGCAACCAGATATCCACAAGACCTCTTTTCTGAAAACTGCAAAACGTTGCTGATGGAAAGGAAACACAAAATAAGGGAGAGGGCGTACCAGGGCCCTGGATTAAAAGGCCTGAAGACGGCAATTTTCCCCAAGCCGGTCTCTAGATTCAAATGCCACCCCTGCCAAAATTCCAGGAGGCATTTTTAGAAATTGATGAGCTGATGATGAGATTTCCATGAGAACAGGGGATCTGGAATAGTCAAATAAATGTTAAAAGAACCGAGTCGGAGGATTTGCACTATCTGATTTCCAGACCTACGATAAAGCTCCAGTCGTCAAGACCGGGAGGTGGTGGTTAAGGAGAAATGCAGGAGAGGCCCACCAACACTCCGCCTCATCTGTATTCAGTCGGCGTTCAACAGAGGTGCACGGGAAATTCAGCGGGGAAAAAGTCTTCTGACAAATGGTTCAGAAAAAGAAGATTTTTTAGGGCTGTGTATCTGGCTGCAGCCACTGCAGCTCCTCGGAGGAGGAGCGAGATGGCGGAGGGATCCGCACGGCGGCTGTGAAGGTCGGCGAGCTGGGTTCACGTTCCCACTGCGCCGTGCGCTCACCGGTTACGGCGCTTAACCCCTCTCTGACTCAGTCTCCTTGTCGGCAGAGTGGGCTTAGTGATACTGTGCACCTCTTGGGTTGCGAGGGTTCATACAGATAGACGGGTCAGAACCTCACTTCACCTGCTGGGGGGGGCGAGGGGCGGGGCTCAGTAAAAGCGAGCTGAATGTTTGCTGCTCCTTGCAGGAGGTGGCAGTCACGACAAACCATCAGAGCCACCTCACCAAGTCCACTCTCCCTCTCCACCTCCCAGGGACCACCCTGCAGCGGGCGGGTATTTTTCAGTCCACGTTCTCTCTCCTTGGTGGCGCAGTCAGTGCAGCGCTGGGCCCATAGTAGGTGCTTGAGGCACACCTGTTGGCGGCATGAACCTGGGGCAGTGCGGGCGTAGTCAGCCCTCTGCCTGCTCTTCACCAACCACAAAGACTCCGATGGGGATGCGAACTCCCCCTCTGTGGGTCTCCAGAGACCACCTTAGGAGCGAAAAGGAGCAGGGGCTGGCCGCCCTTTGACCTGCCTGACCCTTCTGCCTGCGCGCTGGGGGGCTGCCGCCTGGTGAATACTTCACCTGCTGCGGTCAGCCGCTTCTCCGAACGCTGCGTTGGCAAAAAGCAAACGGCTGCGGAGACGTTTCTGATTTTTATGGGGCGTAAAAATCAGGGTCTTGGTTGCTTATGTTTCCATCCTAGTCATCTCAGAGGCAATTAGCCGTTGGGTGCTTTGAGTTGCAAGCTTCCTTGCCTGCTTACTTGTTAGAGGCGCTCATCCCTGCCCAAATAAGCCAGTCAAAAGATTTATGTCAGCACGATATTAAAGCGCAATTTAACAATCCTTTTAAATGACAGTGGCATCTATCCGTAAGTAGCCTTACAAGTCAAGCCCCCCCTTGGGGGCAGTAACCTGCTTCATTAAAACAGCTGTAATGAAGAGACTCTATAAATCTGCGTCTTTTATACCAAAGCTCACAACTGAAACTCCTTCTAATGCCCAACCGGATGCAGACGAACAGCTCGGATGGGAGGCGAGACTCTGAAAGGCATCACCCCGAAGGGCCGAAGAAGCCGGTTTGAAGTATTTCACGTAAAGCCAGGCCAGGCCACCCAAATGTGTCTCTTCCAACATCCATCCGGGGACCTGGGGAGAAAAACAGACTCGATTTCTCTCTGAGCCCAATCCCACCCCTCCACGCTGGGCTGGGGGTGAGGCCGCCCTGACACATCCCTGTGACTCCAGGGGGGGAGGTGTGTGGCCTTCCCACACCGATGAGGAGACTTAACCCCGGAGTCCAGACACCAGGCTTGCCAGGAGCTCGGCCTTCCCCAGTGTCACCCATGAGCGTGCCCCCTCACGACTGTTCTGGGCCACCTCAGGGCACCACCCCCCGTATGTCCTTTAATATTCTTCTTTGCACGGACTCGCTGTGAAAAATGGAACCTCAAGCACGCATCTGGGGCTGTGAAATCATGGAGCTCTCCCGTCCGTGCTTTCTATTTCTTTCCTCATATGCATTAAAATGAACACACACCGCCTAAGGCCATCTTGCCCCGAATGCCGACCTCGTCTCATCCGGGAAAATAAACACGCACCTTAACTAACTAAATAGCATTTATGGACACGGCAGGTGCAATGACCTCCTGTGCTCGAGCGCCACAAAGGCCACCCACTTTGGGCGATGCTGAATTAACTCAGTCTTCTGAAAGATTGGGGCCAAACAGCCACCGCTTATTGGGACGTGACATGTGCTAGGTGCTTGGATAGCTAAGACCTGATGTGACAGTCCAGAAACTTCTGTCCAAGACACCTGCCTCACCTGGGTGGCAGATACACACGCCGCTCCCCTCTAGGCCAATTCCTGGACTTCGGTAACACCGGGGCACCATGCGACAGATAATTTGATGGCGTCTTTCAATTCCCCTAACAGACCCAGCTTCCACCTGGCCAGATGCCTCATGGGCACTGGGGGAGGCCCTGCCCAGCACCCCACACGCATGAGAGCTGCTCATAGCATGATGCTGGGGCCAGGGGAGCACGTACTCAAGTTCCAGGCAGGGTCGGGGTATGCAAAGCTAGGGACGGGGTTTTCATAGGATGAGGGTCCGAGTCAGCAGCCAGGGCCTGGGGGCAGTGTGGTCTTGTGTTTCAAAGTCATATGGAGACAGTATGACATAGCAATCAAGCCGGAGTTGTCTCTGAGTGGAGAGTTCTCAGCTTCTGAGGAGAGGATGTCAAAGACCAGGTCACGCCAGCCATTGGACGGGATGGGACAGCACTAGGGTCCATCCAGCCAAACTCAGTGGACTGGAAGCTGTTCTCAGGATGCAGACCAATGCCGACCATTGGAGAGGAAAACCACCCCCAAGTCAAGGAGTCCGAACTCCGAATAGCGGTGCGCACTGTCTGTATTTATTTGTCTGTGCAAATGCGTGCACTGGGTCTTGTAGCTCAGTGAGTGTGAGCCACGTTCTGGGGGCAGACAGACACACAGAGGCACAGACACACAGAGGCACACGGTCATCCTCCAAGCAGACTTTTTAGGGTTAACTCGTCTCTCAGACGGTAAGCTTGGACACTTAACGTGTTATTAATGTTTCAGGAGAACTCAGAAATTCCAAGAAAGAAAAACAAAGCGAAACAGCAAGTCTATGCAGAGCCTAATCCGCACGGCCAGCCCCCAGCTGCAGGGTGCACATGAACTTGGCCTGAGGGAGGCAGGTCCTTTCTGAGTGGCTGTCTGAGGCGCCGCCAGCCAGGCCCACCACCGCTGCCCTGCCAGCTGCTTCCTGGGACCCTCAGTGACACACCCGGGCAGGCTGCTGTGGTGAGCTTTTCTCCTTCATGACCAAAAAGGAAAAGCAGCAGGGCTGAGGGTTCTCCAGCCTGTCCTCCCCCCTCCGTTTCTGTGTTTAATGAATGGTTTAACTTTAATTAAAACCCTTCAGCGGTTCTCTAATGGCAGGTGGAGATGCAGCAAGAAACGCCCTGCACTACTAATTACAGGATGGACAAACCCGGGGAGAGGTGCCGGAGTCCTCCAGGGAAAGCCCGTCTCGCCTGCTTCTTGGTCCCCCCGAGAACCTGCTCCGGAGCAGCTTCCCGTCTCTGTCCCAAAGGAGGGGGCTGGCTCTGTGGGAGAGAGGCAGGGGACAGATGGAGGGGCTCGGGAGAGGGTATCCTGACACGCACAGATGTGTAAATGCCCAATTCCAACGTAAGCTGAATCTTATGAGCACACCCGTTCAGAGAGGCAAAGGGCCTTGTCCAAGGTCACAAGACTAGCCGGGGGCTTTGGACCCAGGTGAAGCCGTGTCTGGCTTCAGGACACCAACCCTTTCACTGAGGCTGTGACTTTTCCTCCCTGGGGCCACAGCGTCCGTGGAGGCTCCCCGGGGGCCTGGGGGTAGGGTCTCGCTTTCCACTGCGTCTTATGGGGAGTGCTGGGTGAGGTTTCCGTGAAAGCAGTGTGTAAGTGTGCTTGTGCGTGTGGAAAGGGGAGTGGGGAGGAGGGTCGCCAGAGTAAATACGGGAGTTCCAGTTCAATTTGAAGTTCAGATAAACGAGTCATTTTTGAGTGCGACCGCGTCCCGTGTGTTTGGTTCGTCCTGATACTGAGACGTTATTCTTTGTTTATCTGAGTGAGATACAGTGTTTTTCTGTGGCTGGCCCAGCTGGCTGCACCCCTGTCTCCCCACGAAGGACAAAGGATGCACAGAGATGGAGGCAGGGCGGAGAGACGCACAGCTGAGGCGGTGTGGGGGCTGGGCTGGCCGGAGTGGGTGTCACTTGATTATGTCCCACGGTGGCTGTTCCAAGACCAAACAGGTGTTAGGGAGGGCGGGACAGATCTCACCTGTGAGTGCCGGTGTGTGCGCACCTGTGTGTGTGCATTCCCTGTGGGCAGGTGCTGTGGATTACGCTGCAGGTGAGGACTGAACTCACCAGTCACCAGCTCAGACACGCACCGGGCTGCAGGGTCCGCAAAGCACCTCCTGGCCATGTTTCTTTCCCACAATTCACAGCGAACTCCGTGGTCCTCCGAGTCCCAGCCTCGGCCTGAGTTTCCCAGGTTGTGTCCAGGCAGGTGGGGCCATCTGGCCCCATCTTGGGGCTCAGTGACTGCCTGGGGGGTGAGAGGGGCTGCGGGGGCTCGGATGTCCCCCCGCCTGGGAAGTCACTCAGTCACAACTGAGCCGGGCCTGGTGGGGGCAGAGGGCCTCAGCAGAATTCTCGGGACCCTCATGGCCTCCTGATTCTCCAGCCCCTGTCCATCTCCGACCACCTAGTATGGGATAGCCTTTCTCCTCTCATGTCCCTTGTCACCCTGCTGGCCCCTCTCCCTGGGAAAGCCACCTCTGTTCCTGCCACATCCTTCTCGGAGGCATTCCGCGGAGAGGACCTGACTCACACCCACAGACACCAGGAGCTGCTGCTGCCGTGTTCATCTCTCCGTCGAGAGGCCGCAGTGCATTCTGAGCTGGTTTTGCTGAGCTCTCCCTGGCTGCTTTGGGTCGGAGCCTGGAGCAGTTGGGATTATATCAGGGCTGTCAGAGTCAAGCTTTTAATGTCGCTGAGGAATCGAGGTGTGAAGGGGAAATGTTGAAAGTAGGGAAAACACGGCCTGGGATGTTCTTGGGGGGACTCTGGGGCGCAAAGGCACAGAACTAGAACCCAGGTGGCTTCAAGGGCTCAGGAAACTGGGCTGTAAACTTGACTCTGGACACACAGAAGAGGCTGTGGGCTCTCCCTCGGGGACCTGGGATCAAAGTCCTTAGCTCCGCAGAGGAGACAGCTGTGCATGTGTTTTATAGCAAAATTCCAGTGTCATCCACGTAAGACATCCTCTTGGTGAATTCCGCCCGAGTTCATAGTCAAACGCAAGCCCATCTCCTTGGCAGAAATGCAATTACATTAGAGAAATACTGTTTACATGCCCTGAGATATTATGATGATGAAAAACAGCAACATAAACTCCCATTAAGTCAGAAGAAAGTTAATTGTGCTCCACGCGGCCTCCCCGGCCGGCGCGCCGGCAGAGATGTGATTTAGTTTAGGCAGAACAGGGCTCAGCTTTGCAGCACGGTCCCCATTTCCTCCCTTAATTACAAATAATTGTGTAGTGTAATTTATACTAAGGCCTGATGCCTAAAAGCGCATGTTCAGGAATAAAGGGTCAGACGGGTGGTTGGGGAACCTGAGCAGGTGTAATTGCAGTCTCCTGGGGGCTGCCTGCCCGTAGCCTTGGAAACCAGGAGATTGACTCAGACTCCGGTTGGTGGAAGTCAGTCGGCAGCCTCTGACTGTCCCGAAACACCGATAACAGCGGCAATTTGTCCAGTTGTTGAAACTGTTCACCAACAGTTCTCTCTGGAGAAGCGGGCGAGAAGGATCAAGCCTGTGGCTTTGCTGAGCGATGAGACACACAAGCAGCACTGGTGCACGAGTCACTGGGAATTAAAGCGAGAAGGGTGCCCTGGCTGGTGTGGCGCAGTGGATTGAGCGCTGGCCTGCGAACCAAAGAGTCGCTGGTTTGATTCCCAGTCGGGGCACATGCCTGGGTTGTGGGCCAGGTCCCCAGTAGGGGGCGAGTGAGAGGCAACCACACATCGATGTTTTTCTTGCTCTTTCTTCCTTCCTTTCCCTATCTCTAAAAATAAATAAATAAGATCTTTAAAAATACTCAGAAAGGTGGCAATGGCTGCAGGGGGGACTTTGTCACAGAAGGAGGTGTCTGCAGCCGTCCTGGTACCTAGGGTTGTTACCCAGGCGTCTCTCCCACCAGCGAGGACACTGTCAGTGCGTGATCTGGGGTCAGAGGTGCGGGCCTGGACTCTGGGCCCGGGAGTGTCCATCCTGCCCCGCCCAACTCTGCTCTCCTGTGACATGCGGCTCTCGATAGGGCCCTGTGACCGCGTGCGGGTGGGGATTAAGTGAGGTGATGCAGGGGGCATGCAGGACCCAGCCCCCGAGTGTGGTGAGGCCCACGAGAGCGTCAGCCCACCGCTGCCAGCAGTGCCCAGTCAGGGTCGCAGGTGAATCAGGTCAGGAGGCTGCCCTGGAGCCGGGGCTTTGCGTTTAAGAAGAGAGGTTTCTGTAGGAACACCTTGAGAGGTGGCTCCCGAGAGATGGCCTGCAAAGGCTGAATATCCTCCCACGGGTGAGGAGGGGGCTTTGGGGAGTGGGGGGGCTCTGGGGAGTGGGGGACTCGTCCCTGAGCTGCACCTGCCCTGCCCGCCGCCCTCAGGTGTCCCGACGGACCTGCCAGAGCTCTGGGCTCGGGGGCCGCTGCTGCTTCTCCTTCTGCTTCTTAATTGAAAAAAGAAAATCACATCCCTAAGCTTTCATGGCTACAGGTCCCCTGACACTCGACTGTGGGCTAATCTGTGGGCAAAAGCATTGGCGTTTTCTAGGTTGTTCTCCTCTGAGCATCTCTGTGATCTGAGACCCAGAGGAGACATGTGTTCTGGCTCTATGCTAGAAGACGCATCCTTTGCTCATTCTTAACTCTCCCTTCCTCTCTCCCTTTCTGGCGGAGTGTCTGGGTTTGTGCTTCTTTCTCTTCCAGGGGTGGCAATGGCCTACGCCCCTGTCCACCCCCAGATTTGGGCCACTGCGACTCATCACCCCCCGATCAGTGTCACCGAGTGCCTACCTCCTGGGTGCGGGGGGTGCAGTGTGACCGGCAGTGCCAGCGTCCCTGTCCTCTCGGAAGGTACGTGTGAGTGGCAGGGATGGACAGTAGACGTGCAGACGGAATAAATACAGGGCGACGTCCTACCAGGACGAGTCCTAGGAAGGGAAGAAGTGGGGGTGGGGTGTGACACAGGGGAGGGGATGGCCGGCTTTGGACTGGGGAGTCGGGAGGCCTTTTGAAGAGCAGCCACGTGATCTGTCTTGTCTGAAGAGGGGGCAGGCAAGGGGGCCTATTTAGGGAGGCGACCCCTGGTGGAGGCATCTGAAGCGGGACCAACTCAGGGGCTAGGACACAGCAGTGATGGACAGGGTGAGCGGCGGGTGGGCACAGACGGGTTCTGAGGGGGCCGGGCCTGACTCACCGGTCCCAGGGGGGGAGCGCTGGAAGGTTTAGCCCAGGAGAGGCACTGTGGTCTGATTCAGGGGTCGCAAGGGGCCCTGTCACTGTGCCTGTGTGTGGGAGGGGCACTCATGAGCAGGAGGGGAGGCAGGACGGCCAGGGCAGGGCTGGGGCCGCCTCCAGGGCCAGCCGATGCTGGGAGGTGAAGGAGAAGGCATGTGCTCTGCAGACTGGATGGTGCCTCCCTTCTCGGGATGACGGGCCGGCCCCTGCCACGGGCTCAGGGACACTGAGGCTGGTGCTGGTGATGACGATACGGGGGATGACCTCGGAGCATCCTTCTCCGCCTGTGCTTCTGACTCGGGAGATCCCACTGGGTGAATCACTGGTCCGAGGTCACACGCCTGGCGAGCCGTGGGCTGGGACTTGGACCCGGAGGCTCGGCCTCAGAGGCTGTGCTCTCGGGAAGCTGGTGTCCTGATGCCTGTGCAGGTAACCACTCGAGAATGCTTTCGCTCTGCGGCCTTCTGAGGTGACATGGCTCGGCATTTTAACACCTGGCGTCCAGAAAGGCAAAGTGGGAGAACACTTCACCCAGGTGTTCCCTCCTTTCTGCACTCCATCCTTCCCTCTGCAAGCTGACACCATCTGCTCCGGGCTCTGACCCACCGGCCCCGCTGAGAACAGGCAGTGATACCTGAGTTCCCAGGAGCCTGCGGGGCGGGGCTGGGATTGGCAGGCCGGGGCTGGGCCTCCACCTCCAGGGGAGAAGGAGCAGGACCTGCGTACTTATGATGGAAGGAGATGTATTGGACTCAAGTTCATGTTACACGTGGGGCTCACCTGCAGCGGGAAAACGAGGGGCTTTGAGCCCTAATTCCTGGATTGAGAGGTTCCCTTCTGTCATAACGCCAGAGATGACGGCAAAGACTGCCCTTCCCAGGGGCCCGGATAGGAAGTGAGTAGCTGAGCGCCAGGCGGACACTCTGTGCGGTGGAGACGGGTCTGCCCCCAGCTGGGCGGGGCAGCGCGCTGAGGCTCGTCCCTGACCCCTCCCCCCCCCAGAGCTGCATGCCAGTGACCCCTGAGGGGCTCGGCATGGGGTCAACGACCCCCAGGTAAGGAAGGGGGAAACACACTTTCCCAGGGAGCAGCCGGTAAACGTTCCTGCCAGGTGAGCTCCGCCCCTCGGGGCTCTCTGCGGAGCAGAATCCCGCCCTTTGGACGTGGTGGCTGCCACTGTGGGGCCCGCACGCGAGTCCACGCAGCGTGATGGGCTGCCGGCCGACTACACGGAGCCGGCAGCGGATCCGGAGACTGAGCTGGCAGGAGAGCTGGGTCCTCCTCGAGGTTCCGAGGATTTGTAACTGTGGGGGGCCCCCTCCCGCCCCTGCAAGTCCCTGTGCAGACAGACCGGCTCCCCAGCGTCTGGGAGTCTGCCCCCTCCCGCTCCCACCAGCGCTAAAACCGGCAGCACTTCCCCAAACTCAGCCGCACCTGCGGAGAGGGGGCGAGCACAACGCAGCCTATTTTTAGCCGGTGACAGACGGCTGTGGGGGCCGCTATAATTAGCCTGTTGCTCACAGGGCGGAGTTTCCGAGCCCAGAGCTGGAAGGCACTGCCCTGGGGGTCCCCTCTCCTCAGCATCTGCCTGGTGTCCGGTGTGGGGAGGAGCCAGCGGCCCCAGGGAAGGCCCTGCGCTCCCTGGGAGTCCCAGGAGGGGGCGAAGGCCTTAGAGGCCTTGTTCCCCACTGCCTGCCCTCTCCCGGGCTGGGCGGGGGGCAGCATATCTCACCTGCACCTGTCGTTTCCACAGCACATGTGTTAAGGCCACAGACAACTCTGGGTCGAAAGGACCACAGAGTCTCTCTCACTGTGACCCAGCTGCGGGCAGGGAGACGGGCTCAGGTCCCACGCCGATGGATGGGACGCGAGGAGTCCTCCCCACGCTTTCTGCTATCCGCAGGGCTGGCGTTTCTCCTGCTCCCCTCGCTCCCGTTTCCAGCCTCCGACAGGCCCTGTTCTCCACTCTTCAGCTCGTGGGTGCCCTTCCCTCACCCCTGCACGGCCTGTGCCCCTCCTCCGTGTCCCCCACTCCCCTGAATTCCTCGTCTCAGTGGCAGCTGCGCTGGGCCCCTTTTACCGGTGCCTCTGGAGCAGCACAGGGGAGGTGACGTTGGTGGTTTTACCCACGCCCCGGCCCGTGGCCCTTCCCGCCAGCTCCAGCGTCAGGCGTTGCTTAGCAACCCCTTTCCCTTATACCTCTTCCCTCCGGGTCTCACTTCCATATGCTCTTTCATGCTGGAAGTGCTCTGTCTTTTTTCAATTTGGGGCCCACATATTCCAGCCCCAGGTGGCTCCTCAGTATGATGTCCCAGGACTGTGAACAGTTTTCTCCCTAACAACCTCGACTGCAGTTGGCAAACCTTCTGTGCCCTCCCTACCCACACTCGTAATAATGCCCATGGCCGCGTCTCGGCCGTCTGCTCTAGACCAGGCCTGAGCCTGTGCCCTTCCCACATGATCTCATTGCTCTGCACAAGGGCTCCACGAGGTGGGGCCTGGTCTCCCGTTTTATAGACAGGGAAGCCGACACGGGGTCAGGAGAAGGGACTTGGTGGTCAGTGAGGGAGTTGGGGTTCACCTGGTGGGGTCTCAGCCTGGGGTCCACGCTCCTAACCATGGCTCACTGCTCACCAGTTTAAATCATTCTCAGGCCACCATTCCCCACACCTGCACACCGCCAGGGTGACCCTTCGCTCCGGGGATGGATGAATGTTTGAAGGGCCAGAGAGTAACCCCTCCAGGCTGTGTGGGACGAGGTTGCTGTGGCAGACTCCCCATGCTGCTGCTGCGCCGTGACCACGGCTCGGCCAGAGACAGTCTGTGAACGAATCAGCTTGTCAGCGCTGATGGGGGAACTCCAGAGCTGGGGAATTTTACTTTTAGGTAATAGTGAATAAGCTTAGGAATGAATGCATATGAAAAGCGATTGTTTCAGGAACTTGGAGATATGACCCTCCCCCGACTCCAGGAGACCACAAACGATGGCCTTTGTGTCCCCAGGAGGACTGCAAGCAAGCAAGGTGGTATCTGAGCCACTGTGTCCCAGGGAGAGGCATCCTGCACCCAGGACACAGGACACAGATGAAGAACCGCCGGTGGACAGATGAGAGGATGCTGGGACATGGTCAGACTGCACCTTCTGTCTGATTAACCTTTTTCCCCAGTTCCAAACTCCTTACCTACACTTCTTCCCCCTTGTGAAAAAGGCTGGCTTGAAATGAAACGTAAGATGACCATCTTTTCAGGGTGCAAACCGCCGTCTTCTCAGATCACCGGCCCGCTGAATAAGGCGCATGCAAAGGTTCCATCCCTCTCTCTGCGTATTGCTTCTGATGGTGACAGACAACACGAATGTCAACTTTTCTGGTTTCAACGCACCCATCGGTCAGCCTTAGGTCCGGCTTGGGTGTGCTGGCTGCTGATGCACTCCATATGTTTTCCTTTAAATACCCCCATTTTTGTTTTCACCAAGAAACTTTCCTTTGAAAGGAAAACTGTGTCAGCAGAGTGAATAGGAAAGCAGCATGTTTGGCTACAAAAGGACGGTAACCATGGCAACAGAAACAGTAAACCTGCCCAGAGGTGCTGCCTTCTGCTGAGCCCGGGCTTGTTCCTTCAGTGTTCCTGAGGATGATTAGCGAGGCTTAGAGAGGCGCTAACGGCGTAATCAAGGTGCTGCCTTTGAGGTCAGTGGAAAGAGTGGGTAGGAGTCAGATACCCGGGTGCCACGCCTTTTGTCCTGTGAAAGGATCGCATGCATCCTGGTGTCTGCAGCTCTGAAGTCCAAGGAGCCCGCAGGGGTGTGGCAAAGCAGGACACTCCTGTTGGAGCAGAGACTTGGGGGACCCTGGGCAGGCAGTGGGGAGGTGCAGGACTCCCGGCCAGAAGGCAGTGGAGGTGGCCTCCCTGTGGCTCCCTGGGAGCTCGGGGGCCCCGTGGCCCAGCCGGAACCAGAACCGGAAGACAGGCTATATCAGCCGAGGCTCCGGGGCAGGCTGAAGGTGGCTTTTCCAGCTTCCCTGTGTCATAGAAAGTCCTACGACGACATTGGCAGACAAATAACCTCGTTTTCCTTCATTAAGGTTCCCTTTTTCCTCTTTGCGTCACTTCTTTATCTTTCCTGTTCTTCGTCTCTCTATCTCTATATATTTGTACACAGGGGCATTTTGCTCTGCTAAAAGGACAACATATTTTGGTTATCTTTCACTTCTGGCAGCCACTTCATCACCCTCCCCACTGTGAGCAGACCAAGCGAAGAATTATTGTAAAGTTTTGCAAAGTCAGTGCCTCTCTTATGACATTCCTCACACGGACTCTTGGAAGCCATGGTGACTTAGTTTAATAATCTCTCACGTCTTATATCCTTGAAAAATGCTTCCTGCGTCTCCCAGTACAAGGAATCTCCCCTCCTGCCACCCCGCCCCCAGAACAAGGAATCTTAAATCAGTTGCCAGTTTTAGGTTTCCAATCATCGGCCCACACGCCAAGACCTCACCCCCACTCTGTCCCCACGCTGGGCTGTGCTCAGAGCTGCCTGCGCGCCCCGCCTCCTCGCCCCATTCTGTCCACACTCCTTTGCTCACGGACATTCCCCGTGTTTTCTGCTCCCGTTAGAAGCCTCCTTTTAGCTGGTCTTGCATTTTTAAAGTGAAATGAGATGATAATCACTATGTCCTTCCGAAAAGCCGTTACTCGAAGCTTTCTGTGGGGTGCGGGACACAGGGAGGCTTGTACAGGACCCCGTGTAGTTAGGGTTCTGCACGTGTAGCCTTTCAGTCACCAGAAGGGGATGCTGTCACCTTAGGACAGGCACTCAATGAAGTGTGATGGAGGTGAGGCTTACTGGTCCCCTCCAGGCTAGTCAGTAAGACAGGAGGGAGGAGTGTTCATCCTTTCGCATCAAGCTGGAAGAGGCTGTATGTGAAAAGTCGCATGTGATTAAGTCGTGGGAATGTTACCTCGGCCAATCCTCACGGGCTCTTTCTTAGACGCATTTCCATCTCATTTCCTTGAGACTTTGGCTCCCCTGGATCCATGTCTGTCTGCAGGAAACTTCATCGGCAGCGGCGTGGGGATGGGGCAAGGTGACCTTGGGCCTGAGCTCGGGAGAGCTCCCCCTTCAGGCAGGAGCGAAGGCTGGGGGAGACGTCAGAAGCTGTCTTGAAAGGCTGGCGGTGGGGTGGGGCAGGGAGCACGGGACACTTCAAGGGTCCTGCAGGAAGGTGGTAAGTGCTCGGTCACAGGCCCCGTGTATTTAGTGCAGGGGCTGCGCCCGAAGGGACAGGAGGCAGGGGAGAGCTGGAAGTCATTCCTTCACCCAGAAGGCCTTTCTTGAGCCCCTCCTGCGAGCCGAGCGCCGGCTGCACCAGGGAAGAAAAGAGAGCACGTCGCTGACCTCGGGGGCTTGCACTGCAGTGAGGCTGATCCACCCAGGAATCGTTTCTGCATTTCGTCGAAGCAGAAACGCACGGTTTGCTTGCCCACGTTCATATGTAAAGCCGGAATGCCCCTCATTAGCGATGGCGCGTGACTGCTATGAGCTTATTGCCAGTGTGTTTTTCCTTCCTTAGCGGTAGGTAGGATGATGGTGGGTCTTCTAACTGACGGCATCCGAGAGTCAATGAAGTCTCCAGTGTTTTGGGTGTAATGACTGCCGGGAAGAGAAAAAATGTCCAAGTGTATCAGCCAGGGAGCAAACGGTAGGAAACAAACATCCCGCTTACAGAGGAGGGGTGGGTGTTTAACGAAGACATGGTGAGCAGAGGGGACAGGGGCCACCGCAGCCAGTGAGGATAGCGCTGTGGCCAGGAACAAGCAAACAGGCAAGAGAGGGGCACATTCTGGAAAAAAAGGTGGAGCAGAAACCTTAGAAGAGGGGACACCTGACAGGAGCCACGGAGCTCAGGTGACAGGACCTCTGTTAGGAAGTTGACACCTTGTCTTAACTGCTTCCTTGCCCTTTGACCTTCAGCCGGGCCTTCCCGTTAGCCAAGTTCCTGTGGAAGCCGGAGCCCAGAGGGCCTGGTGAGGCAGTCCTGCGGACACAGAGAGGTCTGATCGGGTCCCGGGAGTGGGGGCAGGGGTAGGAAGGGGCTGTAGGAGGAGGTTGCCCGAGGCAATGGGGAACAGACTGGGATGGGATTGGCTGAGAAGCCGAAAGCCTCCGGAGGGCATGGAATTATGGGCTAGAGGGTTTGAAACACAACAAGGGCTCTTGGGCTCTCTGCAGCTTTCCATCCTTGAGGATGCCCGGGCGATCTCGCTGCAGCTGCCTGCGTGCCCCAACGGAAGGTATTTTGGATGGGAAGGAACTCCAGGTGCGGCCCAGGGTCGGGATGGCCTGGCCGAGGGGGGCAGGGTTGTTCCTCCTTGGGTGTTCCGGAGGGGGTGGGCTCTGAGGCAGAAGCCTGCGGTTCTTCCAAAATGGAGCAGCTTTTGTATCTTACGTTGTTTCAGTTTGTAAACTAACCCTATAGACATAAGATAATTAAACTAGCAAGGGGAATGATAGGAGAGCTCTGGTGTTAAAGAGTTTAGCTGTAATTGATAGGTTTAAGTAATTAAAGCTTCGTAACTAAGGAGTTAAAAGAGTTTAGCTTTAATTTCGAGGCTTAAGTGATTAATGCTTGTGGAAAACTGTTATTCCAAAATTTTGAAGCTTTTTGAATACAGACTCTAACCTTTGCCTCTGTAATTCTGCCTGGAGGGTGGCGGTGGTCAGCAGGGCCTGTTTGCTGTTCCGTAACACAACAGGCCAGCCGTCAGGGGCACAACACGGGGCTGAGAAGGGTGGACTGAGGACCTGGAGGGGTAAAGAGACAGTGACCGGCACACAGGATGGGGAGAGACCATGGGGAGGCCAGTGGCCCTGTTTTGCATTGGGCTGAGGCCTTTAAAACTGAGAACATTCTGGGGAAATTGGGGTGAGTCTCTCCATAATAGACAGTGAGACACAGGGAGAGAGGAAAGGCCACTCTGAGCAGCCACAGCCGAGATGAGATGTGGGTCGGTGCCTGGCAAGGGCAGGACCTGGGGGGGCGCAAGCGTGGTCAGGGGAGAGTCACGAAGGAGCCCGTGGACCCGGGCAGACTGAGCCATGGGGAGTGAGGCCGGGACACGGTCAGGAGATTCCAGACCAGGGGCTTCCGAACCACGTGGGCCACAGGGAGGGCTTGGGCTTGTCTCAGGTGTGGCTGGAGCCATTGAGGGGTTTGAGCAGAGAGGGGGCATGAGTCAGGGAAGGAAGCAGGACCCCCGTGGCTGCTGAGTGCAGATGCCTGTAGGGGGCGAGATGGAGCAGGGGACCCGCGAGGAGGGGCAGCAACTACCCAGGGAGAAATGATGGCGCCTGGTCCAGGGTGGAGGTGGGAGAAATGGTTAGATTCAGGACATACCTTGGAAGTAAAACGAGCAAGATTTGCTGATCAATTGAAAACCACATGGGAGGGAGAGGAGCCAGTAACAAATCCAGGGGCGTTCTAGGCAGTTCCTGCGGAGAACGTTAGCGTTTACTAACGATGGTCAGTGTGCGGTGCAGAGTGTCCTGGCAGACACGCGATGCTCCCCGGCATCCTGTAGGGCGTTCTGATGGCGACACACGCAGCTTCGAGCGTCACCCACACCCGTCCGGTGTTCACCCTTCAACCATAAACCGTCTGCGTCAGTGTCCACCATGAGTCACTGAGGTCGTCCCAGGGCTGTGAACGTGCCGGAAAGGACCCCGGTACCTGCTGCAAACCTGAAGACTGTCCCTGCTGGTGGGGAAACAGGATGCCAGCCCGGGAAGGTGGGGGTGCACCACAGGGGCTGTGCAGCCCGTGGACGGAGGGAGGGTCAGTGTCCCACCAGCTGGGCGCAGCCAGTTCTGTTGGGGTCACGGTCAGTTCCGGGGGGAAGCAGGGCCTCGCTGGGCAGAGCTGTCTGGGTGAGCAGGCGCCGGCAGCCCAGAGGAGGGAGGTGGGGAGGTCTGGTGAGAGGAGCCTGCACGTGAGCCAGGCTGGGCAGGGAAAGCGGGAGGGTGGGGGAGGGGACCCCAGGAGCAGAAAGAGGTCCTGCAAAGGTGCTTCCAGCCAGGCCAGGAGAACTTGACCTGGACAAAGACCCAGGAAGATGTGAGAGTCCAGAGTGATTTATATCCATTAGGGCCCTTTGCCTGCAAGCAACAGGGATTTAGGGACAGCTCTCCAGGGTGTCCTCAGGCACAGGGACGGCTGGGGACCAGGAATGGAAAGGACACTTCCAGGGCCACACCAGGGGGTCTCAGCAGAAGGAATGTGGGATGTCCTGGTCCAGGCTCCGGCTCTGGAATCCATGACCCAACAACCTCCGTCAGTCTTTGAACGTGGAGGAGAGGGGACCCCAGAGCCGCTGCAGCCGCCTCCCCTCCCACACGAGCAGCTGGAGGCCCAGGGGGCCATCCCGCGTGCCCCGGCCCGTGGCGGAGCGAGCCTGAGCGTCCAGACCCACGGGCCCAGAGAGAGGGTTTTCCCACCACACAGCTTCCCGAACTCAGGCCCCCCGCCCCCTCACGGTCATTAGTATCCGCTTGTTCAGTTGGCCCTGAACCAACGCGGGTCCATGTATCCACGGATCTTTTCAATAAACACGGTGAAGGTATTTTCTGTTTTTTATCATTATCTTAACATTTTCTTTTCTCCAGCTTACTTCATTGTAAGAAGCTAGGGTGTAATACATACAACATACAAAATGTGTGTTAACCAACTAGTTATGTTATCAGTAGGACTTCTGGTCAATGGTAGACTATTAGTTAAGTTTGGGGGGACTCAAATATTATACACAGATTTTCTTTCTTATAGAAATTTTTATTGTGTTGGTGGATCAGTGCCCTAACCCTCATATTGTTCAAGGGTCAATGGTACTACCTCTAAGATCATGAAAGTGTTCTTTCAAATCAATTACTTGTAATAAAAAACCCTTTTATTCATCTTAGGCAATAGCATCAGTGAAATTATGGATTCCACGAGCTACATTTTCCCAGTACACCTCAAATAGTCTTCACAGTTCAAGCCAACACTGCGCATCTCGCAGGGGCCCCAACCACCGCTGCGGGGCGCTGCGGCAGCGTCAGGAGCCGCGCGGAGTGATGCCGCGGCTCTTTTACCGGGAGGGCTGCGTGCACCGGCAGTTTTCAAACGTCTTGTCGCCCTTCAGCATCGGCTGCTGAAGAGAACCCTGGGCTGAGTTCCTGTTGGGGAAAGCAACGCAAAGGCAGCCGTTGTCCTTGGGGCGGGAGTCGGGAGGAAGCATCCAGCCGCCCTCTCTCTTCCCTTGGCCACGCGGCTGACCTGAGGGCTCCTCCTTGGACCCCGCGAATGGAAAGGACCCAGGTGAAGGTGCGGGTGCCCAGCCAGCGCGCACTCCAGTGCCTGCGGTCGGGAGGGTACCTGAGTGAGCCGGCCCTCGTGTCAAGGACAGCGGAAAGCTGCAGCCCAGGTGAGTGGGTGATGCCCGCGGTGGGCGGGGCCTCTGGGCTGCAGGGGCCCCAGAGCTAAAACCTGCATCTCCTGGGCTCCTGGGGAGGGAGGAGGTGAGGTGGGGGCCCATCCTTCGCTACTAATGCTGGGACTCGGACTGATGACCCTGACTCTGGGTCATTAGGATGATAGGAAGTTCCAGAAGCGTGTCCTAGATTCTGGAAGCCTTGAACTGCATTCTGTCCCAGATTCCAGGAAGAGTGTTATTGAGATGGTCTCAGGGAAGCGATGACAATTAAGTTGCCTAATGACACCAACACGGAAGTGCCACAGTGACTGATGGAGTCGGGGCGGGGGGGCCGAAGGGCCTGCACTCTTCCCTGACCTCCTCTGCTCCTGGGGGGCGAGGGTGTAAGTCCCGAGTCAGCAAATTTCAGGGTCAGGGACCACCTGGCCCCCGCAGGGGGTGGGTCAAGGTGTTGGGACTCCCCTCCTCCTCCAGGAAGTCCTCCAGAGGGCAGGGCGCCCGCTGGGCAGATTCCCCGGGGACTGGCAGGGCTGTGGCTGCAGGGAGATCTCAGGGTCCACCTCACTCAGCATAGGAGGCCGCACTTTCTCCTTCTCACCGCCCGTTCAAACTGCCTCAGCGGGTCCCCTTTTTAAGCCCGTGGAGGACGGATGGGTTCATTACCTGTGGCACTGGGCAGTCGGTCTGGGAGTTCAGCTGAAGCAGCGCTTTGCCCACGTCGTCGCGTCTTCCGCTGAGCGCTGTTCGCCCCGCTGAACCTCTCACCCGCTGGGTGAGCCTGGGGCCGGGAGAGCGGCTGTGACCCAGGACATTCACACCCTCGGGGCCGTGGGGCGGGCGCCGTGCCCAGCAAGGGACAGGTCTGGGGGCCACGGCAGCTTCAACCAAGGCAGGAGAGCGGTGGTGGAGGGAAATGACGGGAGAGACCCCTCATGGGGCCTCCACGCCCGGCCTCACCACCAAGAAACTCCCCCAGGGAAGGGAGGGGACGGAACTCGGGAAAGAAAGAAACACCCAGAGCTGTCTGCCAAGGGGGCCCTGCAGATCTTCATTCAAGACGAAATGTGTTCCTGTGTGTGGACAACTCGTTTTCCTCCCAATCGGAGGGCTTTGTCCACCCGGCGAGGGTTTCAATAGCGCCGCGCTGCAATTAGGGGAGCACGTGCCTCTCCCGCGGGCGGGCCGGCTGTCGGTGCTCGCATGCTGGGGAAGCAAACATGGCTTGGATCGGGTCCTGGGTCTAAAAAGGAGGAAAAACAACAAGGGATGGAAGAAAACACCTCCAGAGAGGGACTTGGCTCCTGCAGGGCTGATGTCATCTGGAAACTGTGAGCAGGACTGTGGGTCCCCCATGGACCGGTGAGGGGGTGGGGATGGGGGAGGTGCAGAAAACAGAGGTCGTGCTCAGAGCCTGTAGGAACCCGATCCTAACGCCCCTGCTCACAGAGGCCAGGTAGGCGCTGCGGGCGAGGGAAGCAGGTCGAGTGTGTTTTTCAGCTCAATTGCATTTGGTTTGCGTAGTGGATACATAGGGGATTTATTTCCACAAAGAAAGAGGCACTCTCATTCCTCTTGAAACACATGGTTCTCTCTTGATGTATCTTTTGTTCTTTGCTGTTGAGTAGAGACGTGGGTAGAGAGATTTGTGTTAATGATGGAAAAAATGCCAGCAGCCGGAGAGGGAGCAAACAGTGATTGATCACTGTCGGCTCCTCGTGGAGGGAGCATGGGGCGGGGCGGGGGGGTTGCACGTGCTGGTTCAACCCGGGGCTTGCTCAGGCCGCACGTTACCTGATGGAAGGCGCGTCCATTTTGCCACGTCTCTGATTTTTCAGAGGAAGCTCAAAATTCTAGATCTTTGGGTGAAATCTTTTTTTTTTCAGCTTTGTTGAGGTATAATGAACAACTAAAATTGCAAGATATTTAAAGTATACACGTGATGATTTGATGTACATATTCATGGTGGAAGCTTCTCGTTTTTAATGTTGAAAATCAACTGTATAGAGCGAGGGATTGTGGGCAGGTTGTGACACGTTTCCTGGCTGGAGGTGGCCTGTGCTCCGTCACCATCTGTGGTGGACTGTTCACCTGTACATTTTGGTAGCAAAGTGTGCTTCTGACTTTGGTGCATGACTCGTTTCATCTGTGTGCACTCAACTTTTCCACCTACAAAACCAGCTCCTTCTATTTCTGCCTTGGAGTATGTTCAAAGCCTCTAAAGCCTATCTTTTTCCTAAGTTTGGTTTTCATGGGACAGCGACGACCTAGAACAGTCAGTGCAGCACACAGCTGGTGCCACTTGTCCCCTCGTTCCTCACCATTTTGCCTGGTGGTGGCTTCTTACTGCCCCCAGGCCTCTCCCTCCCAGGCCTCCACTGCAGGAGCCTGGGAGTGGGGGTGAGAGGTGGAGGCAAGGGCCTGGGGGCTGACACCCCGGGAAGCACCCTCAGCGAAGGCCAGACAGGAGCTGGCGGGACAAACCCCTGCCGCCTGCCCCTTGGCACATCCCCGCTGAGGCCTGTCTCACACCGTCTCCCTCAGGACCCGGTGAGATGGAGCGCAAGGTCCCACAGTGGTCACCTGCTCAGTGTTCCACCTGGGTGGCTGTGATAATCCTTCTCCTTTTCATCTCCCTTCCCTACTCTCCTGTCGGAGGCCCCTGGACTCCCCTCTACCTCCAGGTCAACTATTGTACCAGCAGCACCCAGGCTCTGGGCTGGCTTCTGGAAGACTGCAGTCTGAGACTCTGTGTAAAGCATAAAGACCTCAGCCGTGCCGGGCACGCGGCTGGCCCTCCTGAGCTGTGTGTGCGGAATGAGTGGACAGCCCCCTCTCAGGCTGCTGGGCTGGATGCTTAGAACCTTAGAGAGCCCACATTCTGAACCAAACGATCTGCTTTGGCCTTTGCAGACCTGACCCCCCTTGAGTTCTCGCTGGTTCTGAGGCTGCCACCGCCCTTTGGGGCCAAGTCAGCTGTCTCAGTGGCAGCCGAGCTGTGTGGGGGGGGGTGGCTCAGACACGCTGCTGAAGCTCCTTGTCTGGCGGGTGCGGGGCTGACGCTTCCAGAGAGATGCCCTTTGAGGTTGCAGCCACGGGTCCTGATGGCAGCGGTGACACTGATAGTCCCAATTACCTGGGCCATTTCACCCGATGGGATGGCCCACAGCCCAGTGTACCTTGCTGAAGGCGGACCCTTCTGAAACCGGCCCACCTGGTTTGCCTGGGAGAGGAAAACAACAAATAGATGTGTTTTTTCTTTACCTCTTTGATGGAGAAGTTGCAATCATCTGGAAATGATTTGGAGATTGTCCAGACACCTGAGACCCCAAGGACACGGGCTCCTGTGCATCGTGTCCATCCTTGAAGGCCACGGCTCCCTCTGCCCACGTCCGTCTGGTGCCAGCACAGGGCCTGGCGTGAAGCAGAGCTCAAAGCAAGGTGTGTCTGTCGACCCCCCTGGTGAGAGGTCACACGGAAGCTGGGCCTGCTGGCCTGTTGGACGTCCCACGGGACAACCGTGACTGTTTCCAGGTAGACTGAGGCCAAACGTTGTTGCCAGGGTCCTGCAGGGGGCGCTCCGCCCAGACCATTGCACGGAGGGGGACCCGTAATGTCTGCTCTCCGCCACCATCAGGGTGTCAGGGTCGCGCCCTTGGTCAAGGGGGCGGTCGCCAGATTTCTGTGTTGTAATGGGTCCTCCTTCCCTTTGCAATTGCTGAGTAGCACGTGGCGGGTGATACTGTGAGGTCCTGTGGATGTCCTGTTCCCCCAAATCTTTCCCCCAGTGGTTTTGGCATGCACACCTGGATCCACACCTGGATGCCAAATTCTGTCATCCCTTGTGTGTGTCAGCGAGCAGTATTCTATGAAGACCTGTCCCTGGCCTGAATCATCATCTTTCATTAGTATCAGTGTGAATTCATAGATTCTTTAAAAAAAATTCAGTATGTTCATGTCTATTTCCACACCTTTTTTTAATGCTCAAATATTTTTACAGTGTCCAGTGGGAGCCCTTTTTCTGTAGCCTCTGTTTCCCTTGACCTGTCCCCATCGTCATCGGGCACTTGCTGGCTTTCTACTACAGGACAGCTGGCTGGAACCCTCCAGAAGGTCAACACTCTACGGGACAGAATAAAGGCACCCTCCGCTCCATGGCAGAGGAAGGAAGACTCAGGGCAACCAAGTGCGATGGATGATCCTGAAGTTTTAAAGAAGCACTGACTTTGGACTGTATGTTAGACTCTGTTGCTGGGTCAGCATTAACGGTCTTGACTGTGAAGAGAACACTGAGATTGTGTAGGAAAAAGCCTTTTTCCTTGAGGAGAGACCCTCTGCAGTGTTCAGAGACAAATTATCATGATCTGGGCACCGTTGCCTCAAATGCTTTAGCCAGAAGAGGACAACTACACACACACACACACACACACACACTCACTCACACACTTACACACTTACACATTCACACTATGTCCATGGAGAAAGATGCCCCCGCATGTGTCCTGGTGTCTCCAGCTGGGGAACCCAGGTGATGGCTGCGTGGATGTCCCTGTGCTGTGGGGGCCTTTTCTATGGGTTTGCCATTTTTAAAAATAAGAGGTTGGAAGAATAAGGACAAAGAAAAAAAAACTTAGAAGGGAGAGGAATTAGCGCCGGAATTGTGCAGCCCTAAGAAATCATGGCCTGTGGTTCCTGCTAATGCCCTCCCCAGGGGACCTGGCCGGTTTTATTTTTAAACTCCAAAGAATAAAATGTAGACAGTCTTGAAGACTGGTGGTTTCTTTCTTATCCTAGAGAAACTGCTAATGAGGAAAAGAGGCAGAGAGGGAGGGAAGGCAGAAATTTGTTAGCCAAATATCTGAGCAGGGCATGGTGGTGAGATACGTCCTCCTATATTATGTATCCAATTCCAACGATGACCTTTAAAAGAAAAGAAAATCTAGGCTCAGAAAAGTCACAAAGCAGCCCCTAGTAAAAATCCATGATCTCAGACAAAGCTCCCGGTTTCAGGAAAGAAACTCGCTTAAACCAATTAGTTGTGAGGAGAAGGGGCCCAAAGCTACCTGCACAAGAGAGGTTGAAAAAAAAAATCTGACCTTGGTTCATGTATTTTTAAAAACTTTGTAGCAGGAAGGGCTGTGTCCTTTGGGTTGAGACGTCAAGAGAGACACCTGGACCTCTCACCTAAGATGAGCTTGACCCAGAGGGTGTGAGTCTAGGAAAAGATGTGATGCTCCCCTCTGTTTCACACACAGCTGATAGGGCGCTGCCCCGGAGGGACCTTCCCCATCGGTAGTTATACCCCTCCCCCCCCTTCACAGCAGGAAAGGAGGGACATGGCCTGGGGTGGGGGGGTAAGCACAGGAGTGGGCAGTGGGTCTGGTCAGGTTGCAGCCTCTGGGCCCCTGGCCATTGCTCCATGGGATTCAAACTCCATGAGCACAAACAAAGGTGCTTGCTCCTGGATTTGAAAGCTCCTGAGACTCTTACCATGCATGCAGGTATTTGCCGTCCAGGTATTACACCATAGTGGTTCACATGTGACCCAAATTAGGATATTTTATTCAGGGAGAATGGCTGGGGACATAGTCCCCCCTTCCCTAGCCCCTTCCTCACTCTGTGTCCCCTGCAGCTGTGGAAGGAAAGGACACTTTGCTCACTTAAGTGACACTTCATGAAGACACTTTCTGATTGCGCTCCGGTGGAGAGAGAAGCAAATCAGCCCATTAAGGCGGCTCCACTGACTGCACCCCACATCCCAGCAATTCGCTGTTTACTTCCCACGTGGACAGAGAAGCTAAAAAGGCACCAAATCAACATCTCAGAAGAAAAATCTTTGATGAATGAACTAAAATGAAAGGTTTCTTGATTATTTAAGCACCTGAAATGATTCTCACTCCAAGGTCAGAAGTCAGCAGCCTCTTCTCAAACCACAGTTCCCATCATTCCTTCAGGAAAACATTTACTCAGGGCCTGCCACGTGTCAGGTGTGATACAAAACAATCCTAAGAAAAGGACAAGGAGGCTCGCAATCAACAGTCGATCAGACGTAGCAGGTCTGAGCCCGCTGTCCACACCTCCCGGCTCTGCAGTCTCTGGAGACCCAGGTGACAACAGGCAGGGAAGGTGGGGGGAACAGACTAAGCAATCAGAGCAGATTTGCTGGGGGGTCCGACTGTGTTTTCAGCGTTCCTTTCTGAGGTCACACTGTCCTGAGGGGCTGCTGCCCTCCCCTCCCCCACCCCACCCCCAGAGGCAGTTCTGGACTCTCTCTTCTTCTTCCTGTGTGGGCTTGGCCCACAGGGATGGGCCGGCTTATTACGGACTGCCCCGCCCCCTCCCTTGTCTGACAGGTGCGTCCAGCTAGAGTCCAGTGTCTGAGATCTTTGAAGCTCCCAGCACCTTGTTGCTCCCCAGCAAGCCGTTTCAGCACCCAGGACAGCTCCCGCACACAGTGAGTGCTCAACCAATACGTGTGTAAAGGAGACTGGATGGACGTCCTAGAGCAAACCAAGGGGACTCGTGGTCAGTTCATGGATGGAGCCGAGGAGCATAAGCGGTCTCAGCCCAGTGGTTTTGGGGCTCGTGACCCCCTTTAGTGAAGTGGGTGGAAGGAGAAAGCTAGAGTCTGGACCTGGGAGCCACTGGGAGGGGCCCCCACAGTTGATGACAGGGCTTCCCCCCCACACCTCAGGGTTCTGCATGCGATGCGGCTGCAGAAGCACGTCGGTGACCTGGAGCTTCAGGGGAAGAACAGCCGGGATCTGTGGCAGTGGCGGATTCCCTGATGTGCATTTTCCCACCTGACTCCGAGTGCCAGTGAGTGAAATTTCTGAAGGGCTCACAGCCGGCTGTGGGAGCTGCCTGCCCTGCACACACCGCTGGGAGTGAGTGACCGGGGGACAGGTGCAGGGCTGGGGAGGTGAAGGTGACCCCGTAGGTGTTGCCACGCAGCCAGGACCCTCCACGTCCCCTCGTTCCCCACTGAGGCCTGTCGGCGCAGGTGAGAAGCTGGGAGGACGGCAGACCTCTGTTCTAAGGCCTGGGCCACCTCTCAGGGGCAAACCGGAGCGGACGGTTGGGAAACGTCCGGGGAGACACTCAGGCGTGGGCAGCCGGGGTCTGAGCGTCTCGCTCTGGGCACCTGCCTGAGGCAGGGCCCCCGAGAGCAGCCTCAGGATGTGTCTGGAGTCGCACAGGCTGTGGAGGGGGTGACAAAGGGGTCACAGCGGAGGCATCTGCTTTGGGAACGTCTCGGCTGAGGACCAGCAGGCCGGGCAGCTCGGACTCTGCCAGGGCCACAGGTTCGCGTGGGGACCTGGGAGACTCGGGTGCATCTCCGTGCACGTGACTCCAGTGCCCACAGTTTCCGTCCCTGCAAAATGTCAAAGTTAGTGACATTCCTCCAGGGGAGGAACCCAGGCCTCTCCGTCTCGTCTGTGTTTACTGTGGGATGATGAACGAACCACTTCGTTGAGGAACGCAAGTAGCTTTTGGAGTGAAAAGTGGGGAGTTAACTAAAAACAGGTGGGGCGGGGAAATCCAGCCACGAGGATGTGTGTGAGTAATCGAGGGGTCGGCACGCGGCTGCGTTTCCGGGGGACCCGGGCCCCCGCCGGCCGCTGCTCCCTGCGCGGCACAGGCAGGGTTGTCTGTGCTTTTCGGCACGAAGCGTCTCTCAGTTAAATTTTGTTTGTCAGGCGGGCGAGATGCATCTGTTTGCTCCAGCCCCCATTGTCACAAACTTGGTGATGTCCTCTCTGAAGACATGCTGCTTCTCTGCTCAGAAGAGCCGGATTGTTGCTCCTCCCTCCTCCACTGTGAGGAGGAAGGGCTGCGAGTGCTTTGTCCGGCAGTCAGTCACCCCCCTTAAAGGGCCCTGAAGTTACCACCTGGAAACTGTAGCCTCTGAACACGCTGAAACGCCCACCTGAACGTGCTGTCACGTGTCAGAGCGCATTTCCCTCCCCCTCAGAGTCGCAGCGCCTGTCAGCTGCCCGTGTTAATGACCTCTGGCTCCACGTGCCGTCTCTCCCTGTCACTCCTGGGGCTTCCATGTTGACACCGTGTCTCTTTTAGCTCCTCGGCAGCCCCGTAACGATGCCCAATTAGTAACACATCCTTCCCTTTCTTCCGGCTCACCCCGGCGGCTCTAATTGACATCCCTCAACGATACTCCCACCAGGCAAGTCATCTGTGCCTCTGTGTGGAGCAGGGAGTCCTCAAGTTCAAGGTCCCTGGTGGGTAACCAACAGAGTTTCAAGTTCAGGGACATCTCCTCCTCCATCAGCATCAGCCGCCCCAACAAGAACACAAGACCCTGGTATTGCTGGTGAGCAGCAGCCCGTTGGTGAGCTTGCCAGCGTGACCCGTGGCCCCCGACCTGCGTCAGTCTGAAATGAGAAGCCGTTTACGAGGCGCCGGGAAAACAGGGCTCGGCCCCTCCTCCTCCTGCCGTCTGACTTTGATTCATTCATGGGTGAAATTGCCTTCTCGTGACGGAACTAGTAAAGATCCTGTGTAGTCAAATTAGTGTCGTGGAGCCAGAGAGTGGAAACAGGTGATTAAATGTCCCCCCCGTTCCCTGTCCTTCCAGCCGGCAGAGCAAACAAACAGAAGCCTCACGTGCACGTGCGAGTGCACGCCCCAGAGTTCACGACGGCCAGGCAGACCGAGGAAGTGGGGCTGGGTAGGCGCCCCAGATCCTTTGGGTTAACAATACTTCTATTAGGGTTTGGGGGATACATGGTGATGGACAGGGACCTGACTCGGGGTGGCGAGCACCCTACACAGTGCACAGATGAGGGGCTGCAGAAGTGTGACCTGGAACCTCTGTCATTTTGTTCACCAGCGTCACCCCAATGACCTCGGTAAAAAGGGCTTTTCTCATACGCATCACGGTCATTCAGGCACAGGCTGTGGATTCGGCCGCAGGGGACCCACCCTGTCATGTTGGGAAGGAACCTCCCAAGGTTCCTCGGGCTCCAAGGGGCTCACGACGACATTCGGTGGCCTCGTCGGAGCATCTCTGGGTCAAGGGCAGGCTCAGGTCCCAGCTCTGCAAGCGCCTGTGAGCGGGACAGGCCCGCATCCCTCTCGGGAGCCCCCTGGAGTCGGGCTTTGAGTTCGTGCCATGGAGAGGGCCCCGGAGCTCAGTGAGTCTCTGACGCAGCGTCTCCTCTCATCTGGTCGTCTCGTGTGATCTGCGGAGTCCTGCCGTTTGGTTGGAATTTAGCTGCCAGTGCTTGCTTTCTCGGTGGCACGTGAAATGAGGATCCATCCTCTGGTCATTTTGCCTTGATAGTGTGAGATGCGGTATCACCTGCCGTTGGCCAGTTCGGATGAAGGTCCAGCGTGACCACATGGGCTGAGAGGCTTTTCCAAATTATAAATGTCTCATGGTGGTTGTCCCCACTCTGCCTGTGAGGGTCCCTGGCCAGCTAGCCTCCTCTCCTGGCCTCGGGGTCCTCATCCTGTCATGCAGGGTGGGGGCCGGGCCGGGATGTTGACCTTCACTCTGCTGGGGTCTCAGGAAGCCGAGGCCTGGAGCTCGCGGGGCTGCCGTGAGCATATGCTCCCGATGAGATGGGGACGACCCCTGGGGAGATGTCTCCGAGGTGCCTCCTTCCAGGTGCGACTCTCTGGGGTTAGGGTTAGGGGTTTCCCTGCGGGCTTGAGGAGGGCTGGCCGGCAGAGGCTGGCCGTGCACACCTCCAGGAGCACCCCGACACCCTCCCCCTCACCCACCCGGTGGGCACCACCCCCTGGAGGTGTGCGGTGAACGACCCACACAAGGGCGTCTGCTCTTCAGGGCTCGGGGGGCTCGGCCCTGACGACGGGCTGATGGCCCGGAGCCCGCGGGGCCCGGGGTGGGGGGTGGGAGAGGCCACCGCAGAGAGAATGGGAATCTGACGAACGACACCGTTTCCGGAGGAACGTTGGCGGCGAGGCGTGTGTGTGCTGGCGTGTGTGCGCCAGGCAGACGCTGTGAGTAATTCGTCCCCGCTCTGACTGTGTTACGGGCAATTTAAGGGACCATCTGCAGCGGAATGGACGGTCCAGCTGGGCGCCCGGAGGTGGGGTTTCGTGCGACCCTCTGCTCTGACGTGTTCTGGGCGCCGACCCCAGCGCGGGCGCCGCCGTGGGGACCCGAGTGGGCAGAGGACTTGGCGAAAGGCATTTGTATGCATCTGCCTCAACTTCTGGCTTGTTATGCTCAGAACCTGTAGCTTTTTAAATTTTTATGAATAAAAAATCACTTTTGTTATCAAAGTGATAAATAGTTAATGTAAGAATAAATAACCCGCGAGTCCAGCCCTGCAGCATTTCTGGCGCCAGAGCCCAGAGCCCTGAGAGCTGTCTCTTCCACACAGAGGTCCGTCTTGCGTCCCCGGTCCCCACCCCCGCCTCCCTCCCCGCCTCCCTCCCCGCCTCCCGAGGGAGGCTGAGAGTCTTCCGTCCAGCATTCAGGGCTCACTGTGGTGCCATCCCAAGTGACAGAGGGGGACAAGGGTCCTTTCTGGCTCCCCAGGCTCCACTTCCCTTCTCTGAAGCCGCCGGGCTTCCTTTTGGGAATCACCCTTCCCCGTGCGGGAGCGTTTGGCAGCCACTCCCAGTGACGCGTCCCACCGTGAAACCCGAGGGGCGAGGCCCTCCCACTCCCACCCTCTCCTGAGGGGTGGACACTGGTCCTGGCCTGGCCCCTCTGACAGTCCTTCCTGGGACTGTGTTTTGAGCAAGTGACACAAGAACAATGAACAGAGGGAGGTTACCTCTCCCAGGCCAGTGTCCTGACAACCAGGGGTCCCTTCATCACAGCCCTCCTGTCGCAGGCGGTGGCGCTGAGAGCTCCAGGCTGTGAGGGGACCGGGACAGGGAGCAGGAGCAGAAGGGGGCTAGGGTCTCGGTCACTGGACTCCGGACTCCTGGATGGCCAGGCCCATGAGTGCTACCCCGGGTCCTCCCCGGGCGGGGGAGGGGGAGGGGTGCAGATACGGAACCAGCTTTTTAAAGATCGTGCTGTTGCTAAGGGGGAAAACGAAAAAGCCAATGATTGCTGCATTTGGGCTTCCCTGAGTGCATCACGGAACACAGACCGCAGAGAAGAAATGTAACATTTTATTGAACTGCAGCGAAGCCCGAGGGGGTTTGGGGAGCTAACTGGCCAGCCTCCCGTGTTCACGACCGTTTTCTCGTAGACGACAGCCAGCCCGCCCGACACCACGGCAGTGGAGTTTGCGGGAAATGAGAGTTTCTGATGGTCCCGGCCCCTCCACCCCCCCGCTGGGGGACGTACACCTGGCTCCCCCCCACCGTTCTTTCCACAGGGGTCTGTTGAGCGCCTACTGTGTGCAGGACCGTGAGGCAGGCACAGGGGTGCAGAAGAGGAGGAGACAGACGAGGTCCCCCCTTCTCACGGCGCTGAGTGCTCACTGGGGCCGGCAGAGACCGGGCGCGGAGGTGAATGCATGAGGCTGAGAGCGTCAGAGCGTGACCAGCGCACGGAGGACGGTGAACCCCGGTGGCACAGCTGAGGGGTGGGGCTCCTGTTCGAGCGGCAGAGGGCTCTGGCCAGAGGAGTGACGGGACCTCACCTGTTCCCTTCTGTCGCTGTTGGCTCAGTGGGACTCCCTGCTTTAACAGGACTCGGCCCCACTGTCCCCAGGTCCGGTGGCTGAGGGCCGGGCTCCGGCGCACCTGCTGGCACATCCACCCCTGGCTCCCGGGCGGCCGGGCGGCCCAGGGGCTGCTCTGCCCCGGCCTCTCATTTGCGGCATTTGTCACGTCCCCTCCCGCGTCTGGCCCTTCACAGGCCTCATTACACCTTGGCACAGAGAATGAGGCTCGGCAAATGGCTCATAAAGCATCTCTTTAAAGGTTAATGGTCACTGGCGAGGGAAGAAAGGGCCAGCGAGCACAGAAGCTATCTTTGATGGTGTGGATTTTTCAATTAAGTGAAACGGGAGTCACGCCTCCTTACAGGTGCCTGGCCTGATTACCAAGCAGCCAGGGAGGCCTCGGGGTGTCTCTGAGGCCGGGACCTCAGCCCCGTGGGAGGGGCCAGTGCTGTCACAGCAGCCGCTCCCCGGGGAGGGGCGTGGGGGTCGGGGTGCCCCAGCTCTGTGTGCTGCCCGCTCGGCCCCTGGGAGCTGTGCATTGCAGGGGAGGCAGCTCTGGAGGGTCTGTACTCTGGCCAGTGGGGTCCGGGAGGGCAGGGACAAAGTTGGTTTTCAGACTCCCTGTGCCCGGTGCCTGGGGCCTGCTCCGGCCACGGCCGGGGTGCAGGCGGGCAGGACTTGGGTTCATCTCCGGTCACCAGGTCCTGCTCAGGGGACCCGGGGCGAGGAGGGACGTCAGCTTGGGCGCTGTCCTGGTCACACCTCACCAAACTCGGACAGCATTTCCGCCGAAATCATTTCATTCATTCCGTGATTCGGTGATGATCTATCGGGTACCCGCTGTGTGATTTCCCTGTTGCTGAGCAGCAGCAAATCATCATCAACGTAGCAGCTTCGACTGCACTCGGTCATTGTTTCCTAGTTTCTGTGGGTCAGGGCTCCACGCACGGCGCTCCTGGGTCCCCTGCAGACCGTCGCCAAGGGGACGGTCGGTGCCGGGGTCTCATCTGAAGACTCAGGTGAGAATGGTCTGCTGGGAAGCGCACTCACCCGGTCGTTGACAGAATTTGGCTCCTTTTGGGTTGTTTGCCTGAGGCCGCTGTTCCCTGCTGGCTGTCGGCTCAAGGCCACCTTCGTGCCTTGCCCCCCGGGTTCCTCCCAACACGGCCACTCGCCTCATCGTCCCTAGCAGCGGAGAGAGCTGGGTCTCGAGGTGGACGTCGCTGTCACTCATTACCCGAGCTGCTCATAAATCGATGTGCATCAGTATTGAGGCACTTTATCGGTTAGAATAAAGTTTCTGCAGGGTAGCGGGTCTCCGGGGGCAGTGAGTGCCACTCACTCATGGGGGGGCTGCGGGCTCATCTCCGAAGAGGCCCACCACAGTGCCCTGTGCCGGGCAGACGCTGAGAGGACCCCGAGGACCCCGTCTGCTGGCCTCGTGGGGCCCCTTCCCCGCGGGTGTGGGTGGGGGGTGTGACTGGGTGCTGAGCAGGGCAACGTGGCCAGCGGAATGGGACGTCACTTCCGTGGGTTGTCCCGAGAGACTGGGACTTCTGCCACCCTCGCAGGCTCTCTCCCTCCCTTTTCTCCCCCATTGGAGGCTGCCCCCTGTGAGGGGAGGGACTTTGTTGTCTTGCTCACCGCTGGGTCCCCGTGCCGAGCATGTTGCTGGGCCCCTCGGGGCGACCCAGGCCGGGTGGGGTCTGTGGTGCATTGGGGAGTGGGTGCCCACCCCGAGGGACAGCTAACTGTGGTCCCTCGGGAAGGCAAGCCCACCGAGGACAGCCGTATCTTTATGGGGAAAGCCCGAGAAATCCTAATTTTAATACAAAACATCCCGACCTTTCAATCTTGGCATCTGATACTCAATTGGTGAAATCGTTGTATCCAAAAGAAAAATAATACATCTGTGAATGAGGCCCGGCATGCAGGCTGGGACTTTGTCGCCTCTGTTAAGGGGTCCCAGGATGGTGGCCTTGCTGTGTGCCCTGCATCCCAGAATGAGGGGGCAGGACCCAAGCATGACGGGCGCAGACCAGCCCTAGGCCACATGTGTGTGTTGGGGGGGGTGGAGTGGGGAGCTGTCGCCCCGAGTAGGGGACCCAGGAGAATTTAAGAAGGGTGGGGTTTGAGGGACCCATGTGAGGTTTCTTGGGCTGCTGTAACAGACAACCACAGACCGGGCGGCTTGTAACTACAAGAGTTTATTCTCTCACCATCCCGGAGGCGGGAAGCCCCCAATCCAGGCGTTGGCAGGGCCGGCTTTGTCTGCAGGCTCCGAGGCAGAAATGGTCTCAGTCCTGCGGCTTGTGGTGGAGGCCGCCGGGCCTCGGCATTCTTCGGCTTGTAGCTGCAGCACCAGCTCTGCCCCTCCCTCCTCGTGGGGTGAGGACACCGGCCATATTGGATGAGGGCCCCCTCTAGTCCAGTATGACCTCGTCTTAACTTGTAACACCTGTAAAAACCCTATTTCCCAGCAAGGTCACGTTTGCAGGTGCTGTGGGGTGAGAATGTCAACTGTCTCTTTTGGGAGACACAGTGCAACCCACGACAGGACACAAAAGCCTGGTGTGGGGCTTGTTTAGGGGTAAGCGAGGGGCTGGGGTGGGGCGGATGGGGTGCTTGGGGCCTTGTAACCTCAAAGCAAAGATCCAGGGCATTGAATGGTCAAGTTCTAAAAGGAGGGGTTTCTTTTAAGTATAGAGTTTGTTCACCTTCTGGGTTAGAGGGAGAAAAGCAGGACTGCTCAAAGTCAAAGGTCCTGACCTCACCCCCTATCCACACAGGGCTGGTCCGGTAGCCTGCTCACTGGTCCTGGGCTTTTGCACACCGAATGGGACGGCCAGAGGGATCTTCTGAGCACCGGAGTCAGGTCTGGCCAGCCCCTATTTCCGTTGCCATGACCCCATGGCCCTGCCGGACCCCGGCCCTGCCCACCTGTCCTTCATCACCATGGATCTCTCTCCTCAGAGCTCAAACCCCAGCCTCAAAGGTCCCCCTTCCAGTTCCTCCCACTCCAGCCTACCTCAGGGCCTTGGCACCTGCTGATCCCACTGCCCGGCGTGCTCTTTCTCTTTCTTTCCATCAGGTTGCTCCTTCTCAGCCTTCAGGCTTCAGACATCCTCTGAGACCTTCCTTGCTTAAAGCCACCCCTGCCACCCACCGCTGGCCATCCGCTGAGCCTCTGATCTTTCCCTCACAGCACGTTTCATGGCCAGGAAAACCTTCTGTGTGCATTGTGTGACTCGTTTATTACCCGTCTGTCCTACTGGACTGCGGTCCCCACAAGGGCAGGGAGTGCCCTGTTCCTGGCTTTGTCCCTGGAGCCCGAATGGTGCCTGGCACACAGTAGGTGCTCGGCAAGCCCTTGTTCAGTAACTGTCAGAAGTTAGATAACAGAGGTCCGAAGAGAGGCGGCGGGGCTGGCGGATGGCACACGGCTGAGCCCAGAGTCCTTCACATCTGCAGCAGGAGCCTGGAGTCTGCAGGGACTGGGGTGGGGGGGATGGTGTGCTCCGGCGAGAGAGAAGCATTCAAGGGACAGTTCTGCAAAATGACAAACCCCAATGAGAGACACCTGTCTTCCTGGACACACAATTATCTTCCCTGATAGGGAAGATCGGTCCAGCAGAATGGGGTCCCATCCGTCAGGGGGACACGGAGGGACCTCCAGCACCAGTTAGCGGGAGCAACACTCCAGACAGCTGGTGGAAGCTGGGGTGAAAGGCTGGGAGGCTGCGTCTGCAGCATCCTGTGGATGTGCTGCGCTCGTCTCTCGTGGGTGTTTCTCCCTGCGCGAGGCCAGTGCTAGCGACCACTCTGCCAATGGCTGTCTGGTGGGGCTGCCCGAAGGTCATTCATATTCCTGGGCTTTGTTCCAAAGCTGAAGGGTACGTGTTGCTTAATGCCCAGGGATGCTCAGCAGCAGGGACAGAGGGCAGGTGACCGCAGGGGTGGAGGCAGCTCTGTACCCCTGCTCGGGGTGGGGGTCATGTCATTGGAGCCCCCCAAGCTGGCTGCCTAGCCCACAGTCTCCCGGCCCCACCCACCATCAGTGAGACTGGAAGGAAAACCCGCCTTGGGAGGTGAACCTGGCTGTAAACTAGCCCATCAGAAACCAGAAGGCCCTGTTGCATGGCCAGAAAGACTGTCACTGTCAGTGGCGTGGAAGTGACAATGACGAGAGGAAGAACATCTGTCAAGAGATGAGTGAGATGAGGGAACGTCAGGATGACGGGAGGTGGACAGCCCCTCCTGACAGCAGACACGTCATCCCTCGGAGAAGTGGCCCTTGAGGAGGGAGCCGGTCCCCACTGTGGGTCAGATGGAGCCTGTGGCCCCGTGCTGGTGGGTCACATGGAGGGTGCTCTGGAGGGTCAGGTCCTGTTTATGGTCATCATTACCCCCTCGGCCACCACCGGCACCAGGCCCGGAGCCACGTGTGCACCTCCAAGGGCCACGTGAGCAGGGGTGAGGTGACTGGCCGGGGGAGGTGAGCTGACGGGACCACAGGGCAGTGGTCAGGGCAGCTCCGGCCAATGGCGTTGGCAGCTGCATCCCGCCTGCTTTTCTGTCTGCAAGCTGCTGAGAGCCGGGACCCCAGTGCTGGTTGGGGGTGGGTGCAGGGTTCTGGGGAAGGGGTGGCCGGCCGGCTCAGAGCCTGCTGCCTCCTCAGGGGTGTGTCTGGGGGCCCTGCCCCCTGCTGGGTCCTCAGGACCGAGAGGCCACAGGGCACTGCTGCCTGGCTCCGGCCGCCTGGCGGCCTGTGTCTCTGGGACGGACAGCCCCACCCCAATACCAGCCACCCCCACGATGCTGCAGGTTGTGACCTTTCAGGGTCTCATGGGCATAGCCCTCCCTGTGTCTCCCCTCTGGAGAAGGAAAAGGTGCATCTCAGGTGAACCCGGCCCCTCACCCAAGGATAAACGGCATCTGGTCGAACACCCCCACCTGTTTCCCAGGGCAGAGACGATCGGATCACAGCTGGTGATGCATTAGTGGGTTTGAGATCAATGCAGAGGCTAAGCCGGCATTTAAATCCACACTAGACCGGAGCGGACTGGATCAGGAAAGGTCAGAGTGCGGGCAGTGTCAGGAACGGGTGTGGGGAACTCTACATGGACACGTGCCCGTGTGCGAGGTCACACGGTGCGACGAGTGTTTCTGACTGCGGGCGCACTAATCTGAACAAGTCTGCGTCCTGGCCCCGGTGTCCCAGGACCTGGGAGGCCCCCGGGCCCGTGGTCCGGGCCGTGTTGACTCGGGAGGAGCGTGTGGAGCCTGCAGAGGAGGGGGGGGGCGGTGGCAGGAGGCCCAGCGGGGAGGCGCGTGTCTGGAACAGCGCCGAGCCCTGGGTCTCCCCCCCCTACTTCCTCCCTGGTTGGGCCGCTCTGGCCCCTTGTCGTCACCGCTCTGTACCCCACGTCCCTGCTCCCCCTGCCTCCCGGCACCTGTCCCGGTGCTGGGAGATCAGTGGAGGGGCTGGGACAGCAGTGCCCCGGGGTCCCAGGCCGGGTCTGGAGGAGTTGCGGTGACCCTCCGCTCTCCTGGTGCCGGATGGGGTGACCCTGAGGTAAGCCTCTGTGCTGCGGGAACCCCAGTGGGACTGGGCTCCGTTTCCCACGTTGGGGGCTTGCTGGGGGTGGCACAGCCACCTTCTCCAGACACTCGCTACCACCTTCCCACCACGCTCCCCGGCCCAGCTCCCTGGCCTGTGCATGGCCCTTGGCCGTTTCCCAGAGAAGCAGATGGAATGCTCATTCCTGCCCCACCTGACTGCTATTGCTTGGAGTTACCTCCCAAATAAAGGTACTTGAACTTGAACCTCACTTCAGGGTCTGCTTCTGGGAAAACCAAAACTAAGGCATAGGGCTGAGGGCTTGCTTCTGGTCGGTTTACATTCTGTGTATATGACACATGCACGCACACGTACACACCCATGTACAACATGCATACACATGTGTACACCACCATGCATGGGTGTAATATGTGTGTGTGTGCCTGTGTGTATTTCCCCTGAGTTAGGGCGAATGTGTAAGACAAAAGTGGGCACACACCCGTGTCAGGGTGGTTCCTACAGGACAATGGCGGGATGCGATCCTCCCCTCCCAGGAGCCACAGTGGGGGGCGGGGCACCGCAGGACAAAGAAGGGTGTGGCCAGAGATGTGAGACAGGGAAGGGGGAGGCCAGGAAGGCACACAGGGGTGCGGGGTGGGGAGAGGCAGGCGCTGATGCCTGGGGGAGGGAGGGGGGAGTGAGGAGGGCACCCATGGAGCCCAGAGGAGCTGATTACCTCGGTGCCAAGTCAGCAGCCCCCAAACAGAAGCGGGAATTGTCCACTCAGTGACCCCTCGAAGCCTCAGCCCTCGGCTACAACAGGACGTGTGTCCAGATCTTTGGGGCCATTCAGTTTTCATCCCGTACATGTGGGGTCTGCACATATATGTGCAAACTGACACACACACACGTGTGCTCTCTCACCCCTGCACACACTGGCACACTCACACAGCAAGTCAGGCGTCATTGAGATGCCAGGCCGTGCCCCAACTCCTCGCAGAGCCCTGTGTGACCCTGCCACTCAGAGGAGGCCACAGGTCCCAAGGGTGGGCCCTGGCACCGGGCCACCTGCTCTCCATGGCAACCCAGCCTGCTACCTGTTTGTAAGTTGCAGGGCTTCAGGCTTCCACCACCTCTCACGTGAATTCATGCCAATGGGCGGTTCACTCTGGGGCACCCCCACTGTTCTGGGCGGTGGAGAGGCACAAACTGGGCATCTGCTGTGTGTGTGTGTGTGCATGTGTGTGTCTGTGTGTGCGGTTGGTGAGTTTGGCCCTCAGTCAGGAGGAGGTTGGGGGTGGGGTGTGGGGAAGGGTGCAGCCCAGGGTAACCGAGTTACAGCTGCGGATCGCTTCCAAAGGACGTCACACGCACGCTTGGCCCGACGTTAGATGACACCTGGTGAGTTCTGCAGTGGCTCAGGGCTCACAGGTGGAAGAGCAAGAACTCTCTTGTGAATTTGGTGACATCTCCGTGCAGCCCTGAGCTCGCTGGGGGACGAGGGCTTACCACCCAGGGGCAAGACACGCAAGAGAATCTAAGTGCATCCCCGGGAGGGTCTGCAGTGACTGGCGGTGCCAGGCCTCTGGAGATGCGGACTCCCGGTGGCGGGCTCCGGGCTCTGCTGTCCTCGCTCTCTGGGTGTGGGACATGTTGGGTGGAGGGGCTGGGGCGGAGGTGGGGAAGGAGGTGGGAGAGACAGGGCTGCATTCGGTTCCTCTGTCTGCAGCAGGGCCTCACACCCCAGGGCAGTGACAACAGGAGGGAGGGGCCGGACTGCGGGGGCCAATAGCTGGGACTTCTTGAGGGACCACACCTGCCAGGCGGGCTCCCGGAGGTCCTGGGTGCTGACACAGCCAGTCCCCGGCCCTGGGGCGGGGAGGGTTTATCAGAGTTTCCATCTTAGAAGGGGCCACAGCGGGGAGGGGAGGGGCTGTCTCACAGCCACAAGTGCACAACACAGCACAGGAGTGTGGGTGACGGGTCCTGGGCCCCGTGTTGGGTGACAGTGAGGAGGGTGGATCATGTGCCACCAACTGCTGATTCGAGAGGATGTGGCCCAGGGTGGCCCCATCTCCTGAGGCCTTAAGAGAATCGAGGAATGAGAAATTCTCAAAGGAAATCTCAGGTTTCCTGGGCATCGACGATGGACTCGTGTTTTCCAAAAACTCCGAAACAAGACATGTCTGCCGACTGGTGCCGGGCCACGAGTCCACGGTGCGACCTCTGCCCCACGGAGAGACACAGTCGTTCCAGAGTGTCTTGGGTGTCAGTGGTGTGTACGGCGCTGGCTGGCAGGGTGCAGGTGACAGACACAGACAAGAGGAGGACTCAGGGCTCCAGGGGTGTGACAGGACAAGGCCCTGTCCTGAGGGACCTGACCGCCCTGGAGCGGAGAGTGACGGCCCCCTTCCTGGGGTTTCCTGAGAGCCCAGACCCCTCCCTCCCCGGCCTCTGCCCCTGTGTGAGCCCCCTGCCGCCAGACCATCTGTTGTCCCCGGGCACCCCATGCAAAGCCCCCAGGCCCCCGTGGCCAGGGCAGGGGCAGGCTCAGGACCCTGTCCTCCTCCTGCATTGCACCCCCCACCCCGTGTGGGCGGAGCTGACCCCGGCAGAGGCCAGGAGAGAAGCCCCTCAATAACCGTCTCTCTCAACTCCCACCATCTCTCGGTAAAGGCTCACTCCCGCAGAATGCCAGGTGGCAGGCACCAGGTTTTGGCGTCTGGCCTGCTCCCAGGTGCTCCTGGGACCAAAGCAAGGTCTTTCATGAGCTCTGATGGGCAGCAACTGCTCAGCCCTTAATTAGCAGGGACATGCTAAGCTATGGCGGCCTGCAGGGCCCCATGGACGTCCATAAATGGGCCTGTGCACTCTGTAGCTCCCTGCAGACCCGCAGGGGTTCCCCTGAGGCCCAGGCACAGCCCCCAGCCCCAATCTGGCTCCCGAGCCTGAGTACAGTTGCCAAGGGAAAATGCCAGTCAGCCGGGACTCCTGGCAGCCACTCAATTCAGCAAATTATTTCTTGCAAATTACTTCTTAAAACCGAAATCCGGGCAGGACTCCGCAAGTTCACGGCGTCTATTATCTGCTAGTTTTCCGCCGCCTAGGCCCATCCGCGGGCAGGCTGCTCACCTGTGTGTGGGAGTTTTGGAACAGTGGCCGCCCTGATCCGCCGGCGCCTTTCCCTCCGCCTCTCAGCCCTGGTGGAGGTGGCGGTGGTCGGGAGGAGTGGCACCGAGTCCCCTCTCCTGCACTGCCAGGAGCCCGGGTGTCAGGGGTGACAGGAGCGACTCAAGCGCCACTTCCTCTGTGTCATGTGGAGGGGCCACCAGCGGGGTCCTGGGTCCTCCCAGTGCTGAGGGGCATCATCTTCTGAGGCCGTGCACAGGCATGAGGTGGGCCAGGTGTGGGGACAGGAGGCAGGGCCAGGTGTGGGGGACACGAGGCAGGGCCAGGTGTGGGGACACGAGGCAGGGCCAGGTGTGGGGGACACGAGGCAGGGCCAGGTGTGGGGACATGAGGCAGGGCCAGGTGCGGGGACAGGAGGCAGGGCCAGGTGTGGGGACACGAGGCAGGGCCAGGTGCGGGGAACACAGACGAGGATGCCAGACATCAGGGCACAGGTTGTGAGTGCCTGGGGCTGGGAGCACGGCTGAAGTCCTCAGTGCTCACCCAGGTCACAAACACTGGACAGAAGGAGAGGCCGGGAGCCCCCGTGCCTGGGCCTGAGACGTGGGGCTTCAGGGCAGCTGGGGGCTGGGCTGTGGGGCCCGAACGTGAACCCTGGGCTGACGTGAACCCTGCAGCCCACCCAGAGCCTGACACGGGCAATGGACACCTCAGGGACCCCTCTAGGGGTGGGTGGGGGAAGGGAGGGTACAGAAGTAGAATACAGAGTATTATTATTAAATAAACAGAGAGCATAGGGGGGGCAAGCAGCAGCGGTAATTAATTTTTGTGAGGTTCCATTATGCTGTCCTTTACTTCCTTGTCACACGTGAAAATGTGGGCACAGGCTCTGTTAGGAGTGTTGTTCTGGTGTGCAGCACGCCGGCCTTTCAGTCACACCTGTGCGTGTTGATTCCCACACCTCGGCTCAGTCACAGGCTCTGTCACCACTCCTGTGGAACCCTTGTGCCCTGTGCGGGGTCGTCTGTGTCCTCCTGCCAGTGCTGGGTGTCTTGGTCCTGGGACAGTGGTTGCCTCCCAGGGGACACAGGGCAAGAGCAGCTTCAGAGGTTTGCAGAGGCCCTGGCTGGGGAAGCTTGGCAGGAGGAGCCCCGCGGGACGGGAGCGCACCTGTTCACGGTGCGGGGAGGTGGGTGCGGGGGGATGAGGCATGCTGCCATGCTTGCTTGGTGGCAGTGCCCGAAGTCTCCGAGGTGGAAAGACCCGGGGGTGGGGAGGAAAAAGTGCCGTGTGACCAGAACACAGAACCGTGCCTCCTCGGTGTGGGCGTTGGGTCGGCCGTGGCGGCTCAGCGGCCTCTCCTGGCCCCTTTGATGAGTGTGATGAGTGTGGGCCCCTCTGTACCACCTCTGACGATTTGTCTGCAGACCTCACCGGCGTTGAACATTTCAGGCTGTCCCCTCACCCTGGGTGATGATAGTAAGATGAACAGTGACAACTCCGGTTCATGCGATGATACACCTACATGGATATGTGGGTAGCTGGGTGGATATAGGAAATTAATTTTCTATAACTACTTAAATTGTTATCAGCATTCTGTAGATGAGAATGCTGAGGCTTAAAAGGGTTAAGAAACTTGTTCAGCTGGTAAGCGTTGGGGGTAGGATTTGAACCTGGGTCTGGCCTCAGAGCCCAGCCTTGTAACCACTACATAGTCTCAAAGCTCTGTCCTGCTCTTAGGGTCTCTGGCTCACGGACCCCTTCCAAAGGCCCCTGTGAAGACAAGCCTGGCCTTTGCTCTCCTGGCGCGAGGGCAAGCCCTGGTTTTCTGGAAGATTATTGGATGTCAAGACAGAAAACAGATGATCGTGAGTCTGAGTGTGAATTTCCCCACTCCTCCTGCGGAGTAATTTTGTCATTAAAGATGCCCCAGAGGACCAGTTTGAATGTGGGTCGGTTTAAAGTGCCCACTCTGACCTCCGGGGACATCTGATGACTTGGCGTCCAGCTCCTCGGGCCCCGTGAGGACTGGTTTGCTTACCCTCACCACAGTTCCGCTATCACGGCCCTCATTTCTGAGCGGGGGAACAGGCACAGAGCAGTAATTAAGTTAATTAGTACATGATAGGGCTGAGATTTAAACCCAGAAAGCCTGGTGCTGGCTCCACACTTTTAACTGCTCTTCTGTGTAGCCCCCAAATGAGTCCCAGGTGCACTGCAGGGACTTTTGTCTGGGGCAGGTTCAATGTCACTTCTCCGTGGGTCCCGCAGCGGGACGGGCACACTTGCCTGTGACACAGGTTCCACCCTCCCGCTGTCTTCGCAGAGAGCCCCCTCCCTGGCCCCTCCCCCCCTCTGTTCCTTCTCCTTCTTCAGGACCCGGGTCTAATGTCCCCTCTGAGCTCCCCAAGTCCCCACCCCGGCCCTCCCATGCCCGTCACCCCACCGCGTCGGTCTGCTTAAGTGTCTCCCTGCACGTTTCATTCTCTGAAGTTGTCTCGAGGGTTGCTTGGATTTCTTGCTTGCTGTCTGTCTCCTGCCACAAGTGCCAGGTCTGTGGGGAAAGGACTGGGGTCACGGTCACAGCCAGGAGCTGGGCCTGGCCGAGAGCACGTGTGCAGCGAGGCCTGCTGGGTGAACTCCACGCTGGCCGCTGGAGGGTGCTGGGAGAAATCGCCAAGGTCGCCCCATCCAACTGCTGACTTGACAGAGGAAATGGGGGCGGGTGGGGGCCCTGACCACCCAAATACGCTGCCACGTGGGGACACATCTTAGACACATGTGACGTGGTCTCCATGGAACCTGATGACCTTCCAGCAGGAGCAAAGCTGTCTGTGTCCAAGACAAACCTCAGCTTCCAGAGCTTACTGCATGGGGACACCCTGGTCAGCAAACCACGGCCCTGCACCCTCCAATGAGCACTGAGGGGGAGGGGTCAGTGAGGGAGGACCCCCTACACCCTTCCATGTGGGAAACTGAATGTAAATGGCAGGGGACAGGTCACCCATCCCCTCCAGGACAGGGCTCCCGACCACCCAGCAAACTTGGCTCCTCCCTCCTGGGAGAAACCCTGGTCTTTCTGCGTTTCTGTCTTGTCTTCTTGTGGCTCCTTTCGTCTGAGGGGTGATGGGCACAGGCTGTGGTGGGACAAGAACCTGGCAGACTTCGTTCCCCTGTCCCATCCTGAGCCCAGACCAGGTGGCCTCCTTAGGAGTGGACAGCCCACAGCAGCAGTGTGGCTGTCACTAGAGGGACGCTTGCTCTCAGGAGAGGAACGTGTGGAGTGTGCACCCACGGAATCCTGGTGGGGGGACTCTTTTCTGAAACCTCAGTGAGCCTCCCAGCCTACGTGACATTGCAGAGGTGGCTGGAGACTGGGGTGACGAGTGTGTGTCATAGGCAGTAAAGACTCTGGGTGACATGGGTGACGTGGGTGATGCTCCGTCTCTGGTGGCAGCTGGTGCAGCAGGGCCCTCCTGGTCAGAGTCTGGGGCTGCGGGAGCTGGTGCTTGGGCCACTCAGCTGGGTGACCGGGAGAGTCTTGCTGAGTCACCGTTTCTCACAGTCCTCCCCGCACCCCCAGGGATGCCGGGGAACCACGAGCTGAGTAGCACACGGAGCCGCTGCACGCCCGCGAATTATTCCAAAATCGGACATCACGTGTCCAGTCCGTGCCGTGTTTTTATACCTGGTTAAGACCAATAATTGCAAACGCAGCCCTTGCACGGCAGCTCTTTACCTGTACCTCCAGCTCTTTTTCCATGGACCACAGTGTGGAGTACATTTGTATCACAAGCCAATGTAGACTCATACCTGAGACAAATAGGAACACTGTTCTTACTACATGATGATATTATCCCACTCCACCCCCCTCCCACCTTCAAATCACTGCCCAAGATGCACCAGGTGTGAAGACCCGGAACAGCCCCCACCTGACCACGTCGGACCCCACCGTGTCGCAGGGCTCTCTCCGTAGGTGGCTGTTGCTGCCGGGGGTGATTTCTCTCTGTCGCCCAGACCATCAGCTCTCTGAGTCTGGAGAGTGTCTTTCATTCTTTGTGTGGCTCACACGGGGCACTGAGCTACCTGGTGCAGGGTCCGTGCTCCGGAGTGCCTGCTGGTGGGCACCACGACTCTGCCTGCCCTCCCCTCCCAGTGTGTTATAACTGTCTGATTTGGGGATGCTGAATGCTCGGCAAATAGCATCCATTTCTCTCTGCAGAGACGGAGAGGGTTTACTGGGATTTCCGACGGGCATCAGAGCTCAGAACCACGTGGCATCAAGCAGGGGAAAGAGCCACCCCGGGGCACGGTGTCTCCCCATCCCTGTCTCGCCCCCACCCCCACAGTGAATTTTAGAGGCCTTTGGAGTGTCACATTTGCATGCTGATGCCAGTGAGTGGAAATGAACAAGGGTGTTGGGCTGCCCTGTGGCTAGAGAAAGGGGCAGGTCTCCGGCCTGTACTGGGCGTGAGCCAGAGACACTGAATGTCCTGGCGTATCCAAATGTAAGCAACGAGTCCCCAAAGGAAAATGGAGGACCCCACTTTCCATTAGTGGAGTCCTACGTTCATTCCACAGGTACTTATTGAGTGACTATGTTACATCAGCAGTGAACAAGATACACATAATCACTGTTTCCAGGAATGTCAGTCTCCTGGGGGGTGATAGGCATTTACAAACAAACATAATTTCAGTTTGCAAATATGCAGTCAAGGAAACAGATTGGGTGACGGGATAAAGAATGACTTGGGGTGAAGCCACTCTCCAGGTAGTCTTGAAAGGGCCTCTCTGAAGAGATGACATATAGGCTGAGCTCCAAAGACTGAGCATGGATTGCCATGGGGCGATCCGAGGGAACAGTGTGCCGGGCAGTGGGAACAGCAAATACAAAGGCCCAGAGGAAGAACAAGCCTAGGAAGTCGAAGGACCAGAAATGAGGCCAGCGTGTATGAAGCCTAGGAAGTGGGGAGAGTGAGGGATATGGGGACATGGAAATACTTTACAAACTGCCAAGAAGGGCCGAAAGAGGAGGGAATAGTGATGTTTAACTCCCACAGCCAAGGCGGAGTTTCTGAGTTCTCAGTCCTTTCTCTCCTTTTTGGTCCCCTCTCGTTATCTGGGGATAGAAGACTCTTTCCACAATCACCCCAAACTGTCTCTCTTAACTTTGCACCATCTGTGAAGCCCAACCTCTCTAACCAGTTACCGCCTGGGACATGACTCTTTGCTTAGCAGAAGCCCAGAGCAGACACGCCCAGGTTTATGAGCCCAGCCCCAAAGCAAATTGAGGAGTTAGAGCATGAGATCCAGTGGAGCCAATGACCCTCATCGTGCAAAAACAGACATTCTTTCTCCTGACTACAGCACTGAGGCCCCTCCCTGCAAGTTTAATATTTAAACAACAGGTAAACACAACGTAATCTCTCTATGGAAACCAGGGCTCCCGAGGGGAGGCAGGATCCACTGGCTTCAGCCTCTGGCAGTAATTTCCACACTGCCTTCCGCTTGCAAACTGTGTCACGCTCGACACACATCTCTTTGCACAGTGTCCTGCCTTTCTGAGTATTTACACGTTCCACGCCATTATCATTCTTTTCTCGACCGAAGAACAATAACAAAATACCCACAAGCCCCTGGCGCGGTTGGCTTCCCATCAGTGCATCATCATTGCCCGTGTCCAGTTGCACCCTCGGTTTGCCACGGGGTCGGCCGCACGCACCCGGGGCCCTTTCCTGCTTCGGGCCCTCCCAGACACGTGCGGGCCAGCTGCTGCTTCTGTCTGCTGGCATCTGTTTCTCCTTCCCTGGACGTCCAGCCCGATTTTCTCGTTTGGTGACTTCTCTCTCCCCCGTCGCCTCTTCCCTCTGCTTGGAAAAGTGGATTCCACTAGCTTTCGGTTCTAGATGCGGGCTCATGATCCTGGCCTGCCCACTCAACAGATTTGACCCTCCCTTCTCCTTGGCCAAAGTCATTCACGGAGGGTCACATGACCCACACAAGGCCAATGAGAGCTACTGGGGAACAGAACCCCAGGGCCTGTTGCCGTCGGGATATAAAACTGAGCCCCTAAGCTGGGAGGGGTTGGCCCGACACAGAGGATGACGGAGCTGAGAAATGGAGTCATAAAGATGTGATTGAGTTGCTGGATCCAGCCTTGCCTGAAGCTCCTTCACCTCTGGCTTTCTGCCCAAAGGAGAACTGGATCCTGCCTTTGGGATGCACAGAGAGCAGCGAAACTATCTTTGAACCGTCTGTGTGAGAGGCAATGCCCGTATTTTAGAGATTTTAGAGGCATCAGTCAGCAGAAAGACACCAGGGGGGTTGTGGATAAAGGACAAATGAGACTTTCAAGTAACAGGCACTACAGTCAGTTAGGAGAGGAGAAGATCCAGAGGGGCTGTCATGCTTAGGGAAGGCTTCCTGGAGGAGGTGTGGCGTGAGCTGGTCCTGAAGGATTCATAGGGGCAGCTGGGAACAGGAGGCGCGACAGCCAGGGAAACCTGTGTGTGTGAAGGGGTTAGTTCGGGGGAAGGAGGGAGGGCCATTTGGCCAAAGAGACACATGTTTTCAGCAGCCGATGGTGCTGGGAGGAGGATTGGCCCAGAGGGTCGACATCTCTGTGCCAAACAAATTTGGACTTTATCTTGTGGGTCAGGGTTTTCTAAACCTGGGTAATCTGCTTGCTGTCACCATTATTTTTCCATACCTGCTTTCCATTTGTACACTAATTTACTTATATTTTGTTGAACACTCTATTTTCTTTACTTAGCCTATGACTGCATCCTGAACATTCATATTTGTGAAAACATGGGTTTTATTTTCTGATGACCTTTCCTCTCTGAAACTCATTAAATATCAGCCTTTAAAATAATATCCATCTGGGTTATGCTGGCAATCATCTTGTAGGTCCTCAGACACCTGGTTGGGGACATACTCCGGAGTAACGAGAATCACAGAAGGTTTTGGATCCAGAGAAGGAATGAATATGCTGGAAAATACTGTTGTTTTTGTAAACTCCAGGCAAGAGTGTACGAACTCGTGAAGGCAGAGTCGGGGGTGGGGAGGAGTTTGCAGTCGCCAGCAAGGGCTGAATAGGAATACACTCAGTGAGATGAAAAATAAGCCAAGAATCCATCTGGATAGAAAAGAAGGCTTACCAGGGTCATTGCCGATGGGACCGGCAAAAGGGCCAAAACGAGCTGAGAGAAATGTGCCAAGAATCACGGGGCTACCCGGGGGGGCGGCCATGTATGATGACCATAAATAGAGAACTGATACGACCCCCTGGATCTTCCCCCTTTTCACCATCTTAAATGAAGGAAAGAAGAGGGCCTTGTGTGAGCTGCGTGACGGGCCACCAAACGGTATGTCCACACCCTGATCTCCAGAGCTGGTAAGTGTGACCTCCTGTGGACCACAGATGTGTTCAAGCTAGGGGTATTGGGGGGAGGAGCTTCTCCTGGATGACCTGAGGGGGCCCTACACGCTGTCACAAGTGTCCTTGTGAGTGAGAGATGGGGGAGACCAGGCACACACACACAGAAGAGGAAGAGGCCCCGTGAAGACGGGAGTGATGGGGCCACAAGCCAAGGAGTGCCGACAGCTACCAGGAGCTGGGGGAGGCGAGGGATGGCTGTCCCCTGGAGCCCCCGGAGGGGGCACAGCCCCGCTGTCATGCTGGTTCTGCACCTCTGTTCTCACAACTGTGACAGCATCCATTTCCAATGTTTTAAGCCACCATCTTTGTGCTACTTTGTAAGAGCAGGCCCAGGAACCTAGTCCAGGACTCCAAGCTCCCATCTTTATCCAAGGAGCCCCGGCATTAACATTCAGGATGGATGACATTAGTTTCCTGATAGCAAACCCATCTCACTTCTCAGTGTGCAGCAACGTGAGCCATGGCTTGTTAAAGCATCCCAACCAGCCGATTTCATCCAGAAACCGACTGGTGGATTTTTCTTGATCGGTCACTGAACCATGCTATCCTAATGTTCTCTGACCGGAACAGCTGGCCCATCTGGGTTGATGCGCTGATGAAGGGCATGACCAAGTCAGCCAGCCGCAGGAACACCTGGGCCCTAGTCCCAAATACGAACCTGTCCGGGGTTTATAGAGCTGACCACCAAACTTCGTACAAAGTCCCCTCTTTGGCGGGGGGCCAGCCCATGCATCAGTTTCATCGGTTCAGTCAACTCAGACCCACCCCCCATTCTGCCCCCAGGGACCCTCCCCGGGGTTGTATGACTCATTCTAGAAGAGAACAGCATGTCTCGGGTCTGCGAAATCCAGAGAGGAACACTCGCTTTTATGATCTGAAGAGAGATGAAAAGCATATTTTAACAGCGCATTTGCAAAGCATTCTGTGCTCATCACAGAAGCATCCAAAGTACCTACATTATTTGGAAAATGGCAGGAGAGGGAATAACGAATGCAAAATATGTGAACCATTCATTTTGATTTTGAAGAATGCAATCCAGTCCAGCTGAAGAAAGCTTTGCAACATATCTAGATAAAAGACAAAATAAAATCTGTGCTCTTCGCAGAGACGTGAAATTAAAAAGATGCTTAAGCAAAACCAAACCTGATACTTAACCTTAATGGGATTGAGCATTTTGATTTTTAAAAGGCGGCAAATAGATGCCTGAAGAGGGTATCTGCAGGTTAAGGAAACTGTTAGGAAAATGAGAATTACGCGCTCTGAGCTGTTCACAGCTCCGTCCCTGGAGTGTGAAATTAGCGACTGAAGGCGGATTTCACGGGCGCTCGGGGGAGCGTGTTGCTGCCGCAGCGGATTGGCGGAGGGGCCGCTCTGCCAAGTCCCGCCCACTTGCAAGCTGCTGTGGTTATTCATGCAGAGCACAGACAGTCCTGAGTGTCTGGAGAGGTTCGCGTTTCTATCAGGCGCAGCCTCTCCGCTTCCCTTGGAGTGAGTCTAGTGCCGTGTGCAGGCGGAGTGCCTGGGGCAGGGGGCGGGGGCGGATCGCCCAGAGCAACAGTCTCACCGAAGTTGGGTCTCTTTTTAAAAGAAACCCCTTCAGGCCCTGGCTGGCGAAGCTCAGTGGATTGAGCGCGGGCTGCGAACCAAAGTATCGCAGGTTCTATTCCCAGTCAGGGCACACGCCTGGGTTGCAGGCCATGGCCCCCAGCAACTGCACATTGATGTTTCTCTCTCTCTCTCTTCCTCTCTCTCCTTCTCTCTCTCTCTCTCTCCCCTGCCCTTCCCTCTCTAAAATAAAAAATAATAAAAAAAGAAACCCCTTCCATCCAGGCATAATCAATAAAATAGACTTAAAAAATTTAGAAGAAAAAGAAAAAAACCCTATCCATCCATATACAGTACATTACATTGGGAATTATATCGGGAACTCTATAGGAAATAGGAATATAGTGAAAATGTCAAACATTCAAATCTTCCCGAGGGGTTCCTTTGGCCTGGGTTTCAGGACAGAAACAAACGATGACATGCTTTGTGTCCCTGTAATGCAACCACACCTGGGAGTGGCCTTTAACGGGAAGGTTAATGGATTCTCGAACTGGGAGGTGATGAATTGGGGAAGTGAACTGCCCTGTTCTCACCCCAGCTCTCCGTGAGCCCCTCGCACACCCGTGTGGCCCACACGCGGACGATGAGTTGGAAGTGTGATTACAGCTGGTGCTTTCATTACCGGTCCTGCCTGGGCAGCGTGACCGACTTGAAAAGGCCCCAGAAAAAAGATCATTTTAAGTAAGTAGCTGCCGTGGAGTCAGAAAAAGCTCTGGTTTTTAGAGGAAAATCATCTTACTTGGTTTATCATCTGAAGAGGCACTTGTAATGATTTTTATTCATTATTTTTTAGCGTCATTATAGTTTCAAAATCCAACACATTCTCGATCAGGAAAGAATCGCCTCCTTTTGGGGCTCGTCCTTCAGGACGTCCACGGTGATCGATTTTGATGGATTTGAGGCACCTTCCGAACACGGTTGGGGTACTTTTTGCTACAAGTAGACACAGCAAGCAGGTGAGGACCATTGCAGCGACATCACCACCCCAGCTCACAGCTCTCCACCGCCCACTGTCAGCCCAGTATGGAGGGGGTCAGCTGGCCCAAGGGTCCTGAGGGAGAGCCGGTAACGCGATGCAATGGCCCCTCTGCCTGGCAGGAGAGAGGCAGGGAGGGCTGCAGGGGTGCTTGTTGGAGCAACCCGAGGGCGTCCTAGGCACCCAGGTTCTCTCCTCCTCTGCTCTGCTCGCCACCGTCGAGGCTTGGTCTCTGGCTGCTGTCTGACCTCTTCGCTCCTGTGCAGCGGGAGAACCAGGGCTGCTCCTGGGCTGTCTCCCAGAAGGGGTGGGGGCGTTGCTCAGAATCCCCGCTGTCCACACTTGACCCCATCCCAGGCAAGGGAGACCGGATTACTCTTGGAGCAGCTCTGTGACTGGGGTGGGGGCAGCCTCCCCGAGGCCCACAGGATGCAGAGAGGGGAGCGGAATATTCCTGAACAAGCTGAGGACCGCTCGGTAATGAGGACAGAGGTGGGGGACGCCGGGCAGGCTGTCAGCAATACCGCACCCCCGCACGATCGCAAAGGTGGCCTGATTATCGAAGCTCATTGAATGCGTGTGCTGGGCTGAGTCGGTTGAAAACTCCAAATGCTTTCAACACAGTGTTGAATGGGTCTTTCCAACTCCAAAGCAGAGCTCCTCAAAGGAATGAAACCCACAAGAACTAGTTCTGACGGACATGCCTGGACCAGAAAGAATCAAGGTTGTGTTCTCAAGATTCATCTTTCTCTTTCTCTCTGTCCACAGGGGCGCAGTACGGTGGAGGAGAGCCCACTGTGCTTCTGCCCCACCTCACCCCGCCCGCCTGGCGTCTGGGCCGGCCTGGCACCTGGGCAGCACCCGGCTCGCTGGGCTTCAGGCTGCAGCAGCGCCCCCGGCGGGACCTTGCCCCCTGGACCTGCCCGTTTCCTCCCACACAGGGTCTTACAGCCCGAGTGCAATCTTCTTTTCATGTTTTTGGGTTTGTTTTTTTTTTTGCCACAACAAGGGTCATGACATTTGAAAAGATGAAAAAAGGAAGGAAGCAATACATAACACCCCAGTAGGGACAAACGGGGACGATGGCATCAGTCCCCCACGTTGGAAAGAGAACGACAGAGCCCTTGGGGTCTCCGGACGCAGGCTGCCGTCGGATTTCATGTTGTGGCCTCTCCGCCGCATATTATTTGACATCTCTTACGATTTATTGGAAACATTCAAATTAAAAGTAGCAATTGGTGTGCATTCTGCTGTGAGTGACCCAGGCCCCAGGTAACAAGCTCGAGCACCACACAGGGGCGGACAAAAGCAGGTGCGCAGTTGTTCGTGTGGGAAAAGACACGCGGGTTGTGATGCTCGCAGTAGCGTTAACAGCTCTGCGCTTTGCGGGCTCACGGCTGTGAACCTACTTTTGCCCACCGCTGTATACATGTATCTTCATGTCATGTAATAGGCCAAGGCTGTGCACTGCATGGGGGCTGTGCTCTACCAAGCTCTCAAGGCGTAAGTGGTGGCAGAAGGAGACTTGACTTTGGGGGGTGACCCCACAGGACCATATACAGGTGCTGTGCTGTAGAACTGTACACTTGGAACCTATACCATTTTATTAACCTATGTTGCCCCAATAGGTTCAATAAAACTTTAAAAATTGTAACCCTGTGTGGTAATGGGCAGTGACTAAACTTACTGTGGCCATCATTTTGTAATGCGTACATATCCATGTGGTATACCTTAAACCAATACAGTGTTACATGTTAATTTGATCTGAATAAAACTGGAAAAACACTCATAAAAGCTCTCAAGAAGCCATCTTTCTTCATTTTTGTTCCTCAGGCATGAGTGGCCTCCCTTCCTGGGGTCACCTCATGGTCCAAGATGGTAGCTCCAGCTCCAGCCATTGCACCCACTGCCCATGCAGCAAGAAAGAGGAAGAGATGAAATCAAACAGGGACAAGGGAGAGGCACCAGGTTTCTTCCAAGGACAGTTCCACTGAGACTCCTCCAGTTACAAATCGTACCTGGCTACACATTTTTTTCTGATGGGTTCAATGTTACAACAATTGCTATATAAATACTGTGTAATAATAATCATGATATTAATAGTTAATACTGAACTAATGATGACTACATGCCAACACTTGTACGTGCTCAACACATTTAATCTGAATTAATGGTCTTAATTGTGGTTGCTGAATAATATGCCCCTTAAGAGGTCCACGTTCTAATCCCCAGAACCTGTGAATATGTTAGTTCATACAGTGGAAGTGACCTTGCACAGGTGATTAAGGACCGTGAGCTGGGAGAGTATCCTGGGTCATCCAGGTGGGCCCAATGTCATCCCACGGGTCCTTATAAGAAGGTAGGCGGTCAGAGAAAAGCGAAGATTCTACAATGCTGGCCTTGAAGATGTGGGAGCAGCTAAGAAGTGCAACCAGCCTCTAGAAGGTGGAAAAGGTAAGGAAACACCTTCCCTGAGAGCCTCTAGGAAGAGGGCAGTATTGTGGGCTAAGTTGGACTTCTGACCCCCAGACCTGTCAGATAACAAATGTGCTGCTCTGGGTCTGTGGTCGTCTGTTACAGCAGCTGCTGGAAACACACCCCCTGCCATGTCGTGTCGCTACTGTTGTTACCCCCGTTCTCAAAGGAGGGAACTGAGCAACAGAGAGGGTGAGTAACTACCCCCGGGGTGACACGGCTTACCAGTGCGGGGAGGGGAGAAGTCCGGGTCTGGACCCAGGTAGCCCCGCTCTGGCGTTCACCCTTGTGACTGACTGCTCTCCCCGTGCTGAGCACCTCTGGCGTCGGCGTAGGGTTCGCTTGGATGTTGTTTATTGTTTGCGGTTTTTATGGAGTGGACGTTGTCAGCCTTTTAACAACTTTCTTTCATAGTTTGGAATCTTGAAACAATCATGAGAGGAAAGAGAAGGGCGTAGTAAGTTTCCATGTACCCACTGCTCCCCTTCAGCCCCTCGGGCCACACGGTTTCTTCTGCGACCACTCCTCTTGGTTTCTTCCTCCCCTTCAGATCTTTTTCAGGAACTCCCAAGTAACATGCCGTTGGAGTCGTACATCTTTCTAAAAGATGCGGCCTCTTTTGTCACATCATTGTCGTGCTTTCCTCACACCTGAGAATTCTAACAATAGTTCCTTCACCGTTGTCAAGTATCCAGCCGGTTTTCAAATTTTCCCAACTCTCTCTTTTTATTTAGTTACCATTATTATTTTTCAAATTCAGATCCAAGTGAAGGCTGTGTATTTCCTTGGATCGATGTGTCTTTTGAGTCTATTTTCATCTGTGAGGCTGCCGTTCAGTAAAAAAGACAAGATAAGCCACATGCGTAGTTTTGAATTTCTTAGATGCCACGTTTATTTTAAAAGTGAGAAGAAATAGGTGACATTAATTTTTAATGTATTTGAAGTCCACACATCTACAATATTATTTTAACATCGAATCAATGTGAGAATTATCGAGATATTTTACGATAATTTTTTTCATACGAAGTCTTCATACACGGGCGTGTGTTTTACACCGACAGGACTTCTCAGCTCCGCCACATGCCAGGTGCTCAGCGTCTGGAGTGCAATCCTGAGTGTGTGTGTGTTCACATGTGCCCACACGTGCACACAGAGGGCACATGCGTGCTTGTACCACGTCTCATAAAACACGTGTCTCTGACTGCGGGCCACTGTCTTAGCGCGGCTGCCAAAACCCAACATCAGACCGGGTGGCTTAAACGACAGGCATTTGTTTTCTCGCGGTTCGGGGGCCTGGAAGTGCAAGATCAAGGCACCGGCAGGGGTAGTGCGTGGTGAGGACTCCCCCCGGGGTTGCACACCTGCAACCCCCTTCTCTCTGTGTCCTCACCCAGCCTTCCCTCGGTGCGTGCGTGTGGACAGAAAAAGCGAGTGAGCTCTCTAAGTGTTTCTTTTTATAAGGCCACCATCCTTGCCGATCAGTGCCCGCCCTCTGACCTCATTCAACTGTAATTATTTCCTTAAAGCCTCCTCTCCCTCTACAGCCACACTGGGGCTTAGCACGTCAACATACACATTTGTGGGGACACAAACATTCAGACCATAATACAATAAAAGAAAAAGCCACCGTAGAGAATTTTCACACCTTTTCCACAGCCAGTAGGACCACCGCTTGCAAACTCCTGCATTTGTCTCGGCTGCCATGGGATCCTGGCTGACGCCTCCTGTCTGACTCACCAGGCCAGTGCACGTTCCCCTCTCTGCAGGGGACCACGAGGGACTTGTGTGTTGGGAGCAGATGCTTGCACGGAAAATGCGACAGGCGTCACCCCACCTCCAAATACCAAATGTGACAGCAGCAAAGCGCACCCCACCCAGCCTCCCTGACTTGAGTGGCAGCAGACATTACATAAAGGGGCATTGACTCCTTCGCATGTTTGTGGCCAGTCCTGTCTGGGGAAGCCCGGACTGACTGCCGTGACCACCTTCAGAATCCCACCGAAGCGAGCGTAGGAGGGAGAAGTGACGTGCGTGTGCAGCTGGAAAGTTTGGGGCGCCCGTGCAAAGCCAGGACTTGTGGCACAGACACGTTCACTAAATGTGCATAATTATGCAAATCCAGGTGGAATGCAGAATGCTAATGATGTCAGCATCTCCGCTAAGAGGGCAGCTGTCAAGATGAGAGCTTTGAACTGAGGAAGCAGGAGGGAGGAACTGGCCACAAGGGGCAGGAGCCCTGGGGCTGGACACAGCCCCCGACAGACTAGCCTCGGGCATGGAGGGGTCCTGCACCCAGAAACTGCCAGGGGGAGTGTGGGGAAAGGGCTAAGGTGGACATAAGGCTTCGCTAGCATCGGGCAGGTCCACCCAGGTATGTGGCAGGAGGGATCTGCTAGGACCGTGCTTCCAAAATTGTCACCTTGCCCCAGCGCTTCGGGAAAGGAGTTTCGGTGGCACACGGACATCCTTCTATCTGGCAGTTACATCTGTGGCTACGTCTGTATGGTGACACGATGGGAGCAGGTGACAACTCCTTCATTTCCTCATCCGTGTCCCCCGAGTTTCTGGGTGTCAGCATCATTCAAGGTCCTGGGGACTCACGGGGAGCAAGAGTCCTGCCCTCCTGCAGCTTTCGTCCTGGTGCAGGGGGACAGACAGACAGACAGACGCCCACTTGGACTTATTCTACTGATGTGTAGCCGCATCTGCGTCTTTACTTAAATGACCCTCACATTTCTGCCTCTGGTTCCAGGAGAGTCCCAACCCCCAGTGGGGACACACCTTGACATGCACGTGAAAGGGAATTGCGACCCGTGTGATTCCAATCTTCTCCAGCACGGTTGTTTCTTTTAAGCATAACAGAGAAAAAGAAGAAAATCCAAGGAGACCACCCCCAAGTATGAAATCCTGTTAACCCTCAAACAAAACCAAACCCACCGGGGCCCTGGCGGAATAAGTTCATAAAGGAAAAGACCAGGGTCTTTGTGGTGAGATTCTGCGGGCCCCTTTGTAAACCCGATTCCTTCCATCTGGACCATAGGTGACTGGGAGGGTTTGCTACCTTCCAGGTATTCTGGTCAGGCTCCTTGGAATGGGAGGAACCAATCTTTAATCACTGGACTTTGTTCTTACTTTAAGATCCCTTACATAATCAAATTTATCATTTTTAAAGCAGCCGTGGTCCTTTTTAAAGGAAGGGGCAGAAAGGATGACCTGGACCGAGGGCTTGTACCTGGTTTATCCTCTGCCGTCTGAAGTGAGCTTCCTGACAGATCAGGGGCTCGCTAGCAGGAGGCGGGCGGGAAGGAGGTGCCTTACCTAAAATCCTGAGGTCTTCACCCACATGGGACGTTTTCAAAACACGTCAGAGCTTGGACCTAAAGTCCTTTTTTCTGCAGGGCATTGCAAGATCCAGAGTGTAATTCCTGTGAAACCCTCAAAAATAACTCAAAGGTACAAAAACCTAAAGGCTTAAGACAGCTCAGATGCCCTCCCACAGGCAAGTGGACATTCCACACTGTGGAATATTACGCAGCTATAAAAAGGGAGGAGCTCTTTGGACGCCCGTCAGAGGCATCGTGCTGGTGACAGAGCCAGCCCCCTCAAATGTTACATACTTTCTGATGATCCCATTTACCGACAACATGATGGCGAGGGACAAGAGATCAATACTGGCCAGGGGTTTGTGGAAGGCATAGCGTGGGGGATGATGGAGCTCTGGGGACCCCGACTGTGGTGGCAGTTGCGTGAATCTCTACGTGTTAAAACCGGTTGAAACGTGCAATAGGAAAATATATGTCAAATTTCTTGAATGATAGTTTTTAAAAATTATTTGTAAAAGCCTCCAGGGGTGAAATTTGAGTTCACAGTACGTTAGCCCCACGAGCCGTGCGTGCGAACTCCCTGTGCTCCCCCGGGGCACCCCACCTCACGGGCTTCCTCTCCCCTCGGTCCCCAGTCCCCTTAGCCGTGCTGGGCCTGGACTTCCTCCAGCAGGTGAAACCTGCTCTCTCCTTAGTCCTTTCTCCTCACTGGCCCCTCCCCTGGGACGCTCTTCTCTCAGGTAGTCCTGGTTTGCCCGGGACTCACCGCTTTGAACCCTCACATCACCAGCACCGAGAAGCCGCGTGCATCTGAGATGCCGGCACGCCTGATACAAGTCCGCAGTGACGAGTTAACCCTGTCTTCCAGTGTATACTGCCCCAGCACATGCATGTTGAAATGTGCACTGTTTTATTGCAAATCACTGCACATAAGTTACTTTTCTCCCAGCCACGTACTCACCAGGCCTGACCCTGCTTAGCTCCCGAGACCAGATGAGACGGGGTGTGTTCAGGGTGGTTTGGCCATAGACAAGTTACTTTTCTTATATTTCTCTTTATATTATAGCTAGCACATCAAATTGAGTTTTAAAAGATAGGTAGGTAGGTTGTATTATCTATGAATGTCATTTCAAGAGATTGAAGTGGACATTAGCAAATATTTGTTTTTAAAAAGGTGGCATTGGGTCTAATAGAACCACATTTCTTAAAACCAGCATCTCCTCCCCCGGGGAACCTGCCACCTCCATGAGAGACACTCGGGAGCTTTTTGGTTAAACGGAGCTAGAGTTTTACCACACACACGAAAAGGGTCTTTTCTTTCTTCCTTACCCATAAGCCCTCCTGTGCCAAGATCCCTCTTAATGAGTCAGCTGGGGACCACAGTGCTTTTACACACCCATCCCCGAGCTGTGTAAATTCTCCCGGAACGCTTTCTGCCAGGACAAGTGTCTCTGGCTGGCTCGAGCTTCCTGCAGACCCAGCCCACACGTCTGCCAAGTTTAACCACGGCCCAGTAGGCAAATAACTTGTCCCTCCATAGGCAACAGATCAATAATCAACAAACACATTTAAAAAAAACAAAACAAAACAAAAGCAGAATGCTTAGTCATGCAAATCAGGGTAGAGGAGTGAAGGTAAAGAAAGAACCTCATTCACATTCTGCAACCTCCGTGGGGCCCTGGCCCATGGGCTGAGTTCTGTTAAAACCCTCGGCCCAGAATAGCAAACACCCTGGCACGTTAATGCACATCAATAACAGACTGTCCCCGCCGGAGCAAACACCACCCGTTCCCAGGACACCAAAGAAGCAGAAAACGAACCACAGGTCAGCTGTGTCATTAGCGGTGGCACAATGTGGGTCCCGCTAGGTGCAACTGAGTCCCTTTAATGGAGGCTCCAATAAAGCCACCGGTTGTCACAGCGGGGGGCAGTGACTGCACAGCGAGCCCACGTCTCCTGGATACCAGGACGGAGCCGTCATTATGATTCATGGCGCCTCTGACATCACTGGACGTTTTTGTGATGCAAAGTTACAAGTTGTCTCAACACACACAAGGGGACCAGTGAGTACAGTCAGCCCTCCCCAACCTGGATTTCGCATCACTGGGCTCAACAAATGGTGGATCAAAATATTTGTGGGGGGAAAAAATCCCAGGAAGTTCTAACAAGCAAAGCCTGCATTTGCCACACGCCGAGCGCCGTGCTGCATCCGCGGGAGTGAAGCGATGCGCAGGCACGCCCTCACGCGGCCTGCGTGCAAACACAGATTATGAGCAAACACTGCACCGTTTTATCCCAGGGACTCGAGCGTCTGCAGACTGTGGTCCCCTGTGGATACTGAGGGCTGCGTCTGTGTGCGGTGCAGCTGTTCAGGGCACGCCCGCAAAACGGCACACCCAGAGGCACACGCGCCCAGGGCTAGTGGGTAGCTGGGTAAGACGCCTTCCGTTCCTGTAAGTAGAAGTTAGATCATACTCTCAAAGACTGTCAGGCCCGACACTCGGTAGCAGCTCAGTGCACACCTGCCAGGTGGGAGGAGATAGAAGTGGTTTACGGAAGGAAGGGAGATGACATCGGGGGAAGGACAGGGAATGCTCACCGGGGACCGTTCTGACCTGCGACATCGGTCTGGTGTAAGTGAAGCCCGGAGCACAGCCCTGGACCCTTGGGAGGTGCTGATGAGCCTTCCTGCTCCGGCTTCTCACCTTCGCCTTTGACTGCGAATCGACCAGGGGCCTCCAGTTGGCTTTGAAACACGCTGGCCCCCCGAGAGCTGGTAGGATCTGACGTCTTTCTCCCAACAACGTGTTGAGGACCACACGTCTGCAGAGGTGGCTTTGGGATAAACACACCCCGTGTGGCCTCACCCCCCTCCCCTTGCGTGCTCTGTGGTCAGGGGGATGACAACAGTGGAACAGGGTGGGGGTGGTTGGGGGGCGGGCTCAGGAACAGGAAGCGGAGAATGCGGAGGAGGGGTATTTCTCTCTCACGGGGAGGTGGGTCTTCCAGCCCAGCTTGTCTGATCTGAGTCAGCCCCGGGATCGTGGGAAAGAGGCTGTGCCTTCTACCATCCTTGCTGGGCTGCTGGGGCGCGGCTCTGGAGCATGGGGGCATCTTTGCTGCCTCACTAGAAACATGTGACCGAGAACAGAGCCCCGATCCCTGAGGCAGCAGACCTGCAGGACCGGACAGCCCCTTCCTGATGCTGCCATTCTCCCCAGGATCCAGGGTCCCTGCAGCGGCCAGCAAGGCCTGGGTCATTGAGTGTCTGCAGTAAATATGTTTCTCTTCCGGCCCATTTCAGTTTGAGTTATGTTCTGTCCCCTGTGATCAAGAGTCCTGGCTGACACCCCCAAAGTCCCGCTTTAGTCTTAGCTGTTTCTGCAGCTTTCGGGAATTTGTTGGAAAGCCCGGACTGCCAGGAGGAAATTCATTCTGTCCTGTGTTCTTGGGGAACCTCTGACCCAAGCTCAGACCGAGATGGCTTTGGGTGCTCTATTTAACCTGACACCTGGTGCCCCGCCCTGTGGGCACCTGAACCAAAGGTGAGGGAGGTGCCTGCCCAGAGGAGGGGTGGCAGGGGTGAGAGCTGGGACCTTGGACGGGCCAGGCGGAGGCAGACAGGGGGCGAGACCGGAGAACACAGTTGGGACTGATGCTGAGTGTCGTCGGGTCCTGTGTGTCCTCCCTGGTAGCCACAGGCCACCTGTGGCTATTGGAGTTTACATTTAATAAGAGTAAATACAATAAAAATTCAGCTTCTGAGTCACACTAGCCACATTTCAAGTGCCCCGTAATGCTACGGAGCCCATGGTCACCACACCGGACAGGGCGGATAAAGAACGTTTTCGTCATCACAGAATGTTCTCTTGGAAAACTCCAGCCAGACAGATGAGGCTCTGAGCCCAGCAGGGAATCGGGGTGCGGTGAGGCTCCAGGGGAGGAGAACGCGGGAAGTGTTGGAGCTCTGCCCCGGAGACCCCCACTCCCCATTCGCCCGGCCCTTCCCTCACTCACCGATCCATTCCCACATGTGGAGCTGCTGCTGGGGGCTCCGGGGAAACATGGGAGAGGTGGACACGGCCCCGACCTCAGGGAGCTCATGCTCTGGTCTGGGGATACACCCGGGAGGGGAACAGGTGAGCCCGTCAACACGCAAGACAGTTTCAGCAAAGGACAAGGGTCACGCGCACAGCAGAGTGGGAGACATAACAGAGACACCACGTCCCAGGGGGAGGGCGGGCCTTAGTTTAGGGAACATCATCTGTGGGCACCCAAATCACGTGGCCTGGCATAGGGCCAGCCTGCCAGGGTGGTGGGTGAGGGTGACCTCTGGAGACCACTGCCCGGCGGGCCGGGGAGCTCTGGTGCGAGGGGAGCACAGAGTCCGGGACTTCCCACTGCTGCGTGTGCACGGGGCGCGCGCACAGCGTCTCGGGGTCAGCACAGACCGCGGTGAGTTCTCCCGGCAGGCAGTGAGCGCAGCGGACCCCAGCCGCGGTCCCCGCAGGTCACTGGGTTCGGCCAGAGGAAATGACCCACCTGGCGGCGGGGGAGGCCCACACAGGACGACCGTGAGGGGAAATCCCAGCAGGTGCGAGTGTTCTCTTGGTTTCGGGGCAGGCGGGAGGCTCCCCAGGGCAGCCAGGGGAGTTTCTGTGTGGAAATGAGCCTCCTCCTGCGGGATGCTCTCGGTGACAAGGGCCAGAAGACCTGACTCAGGCGGCTCAGGCCGAGGGCAACAACAGGCCTGTGCACTGGTGCTGGGTTGTCGGGCAGAGCTGGGTCTGCGGGCTCAGCGGTGCCCCCTGGACTTGGCCGGGTCCACCAGCCTCCCCACCCCCCTGTGGTGCTTTGCTGGGTCCCCTGCAGGCTCCACTCAGGGCCAGGCAGCTGGAGGCGTCCTGGGCTCGACTCCAACACAGTGCAACCCACACTCTGCTCAGGTTCAAGTCCAGGGACAGGACTGGGGACAGCTGAGTCTATCTGTGTGCCTGTCACCCCCCACTCTCGCCAGGGCCTTGAGTTTGGGGTCAGTTCACCCCAAACACGCAGACTGAGGCAGGAAGGGGAACTTTCAAGTGAAGATCAGGCTCAGCTCCTACAGGATGGGGCCGTAAGTCTGGAGGAGGTGCAGGAGCCGGTCACTTGCAGGGCAGCGCATGGGACGCACGGCATTTCCCAGACTCTGGGAGGGATCGCAGGGTTGGTGCATAACAAGTCCCGTCAATTAGGGATTCATTTTTGGATGCTTCCGCCACCTCGGAATTTTTACCTGTAAAGAGGCTCGCCAGGTATAGGGTGTGGCTATGTTCTGTTTATACCCTCGAGCAAGTGAGTTCACGGGTGAGTGGACTTCAGGGTCTTGGTTGTCAAGGGCCAGCCGTGGACGCTTTTCCAGCCAGGGTGGTGCTCAGTCACAGTGCGTGGAAACCACGAGGTTACCCGAGGGTGGCTGCCAGGGTCCGGGTCCATCCATCCAAGGGCGGGATTCAGGGCGGGTGCAGGTGCCAGGTGACGTCCCCAGGAGGTGGGCCTGCTCCTTCTGCCCTCTGACCCTCTGCCCTCCGCCCTCAGCTGGGCCTCAGCTCTCACGGTGTCCTCGGCTGGGGATGCTGTGCCCCAGCCTTCGTCTGCCCCAGACCAGGAACAGAGGAGGAGGAGGCGACCAGGAAGAAGAGACTAAAAGGAAAACAGCGCTTTCCCAGAATCCCCAGCAGCTGTCTGCTTCCACCTCGAGGCTAGAGCAGGGTCACACGGGCACAGTGGCAGGGAGCCGGACGGGGTCTAGGGAGCCCTGACCTTGGGTCCTGTGAGTGGGGGGGGGGGCTGCCCTGGTTGGAGAGCTGGAGACGGCCGTCACAGGCCAGGGAGCTGGCCAGAAAGATGTGCGTCTCCGTGCAGAGGACACATGGAGCTGTTCTCATCGAAGGAACATAATTCACATCTTTGCAAACACAAATTCCTGCTTTTGAGGAATGAAGGCAACCAAGCCCCATGGTCCCGCCTGCAAATATCCCTCCTGGGTGCTGATTTGCTCCGGTTAGCCATCCTGCGGCTCACATCCAATAGGAAATGTGGAGAGTGCTCAGACGCGCTCCCGCAGCAGCCTGCTTGTCGGTGCCCGGCACGGGTCACCCTAACACCTGGCCGCCTCCACAGGCGGAGCCTCGGCTGTCCCCCATCTACAGGCAGGCGGCCATGGCACTAAAATCTCCTCGCCGGCCAGGACGCCTGGGATGGTCTCCAGCAGCTCCAGCCTGGACGTGGTCCCAGAGTTAAATCACAGCTCTTTAGAAAGCCACGGTGGCCCATCATTTCTGTTTGAAAATGTCCCCGGATCTCCCCTTGAGTGCAGGTGACAGGTCCCGGCTGTTGTGCTCGGCTCTGCACTGAACTGCCACCAGCAGGTCCACTGCTGTAACGAGGACACTGTTGGGGGGGAGCCAGAACGACAGGTCGCTGGTTTGCACCATTCTGCAGGACTCCTCAAGTCAACAGCAGCCTGAGCAATAAACCAAGCACAACTGACCAATGGTTACAGATACTTGCAGCCAGGAGAACATGATGAGCCGCCACATACTCGTCACCCAGGCTCAGTCACTATCAGGATTTGCCCCACTCCCTCCAGTGCGCCTCCCTTCTGCCGTGTTTTAGAGCCCACCCTAGCCCATGCGTGGAGGTTGCTTCGCATGGCCACGATGTCCTCGGTGCTTGAATGGTGCAGCGGCCCCAGTTGTCTCGCAGGGACTTTTCTCACCGCTTTTCCGGATTCCAGATGCAGACAAGGGCCACCGGCCCTGGAGGTTCAGGCCCCGCAGTCTCGTGTTGAGTGCGATCCACTCTGTCTTCCCTTCCACGTCCTTGCTGTTGCATTCCCTGATCAGTGGCCCTGGGGGTGCCCCACTCCGGCTGTGTCTGTCTGCTGCCTTGTGGAGTCACATGTTCATTCCCTCCGCCTGGAGGACAAGCCGAGCCCCTGAGCGACCCTGGGAAGGGGGTGTGGTCTCATGAGATGCGGCCTGGGGGGTGGTTCTCCGGGAACCAGTTCCAAGTGGTTTTCGACAGTGACTGTGCCGCATGTGTTAGAACATTCCCCGGATTTCTGTGGAGCCGGCAAAGCCAGTGTTGGCCCCCAAGCCCCACTGCCTCATCCCCCCCCCCAAAAAAAGCATGGAAAAAGGCACTGCTTTGGAGGCATTTGCTCTTAGCCTTGCTTGCTTCTTAAATTGTGGGAAATTTCTGGAATGGAGTGACTGGGCTCCATGTTTCTTTAGTGTAGAAGAGCGTCAGTGCTGAGCTGATAAGGCTACAGTGCGTCCCCTAACAGAAAAGGGTGTGACCCATGGTAGCGAAATCCTGTCGTGGATCCACGGAGGCCTTTAGGTCCGGCACCTTTCCGACATTTGGAAAAGGACACCCGATAGTGTAACATGTGACAAAGTACACGTAAGCGCTAGACTGAATTCTCAGTCAAATCCACGACCGCCTTTGTGAAAACTGCATGATTTCTGTCGCTTCTCTTCCCTTCCTTCCTCTTCGTTCTCTAGACGCCTGAAATTTCACTGTTGCTGCTGGTGAAGTGACGTCATCATTATCAGAATCAAATCAAATCTGTCTCTTTCTGAAAATATGAATGTCTGGAGGGGCTGGCTTGCCTAGGTGATAACGCGTGCCCTGTTTATGAAATAAAACTGACCAACAAAAAGGACGTTTCATGATCGGCTGGCCCGAGTGTGTCAAAGGGCACGGGAAGGCTGAACTATTTCCATAACCTGGATTGTACACAGCTCCCGATGGCCCACGCCCACAGGGAACCCCCCAGCCTTCACCCGCCAAGCCTTCCCTGGCCACGCGGTCACCAGAAACTCTGCCCCTGGCTCTGCCTCCCCTGTCACTCTGCATTACTGATCCCTACAGCGTCAATGTGCCTCAGGTGCGGTGCGTACTCGCCTTTCCCCTGTCACTGTCCCTCCTCTTCATCACCCTGTCGGCGCCCTCTGCTCTGCTTGTGACCGCGTCCCCAGTGCTCAGAACCTGCTCCAGGTGCGTCCTTGTCACACCTGTGGTGAATAAGTGAATTAATGAAGGGGACACATTGAGGCAGGGCAATACTGATTCCAGGGGGCAAGTGTGGGTTCTAGGGAGTGAAAAGGTTCTACCCTCTTTATGTGAAAACACAGACGCACCTGCAGTATGTAAACCATTGCCCCATGTTTCTGTGGCATTAAAATTTCATGAGGGACGATGAAGAAAAAAATGTCTGAAACGGCTCCTTAGAGGGCGGTGACGAAGTGAGGGCCGAGAAACACTGAACTGGAGGAGAGGCGGTTGGAACGACAGCCGCTTCCTCCTGCACACGGCCCCGGAGTTGGTGGGAGAGTGGAAGCCAAGCCGAGATGCTTAGCAGTACGTAAAACGGTCCCAGGAATTTCAAGGGGAGAGAACAGAAGGAAGGCCTCATCGCTTAGGAAAAGCATTTTTCTTCCCCTGCCCAGGGGAAGAAAAGGATGATATTTACATGTCCCTGAAGCCTCTAATTTGCTCGTTCATCACATGTCGGAGCCCGAGGCCCTTCCACCGCCCGGGCTGTTTGCTCGCGTCTGACGGCTCCTTTTCCCAAACACGCGTCCCCGTCCCCGCGAGGAGGTGCGTCCGTGCTGCTGAGGCTGCTCATGCCACCCGTCAGTGCCACGCTGGGCCGTCGCACGGGGGTCTCGGGGCAGCTCCTGGCAGAGGTGTGTCCGCCGAGCTCTTGGAAGACAAGGGGGCCGTGGACACCACCCCCGGCGCAGGGTGGGTGAGAAGATGAGCCCGGAGGTCAGGCGCTGCAGCTCCAGCTGCTGCGCGGAAGGGCACTCGGACAGGGGGCTTCAGCAGCGAGGGCTGGGGCTCAGGGCCTCACCATGAGGTCACAGCCCAACCCCGGCTTGCAGACTCACCCAGCGGGGTCTTCAAGGAGGGGCTGTAAGCAGCCCCAGAAAAAGGCAGGGCCGCTGGTGCCTCTGCTCCTGGGACAGGTGCCAGGTGCCAGGTGCCAGGGAGGGGGCACCGCAGGGCCCTGAGCACCCACTTTCCTTGCCTGCACCGCAGCTCACCCCGCAGGGCTGGCTGAGGAGCCCAGGCCTCTTCAGGGAAATTCAGTTCGGGCCCCAGGGCCCTAGTCCCAGGTCCCCGCTGACCCCGCAGGGAGTGCTCAGGTCCTGTTGGGTCCCGGGGTCCTCGTGCCAAAGTGACACAGCGAACAGCAAACCTCTCTGGATCCATCCTCGTGGGTCAGCGTCGGCCGCAGCGCGCTGACCAGCTGCCCGATTGCACCAGCAGAATCTCAGAACGTGCACAAAACTCTGTCGTTAGGTGGGCACGCGTCCCGGGCCCTCTGAGAGGGGCTGGAACCCCCCAGGCTGGGTGTCTGCACGTCGGGACAGGTGGGGGCCTTCTCCCCGAGAACCTCTGACTGTCCAGAGGGCAGCCCCCCCTCGTTCGGTGAAAAGCTGAGACGAGCTCACTCTGCACGAACCGGCAGCTCGGTCGTCCGGCCGCAGCAGCGGGGCCCCGCCGTCCTGGCCTCACCGGGGCCCCCCGCTCAGGGCCTCTGACGCGTCCCCGCCCGGGCCCTCCCAGACGCGGCTTCGGGCACCCGTCTGCTGCTGGACAAGCCAAATGGCCGTTGGGATCCGTGCCTGGGAGGGGCCTCCTTGGCGGTGGTTTGGCCACCCAGCAGGTCGGCTTTGGAGGGTGACCCATGGGGGCCGAGGACAGGCGGGCCAGGGGGCAGCAGCGGGGGCTGCATGCCCACTCTCCCCGGGGCCCATCATCACCCCCATTTCCTGGCCTGCGGAGCCCCCGGGTGGGGCCCAGGGACGCAGCCGTGTCCTTCTTCAAGCTTGGGGGGCCTTTCGTTTCCCGCTCTGCCCAGAGTCCAGCCATCAGCTCCCCTCCCCTGCCCCCGAGTCCCACATCCGTGTCAGCACGGCTCACGCGTGGCCCCCCGTGCCTGCGGACCTTCGTGCCTGTCTCTGACTCTGACGAGCACATGAGGCCGGTCCGGTCCCTGTCCCCACATCACAGGTGGAGGAGCACAGAGGGGGAGCTGGCCTGAGTCCCCGGGGACGGCCGATGGGACACACGGTCTGGCGTGCACACACGTGGGGGTTCGTATCGAGGGGAGTCCGAGTCTGGAGACCGAGGGGAGGTCGAAGTGGCCGTCTGCTGGGGACTCCCCCCTCGGTCCCCGGAGAGTGTTGGGCAGAGTCGGAGCAGACCCCCGCGTCCCCTGGAGCTCGGGCACAGAGCGAGGTTTCATTCAGAAGGGTGCTGTCGTCTCCCCACGGCTCCGAGGCGGTGACGCAGCCCGTCCCCATCCACGCTGCCTCTGGTCCACTCTGGACCCTCCGGTTCCGCGGGGCCCAGGCTTCCCAGGGGCAGGCTGCTGTCACACAGGAGCCCGGGGTTGCTGGGACCCACCACTGCAGACGCGGTGGATGCTCGGGCGACCCCTGACCCGGGGCGGGGGCGGGGTCTGCGGAAACAGGAGGCCAGGGCACGTCTGAGTCGGATGCGGGGGCACAATGGAACCTTCTGTGCGAAGGACCCTGGGGGAGGGGAGGGGGCGGGGAGACCAGGGGCTTAATTGCAGGGCCTGGGACACAGGCCTCAGTGAGCAAATTCAGACGGTGACCCTCGGAGGTCAGGCCATGCCCAGCAAAGCAGCTCTGAAATATGAACCCAGTTAACCTGGGAGTCAGGTGGCCGCTGTGGGAGGGGTCTGGTCTCTGTCAGAGACGCAGGGGGAGGGGCTCAGCTGAGACGTGGGGGTGGGGTGGGGGTGGGGGGCTTCGTGCAGAGTCCCCACGGTGTCAGGAGTGGAGGCTGTGCTGTGGAGGCCTCCGTGTTTCCTGGACCGTCGGCCGGTTCACTGGCGCGTCCCTGAGAGGAAGTCTGTGCCTCTGACCTCTGGCCCAGCTGCATCTGTGCTCCGAGGTCCCTCGTGTCACCTGTCCACGTGGATGTGGATCCCAAGGACAGGCTGCCCACGGATGAAGCTGAGAAATGGGAGACGGGTCCCATCGGGCCTGGGTTCCCAAGTTCCCGTCACTCAAGGGCCATCACCCTGAACCCCGGGGTTCAACCACCGGCCTGGACGCTCTGCTCCGAGCTGTGGGCCCGGCCGCGCCTGCCTTTCCGAGCGGCGCACGGCCCGTTGTAAATGCGGGACACGCGGCTGGACTCGGTCCATCACCTCCCCAAATGGCCACAGCACGTGCAGTCAGCTGACACCTGGGACTCACCGTGTGGGTCACGTGGGGGCAAGCACGGACGCGGGGCCCTGCCGGGTCAGCTCCCCACGGACTCCGTGCTGCCCCGAGGACGAGGACGGGTCTGTGCCTCCTCAGAGTCGCTGAAGCCGGAACCATCGGCGGCCCAGAATGACGCTGCCTCTCGGACGGGCTCACCGGCACAGTGCAGCAGCAGGCAGCCGGGGCCCGTGCGGCTGTAATTGAGACGGGCCGTTGACCGTCACGTGGGGCATGTCCCTGACACTGTCTCAGCACTGAGAGCTGAGATGATGTCCGTCCATGGAAAACAATGACTGTAGATGCCACTGAGGCGACTAATTGGCCAAGATGTGTCAACCTCTGCATGGAAACCCGTGTCACAGCGACGGGTCTGAAGTTCGCCAGGGAATTCCCATGACACTCACACCAACTGCCCTGTCCCTGGGTTTCCGAGCGGCTTGTCTCGCCAGCCTCAGGCTGACAGGTGGGCAGGGCCGTCCCGGCAGCCGCCCCTCCTCCCAGCCCAGGGGCCACATCCACGCCTGGAGGCCCGGCCAGAGAGGCCCGTCCTTCGTGCCAGGGGCCAGAGTTTCACATCACGGAGCTGCGGGAGGACCGAGCTGGTGGGGACCCGCAGAGGCGACAGGAGGGAGCCACAAGGCCGGTCAGTAAGGACCCACGGGTATTCAGGTTTCTCCTCCCGAGAGCCGCCTCTCAGCCACCCTGAAATGGCGTCCCCCCGCCTCCTTGGGCGCCTGCAGGGGGTCCCTGGGAGTTGCTGTGCTGCGCGGGAATCCGCCCTTGCGACCCTCCCCCTGTCCTGCCTCCCTGGTCAGCGAGTCCTGGCCCTGCCTCACGTCCAGAAGCTCACCGAGACCCTGGAACTCGGGGCACAGGGAGGACCCTGAGCAGAGAGGAACCAACTGTGGTTGTCTGCACCGCCATCCTGAGACGGACCGTCCTTCTGCCTCAGCAAGTTTGTTTTCAGAGAGCAGTTCGCAGCCCCTTTAGAGTTTGGATCCCCCTGGTGTCACGGGTCCCGGGAGAGGCTTCAGTGGACGGGTGTCTGCAGTGGGCCCCTCCTGTGAGACCCGTGTGTCCTGCAGTCCGGGTGGGTCCCGAGCGTGGCCGGCCGGCCCAAGTCCCGGAGCCACAGCTACAGGGCTGGGCAGGACGTCGGTCTTCAGGGGCCGCTCCACCCCTGGGTCCCTCACCTCCTGGGCACACGCGTCCCTGCAGGTCATGGTGGTCACACTTGCCCGTTAGTGCGTCCTGTGCTGGGAGGCGGGTTTCACATGCATGTGCTGCTGTGTGGGTGGGCGGCGAGCCGGCTGGGAGAACGCAAAGGCCGGACTCCATGTGGTTCCACCTTGGGGATCAGAGGCCGGGAGACGGAAACCTTCCCTTCGACGGTAGAACAGAGCTGAAGGCCAGGCCCCCGGAATTGGTGGTTGACTCTGAAACCCCCCTCTCTCCGGTCTGGCAGAGAGAACCTGTCCATGGAGGTCACTGTGGCGCAAGGTCAAGTTCCCGTCTCCAAACCGGCCTCGAGAGCCACAGAGCTGAGGTCTCCTTGTCCCCAGTGCGATCCCAGGGTCTGTCTCTCGGGCATGTGACTGTAGCCAAGTGACATGAAGCCTTGTGACCGGACCGACTGCGGCCCTCACAGCCCCCGGGTCTCCTCGCCTCCAGCTCCAGGGGAAGCCACCCGTCTTCTTCATGCCAGACCGCGGGTCCTGAGCCCCGTGTTGCTTTGTCCCATGTTCCAGGGGGAGGGGGGCGCCGGCGTCTGCGGGTCCGTGTTCAGTGAAGCCCCAGCTCCGTGCGCACACCCCGCCCTGGTCTGTCCGTCTGTCCGTCTCCTCTGATCCGATCTCCAAGGCTCAGCGAACCCCACTGGTGCCGAGACTGTCCGTGTGGGTGTCGTTACATCAGCTCATCGCTACTTTCCGGTCGATTCTCACTGCGCGTTTGTCAGCCCTGGAGGTGGCCTCTGCCCGGGGACCGGGGACCAGCAGTGGGGGCCTGTCTCCCCTGAGTCACACGTCCCTCCAGTGTCTGTGCTTCGTCCTGACGTCTTCGCTGGAGAGACTCCCACGGTGTCCGTCCCGACGACTGTTGTCACTGTGGGGTTTGCTATCGAATCACCGTCAGCGTCACCATCGTGGCTCCTCTTTGGGGGCAGAGTTAACCGGGGGGAGGGGCAAGCTCTGTTCCTGGCCCTTAGGAGTCGAGAGAGAGTGGGCAGGACCTGCCCACCAGTAAGTGCCCCCCCCCCCCCGAGGCAGTGCGTGCTGGTCGGGCAGGCCGCTCTGTCTGTGTGGTCTCAGGTGTCGGCTGACAGTCCCACAGGACATCGCTGTCAGCCACTGTTCCCCCTGGACAGGAGTGGGAAGTGAAGCACAGAGAGGTTGTGTGACTAGTCTGAGGTCACACAGCTCCTTCTAAGAGGAAAAGCCACGTGGGAAAAGTCATTCAGGGCTAGCTGTATGAAAGGGACAATTCAGTACTAAGCTATCAGGCTGGAAGTTTCAGCTTTTATATCAAATCAACATGAGTTTAAGAAGGTAGGAGCTGATTTCTTAGGGCAAAGACCTAAGGCGCACGTCAACTTCCAACGGGAGATGTCCACCGAGTTTCCCCTGCCCCCCGTCTGCTGCAGGAGCGTGGGAGAGAGGCTGGGCCCCGTGAGGCCGGCTCCCACCCAGCAGCCCCGGGAGCCCCCCAGCCCCTCCACCCGCTCACGGTGGGGCCGGAGCAGCCAGAGAGAGGCTGCTTCTGCCTCGGAGGAGCTTCCGTTCTAGGACGGAGCCCAGAGCCTCGTGGACCTGCCCAGGACAGACACTTCCTTACACTGGGCCAAAACATAAGGGAGGAACAGATTCTAACAAAATGAAACTGTAGCAAATCATTTAGCATTTCCCATGGTCCAGGGGTTCCTTGTGCTGAAAGTTCGGATCCCACAGGTGCCCGGCCCTGGGTGTGTCCTTGAGGAGGGGGGCACCCACTGGGGGATGGCACTGGTCAGGGGTGGGGTCCTGTCCAGGTGATGCCCGGGGTGCACAGGTGGGTACCTGGGCGGCTCCTCGGGTTCTACACGTCTCCCTGCCCCCCCACGCCTCTGCAGATGGAACCCTGGGGAAGCTCTGAATCCCCCTCCAGCGCAGGCTTGGGTCTCCCTCTCCCCCGGGAAGGTGAAGGGTCACCAGAGGGAGGGACATTCCCCGAGGGTGTTCGCCACAGTGTTGTTTGTGCTGACCACAGACAACGGGCGACAAAACATCACAGAGAAAATCCCCCCGCCCAGCGCCAGGGCTCAGCACAGGACCAGGGGATGGACACTGCGCAGCTGCTGATGCTGACGTTTCTGAGGAGGCCTGGATGGTGGTGCAACGTGGGGTCAAGGTCAGGCAGGGTCTGAAGGGCACATGGGCAACAGAATCCTGACTGTGTGTCAGGTAGACTTTTTGTATGTGCAGCAGTACCCTGGAGTTGAATTTTGTTTCTGTTTTCTAGGAACATTTTATGAACCTTTTGTTACTTTTAAAATCGGAAAAAGATGGGCACCATTAAAAATAAACCTACGGCAAAGGCACCGAGCAGCCTTCAGCCACGACCTGGCTCTGTCTCTTTGGCTGGAGCATCGTTTCAGCCCCGCAAATGGTCCCTTCCTCCCGGGGAACCCCCCTCCCCACCCCGGGCCGGGACCCCGTCTCCTTTCTGCCTCGGTGGCACCAGAAACACAATCAGGGCTCCATAAATAATCGATCATCACGGAGACACCAGTAGGAGCCCGTGCACGTCAGCCCGGCAGCCCGCTCACTCCTGAAGACGTTCCCCCGAGTGCGTGTCATTTGTTTCTAGTTTTCTTAAATGGATGGAGGCGGAAGCCAGGGGAGCGCTGTGGGCTTGCTGGGAGCCGGAAAGGGAGACACACAAGCAAATGGAGTGGCCCCCCCAGGGCCCCCATTCAGAGCCTGAACCCCAGGCACCTGCGGTGACCGGCTCTAAGTCCCCTCTCAGCAGATGGAGGGGCCTTTCCTGTCTGTCCCCGCACAAGGTGATGCCACCTTCCAGTTTCTGCGTGGGAAACGGGTGTTTCCTGCCCAGCAGGGCCCCGAGGCTCTGAGCCCAAGAATCCGTAAAGAGCGTGGGTGGCGCGTGAAGACCCAGTGCCAGTCAGCGCCAGAGGGGCGGGCCCGTGAGGGTAGAGGGGAGGCTCTGCTCCGAGCCCTTTGCTCACGAGCGTTCCAGAGCACTTGTCCCTGCTGGGCTCCGGGTGCTGGGAAAGGACAGGGGACAAAACGAGCCCCTGTCCTCCTGGAGGTTACTTTGTCATCTGAGGACGGGCAATTGAGCCATCCACGGTGTGACATCAGGGAGGTGACATTGCTATGAAGGACGGTAGGGCCAACAGAGGCAGTCACATCAGAGGTCAGGGCAGGCCTGTCCGAGGAGCTGAGCAAGCCTGGGCGGGCACACCACGCAGAGGGGACAGCAGGTGCAAAGGTCCGGAGGCAGGAGAGGCCTGGGTGACCTTTGTCGCTGTCACCTCCTCCTGGAAGGCTTCCCCTCCTGTCTGCTCCCCTGACTCCCGTCTCCTCCCAGCCCGAGTTCGAAGCACTCCCCTCTCCAATGAGCACCCGTCACATCTGCTCCCCTGGTCTCGGGCCCTGCCCCTCAGCAATGCAGGCTCTCTGAGCTGCCTTGTTCCCTGCTGTCGGGGGCTCTCCTGTGCATGGCAGGGTCTCAGCTCATCCCTGGTCTCTTCCCAGCAGCACCCTCTCCAGCTGAGACACTGTCCCCTGTCCCCTTTTAGGGACTGGTGATTGTCCCTGCTTAAGAGTTCTGCCTTTCCTGAGTCCGAGTCCCTAAGATTTCCTACTACAGACTGTACCTCCATTCTAACGTTTATTTAGCTTTTGCATCTGTGTACCACCTTCACAAACAGACTAGCCAGCCACAATGGCCACCACCTGACACCACTCTGCTTTTGGAGTCACCCATACTATCCGGAGGAGAGGACACTGCAGGCACACCTTTTGGGTTGCTGGCTTTGAGGCCGCTGCCGGACTAGGAGGCTCAGAGCTCAGGGCCACATCTCCGTGCAATGCCAGGTCCCTGACTGGCATGGTCCTTCTCTGCTCAGGACTCCCTCACTGCCCACAGGGTATGACGGGGTTATCGGTGGTACAGTGGACACCACAGCTCCTGAGACCCTGCGGTAGTGACCGCCACCCCCCTGCCCACCATCTGTGCCCCAGACTCAGCCCCCAGCAGCTCTTTGCAGACACCGTCCCATCTGCAGTGAGCGAATGAGCCAGGCACAGGTGCCCGGTTGCCAGCGATGGGGAAACCGAGGCACAGGGTGTTTCCAGGTCTTGCGTACATTCAGGGTGAGGAGGGGTCTGAATCCAGAGCAGGGCTCATGGCCGCGGTTCTCACAGGACCAGGACCCTAGTGCCCTTGGGCAGCAGCCCGCCTGTAACATGGAGGAGATGACGGCGTTTCCCGCCTTCCCTTTGTCCAGCACGACCTCCACTCTGGTCCGCACAAAGCCTTTATTCCAGCAGGGCGTCTGACTTTCCGGGCTCCCCGCTCACTCGGCCGTCCCTGCAGTGGCCAGCTCCGCGCCTCTGAGTCCAGCAGGACTCCTGATGCATGAAAGGAGCTCGTGCTGTTTGCCTCATTGGACGGAACTGCGTTACCACACCTAACCCTGCTGTGCACGGAGTACGTTTTTAAAGAAACAACTGGCGGAAGGACGGACTCTAGGACGAATCAATTAGTTACTTGCCAATGGAGCCGTTACCTTTGTTCTTACAAGCGAATAGAATAGAATGGCTGCAAAAGTGCTTTTATGTCTGTACATCCATTATCCCAATTAAATGCTTCTCTGGGCTTCAGAGAGCATGACGATGGGCTCTTTTCACTTGACGCTCAGACCGTCTTGAGTTTCGATACAGGCAGGTTGGGGAGCCTGTGAAATCTGGGCTGTGGCTGCTGAAAAAGCGTGACGCTGGCGGCCGATTTAGAAAGTCCTTCGGAAGGTTTACAAGCTCTGGGAACAAGGGGCAGTTCTGGGGTGGGACTCCGCAGTGTCAGTGTCAGGGAACTGGGTCAAGGAGCCAAGTTGGCTGCGAGGCTCCCGAGACCAAGGTCATCGCCTTGATGGGTGGTGTGACCTCGCTGGGCTGAGTCCCAGGGGGGGCGCCCGTTTCCCGACATTCCTCCACTCGCTCTGTTAGCTGCCCCTGTGCTGTGGGACGAGGAGGGGAATCATCTTTAGCCCTCGGAGGAGAAGACAGTTTTCCTTGTGACTTGGACACAATCCCGCTGTTCAGTGACCTCCTGGGGCTTATCTGTGGTGACGTCCTTGGTAACCTCATGACAGGCCACCATGGCTGAAAGGAGGGCTGTCTGGGAAGTGAAGCTGGGAGGCAGGAGAAGGTGGGAATCCGTTCTTCCCCGGAGCACACTCTCCAAGAGGGACCCCTTCTGGAGAGCGTGTGGCAGGTACTATGCTGACATGAGGGGAGATAAGGCCGAGAGGAAGGGGGTTAGAGAGCAATAGGAAGTTGGCCAAGGAGCCCAGCGGGCAGCTCTCTGTGGTGCTCACGCCCTCCCTCCGCACCCTGCAAAGGCGCAGGCTCTGCCCAGCCCCGGCTGCAGCCCTGCGAGCACCAGCCTGCGCCTCCGCAGTGGGTGCAAGCCAGAGGAGAACACAGGGAGACCCGCCCCTCTGCAGAGGAGGGAGGTCTCCGGCTGGGACGGCGGCAGGCAGCTCCTGTCTGTCTTCAGTGATGGGTGTGCTTCGCATCACAGCCCCTGCGGGGACTTTCGGAGGCTTTGAGAACTCAGGGCTCTATTCTTGTGTCACTCGAGCTGCTTCGGTGCCTGGGAGTCGCGTCTCCTGCAGGGAGTGCAGTACACCCGCCTCTCTCGCCCCGGGCAGGCACTTCGAGGACCCATAATAACTCTGCTACATGTCACTCTGCAAAGGGGATCCACACCATTCTGGCGTCACTGAGGAGCATGGCGGGCACTCCCTGGGAAAATGACCATCTTACAGCATGAGGCCCTCGCCTGCCGGAGCAACAGGAGGCTGCAGCTGAGTGGCCAGGGCTCCTTCAGAGGGGGTCTGGGGCCCCCACTTTGCCCAGTATCCAGCCTCCCTGAGGGCACTGAGTTTCATGGGGTCACCACGGTGCTCCTGTGGCACCCCTGACTTTGCACAGTGTCCCCATGGAGTGGCCCCAGAGGCAGCAAAGTTACACTGGGTTGTCCCACCCCACGAATCCCTTACGGCAGCAGTTCCTGTGAGATCTCTGAGGACCGGCGAGATGGAGCAGTGAGGCCCAAAGCCCTGGCCGGTTGTGTGGACCTGTGTTGCGCTTTCTCCCTTCCTTCTCCACTTTATCCTCCTTCCCCTCCCTCCTGCACCCCGGGGCTGCACTCCCCCACGTTTGCACACAGACACTTTGTCTTCACCTCTGTTTTCCGGGGAACATGGTCTAAGAAAGTCATCACAACTGTTGTGGGTACTTTCCGGGACACTCTGTCCACACTGAGCCAGGGCGATCAAAGAGACTCCAGCCCGCAGCTGGATGCCTGGCCATGTTTATTGGAAACAGCGCTAGACTGGGAGCCGGAGAGGGACGTGGGGCCCCGGTTTCTCTGCTTGGCTGCCTGCTGGTGAGAAGGACTAGACATGATCTCACCGCGTGGCTCCAAACCAGGAGGCAGTCAGGGCCCTGGGGGCTCCGCACGTGGGGCCTGCAGCCCCCTCTCCTCTGTGAGTGCTCTTCCCTGATCTCCAGGTTCCTCCTGCTCTGCTCTGCTCTGAGACAATCCAGGGGATGGACGTCAGTTCATCCATTTGGCCGACAGGGAGACCGAGCTGCAGAGAGAAGAGAAGTCTTGAGCCGACCCCAAACAGAGGGGGTGGTGGGTGGGGGCTGAGCTCCGGGGCTGACTCAGGAGCCCCACTCAGCCGTGGGGACCTACTGATGGCCAGGATGGTGGCAAGCACTGATGGCCTTCATGTCCACCCTGCTGTTGGGCCAGTCCTGGTCCCCATCTGTGGGGAGGGTCCCCCAGGCCCCCCAGGCCCCCAGGCCTGGGTTTCAGCAGGTCCACGGAGCTGTCACAGCCACACCCTGCATGGAAGGCGGCTGACACGCTAATCCCCAGGGGAGGGAGGGCTCCGAGAAAGCCAGAGGAGAAATCGATGCCCATCGCCTCCGAGATGTGAGTGCTAATAGTTCTCTGAATGGGCCTTGGGCTCTGCCGACTTTGGGGCCCCTCCCTGCTCCTCTCCGCTTCACAGACACTCGCCTCTGAACAATCCCACCGACACCGAGAGGATGGGGAGAGAGGGGCTCCCAGCACCGGCCTCTCTGGCTGGGCTGACGCTCGCGACCCGCTTCAGGAAGACAGCAGCCCCTCTCTGGGGCGTCGACGTCAAAGACACACGGACCGGTTGTGACATGTGCCTGGACCCCCCGGCTCATTACATCACCTCTGATTGTGACCGGAGTGGATGTGACACGGGGCTGGGATCACAGCCCGCTCAGCCACCTGCCCCTGGGTGCCCCTCTGACATTTCCATCCCCCCCACCCCCGCCTGTGCCCCAACCTGCTGGCCAGGAGTGCAGGCAGGGGGCATCCCTTCTGACCTCCCCCAGGCTTTGGGACCCTTACGGGAGAGGGGGCCAGCAGGGGACATGGGGGCGTGCTTTGGGGAGCCTGGGAAGGCAGCCGGGATCTCAGAGAGGGTGATTTCAGGTGAGCTGGGGGTTTGGGAACATGGGAGTGGGGATGGCAGTGACGGAGGAGCGGTGACTTGGCACCACGCTCGGCGTGAGCACGTCTCCTTTCTCTGTGTTAATTTTTTGTCAGCCCACACCCCCTTGTTGCCAGCTCTGTACGGTATCCGTGGCGTTGGCTGTTGCCGGGCTTATCTGCGCCCGCTGTGCAGGAGCTCTTCTGGCCTCAGAGCCTCACTCTGGGGCCCAGAATGTCTGCTCAGAGCAGCTCAGGGAGCAGGCATGTCTAAGAGCCTGTGTGTGTGTGCGCGTGTGCGTGCGTATGTGTGTTGGGGGGGAGTGGGGGGGGGGGCCCAAATATTCATATTGGAAGATTACTTCACTTTTTCCTCTATGTGGGATTATAAATCATCTCAGACTGTCAGAAGCAGGGCCCTTTCCAGCAGCTGCATCTGACCAGGCCCAGATTGCGCGTCGGGCTCAGGTTTGCTGCGGGGTTGCTCTTGGCTTTGACATGAAACACCGGTCGTATTTCACTCCTGGGCCGCACGCCCGAGAGCAACGTCAGCCTCTGAGAAAATACAGCCCCTGTGCAAGGGAACCTTCCCGTTCCTCGGGAAATGAAGGCTTTCCCTTCTCGAAACCCTCCAAGCCCACGTTGAGGTCTGTCTTCCCAGACTTGCTAGCGTCGTTAATTAGGTGAGCCGTCCACCAGAACTGATGGAAGACTTCTTCTCGGGTTCAAGAAACAGTGGATGCTGCTAAGACCGTAATAAATGAGGCCCCAAGTTCCTAGTGTCTCTGGCGCAGCCGGGGCAGCGGGAACGCTTAATTAAAACCCACGATTCACAACAGAAGCACTTTGCTGGAGTGGAGGCTCAGGGAATCCGAATTCTAACATGTGCCTCTGGCACGGGAACAACACACGGACACATGCCTCTTGTATGTTTTAAAATCCTGTCTCTGTCCAGACCGCGTGGGTTCCCGAGAGAGGGATTCCTCCTTGTGTTTCTTTCGTAACCCCTGAAATGTTCCCATGACTCTTAGTGGGTATTTCTTGACTTGTCCAAGTTCTGAGCGGCGGCCAGAAAGACTCCTTTAATGTGCGACTAGGAAAATCTACACAAGAGGAATCATTCTCAGAGAACGCTGGAGATTCCTTTGGCCGTCAGGGTTTGTTTTTGGTCTCTTAAGGGGCATTAAAGCTGAGTGTTGCTTTTCTGCTAGTTCCTGGCTGCATAGCTCTGCCTGCAGAGAGCGGAAAACCTGCCCGTTCCTGCACCCGTGTCTCAGCAGTAAAGAAGGTATCCGGGTCAGATTTCCAATTAACAGCAAAATACCAATGAGATAATTCATCGGAGTAGGGGGATCGGCAGTGAGCACATTTTGCAAATAAAAAAAAATTCCGGAAAGTCAATCTGGAAATCTGGAAACTGGGGGAGGAAGCTGCTAATTTGAGGGTAGAAAATGTGATGTAGCTTAAACCCTTTAGGAATATTTTATCAAAAGATCCGCTCCCTGTGATGTTATTCTGGGTATCTCTTTTATAACCAGCTGCCACGCTTTAGCATTTCACTGACTTGAAAATCACAGCCCTCTAATTATAGTTCTCGATCAAAAAAGGGAAGTGGGTCTGTGAGGGGGGCCTCATCAATACATTCCTTTCTGGACGGGTTTCTGCCTTGTCTCAGATGATGCGGGTGAAAGTGTTCATGAGCTGTTTGCTTCAGGAGCAAAGAGCAGGAAGGTGGGAAGGAAGTGAGCCGGGGGACATCCGCTCTCTTTTCCTTGTTCTTCTCCCCTGGGTCGCCCACTGCAAGGGCAGGTCCCCTCCTGGCTCAAGGAAGAGATGGTGTGTGAACGTGGCTGACCTGCTTTGAGACGGGAGGATTGCAAAAACTGGTAAGACCTGTGGTCTCTCCCACTAATGGCAAGAGAAGGAGGCCCTTCTTGCAATGTGCCCGTTCCCCGCTTGCCTCTCTATGTACGGGTGAAAAACTTCTTTGGAGCTATTCTCCGAGAAGGACAGACAAGGAAAGGCCCATTTTCCAAATAGGAAGGTAGGGTAGTCTGTTTTTTTTTTCACCGCAATCGCAATGTGTAACATACCAGCTCAAAATTCAGTGACTTACATGCACAACATCTATTTTCACACTCAAGGGTCTGCAGCGTTGGCTATGATTCGGCTGATCTTGGCTGGCCTCACCGGGTCGTCTGTGGCTCAGCTCAGAGACCAGCTGGGCTTGGCTACAGGCGACGGATGGTCTCAGCTCAGCTTCACGCGCCTGTGGTTTTGGGACTCTGGCTGGAATAGGAGCAGCTGCCTGGGGCGTGCCCGTTCGTGAAGAGCGGAGTGCACGAGGCCCATGGCTAGTTGTGGGGCTATAGAACCTCTCCTCGGTGTGCTCTACACAAAGTCAGCTCGCGCGTGTTGAAGCAAGTTGCATGGCCCAGCTCAAAGTGAGCAGGGCGGGGAGGTCCCTTCTGCCACGTGGGAGGGCACCGCTGTGGGGCGTGGCCAAAGGCGTCAGTGTATCGCCCCATTACAGGGGCGTGCTGGATTGGGTCTACCACAGGAGCCCAGCCCAGTGTGCCTTTAACTGGGGACTCCTTTCCCAAAACGACCTCATAACTGGCCCACCTCAGTGCTGACGTCCCAGTTGATTCTCTTTGGACGGCGGCACTAGGTTTTCCTAGAGGCCTTCCTGCAAATCACTCCCGAGACACCTGTTAAGGAGAACCCCAGCTGGGAAGGGACGGCCATATTGGTTTTTTAAGACTCAGCTAGTTCAGGCGTTTCTGGATGGTTAAGTTTCTTGAATTAAGATTTTGAGTGATTGCTCAAGAGGAACTCAACAGTTAAAATGATAATCAGATTTCCTAAGGAGTCCAATTAATGTATGAAAGGAAGATTTTGTGTCCTATAGTAAAAATGTACATACCTCACACCTGTCATTTCAACCAGTGTTTCCTAGTGGGTACGGATATCCACTTTGACACAGGAGATGAGTTCGGGCATTATTGGGAGAGACTTTTTCAAGCTTTGTATTTATCCTCACAGTTCCTTCCATTTATAGCAAAGAACGGTGGATCTACTTTTAGAGTTGTGATATCAAGTTTCCTGTTTGAATGCACTTATTTAGGTAAAAAAAGTGAGTTGAATTAAAGAAAAAATTAAATCAATCATAGTATAAGTGGGGTATAACTAAGGCAACAATTTTGAGGAAGTTTCAGAACACTCTTCGTTTTTTTTTAAGATTTTTTATTTATTCACTTTTAGAGAGGGAAGGGAGGGAGACAGAGAGAGAGGGAGAAAGAGAGAGAAACATCAATGTGCGGTTGCTGGGAGTTATGGCCTGCAACCCAAACATGTGCCCTGGCTGGGAATCGAACCTGCGACATTTTGGTTTGCAGCCTGCGCTCAATCCACTGAGCTACGCCAGCCAGGGCCAGAACACTCTTCTAACTCTGTCCAAAGGCAACATGGATCCGGATGACCAATGTTGCCTTCCCAGGGTGCTGGTTATCATTTTCTGTCCAGAAGATTCTCTCCATGATTTGAGCAGTTCCTTCTGTCCTCTCGGTCTCATTCTGGCATGCTCTTTTCGGGTCTCATGGAGACTGGATAAGCCCCATAGGCCACGCTGTCCCCTCTGTCCCCGGTCTTCTCTGGTGGGCTCTGTGTTCTCAGCCCCAGAATCTAAGCGTGCTAGACAAAATTCAGACCACGCCCTCCTGGGGACCCAGTTGTATAAAAACTAGGCAGTTAACTGGGTGCACGCCCTGTATTTTTACTTGCTAAATCTGACCACGCTAACAGAGACCCTGTTAATGCGCCCACACACGTGATGGATCATTGTCGGTCTGTGCTCTGCAGTTGGTGTTCTGGGTTAAAGGGGAAGTGACACTACCTCCCAGCTGGTTTCGTTTGTGTTTGAAGTGGCAGTCGCACAGAATCTTCCTTAGAGGATGCTTGGAAGAATTAAGTGGGTTGATACCTGATAGGCACTTGGGAGTGTCTGGGCACAGAGTAAACTTCAGATCTTCTGGTGTATAAACAAGGTAGCATCCTTGCAACCCCCACTATCATTTGGTGGCTGTGTAAGAATCCAACCAGCATGGGGACACTCTGTCTTGGGTCTCACCTGTCCACCGGTTGAGCTTTGGGGTCTTTGTGTCCTGGGGTGCCCTAGCACTATCATACATTTATGACAAATCTATTTTTAAAACAGCGTCCCCAAACTAGATAAAGTCAGCCAATCAGCGGGTGCCTTTGAAGCGACTTCTAAGTCGGTGACGATTCCAGGCATGCTAACTGGTCTTTAGGGCTGGGGAGTTGCAAGCTGCCCCACTTAGGGAAGGGAGGAAGGTCAGCACCTGAGAATCACCCCCCCAGCGAATGGCGAATACTTTGAAATAAACCAGTGCTGTCTTTGTCCTCTGGTCCCGAACTGCACATGTTCGAGGGAGAAGGGAGTGAAGTGAATCAGCAGCTGAGAAAGCAAATTCTAACTCCCAGGGGACTTCTTTCTACAGGGCCCCTCAGATGTGGGGCAGCGTGAGTCAAACCAGACCCTGCCATGTGGGGACGGAGGGATTATGAAGCCAAAAAAATAAGAGGGAGCAATTTTTCACCTCCTTTTGATACATGCTGATGCATCAGAAAATGGAGAGAGAATTAAACTGTAATTAAGAAGTCATTCCAAGTAATTCGAGGTTCAGGGAAGGCAAGCAGCCCCTCCTGGGAAAGATTTGTAAACTGGAAGATAAAGTCATCTGGTGAGAGAAAGCAGAGCGGGTGTTTATGTGCAAATCTACTCCTGGGTGAGTTTGCTTCTCTCCCGAAGACATTCCCACATGCTAACCGAAGTGGGTTCAGCGTAGAACTCGTTTCTGTGTGCACTCAAACCTCGTCTGATAAGCCTGGAGGGTCCCCAGGTTGCTTGTGGTTAAAGCTACGGACAGAGTGTTTGCTGCGGTTCCCCCATAAGCAGGGCTGGACAGGAACGAGGGCTGGTCGGCAGGAAGGTTCTGTAGGGAAGCGATCTGGGCACCGGGAGGGGTGAAACAGGAGATGAGGAAAAGCCAAGCTTAGGACGTGTTTTGAGCTGCTCACTGTGCATGGTGGTTTTAAAACCTGGCCACAGGTTTTTGGACACTCCTCCCGGGAGAGGCAGGTCCGCGTCCCCTCTCCTTGAATCTCATTTGGCTTGGTTTGCTCTGCGACCTCCAAGGCTGGGGGTAGAAGGCTATGCAGGGACCTGCAAGTTCTCTCTTCTTCCTCCGCCCCGCAGCACAGCTCTTCTGAACAGCACAGCCTTGCTTCAAAGGTTTGAGGCTAGATTTTATTTTTCTCCAACAGCAGTGAGCTTGAGCCCTCAGAGGATGCCGCGCCCTTGGGCAAAGAGTTTGGATCAAGGATGAATATATGATTCGGTGAGACTCAATTCTGAGATTTCTCTTGAGACTATGGGACAGAAAAGTCATCTTTCTACCTGGGCTGCTGAGGATGTGAATGGATGCCAGGACAGAAGGGCCTGTCTGAGAATGGGATCACGGAGGGCATGGCAGAGCCAAGAGATAGAAGGGGACCTCTTCCTGATGCTGCCATTTGAGTGCCTGGATCCAGCTATGCCTAGAGCTGTTGCTTTTGAACTTTTTAGTGACATGACCTAATCACCCTTCCCCTCTGCCTTTTTCTTTTCTTTTTTTCCAGTCATTTTTATTTAGATTCTGTCCGCTGCAATCAGGGTAGTGTGACAAATAGGAAGACCCACTTAGAAAATATCTGAGATGCACTGATAGACGCTAACATACTGGTTAGAAACTCCAATCTTGCCGGGGCTGGCGTAGCTCAGTGGATTGAGCGCGGGCTGCAAACCAAAGCATCGCAGGTTTGATTCCCAGTCAGGGCACATGCCTGGGTTGCAGGCCACGGCCCCCAGCAACCGCACATTGATGTTTCTCTCTCTCTCTCTTTCTCCCTTCTTTCCCTCTCTAAAAATAAGTAAATACAATCTTTAAAAAAAAAGAAACTCCAATCTCTAACTAGTATGTTAGAGACCCCATAGAGAACGTCCTCTCTGGTCAGAACACAATGCTGCTGTATAATAGGGGCTGACTTGGGTTCTCACCTGACCGGTGTTCTCCCTGCAGCAGGTGTGTTTGGAGTGTGGTGCACTGGATGAGCCTGATGCTGGGAAAACCCAGCCATGGCTTCCTGTGAATATGGACACGTCACAGGCTGAGCCAAGCCTGCAATGTATCGCCTCTTTACCATTTATCTTTTCCTACAAGACAGAGAATAAGCCCTGGCTGGTGTAGCTCAGTGGATTGAGCATGGGCTGGGAACCAAAGTGTCGCAGGTTCGATTCCCAGCCAGGGTACATGCCTGGGTTGCAGGCCATAACCCCCAGCAACCGCACATTGATCTTCCTCTCTCTGTTTCCCTCCCTTCCCTCTCTAAAAATAAATAAATAAAATCTTTTTTAAAAAGACAGAGAATACGAAATACAACGTGCATAATTACTATTGTATGGCAGGAAAAAATACATAAAATTAAAATTAGAAGCTTAATTCTTTTTGAAACTTCAGAATGAGTATTATTTTATCAGGGCTTCCTTCTTATAGTCCAAATGTTTTCTTCTTATCTATTATGAAATAAAAAAGTAACTCCAGTCTAGATTTGTATTCCTCTCTAAATATTGGCTTGAATTCCCTGATGGTCACATGTCTGCTCAAGGTGTCAGAGCATCATGCACCCAAGGCTTACAGTGATGCTTTGAATATTGTCTCAACGGTTATTTTAATTTTGGCAAGATTCAGAATCCATAAACACATTTCGTTATGCATTCCTTTACTGTTTACATGTTTCCGTAAAAGAACAGAGGTTTTCCTTCTGTTTCCAAGTTGTGTTCCTGCCCTTGCTAGTTCACCTCCTCATTGGCCGCGACGAAACAGAAATCTGTCTTGCAAAGAATAATGCCTATCTTCTTCGTCGGTAATCTCTAATAAATCTACTCTCGTATTAGGAAATCTCTTTTATTCTCAGAGAAATAAAATGGGCCTTGAAGGTACGAATGTTATGTGTACGTCAGAGCAGAGGAGAAGGCCTTCCAGCATCCGTATCTTTCCATCCAGGTTGCCAGGAGACGCAATGGCGGGACCCGGGATTGCGCCTTTCCCGTGCGAGACGGCTGCCAGAAGACAAGGGCCTAGAAAGGAGGAGGTAAGTGACTTCTCCACTGAAGCTGGAGCTTGGCTTAACATGAATACCGACGGCTCGCTGCTTTGTGTAGCTGCATACGTGTGAATGTGTAACAGTAGAGAAGCTCCATAGTGCACTTATTTTGTTTTCATTATTATTTTTTTGCCAAGGAAAATATACAATTACCCCACAGCAAGGAGGCCTGAGATTCTCGCACACAGGCTGATGACTGTGGGGCCGAGGGCAGAGGCAGCTGGACCCACGAGGAGGCCACCATGGGGTGGGGACAGGGGGTAACACCGCAGGGTCACCACTGCCAGCCTTGGGATTTATCTGTGAAGGTCGGGCGGATGGACGGACGAGAGGAAGTAGGAGGACACCCCAAGGATGAGGCCTGAGCAGCCGGAGAAGGGAGGTGCTGCTGAGTCGGGTGTGGGAGGTCTCAGGAGGAGGAGGGGCGGGTGGGGACAGCCAGGGGCTGAGATGCAGAGAAACAAGGGAGGGGATGAGACCCGGGGCCCGGAGAGAGAAACCTGGGAAGGACTGGGGGTGCTGGGGCGAATTGCACCCCCTCCTGCCCCGAGATCTTCCTTCATTTGAGCTTCGAAGTCGACCACCTGTGTTGTCCCTGAGCAGGTGAAGTCAGCCAGAGTCTGCACTTGGGCCTCCCCCGAGGGACAAAGGTCAATGTCACAGCAGTCTGCTCTGAGGCTGGCTACACGCCAAGACCCTTAATATTCAACGAGACATCTGCATTGATGAAATTTTCATTAAAGAAACATTATCCCTTTCGCTCCTCTTGTTATTCCTCGGCTTTGAGGACCAGGCTAATTCGGGTTTGATTGCCCCGACGATCTGAAGACTGGAGCGTTATTAAAAATTTAGATGAGCAATGATATGTCTGGGCCCCCCTCTCCTCTCTCCGCCGGAGCACAAGGGGCCCTGCTAATGATCAGGACGAATTCGGGGCCGACACGCAATTAGAGAAGCAGCTACAGTCGGAGGGAGCGCCGACCTCTCTGCCAGCAACGGAAACAAGCCGCTTGGCTTCCAGGGCACACGCACTTAATTGATGAAACGCATCCAAAGGAAATTCCAGTCCGGGACCCGGTTTCAGGGCTAACGAGCTGCGTGCATGCCCGAGCAGGTCCCTTCCCCTTTCTGTGCCCCAAACGTGTCCCCATCTGCAGAGTGCGGAGGCGGGACCTGGGCAGATGCTAAATGCAGCCCGTGGGCTGAAATCGGCTTAAAGAGGGAATCTGTCCTGCAAACTGTTTTACTGGTTTAACGGACATTTCCCTAGGCACGCGATCTCGGGCTCTGTGTATTTCATGCATATTAATGGCCTAATTCTCCCAGCCAGTCCCTGAGGTAGATGCTCATTACACCCACTTTACCGATGGGGGAACTCTGACCAGGGGGTGTTGCATGACTGACTCTGGGTCACCTGCTGGGCAGGATTCGAACTCAGGTGGTCTGACTTCCAAATCTGTGCTGTAACATCCATGCAAAACCTCCTCAAAATTTTTATTCTCAAATACCCTTTTTTTCAAGTGCAGTGTTTCCAAAATAATTAGGTGCTAAAATTTAAGACATGTGAATTTTTTTCCATAAAAATAGAATTTACCTATTAAAAAATTGGAAGCCCTGGCTATGTGTTCACTATGGCTGTCCCTCGCTGGACAGCCACTCTTTTCTATGAGACTCTAATCACGGACATGACTTACCATTTGCCTGTAAGGAGAGACGCAGCTTTCAAAAACAGAACCCCGCCACTCAAACAGACCAAAACAAACAAACACCCAGTGATGTGCCAGGGGGAAACCCTATTTGAAAGAGCAGCCAGAGCTGAGGGGCCAAGGTCTCAGGCAGAAGGGAGATGTTTTGACATGAGCCCGACATGCGCTACCTTTTCCCTTGTAAGGAATTTGCCCATTTCTAAGTGGAGGGGGGGCAACCATCATAAGAGCTGAGAGCTTTTTGGCAAGCTCATGAGTCTGGGGACACAAGACCTGAAGTTTGGGGCTCTCAAGGAAGCACGGGTTTGAGGCCCCGAGATCTCAGAGAAAGGGGAACCTCCTAGAAGCAGGCCTCATTTTCTGTTGCAAGCATTTGTGGTTTCTAAGCTGCCCAGACAAAAGGCTCAGAAGACAAGCAGAGTGAGTGGCTGAGAGGCTAGGGAACTAAGCAGAGACTTCACCAATATTTGTTTTGTGTGATTTCTGGGGGTTTGAGCTGTACTCTGGGAGGAAGGGGGAAAAGCGAGTCTACTCCATGTTCCTGGAAGTTGACGTTTGAACGTGGTTTCGTCCTCTTGTGCCTTGCCCTGAGCAGTGATGGTGCCTCTGTCATCTTAAAGAGCCATCTGCGTGTGGCTCTGCCTCCTCCCAGGTGACCCCAGCCCTGGGTCCAGGAATTCCACTTCCTTGTTTTCTCGTGATCCTTACAGCTGCTGGTGGCTTCCTTCCATTCTGATGTGTCAAATATGTACTGTGTGGCCTTCAGTCCTTCCATGATTGATGTGACTCATTCTGGCTATTGTTTTTCGAGTTAGAATGGTTTCTACTTTCCTGCCTGGATTTTGATTTACACAAAAGGGATGAGCATTCTCATCTTAATGTTAAATAGCTATTGCCAAGTTACCTGCCAAAATGCCTGTTCCCATTTAGTTGGACCAATAAGAGTATCTGTTTACCCTTTCAAACTTCGCCTTGCCGATCTGATAAGGGAAAAAAGGAATATTTAGTTGTCACTTTCATAGGCTTAATTAAAGGTCAAACTCTCATCTTTTTATGTGTTTATTGGTCATTTGCATTTCTTTTCTGTAAACTATCTATTCATATCCTCCATCAATTTTTCTGTTGAATTATTTATATTTTTCTTATTGCTTTACAGGAACATATTGAATGGATTCTTTGTAATGCATGAAAGCCAGCTATGTCCCCCTTGCCTTTGTTCATGCAGTGTGTTGTTATGCAGAAGTTATGAATTTTGATGTTTCAATTGTGAAAGAATCTGAACCCTGACAAAAGTAGCAAAAAGAAACTGTATCGGCTCGTGTAACTGAATGGCTCAGAGATAGGGCTTCAGGTGAAGGTGGATCCAGGAGCTCAGTGTCATCAGGACACTGCTCCAGCTCTGTTCCTCACAGGAGTGTCACTCAAGGGCTCAAGCAGGTAGCAACAGGGCTCCCAATGGCTGTATTTACGAGATGGAAAACTATAACAAAATTTTGTCTAAAAGTGGCTTAATTATAAAATTCTCATTTTTTTCCTACACAAGAAACCTTTCCCCCGAAAGTGATTCACTAACTCAAAATGTAAGGGCTCTGAGTAACTTTTTTTCTTTACTGTGAAGAAATGGTTGCCATATTTTCAAGTGTTGTGTACTAACCCAACAGCAGTCCAGGAAATTAGGAAAGGAAATCTCTTGTCAAGAACATCTCTTTTACCTGACCAGGCAACTCTTTCTCAGGCCCACCCCACCCCTCAACTCTTCCCCTGACCTGCACAAGCTCCCTCAGATTCCACTGGTTGGACTGGGTCGTGTGACCATGACTCACTGCAAAGGATGATGGGAGAACAAGAAATGCCCTCTCAGCCTCTAGATTGAGGGTGGGGTTCTGCTGGCAGGAATGAGTGGTGGAGACGTCCAGCAACACCTGCCCCAGGGAGCATCTCTCCCAGTCACTCCCACTACAGACACAGGATTCACTGTTTGGATCAGCCCTTACATGCTCATCCTTCCGGGTCTGGGGAATTCGCCACCTGATTGGCCAGGCCAGGTCACGTGTTCTACCCTTAGACCCAGCTCTGAAGCTCATCCTGAACCCCGAGAGTGAAGAATGGGTCAGTGACTCTTTATTTATCGGGATATGCTTACCAAAGGATGGGCAGACGTATGCAGCAAACTCAAACCAGGAGGTTTGGACGTGAACCTGTCATAATCACTGCTCAGAGTAGTGTCAGTTTCTGAGAGTGAATTTCCGGTTAGATGCTGAGCAAATGCTAGCTTTTCTGTCATTCTCTCATCCCTCTAGGCAGTGAAGGGTGAAGGGACTTGTTGCTGAACTATTTTGCTTTTTCTCTGGACTGCCCACGCCTCCCCATCCCCCAGCCATGCCTGGAATTGCCCCTATGGAAACGATCCCCCTTTAAGCGGGAATTCGGGGAGCCCTAGTCTTGACCAGCATTACACTGGCCAAGTTCAGTGCTCAGTAAGCAATACAGATGTCTCTGAAGAGCTCGCTACCAGCTTCTAGAGGTGTGGCTGTCATTGGAAAGTAAATGATGATCCTTCAACTTCGCTTTCAATTTCCATTCTGCTGTCCTCAATGGACGCCATTCAGCCTTGTCTTGATTCTCCCCATGTACCCATTACCAGCTCGCGGAGAATCTGAGCTGCACAAAGGCTCAAAATTGCTGCGATCCAGGACAGGCTCGGCTCCGGAGCAATTTGAATGTTCCCAGCTTTAAAATGTCTTGGCAGTCTGTCTATAACACGTCCCGCAGCTGAAAGGGAATGAAAACATGCATATGTTGGTGATGAATTGATCTGCTGATGGAGCTCAGTTAACCTTTGTGACCGAACTGAGAGGACAGCTGAGACCTGATCAATCAAAGCGGCTATTGGGAGTCCTGCCTCGTGCTCGGCCTGCTCCAGCTCAGGGCTCCTGGAGGGAGAAGTGAAACGGGAAGGGGCTCGGCCACCCGTGCAGGGGGCGCGAGGACAGGCTGGACAAAGGCTGGCGAGGCTGGGGACCGTTCTTTTGTGCCAGTGGTTTATGACTCTCCCTAACCCCTCCTGGGTTGCATGCAGGGGAGCAAAGGGCAGAGTGACACTGGGGCTCTGAGACCAGGGGCCGCCCTGCCAGGTGACTGCCTGCCCTGCTGTTTCCTGCAGCGGCAGCTCTAGCGGCAGGAGAGCTGCACGCTTATGTCAGGTCAGATACGGGGGGGCGGGGGCGGGGACCCCGAGTTCACAGAGAGGGCCTTGTCTCTCTGAGGTCCGTCAGGCTGGGACCAAGAGCTCTCGCCCCCAGGCCAGCCACCGACTGTGCCCGTGCCCAGGTCAGCCGGAGCATCACGGGGAGGCGGACGGCGAGTCCCCGCAGCTGTGTATTAAACTGGGGTGATGGACTCATGAGGGGCACCGTGCCTTGAGCCGCAGGCACGCAGGCTTCCGGATGGAATTGTCTTCACATTCAGAGAGCAGAGTTTTCGTTTTTCAGAAAGTTCATTTTCGCTCTTAGGAAGGAACGTTTTATCAAACACGTCCTTTGTTTCAACATCTAAGTGTGGGAAACACCCCCACGTGTCAGGGAGAGCGGGGAGGAGCGTCCCCCGGGGCACCGCTGGTCTCACAGAAAGCACCGGGAGACGGGTCGGCTCCCAGTCTGCGGGGACAAAGGGCCCCGCACCGAGCGCCCCGAACACCAGTCTGTTCGCGCACAGTCGTGGGGGTCAGACGTCTGAGGGGGGCCGACAGGGCCACTGCAGGGACGAGTCGTTTCCTTGCCTTTTCTGGCTTCCAGAAGCCACCTGCTTCCCTCGGCTCGTGCGCACCCCCGTGCTCACCCCAGAGGTGCAGCACCTCCCCCCTCTCTCTGATTCTGGGTCACATCCCCTTTTCTGACTCCGACCCGCCTTCCTTCCTCTTATGAGGGCCCTCGAGGTTACACTGGGCCCATCTGAATAACTCAGGTTCGTCTCCCCACCCCAAGACCCTTCACCATGTCTGCAAAGACCCTCGGCCACGTAAGGTGGTGTATTCACAAGCCCCGGGGATCGGGGGTGCACAGCTTTGCGGGGGCGGTTATTCAGGTGACCGCAGGAGGGTCTGCATTTGTCAGGACAGACGAGATGCTGCTGCAGCGACAAACATCCCCACCCCCAGATCTCAAGGGCTTAGCCGGCAGCAAGGCTTCTCTTCAGTGGGGCCCCCTGTTTGTGAACCGGGGAGGGGTCAGCTAGGAGCCTGGCCAAGGGCTGCACAGCTGCAGAGTGGGCGGCTGGACTCCCGCCCGAGTCCTCGACTGGACCCTGTAGCTGTGACTGTTGGCAAACACGAGTTCTTTCCATCCCCCCGCGTCTCTCCCTCGCTCTGAACGAATGAGTAAGTGACAGAGTCGGGCTGGGCCAGTTGGACACCCTCCGCTCTATTTGCTTTCCAGCATCTGCCTCATAAGCCGTGGGACGTCCACGTTAATTCCCCTCATGGCTGTTACCCTCGCCTTCCAATGATGCAGAATGTTCCAGCACAGCAGCCCCTTAGTACGTGGCCGTCTTCGGCTGACATTTGAGTCTGTGTATCTTGGCCTTGACCGACAGAGGCAGCGGCTTCTCACGTCGGCCGCGCTGTCTCCAGCGTGCACACGACTCCGTGAGCAGACGGGCATCCGGGGGCCCAGGAGCTCCAGGGGCTGCCGAGCAGGCAGAGAAACGCTTGTTAAAAAGAGAAGTCAGGACTGACGGAACTGGGTTGGCTTGGTTTCTTCAAAGAGCGTGGAGATGGGGGGAGGTGGAAAAAAGTTCATGGAAATCTGTGGTTTTGGCTTTTTCTTCTTATGGGCTCTTTAAAGTTCATGCGGCCCGTTTCACTTGGCACTGGGGCCTCCGTGAGTGCTCTGTTTTGCCCGGGTTCCCAATTAAACCCTGAGTCACTCATTCACGACCTCGTTGCTGAGTGTCTGTTACATCCCAGGAGCCGTTCTGGGCTCGATGCACGGAGCAGGGGATCGATGAAGGTCCCGACACTGTGGAGCTCACCCTCTCGCCGGGGACAACCAACAGGAGCATCAAGTGTGTCTAGAATGAAGCGGGAGGTGGCTGGTGCAGAGAAGGGAATTGAGGCAGGAGTTGGGGGCGGGGTTTGGGTTCCTCAGAGGATGCTGACGTGGAGCAGAGGCCTGAAGGTCCAGAGGGAGGGAGACAGTCTAATTTCTGGGGAGGGTATGCGTCCCAGGCAGAGGGAACAGCAAGTGCAAAGGCCCTGAGGCAGGAACACACCTGGTGTTTTTGAGCAGCAGAGAGTGACCCCGTGTGACCACAGCGGAGTGAAGGAGAGAGACAGGTGCACGGAAAAGGCCAGAGCAGTGGGGAGACCGGACCACACCGGGCCTTGCAGGCTGTGGTGAGGATCTGGGTTTCATCGAGTGAGGCAGGAGGACCTGGGGGGCGGGGTTGGAGCCGAGGAGTGATGTGACCTGATTTATACTTAAAAGAACCCCTGTGACCTACTTTATTAAGAATAGACCGAAGGGAGAGGCAAGCACAGGGGCAAGTGCAGGCCCCAGCTGACCAGTGAGAAGAGAGTCTGAATAGCAGCTTAGGTCAAGGCGGTGTGACAGGGGCGGTGGGAGTGGTTGAAGCTGGAGATATTTAAGGGACAACCCTCAGTTCTTGGAAAATGGGTTGAGCATGTTATACATAAGAAACAAAACAGTACAAGCCTCAGGGCAGCACCCAGGTTATTGGTCTGAGCAGCTTGAAGTCGGAGCTGCGGAAGCCTGCTGTGAGTTCATCTAGAAACACACCCGTCTCCAGAGAATTCGTTTTGTGTTTGAGGAAGTAGAGGCAGGTGTCTTTCCCTGCTTCAGGGTTTGTTTAACGAAATTGCAGCGCATTGTTGATGCCGGATGGACACTTGTTTCCTCCTGAGGATTCCAAAGTGTCATCTCTCATTTATGACAACACTGAAAAGGAATATGAGATCTTTTTTTCGCATCTCTAGAATTTTTTTTTCAGCTATGGATTCCTGCAAAAAAAAAAAAACCCACCCCAACAACCCTGTAATGCTAAAGAATCAGCCACAATAATTTGCAAAAAGGGGCACAGAAAAGGCCAGGAATTGGCTTGCTTGGAAGACTTCAACTTGAATTCGATGTAAGACAGACGAGTGGAATCAGGCCGTTATGCGGCAGAAAAAATCGCAATGTCACATGGAGCAGTGGAGGTGTAAAAACTGAGCAGGAACGTATGTTCTCCAGATATTTGCCCTTGCGCCCGCGCCTCTCTCTCGTTGATGTTATCGGTATGAAATCCAGTACTATCCCAGGGACAGGGAACAAGGCCACTAATGTTCCGATGGCGAGGTCTGGGCACTTCACAAGTCCCCTTGGGAACTTGACACTCGGCCTGTGTTGTCCAGGAAGGCGAGAGGAAGGGCGTCTCTGCTTCCCCACACACAGAGAGCGTGGGAGGAGATGCCGCTGTGGGCACCGTGGGCGTGACCATCTGACCCGGCGAGTCTTCAGGACCATGTTCTAGAGCCTCCCCCAAAACAGAAATGAACATATGGAACACACCCCCAACAACCAATAAAACCCTGCTCAGTGCCATCCAGTGCCCCTCCCACCACCAGGAGGTGGCCCTGGTGGTGGTTTGGGTCACACAGGCCACCACGCGCTGCCCCGGGGAGTGTGGTGTGGCACGTCCCGCGGGGTCAGCACCGTTGTCCTCCTCCCCAGTATGACCATGGACACCAAGAGAGGCTACATGACTGGTGACCTCCTTGATGTTTTTTTTTAAATATGGAAGTTTTGATCCCAACAAAGTAGGTGAACACACCGTTTCTCATACACAATGGGCAAAGATCCAGAAGATCGACAGCGTTCCATGCTGATGACGTCTTGGGGAAATGCTGGGGGTGAAAGGCTGCTACCCCTTCGGAGGACGACGTTGGCCAATGTCTACGAAGCTGACAAATGCACTTACATTTTGAGCCAGCAAATCCCATTCCTGGCCATTTATGTTGCACTTACTCATGTATGAGTACCTCTGATCAAAGCTGCCCATCACAATATTGTTTGTGGGAGCCACAGGTGTGCAACAACCCAGACATGCCTCTACAGGAGGCTGGTGAGAACAAAACCAAAAACATAAGCAAACAAGCAAGTAAAAAACTAAGAAATCTCTATAAACTGGAACATTAGGAACAGTTAAAATAGATATATGGGATGGTGATATAAATATCATCAAATATATGCACGATCCTATCAGTGATAAAAAGCCAGACACACAGCAGTATATATAGAACGGTGCTTTGGCCCAAGAAAGAGAGATTACGAGGTATGCACGTTGGTACTGCTGTGTTTGCATGAAGACGCACTAAAGGGTACCCGGGAAACTAAGGGAGTGGTGGCCTATGGGGAGTGGACTGCTCAGAGTGGGAGCAAGCTCATCGAATGCAGGTCCTCTTATGCTATTGTGGTGCTTAAGCCACCTGAGTGTGGTGCCTAGACATAACTGAGGGAGATGGGTTGTACACAGGCCCTTTCTGTTTTGTAGTCAAGAGCAGCGTTAGGACCAGAAATACAGTGGCGGAGTCGGGGGAGGGGGTCTGTGGAGGGCAGGACAGGGGCCAACGCCCTTGTGTGTCTGCAGGCCAGGAAGCAAGGAACGACATGACCGTCCCTCCCAGTGGTGCCCACTGGTGACCTACAGCCTGGCCCAGCCAGCCCTGGCATCGCGTGGGAGTGGCTTGCAACGGGCACCAGGTCTGAGTCTCTGCAGCTGTGGTAGCAGTTCCCCATCCAAAGCCGCTGAGCGCTCTAAGGAGGAGGCCATGCCGGCGTTTCCGCTGCAGAAGGGAAGCCGCACAGCGCAGGCAGGTGGCCCACCCACACCAGGAGCAGGTTCAGACCTGCCCTGGACTGGAGGTGACGGGAGGGGTGGGGGAGGACACTGAGCTTTCCTTTACTTCCATCCCATCCCATCTTCTTGACCCAAAGATGAGAGGTCTCTATCGCTCAGGCTCCTGAGCTGCAAATCTAATAGTAGAGGGACAGAAAGGAGCTCAAATATCAAGCCACAGATAGCTGCCAGTTTTACTTGAAGTGCTGGAATTTTCCAGTGCCGGAGGAACGGAGGGAGGGGGTCAAGTCAGTTGTCGTGCTCAGCAGTTCGCCGTCGCTGGGTTTCACTGAACAAAGGCAAACTCCAGCAACGTGATCACAACTCAGAGGGGCAGCTGAGCAGGGGGCTTCCCCCAAGGTCCCCCCTCTGCATCCTGCGCTGCAGTTGTGGTTTTGGGTATTCACGGCTCTTACTAGACAGCGACTGCCTCCAGGAAGGGCCCCACGCCTTGTTCGTTCCGGAACCCTCTAAGCCCAGCGTGGTGCCAGGCACCCAGGACACGCCGTACCCAGGGCGAGCACCTGTCCTGGTCTGAGTGGGGAAGTCCCAGCGTGGCTTGTTTGCCTTTTTAACTTTTTAAAGCAGCCTTTTTCACTCTTCAAAGTGACCCAGTTTGAACAAAAGTTATTTTGCCAACCTATCAGTAAGTCACAGAACCACGCTCTGGCTAACTTAGGCAGCAGAAATCGAGAGGATGTAGATGGCTCTATCAAGAAGGGGGTTTCTTGTCTCAGGTGACTGGGAAGTCAGCTGAGTTTGCCCAGAGCAGCCCTGATTTATGTCCGCTAATTACCGTATTTTGCTGTGCATAGTGCACACCCACATTTCTGTGTGCATTGTACATGGAATTATTGTGCCCACGGGATGTAATCATTATGCCCATGTATAATGCACATCCTTACGTTTCCCTAAAAAATTTGGGCAAAAAGTGCACGTTATACAAGGCAAAATACGGTAATAACTGTAATAATTATTAATAGTGTTCCCATATACTGCCTCATTGTCTTAAGTTGAACAGTAAGTTATGTATCCTCTTGCGCAGTGTCGTGTACAGCTAGATTCAGCACTCAGATGAAGTCCTCAAGACATCCTGGGGCTGGCTCACCCTTAGGGGACAAGAGGGCCCCAGTGTCTGCACCCCCACATCCCCTGAGATTCTCAAACAAAGGGCAAGGGGCCTGTGTTCCAGCTGCTTCCTCGAAGACCTGGGGTGGAGTGTTCGGATCCCCTTCGGCTGTGCTCACGGGTGACCCACACTGAACCATCAGGAGGAAGGCGGTTTCAAAGATACTTGGATCAGATTTAGGTAGAGAGGCAGGAAGCTCACTCCCCAGGGTATATTCTGCGATATTTCTAGATTTTTCTAGGGCCGAACAAGGCTCTAGTGCCTCAGCACCTGACAACTTCTATAAACTTTTGCCCTATTACATAAGCATACATCAACTCTAATTATTCTGAAAGTTCCTTCCTGCTCTTGATTTCACGGTTCCGTGATGCCACTTAACAAATGCATATGATTGAAGGTTCTCTGAGGGCTGACGTGTATCAATCTTAGGAAAATAACAGTGAAATCTTCAGGGTTTAGCGCAGATGTCAAGAGGCATCTCTACAGGTGTAGCAAATCAAAACATATATTTATTCAAGAATTTGATGATCAGGAAATTGCTTCTTAGATGAGCTCTCTCGCTACTGACTTCAAGAAAGGATTTGTGAGCATGCTGAAATAAAAATGATACGTTATAATTTGACATTTTCCATGTAAATAGAAAAGTAGCAGAAAATCTGTCATTTCAGTTCAAAAAAGAGTCCATTCACTTGGAAAGACGGGAACTGCATGCTGGCTATAAGTGGTTGAAAAATAGGGATGACATTCTTGAGGTTTGCTTCTGATACAAGCTGCAGAGACATGCCTGCCCCTGCCAAGCCCCCAAACTCAGGTTTATTCTTCTTCATGCTCAGCAAGCTTAAAGAGGTAGGTGGTCCATGCGTGCTATGATGCTTCCATGACAACATCAGAATCCTAGGCTTTCTGCTCCCGTATCATTGTTGGAAGCCCTGTCCTCCTGGTCTCAAGATGGCTGCCAGAGCTCCAGCCCACAAGACCAAATTTCAGAAGACAGACAATGGCAAAGGGCATCTGTCCGCTGAGTCGGCTCTTTTAAAAGAATTTTCCTGGAAGGACCCCCAAGTCGCTTGTACATAGTAACTGTCAGCTAGAGCTATCATGATGAAAGGGAGCCTGGTAACTGTCTTTGGCTGAGAATGCAGCCTCTTGAAATAAAAAAAAATAAGGGTTCAGTTAAAAAGGAAGGGGGAAAGACGCCGTATCGGATTGGCAACATCTCTGACACCAGCCTAATCAATGGCATCTCTCCACGCGGTTTTCTCTCAGAGTGGACAGCTTTTGATTTCTCCCTCCTCCTTCCTCTTCTACTTCTTTCTGCAGTCTCCTGTCTTCCATTGAAAGGAAACACACAGCCAGGACTATGTCCTTGTCGTATTTCCCTTATTCTGTCTTCCCTCCCTTGGACGCTTAAAATGGGATCTGGCTTATGGGGCCTGGTGGCCTTGTCCCCAAGAGATACAGTGAAACACTCCTCGATGTGGCAAAAGCACCGGAAGCATCAGAGATCTGCGGTGGCAAATGCTATTGTGATCAAGATCTTCATTTTTTTTTCTTCAAAATTTCATTTTCCAAAAGTTTTGAGGTGTGAGTACTTTACATACACATTTCATTATATAAATACGTATTTTTGATCACCTCAATTGAATCAAACCCCCAAATGAACTGTGCTAAATGACTGGGATGCCAGTCACAGAATCAAAACTAAATATCAAACTTTATGTCCTTAAAAAATACCCCTAAACCTCAGCATTTAGCTCATACAGAATCAATCTCTTTCTCTTCTTTTTTTTAAAAAAAGATTTTATTTATTTATTTTTTACAGAGGGAAGGGAGGGAGAAAGACAGACAGAGAGAAACATCAATGTGTGGTTGCTGGGGGTCATGGCCTGCAACCCAGGCATGTGCCCTGACTGGGAATCGAACCTGCAACACTTTGGTTCGCAGCCGGCATATTTTCTTTAAAAATTCAACTTTAACACAAGATCATTCCAATAGTCTCGAAAGAGTTCTTGGTCCAGGTATATTTCTGAGTCCAGTAGCCCACCTGAAGCCAAATAAATCTTAGAATTTAAGCCACTATTAATTCATAGTATTTAACCAAAAAATGATGGCACGCCTGATGCCGAGATGCAAATACCATGGGACTCCCGCTATTCCACCTGCACTTGTCCACGTCTCGAGATGTGAGGCCAACCCGGCCGGTTTGGAGACCTGAGCCAGGTAGGCCTGAGAATGAACCAGCAGTGTCACGGTCAGCCAACAGGACACGTCTAAACTCCCAACCAGTGGCCAAGCGGGAATCTGGGGAGGAGGGGGTGCATTTCGGAGAGCAGGGCATGGATCTTAGGGTCTGGGCAGCAGAGATCAGACTCTAAGGAACAGAGCCGGGACATGGTCGTTCCCAGTGGAACGTACATGGTGAAGCTTCTCGAGAAGACCCATGGTTCATCCCCATGAATGATGGAGACTCTAGGGATAGAGTCGCCACGTCCTAGAAGTATTAGGTATTCCGTAGAGATGGACAGATGATGGGGTGATGGGTGGGTGGAGAATGGATAGGTGGATGAATGGGTGGATGGATAAAAGGATAGACAGGTGAGTTCATCTACTCTGTCTTATTGGATGCCAGGGACATGGGAAGGACTCGGTAAATACTATTGAATGAATAAACAGCAGTGGTGCGATGGGGGAGACTCAGGCTCTAGAATCAGATGGCCCGGGTTTGTCATGTTTTGCCGTGTGACCTATGTGATCATTTGGATTGCCGGGCATCTCTGAGCCTCACATTTCCCCTCTGTGTGATTAATGACCATCATCCTCACCATCAAGATGTGAGGATGACTATGGCAATGAGTATAAGTTGCTTAGCAGAATGCCAGGCACATACAAATTCATTCAAGAAATGTTACTATTAGTTTGAACCATATGGAATGGTCTTTGTGCTTATAACATTATGATTATTTCTAAGCTTCCTTAAGATGAAGGAAAATTCTACTACTACTACTACTTTTGATATTAATAGCAACACATATTGAGTTATAAATATGTGACCAGAACTCTTGTAAGCACTTCTACTTATTAATTCATTTGATCCTCATTGTTAGGTGGGTCTAGTTACCAGCCTTACTTTACAAATGAGGAAACTGAGGAATGGAAAGGTGAGGTCACTGGCCCAGCTCACATGGCCAGGAAGCAGAGGAGTTTTGATTCCAACCCCAAAACTTTGGCTCCAGAGTCTGTGTTCTTAGCCACATTGCATGCCATGGGGGTGATGGACCCATATCACAGATGAGGAGGCCCAGGCTCAGAGAGATGACGCTACTTGCGCCCAATCTCACAGCTTGGCAAAGGAGGAGCTGGCGTCAGACCCTGGCAGACCGGTTCTGGCAGGTGCTCCCGTAACCCCTGCGTTGCTAAGGGCCTGGTCCTGAAGAATCTTGGCTGATAGTTGTCCACTGGCTCGGCTTCATTTGAATGTAAGATGTTTGCGGGGATGGGAAGAGAGAATCAATAACAATTGCTAAGGCCCTCCTATGTGCATGCATGCATGCTCGGCTGTCTGGTGAACATCTGTCCATCTGTCAATTAACCGTATCACCAAGAGGACAAGAGGACTGTGTGTGTCGGACCACGGATGTCTGAAAGGACTAGAAGCTCGCTTCAGTGTGTAAGCCTCTGATTCAGCCTCTCCTCTCATTCAGGGTGGCCTTGGCCCCAGATTCAGTTTTCTGCTGTCCGTGCTCATAGCTGGAGGCCAGGGTGCAAACACCACTTCAGAAGCAAGAAGGAGTTGACTTCTCGAAGTTGTACCCTCCCTCCTGTTGTCACCTGTCTTTCACCAACTTTCTGCTCCACTCAGGGAGTCTCTGAGGTTCTTCTGAAAGAAAAATGAACAAGTGTCACGTGCGACCGCGAACTCCAAGGCCTGCTCAGAGCCCCAGTCAGTACCCTCCGCATCACACGTCACGTGAACACCCAACTCTGCAACACAAGGAAGTCACTACTCTCGTCACTGACCAGTTCAGAGCCGTGTGCACCCAGGACACTGAGTGATAGTTCCCAGTCCCTTCCCTCTGCTGGGTGGCCTCTGGGTGTTCCCCTGGAGAGTGAGCCGAACAATATCCTCAACCCAGGGACTTTGGTCTTGGCCACGTGACTTGCTTGGCCAATGGGATGTAAGTGGATGTGACATCAGAAGACGCTTTAAATATGCTTAGGCTGTTGCCCTTTTGGTATGGGCGTGAGAAGGTCAGGCTCCAGGCATCCTGTGAGCCCAGGATGGGGGCTCTGACCTAAAGTCTGGGGCAAAGATGCCCTAGAAACTATATGACCTGCAGATCCATGAGTGAGAAACATACAGACTAGCTTTTTGTAACCCACCAGGATTCTGGGACTGTTCATTACAGAGCTCTGTGGGGTGATGTGTCCCTCTCTGAACCAGCCACCCAGGCTGAGTGGGATGAAATAGATTTCTTAACTAAGCCCATTACAGCTCATGCCTGGAAATCGGGGTTAGAATCAATGCTTTGCAGCGTGGGCTGGGAATCGGTCCCCAGGAAAATAAGAGGAGGACATCATTTTATTAAAAGTCATGGGAATAAAGCCTGGAGACCAAAAGCAACACTTGCCTACTACACTGAGCTCATGCTCAAATTTTAATGCTTTACACTTGCAATTTTGTCGCTTTCTTCCATCTCGTCGCAGGTTATTACAGGAACAAAAACAATCTGATCTCCTTTGCTTTCTGCGGCTGCAGTTAATGATCGATTGTCCAGTTTTCTTGTGCAGAGCCTATTTTCTCTCGCCTTCTCCTTCTATTTGGTAGAAGATTGAAATGAAAAATATGCATCGCGATGTGTTCAGCAGCAATTATTTAGCTCCAGTAATTCCCCAATGACACCAAGCAACTAAGTCCCACAGGCCCCCGCGTCCTGTCATTTTACTTGAAATATAGCCCTTGAAAGGTGTGCACAGCTATTTTCACACCAGATCTGCACTGACAGAGCCGTTAAAGCACCAGTCCCCCATGACAGAGCTTTCAGATGCCCCTTTCCCTTTCGTCACGTGCGAGTCTGGGGCAGCAACTCTCGACCTCTGAAGTCAGCTGCCATGTTGTCGGTCACAATTCTGTGTTTTTTGGGGGAGGAACTTGAGAGCAAGTTTTAATTGAGTGTCAGTTTGTGAGAATTTGTAAGCTCTTGATGAAGTTACAAACAGTATTTTGGGGCTTGGGATGGTGCGTTTACTAGTCAGGATACGCAAGGTTATGCTGCAGTAATAAGCAGCACCTGGATCTCCTTGGCTGAACATAGCAACACTCATTCTGCATGTCTCATGGGACAGTTACAGGGTCTCTGGTCTTTGTAATCTCTCAGGGATCTAGATTGACAGAGGCTCTACCACCTTAGGGTGTCACCATATAAACATGGCCCCACTGTCACTACGATAAAGCAAGAGACCACAGTGAATCACACAGCTCTTTAATGGTTCTACCTAAAAACAACAGGTCACTTCCTCTCAGATAGCATTGGCCAAGCAAGACCATATGTCCACGTATAACTTCAGGGGGTGGAAAAGTGTGACCTTTCTGTGGGATGAGAAGAGGGGCACCTGGAATACTGGGGAGCCCTGGTGATGCCCACCCTGCAGGGGTCCTAGTGGTGGACAGGAACAAATCAACTTAAAAACATCTTCATTCGTGTGATGGTTTTCTCTTTGACACTTTGGATCTCGGCAAATTATTGGCTTTCTGAGTGGACGGATTAAAGAGAAGCATTATTTGAGGTTGGGCACTTTTTGGCACTCAATATCCTTATAATCTTATTTCTGTCTGCATGAAGGCATTAGCATACGTGTTCTGGGCTCTGAGCCAGGATGAGTCATTTGTCTGTTTCCTCGTCTCCATGGTGCCCTGGGCTTTGCCAGGACCGGCCGTCCCAGTCAGAACCCGCTGCAGGGATCCCGAATCCCCCCAGCCTGGTGCCCCATCCCCCTCCTGCTCGCTTGGTGGAACCCACATTCAACAAGTGCCACCGGCAGGGCGAGGCGCCAGGCACAGTGCCGCTTGGGGTCTGATAAGTAACGCTTGGTGCGGAGCCCAGATCAACATTTCATCACCTTAGGAGCGAGACAGTTCGTGACATTTCGGTCTCCACTGAAACCTGCAGGGGGGCCCTGGTGATCACGGGGCGGGGTTGTTGAGTGCGGCTCTGCTGGACGGACCCGCCTCCACCCCAGGCCCCGTGAAGATTAGAGAGCGGAGTGAAATGTCAGGTTTCTGCCCAGGATTAGGGAGCACTCAACTCTAGCCAAGTTTTATCTCCCTCAAAAAGGGAAACAAAGGAAAAGAACCCAGTCCAAATTCCTCCTCAACATTCCGTAAAAACACGGTGGGGTGAGGGGAAGAGGCAGTTCAGCTAACAAGTGAGGAACACTTAGCCTGAAATGCCACATTTTTCTATGCGTTTCAGGCCAGCAAAGCAGAAGTTCTGTTCACAGCCATGGTGTGAACCAGGGGCTCTTTCCAGGGGAGGGAGATGCCTCCTAAAACGGGGAAACAGGAGAAAACGCGCCCTGTCAGTTATGCACCATGCAGCCTAGCAACGATCCAAAATTTAGCCAGACACGGGGTGGTGGACAGCTTCTAGAAGAGCACCAATGAATGAACCCCCCCCCCCCGCCCCGATATTGCTGTGTAGTTCCCTCCATAGTCGGGCTGGACCTAGCTACTTGCCTCTGACAAGTAGGATACAGCGGAAGTGAGGGACGTCACCCCTGAAACAGGTGGAGCCAAGACTGCGACTTCCGTCTCGCTCCTACTTTCTTGTGCCCCATCACCGGCTCGCTCCGAAGAAGCCGGCTCACAGGCTGCCAGCTCCTGGGTGGAGGCCCCCAGAGTAAGGAGGCAGAGAGGCCTCCAGCCACCGCCAGCCAAGAACGCAGGCGATCAAGCCGGTGTCTATGAGGAGTGAAGTCCTGCCAGCAACCACCCGAGTCTGCAGAGAAGGAGACCCTCCGGCCCCAGGGAACCTTCAGATGAGGCTGCCGCCCCCGGCCGACATGTGGGTTGCAGCCTGCGAGAGGTCAGAGGGCCCAGCTATGGCACCCCCAGATTCCAGGCCCACAGACTGTAGTAACAGATGTGTGTTCCTCTAAGCTGCTAAAAGTTGGGGTAACTGGGTACATGGCTGTAGATGACTACCACATAGGGCTGAACCCAGTGGGCGTGGGACGGCGACTACACCAATGATACTGGACTGAATTGTTCTGCTGAAAAGAGCAGCTTTGAAATAAAATGATCCCAGCTTAGACTGAAGCAGCTACTGTCAAAAAATGTCTAGGTGTGATGAATTTCTTCCAATGAAGCCTTATTGAAAAGTTTCATGTGTTAAGCAGATCGAACACGGAAGTGCTCTGGCTGGATTCAGGGTGGGGGCTCATCTGAGACCCCTGCTCCGCCTTATGCCCTGGGAGGATGTGCCCTCCTGTCAATCTTAAAGTCTCCGCAAGAACCATTGGTCAGCCGGTTAGGGCAGCCCCTCCCCAAGCATGCTCAGTGGTAGGAAGTGGCTTGGAGATACGGCATGTCCCTCCCCCCCGCCCCCGCCGCCTGCCCTCGCCCCAGCATAGGCTGTGTAAGTCCCCGGAAAAGCAGGGAGGATAGAGGCTGGTGGGGCATCTCGAAGGTACAGACAGGGCTTTCCCCCTTCTTTCAACTGCCCCCACTTCGCTCTCTGTTCCGCCCCGAGAGAGACCCACATCGACATGGAGAGATGCTGCTGCGGTGCAGGCAGGTTTGATCCCACCGGCCACCGCACCTGGGGGAAGGGAACGGTGGAAGCCCAAAGGGAAGGAGTCTCTGATGGTGGAATTCCAGGCCAGGGGCAGCCTCACCACCCCCATCAGCCTGGGTGAGGAGGACTCCGGATTCTGCCCCTCCAGCCAGAGATGGACGCAGGGCAAGGGCGCCGGGTCCCCTCTGTGCCTCTGTCTGTGCACGTCAGAGCCCCCTTGCCCTCCAGCCCAGGCCTGGAGGCCCATGTGGCCCCAGCACGATCAGACCTGACAGCTGATCTCCTGCTTCCCCGCGGCAGGAGGACGTCCGGGTCCCTGTGGGGAGATGGCCGTGCCTGCAGTGCATCCCAAGTCCCAACTGGTGATCAGTGGACAAATGACAATGTGACAAAGTGCTGCAGGGAGCAGAGCGTCCTTACCTCCCAACAGCACAGCAGAAGTGCCCAGAGGGACCCCGGAGGTGGGCAGGGATGTGCTGCTGCTGAGCAAGCGAAAGCAGCAAGAGAGCCCCCACTGCTGAGGCTAGCTAAGGAAGCCGTGCAGGCTCATGGGGCAGACAGCATTTGGGGGCAAAGCTGAAAATACCCTGGGCATGGCTTGGGTACTGGTAGCTAGATTTTTCTAAGTATTTCTTGCCTACAGAAAAGTGTTGTGCAATGAAGTACTCCACAAGAGATCAACCTCTGTGATCACAGGTGAGGCTTCTTGGGTCACCCCCTTGCCAAACTTACCTTCCTCGCTCTGAGGACCACCCCCTGAGTGGGGTGCTTCCTATGCCAGAGTTTGTCTTTTTGTTTTAATTGTATTTGCATGCACTCCCACTTTTCAGGGGTGTTTTAACTTCTGTGTAGTGTTCCCTGCCATTGCCTCCAGCTGGTGGACGTTCAGGCTGGTCCGGTGCTTTTCACTGTCACAGACAGCCTGTGGCCAGGTTCTGGAGCCCAGATCCTTGCACAGGTTCCCAAGAGCAGCCTCTGACATACATGCATGGGAGCAAGGGGGCTGCACCTTCAGGCCGGGCCAGGGCAAACCAAGAAGAGGGAGAAAACAGAGGGGGGTCGGGAGCCCAAGAGGCCAACGGGCAGTTATGGCTTCCATCTAGAACTTCCTGTTCTGCAGGATGCAGTGTAGGGCCTGACCCTCCTCCTCTCCCCCACCAGTTTTTCATAACAGCACCTTGATTTTGCTCCAAGGAGTTACTTTCTACACCGACTGGTGCCACCTCGGTGGAGTTGTGGATCAAGATGGCTTTTACCTCTTCCATCCTGGCCAGAGGTGGGCATTTGACCCTGGCCGGCATAGTCAGGCACCCTCTCACCTGAGGACTCGGGTCTGTGGAGGAGGGACACCCCCTCTGGTATGGGCTGACACCCATCATGGTCTCCTGAAAAGATGGCCCATCCATTACTTCTCCCTAGAACTCCAGGGTTGACTCGGTTCTTGCTCTTCTCAAGGGTGTTTCTTCAGACTTTCCTACCATGGATTTGTTTTATTTAGGCTGGCCAGAGCTGGCTCCTGTGGTTCGTAACCAAAGACCCCTGACTAGACAGTCATTGGTGGAAGGTGTGCTGAGGGGGTAGGTGGAGAGAAGAAGTCCCTCCCCACGGGAGGCTGGGTGTCATGGACGGCGCCTCTCTGCCTCCCCACACTGCTTTCCCCTCCTCTTGGAAACTACGCCCCTCTGCATTATCCTTCGAAAAAACCCACGTCCCTATTCTTAACCTGGGTCAGGACTCCACCTGGGGACTTTGCTATTTCATCCCACCGGCCAAACCTCCCTGCCCCGTGTCCCCACCTTGGGAGGACTCCTCTGTCCAAGGGCACGGGCCTCTGATCTGAGGGGTCAACCAGGTAAACAGGTCATGGGCTTCACCTTCAGGCAGGAGGACAGTGCAACTTGGTGTCCGTGCAACCCGCTTCAGTTTATGACTCTCTTTAATAAATTCGATTTTTGTCATGTACACCATTTTTCTGGCTACCCAGAATTAATTTGGGGGTAACCAAACCCCGATTTCCCTGGTAAATCATCTCCCTAGTTCTTCCACAGAAGGCTTGCCCAGCCCTCTGCGCCAGGTGGACAAGGACCAGCAGGGCTTTCCTTTCCCAGCAACTGTGATTGGTCCAGAGACAGGCATGTGACACACCCAGGACCAATGAGATGAAACCAGATTGCTGTTGTAGTGCCTGGGGTTGTGGCAGAGACCCTGTCTCCTGTCCTGGAGCCATGGCAGGAGATGCCCTCTGAGAATGGACCTGAGAGGAAAGGAGGGACCGAAGGCCAGGAGACGCGAGTCAGGTCCTGATGGAGTCATTTGGGCCTCTGGATCCCCCTGTGCCTGAAACCCACAACTACTCCCTGCACTGCTTAGTTATCTGATGCTCTAAGTCCCTTTGATTTAAAGCTATTTAACTCAGGTTTTCTGTTGCATGCCACCAAGGGTCCTCCTGACTGATACAGTGTTTCAGTTGTGTGATGTGCACACCTAAAAGGGGGTGTGCAGTGCCTCAGCCCAGAAGGAGCAGTGAGGACAGGATGGCAGACACGTGGCAGTCCAGGGAGGAAGGCGATGGCTGGCAGAGGGGCTCCGACACTGTACTGGAGAGCTGGCTGCGGCTCAGTCTCTAGGTTCCGCTGGTTCTGCAAGAGGGGTCACCGAGCTATCAGTCCTCCCCCTTTGTTCCTCCAGCATCTGGCCTCCTGTCCCTTTAAGGCGGAACACTCAAGTAGCTTTGTGTGGTTTCAATTAGGCCTACAGTTAGGAAACGGAGAGGAAAAGTTAAAGCCAGAACCATCGGAATGCGATGCTGTGTACTCCCGAGAACTGCCCAGGAGGAGCAGACCTCGTTCAGAACTCAAATGCTGGATGGGAGGCTCTGGCTCTGCTCAGAGTGGGGGGAGGCTGGACCCCCGAACTGCAAAAGCCCCCACCCAAGGGGAGACAAGTACCTGCATGGACAGGAATACACCTTCCCGGTCACTTAGAGATTTTTAATGCTTTGCACTTGATGATCGTCTGAATTGGATTCTTGGTATTTTTGTTGTTGCTGGTGTTCACTTACAGGAGTGTAGGTTGCTACCAGCCTCCAGGGCTCACTGTTCACCAGGTAAACTGACAGCTACGGACGACACTGAGTCTGGCACTGCTCAGCGGGGTGACAGGTCATGCCCTTTGGTCCCACCTCATCAGTTCTCCCGAGCTGCCAGGGCTAATCAGTCTCGTTCTCTGGTCTCCATTAGCTGCCCGGAGCATTGCTCTTGTAAAGACCTTCCTGATCACACTCTTATGAAGTCAATGTTTGATGCACATGGGACTTGCTTATGGGCCAGTGTCTCCGACCCTGGGTCAAAGCAGAAAATGGAATTGCCGAGAATTGTTATGGAGGCCACGGCCCCCAGGAGCAGGACTGTGAGCACAGACACAGTGATCTGACATTGGCATTGGCGGGCAGCAGAAAACGCCGTGGTGGCAGACTCCGGGGTCCTTTCTGAAGTCACACACCCAGGAGAGAATACAAGCTTGGCAGTTTGCAGAATTTGTTCCAAAGGCAGATGTAAAATTCAGACCCAGTAAAGGACTGGGATTCTATAGGTTTGGGGAAAAAATATATACCCAAAGTGAGAGGCACATAGTAGAGCTTTTCAATTCAAAGATTTAATAAGTCATAAATGAAGCTTTTCCCAGTGGCAGATGACTCTGGGGATTCGTCAGGATGGCTTAGCTTATGCCGTAGTAACGAGAGATCCCCACATCTCAGTGGTTTCAAGTAAGAAAGAGTTCATGTCCATAAACGCTGCATTTCCTTCTCTGTCACAGCAGCAATTTCTGCACCTTATATTTACTCGGGGGCCCAGGCTTTGTCTCGGTGTGTTTCTGTAAAACCGCCAAGGCAGGCGGATAATGAGGTGGCTTAGGGGACACTGGCTCGAGAATGACACACCACTTCCTCTTCTGTGTCACCAGCAAGACCGATCACACAGCGGCACCGAACTCCAAATGCGGCAGGCAAGAGCCACACTATGGAGGAAAAAGGAGACCCTCAGGTAGTTAGCCAGGAGTGCTAATGACCACCATGCCCCGTTCCGTGTGGCAGTGTGTGACTTGACTGGGACATGAAGGTGATTCTCCTACAACAGTGCTGGCGAGCGAGACAAGACCTCTCAGCAGGTGAGAAAGGCTGGCCCCCCACTCTGCATTGGGAACCCCCACCCCAAAAGGCTGGCCTTGCCGCCGCCCACCTTGTGTTCAAATAGATGCTAAATGGATGAAAACTCAGATTCTTGGTACACAGCAATCTCTGAACAGAAACCTAACATCCAGTCTGTTGTGACTTACATTTAAACTAACATTTGTGAAGCAGAGCCAGGGTGTTGGAAGGGTCAAGGTTCAATAGCAGAGGCAAGGGAGAGGGAAGGGGAGAAGGTCATTCCTCACGGGCACTGAAGGTCGTATATACATGTCTCCCCTGGAGGGGAGGTCAAGGCAGGGTGCAGGCAGAGAGAGCACAGCAGGACCTGGGCAGGCGCCTTTGTTAGGGCCCATGGATGGAGCACTTTGGGCTTCCTGGACTAAGGTTGGATTGGTCCATTTGAACCCAATAGAACTGAATTTGGGGGAGCTTCACAGGGGAGGGGTATCTGGTCTAAGGGGTGCACAAGAGAAAGGCTCTGAGCTATTGGGGGGAGCACTTATCACAGGGGTCACAGGGGTCCCTGGGGGAGTTATTTCAGGAACTTACCTTTTCTTAGGCTCCGCAGGCTGACGCTAGGTTCTGCCGGAGGGGCCGGTGCCGGCTCCAGGCCCCCGCAGGCCTCTGGGCCACACGATGTGGATGCTGAGGCGGCAACATTGTGGAGTAGCTTCTTTTGTGCTTATTATTTTTACCTTCATCATTTATAACTCTGTTCATCAGACAGTCTCCCTTACTTAATTTCATTAAGGTGCTTTTTAATTTTTATTTTTCCATAATGACACCTGGATCCTGTTTGGAAGATGGATTATTTTGTAGAGGTGCTGCTGAGCATGCAAAACACTATCTGCACTTAGTAGGTCTAGTGAATAGAACAGTTTGCTGCTAAGCGAGATAAACAACCCCAGATACATGACCTTGAGTGTGAGGGCTAACGGGAGGTCTGTGATAGTTGTGTATCATCACGTAGACTTCCAGGGGATTTTCAGTATTATGGAGCGTGTTGGCTAAACTCTCAACACAGTCTGAGACGTGGAGAATTCGGAAAGATTAATGGTCGTCGCCAGGAAATGGCTCTCTTGGAAAAAATGACACAGAGAAATGCAAATGCAGCCAAGATTAATGAAACAGATGAGACCACATTCTGGGCTGAACTAACACTTAAAACAATTCACGAAATCGGTTCAGCGGGAAGGCAGCCTGCGGGCCGCAGAACGGTGTGCAGATGGGAGGGTTCCCAGCGGCCCCCCGGAGCCAGGGCCCACCTGCGTGGTGAAGGATGAGTCTGAGCGACAGGTAGTCTGAGTGCTCTGGGGCGGCCCTGCTCCAAATGTAGATAAAGAAGCAAATAAACAAACACACTTACAGTGAGCATACGTCTCGGGGCTTAAAGATGTATTTTGAATCGAGTTATCCAGTCAGGAGTCCTCAGCCGACGAAAACAACATAAAGAACCAAATGTAATGGTTTGTAAATATTAGAAGAATTTTTGTACTGAAATGCATCTCTCCCAAAGATGGGTAGAGAGCGTCGTGGGGTCCTGACTGGAGGAGCCCTGCCCCCAGGGGCCACCGTGCTGAGGCGCCCTTGCACGGGACGCCCGGGAGGTGTGGGAGGCAAGGCACCACGGGAAGGTTGCGGATGGTGGAGAAACCACGCCCTGTTTCTGCAGACCGGGAGCGGGAGAAACATGAAAGGGGGTGGGAGGAGAGAACAGGTAGGCTGACGGCACGGCAAGCATGCTCTCGGGCAGGCCAGTTTAGGGAGCAGGAAGAGGTAGATGCTTTGGAACCGTCCATGCTCGGATGCCCCCCTGGTCAGGTGGGGGGCCCGCCCGCAGGTATGCCCTCCTCTGTCAGGGAATCTCGGCTCCACTCACAGAATGATTGTTCTGGCTTCTCTCTCTCTCTCTCTCTCTCTCTCTGATCGAACAGTAATTCAAAGCTGTGTGAGCTGTGTGTGACCCTTCCAAAAGCAACGTTAATGTGTCTGCTCGTGGCAGTGCAGGAGGTGCATGGGGCAAGGATGCAGGTCCGCTTTGCAGCCCCTCCGGGTCGCGGAGAGAGTCGTTGGTACGCTCCTGACACTCTGCACCGGCCTCCTTTTGGGCCACCCTTCTCCCCATGACCCGTGACCCTGCCTCTCCTCCCTTCCCGTCTTCTTCCTTCCACTCCACCTTTCTGTTTATCCCCCGTCTGCGTCTAGCTTCTCCCCTGTCTTCCTTTCCCCTAAATGTTTCCACAGAATTAAGCCTTGAAAGCTATTTCCATAAAACCACTGCAAAGGGGGCCTGAGTGGCATTGTTTTACGGGCCCGGGTCAATAGCTTTAAGAAATGAGGCTGATGGCAGGGAAAAACAAACTGTTAGTGCTGTATCGAAACTTCGCTGTGGGTATTAAAGAGTTGCAGGAGGTCCCCAGACACTCTAGGGCTTAGGTGGACGAATTCCACTCCAAAAGCAATCAAATGAAAAGCCACCTGCAAATTGGGTTTGAAACGGAGCCACCTGTCCCCAGAGATTGCACGGTGACTAATGGCTTCGTCCCCAAGTGGAACACAGACCCGCTTTGCTCTCACAGAGGCAAGGAAGACTAATAAAGTCGCTGTGTCCGAGCGGCTCTGACTCAGCCGGGGCTCCGCCAGCCTCTGTCTAATAGCCTGATGCTTCTCAGCTGCGCTTCTTAATTAAGTTGCAATAAGAGATGGCCCTTAAGAAATCCCCAAACACCTGGGTTCTCGGTGTTCTTAATATTCTTACCAGGGCAAGTGCCCACAAAGGCTGGGAAAGACGGGGGCTGCCACCCACCGCAGTCCCCAGGAGCAGTGTGCCCCCAAGAAAATGCGTAGTTAAAGTGAGAGTGAAGTCACGAGATGGCTGCGTTTTAATTTAACACACCCTCCCACTAGGAAGCGAGTGTTAGGACAAGTAGCCCGTGTGCCTCGGCACAGCCCCTTATTGAACAAGTAAGGCTGGGCTGATGCTGTGATAACAATCACCCCAAAATCTCAGCTCTAATGCCATCGAAAATTTGTTTGTTTGTGTATTAACTTTCATCATATTTATGTTTTTTAATTTTTCCCTCACGTGAGGTCTATTGAAGGCCCGGGCGGCCCTCCAGGGCACTGTCCCCACGAGGACTGGCCATCCAGGGGACATCCATCCTGCAGCACCGACCTCATGCCGTCACAGGGCGGGGCGGAGGCACTGGGAGGTCCCATACTGCTGTGAAATGCTTCTTCCATCCGCACCCACACCCGTTATCAAGAGGGAGTCTCCTGGTCCCGCTCAGCTTCAAGAGGACCGGAACTGATCTACCTCTGTGTCTGGAAGGATGGGAGAATGTTCGTGAGGACTAGCTGCCTCTCTCCTATCCTTTTCAAGCCAAGGTGCCATCTGCTACCATGACTACATAACAATTCCAGAGCCACTAATAGGAAACCAGACTCCTTTCCCCCCGCCCAAACAAATCAACAATTGTTTGCTGGGATGCGAGTGAACCTCTGGGTCAACCTGTGACCACGGAGACAGGTCTGGGGTGCCCTGGAGGAGGCTGTCCCAGGAAGCCTCCCCCGCCACCTGGAGTGAGGAGACCAGAGGAGCGGACCCAGCTGCCCTAGGAATCCTGGGAGATTCCAGCAGCCACGCCTTCCGTTCAGCGGGACGACTGTCTGGCTCCCCCACAGGGCTTGTCTTCATCTGCGCTGCTCCTCCTCGCTGTAGCCCCAGGACCTGGAGCACGCCCAGCGTGGGGGCTCAGTACGTGACTCTTCAGTGAGTAAATTCCCAGGGCCTCAGCTTCCCCACCTGCCCCATCTACAAACTGCACGGTCCTGTGTGTGGGGGTTGGGGGGGCAGCTGGTGTCACTCGTGCTCTGGTCAGCAGAGCGTGTGCAGACAGCGTGGTCGTGATGAGCCATTGGCTCCTGTTTTCTTGTCCTCACAGGGCGCCGGTCCATAATTTGCTTGGAAAACCCCGATGTCTTCCAAACTTCACAGCTTTCAGAGTCAACATTCCATTTCTCGCTGAGCCCAGCCCCGCCCCCTTTGCAATTCGCTGGCGGAGAGTTCGGTGTCCTCCTGGGTTTCAGACGCTGGGTGTGTTCTGGCACTTCTCTCTGCTCGAACACCTCATCTCCCATGTCCACTGCTGACGCCCTGCTCCCCACTGGTGCCCACCATGGTGGCACAGTGGCTACAGCTGTCCCTGTCCTCAGGGCCTCATGGCACACCATCCAAAGGGAGAGTCCCTTTGTCCCAGTGTTCCCAGCAGCAATGACCCCCAAACAGCCTCTTCGGGGGGCAGGGGCCGTTCACACATCCACTCCAAACCAAGGACTGTGGCCTGGGGTGGCACGCAGAGTGACCTAGCTGTATCATCCGTGTGCCAAGCAGGCACCCACTCCAGGCAGCGTTCTGAGTGTGGGCAACAGAGTGGTGGAAAAGGCGGACAGAAATCCCCGTCCTCGTGAACCAGGTGTTACTGCCGATCATTGCATCAGTGTTTTACTGCTGCTGTAGCGCACTACCACGAACGTAGTGGCTAAAAGGACATGCTTGGGTTTCTGACAGTTCTGGGAGTGAGAAGTCTGAGATCAGTCTGACGGGGCTAATGCCCAGGTGTCCACGGGGCTGCGTCCCTCCCGGAGGCTCCGGGGGAGAATCTGCTCCGGCCTTCTCCAGCCCCTGAGGGCCGCCTGCGTTCCTTGGTTCAGGGCCCCTCCCTCCGTCTGGGAAGCCGGCAAAGGTGGGTTGGGTCCTCGTCCTATGTCTCTCTGACCCTCGCTGTCCTGCTTCAGTGTGAGCCCTGAGCTTACACTGGGTCTGCCTGGTTAACCCAGGGCGATCTCCCCATTGCCAAGGTCAGTCGATGAGCAACCTAAATTCCCCGTTGCCATGTGAGGGAACATACTTACAGGTTTCGGGGGATTAAGGTGTGCTATCTTTGGGGGGACTATTGTTCTGCTCACCCCACTTGAGCAGAGGTACTCCGTGAGTCAGTCCTCAACACCTTGCATATACTGACTGCGGCCCTCACCCCCAGACAATTCCCGCTGGACACATGAGGCGGGCGGATGTGGGTTTTGCCCCGGTGACACAGTCAGTATGTGGCAGGGGCTGCTCCAGGAGCCGAGAGCTCAAGCCTGCCCAGCACTGCCTTTGGCTGAAACAAAAGCAAACTTCCCATCGCGCCAACAGCTGGAATTCCAGCAGCTGTCTAAAATTAAGGGGATAGAGCGGAGCAGGGGAATGTCTCCATTTGGAGCTTGTTGAGGAGGCAAAACATTTTTTGTCTTGCTTTGGTCCTATCTGTAGTATGAACATCCTCTTGTTTGTTTTCTCATGGGACAAATATTTCTGGAGGCTAATTGTGTGCCAACTCACGTAATTTTCACAGCAGCTCTAGGGGATGGCGTCCTGAGTATAGTCTTCCCCCATCTTACAGATGTGGAAACTGAGGCACGAAGATATGGGTTCACTGGTGACACACCTGGGTCTCCTATTGGGTGAGGCCTCCACACTCCAGAGCCCAGGCTCGACCCTTCACCCCAGGTCAAATGTCATGACCTCCATGTAGATATCCTTGACCCTCTCAGGCAGAATTCAGGACTCCCCCCGGGGCTCCCTTGGGCTCTCTCATTCCGCTCGGAGGGCGCTGCTCACATGGTTCTGTGGTTTTATTTGCATGTCCACCTTCCCAGTAGGCTGTCAGCTTCTCAGGCTGTCATTCCCAGGGACTGGTGCATGCTGGGACCTCCCCCATGTCTGTGCGCGAAGGAACGACTAGACGGGTGGACTGCCCAACGTCAGTCATTTCTATGAGTGTCTCAGGCACTTCCTGCAGCCCAGGCTTGTGCCCCTTTACATGTGCCCCTGAGAGAGACACGGGGTGGTGTGGACGGAGACAGAGGGAGAGAGTCACAGACAGAGGCCCAGGATGAGACAGAGAGAGAGCCACAGGGGTCGGAGAGGCAGAGAGGCGCATGTAAGCTTCGTGAGGGAGGGCTGGGTGGCTCTGTTTCTGTTCTGCTTTAACCTCTGTGTCTGGTACACAGTGGAGGAAGGAAGGAAAGAAAGAAGGGAGGGAGGGAGGGAAGGACCCCTAACGCCCAGTGTGAGGGTACCTGGGGATGTGTCCTGAACCGAGATCATTCAGGTCAAACAAGGCCATCGGGCGGAGCTTTAACCCACTAGGAGAGCGTCCCTGTGAGAAGAGGAGGAGACCCGCAGCTGTCTCCCCACGGGAGCACAGAGGAAGGCCGTGTGAGGGCACAGCGGTAAAGAGGCCATCCGTCCGCCAGCCAGGAGGAGAGGCCTCCGCACCCTGCTGGCACCTTGATCTTGGACTTCAGCCTTCAAAACTGTGAGAAAATAGATTTCCTTTGGTTGAGCCTCGGAATCTGTGATGTTCTGTGTAGCAGCCCAAGCTGACTAAGCCCAAGATGCTCTTCTGCAAGGAAGGCCCTGCTCCTGAAGAGTCGGGGTCCCCGGAAGGGGCAGTGCTGGGCCTCCCTGTGGTTTGTTTTGTGGCAGAGAGAGCACAAAACACTCCTTAAACCACAGGAGCGGGGGCACGCGTTAAAAGTGCAAACCCCCCCCCCCCCCCGTTTGTGCCGCCTTAGATGAAGGAGGCAGAATCCTCTGTCTCTTAGGAAGAAAGGAAGAAAACCTTTTGTTTGTTTTCAGTTTTTCAAATCCTCATCTGAGGACATGCTTATTGTTTTTAGAGAGAGGGGAAGGGAGGGAGAGACAGAGGGAGAGAAACATCGATGTGAGAGAGAAGCATCTGTTGGTTGCTTCTTGTACGTGCCCCAACCAGGGATCGAACCCACAACCTAGGTATGTGCCCTGACCTGAAATGGAACCCGAGACCTTCCAGTTTACAGGATGATGCTCCAGCCAACCGAGCCACAGCAGTCAGGGTACTTTCCATTTGTTTTGAGGTGCGGACTATAACATTCTCTCTCCTTGATGGACCAGGGAGCCCGTGAGGACGGGGGGCTCCCATGAGAGAGACAAGCATTTCTCTCCACTCTTGGGGGTCTCTGGCAAAGGAGACATTCCCCACTCCCAGGCCTGCTTCACACCTTCTCCCTTCCCCACTCCAGGCCCTGGACCGGCTTGGTCTCAGCACAGATGCCATGTAAGGGGCGTCCCCAGAGCCATGCCCACCAAAGGGACCCCGTTGCCTCCAGCCTGTGACCGTTGACCGCCCCAACCTCGGCTTCCTCACCAGTAAAGAAAGACTGACAATTCCTCCTCTGCTGAGGTTGCTCCGAGGGTCCGTGGGACCTTGCAGGCCATGGCGGTGGTGGGGTGGGGTGGTAGGGGGAGACCCTAGCTCCAGGGGACAGATGGCTACCTCTGCCAATGAGGCCCCAAGTGACCAAATCTGTCTCTCGCTCTTTCTTGAAAGACAACTTGGAACCCTGGAGGCCTTACCCGGACTCTCCAAACTACTTAAAACTAATTAAAATAGCTTGTGGTCTGGATTCAGCCTGGGGGTTTCCACTTCCTGAACTAAGCGGCAGTGGAGAGAGCAGTGAGTGAGGAGTGCCAGTGTCTTACCTGTGAGGCCCAGACCCGCCGCCTCCCAGCAGGCCACCTGGCTTTTCACTTTTGCAAGACTCAGTTTCTGCATTTACAACTAGGGGACACTGATCCTATGTGTCAGTGGTCCCTGGATTGCCATGGCATTCAAACAAAATAATATGGATGAAAGGACTCTGTGGAGTGTGATTCACTCATTCGCTCAACAGATCATTATCGACAGGCTGTAATTGGTGTCAGCACTGGGCCAGACCCCTGGTTGCAGAAGGACAGACAGACATAATAACCAAAGGGGGAGCTCTGGGCCACACTGCCATGGTCCAAGTCCTGGCTCTCTCACCCACTGACTATGGGACAGTTAATGATAATACCTGATGCAAAGGGTTACTGCCAAGTTTAAGTGAGCTAATATTTGCAAAGCATTTACCACACGTCTGGCACGGAAGAGCTGTTGTCGTAGAAGCCTTTGATAACAAAGGATTATTTTCTTTGACATGAACTACCGAAAAAGTTACATTATGCTTTCACGAGTCATAGCTGGATATTTTGCCTTGAAATATAAGAATAAGCGAAAGAGTACAGTCATGAATACCGGGATAACCAGATTCTTTCAATACAAAATGAAGTTTTAATTATTAATCATTTAGCCATTGAGAACACAGAGATGTTCAGAACACCTTAATTTATTGGTGTTACAGGGTAAGGATTAATTCTACTGCCAGGAGAGCATCTTAGGTTTCTTTTCATTAAGTGCTGTTTTAATTAGACGAGTGATACATGAATACATCCTCTTTATTAAAAATAATGAAAACATTTAGATGAGGCTAAAGTTCCCTTTGCTATCTGATGTTGCTTTGCAGTAGCGTGGAAGGATAAAGCCTAGATCTCAGGAGCTTAAAGCTACAGCGTTTTTTACCTGCTCCAGTCCACTGGCCCTTGGTAATCCCAGAGACCACACACGAAGCAGGGAGCTCAGATGCCTGAACAGTGACACGGCTGTCTGGACACCTGGGGGTCAAAGAGGGCACACAGGACATTCCTGGGGAGTGGGAGCTGAGAGAGAGTGGGGGAAGGGAGGGATCTGGGTGGAAGCCACATTCTGGAAGCAGAGGCTCAGGGAGGAGGCAGGTGGTCTTGGTGGAGGGCGGAGGTTCTGGAAAATGAGGTCCAAGCACTGAAAGTGAAGGGGGGCCAAGGGGGACCCCTCTAGGCTGACCCTGGGGGACTACTCGTCAGGAAAGGGGTGTGGTAGACAACGGTCCTCGGGCCCACCCAGTGCACCTGCCCCATGCTTCTGGGGAGAGGACTCTGGTTCACTCTGGGAACCTCAGCTTTGCCAGTCTCAAGCCAGCCTCGGGGGTGGTCCTGTGACCCAGGCGTGGCCAATCTGACATCAAATGCCTCTGGCCACAGTGATTGGATCAAGAATGGCACGTGACCCAGTAAGAACCAATCAGAACTAATCCTGGGGGTTTTGCTAGAGATTCAGAAGAGTGGAGCCCTGGTAGAGGGACCTGTGCGGGGAAGAGGGTAGGGCGGAGTCTGCTGAGGTCTACCTGGGGACAGCAGGTGCCTCAGTGTGATGTCACTCCAGGCAGACAGAAAGAGTCAGAGTCCTGATAATGAAGGTTAAGTCACTGGAATCGGGCCTGCCCGAGGCCGGCTCGGTCCCTGACCTTTCCTTGTCACCAACCGATACATTCTTTCCTAAGCTTAAACCCGGTGGACCTGGGTTTTCTGCCACTTCCTCCAGGCGTGTCCTGATAGATAGAATGTGCCTCTTTGAAGGCTGGTGTTCGTTGTCTTACAGAGTGACAAGTAGGCTGGGGTCCCTGCGATGACACTGACAGACACTCTTGGGCCCCTCTAGAAGCAGTGCCACCGTAAATATTGCCGTTTACGTGGGTTCACTCCGGGAAACCCGGTGTCAGTTCCTCTCTGAAGAGCACATGCCTTTGGAATCACCTCCCCAGCCGCAGATCTCGATTTTCCACGTGATAGTTTGCCTCTGTGTTATTCCTGTCACGTGCAGCTTCATGCCCCCCAAGCCCACCCACATGTCCCCATGGTGGTCAGTCATCGTTTGGTTAATTTGATTTTTTTTAAAAATCCTAATCGAACAAGTAAAGTGTATTTACTCTGAATGCATTAAGTATGTACTCATCAAATCAGAACTGCATTACCCCCTTAGATTACATTAAAAACAAATCAATAGTTTATTTAACCAGAGTCAAGAAAGGAAAGAAAAAGAAAAAAAAAAAAATGCCCCAGGCAAGCTGTGTAATAATTTTTACATAGAAAGAAACAATGTGAATAAACATGGGGAACGAATTTCGGTGTAAATCAAGGCACGTGGGCAGCTTGGGGGAATAGGCAGGCACCTAATTTAATACTGTTCGTTTCTGCGCACCTTCTTCCAAATAACTCACCAGGGCTCGTGACTTATAGGCTGCTTTCTGAGCAAGCCGTGAGAATAAACAACCCCGTGGACATTTTTAATAGTGACAGTGTCGGATCTAATCCAGTATTTATACAACCTCTTTAACCAAATATTTGAGATCATTAAAAAACTGGGCTTCTTATCAATGTCTCCAAATTAGGCTCCGGGGGCAAACTTTGATCTACTTCAGATACCTCCTGCCTAAGCTCCTTCCCTGTGTGTTTTAAATGTACAATTTCTCACTTCTCTGCCTCGGGAAACACAGCTCTTCCGTACTGAGACATGACGATGCCCCGTGGAGTGACAGACACAGCCCCTAAGACCCGAGGCTTGCCATCCACTCATCCGCTGCCGGCACTCTGAAAGTATCTGATGGCAGGCAGAGGTCACATTCTTCAAGAGGAGCTGACAACCCTCCTGGGGGATGGGTGGTAGGACTGAGTGTCAACACAAGAGGTTGTCAGAGGGCTGGTCACGTCACCAGCTGCCCGTTCCCTCCGACTGGCTTCCCTTCCGAGTCTGCAGGTACTGGCCCCAGAAGTCACAGAATTCTGCGGTTAGACGAGAGTTAGAAATTCCGGAGCCGAAGGCATCATTCATTCGACCACTCGTGGATGCTGTCATTGAACGTTTCCTGGGTGCTTGCCCTGCACCTGGCCTTGACTGAGCTCTGAGCATGCAGTGTCCTGCCCTCAAAGAGTCCCCATACCCTCAAATCAGCCAACACGCGTGTGCCATCTGCTTCCTGCTGGAACCCCGAGCCACTACCTTCCCTTCACAACGTGGGAGGAGGGCATTTGTGAAAGAGGATGCGGAAGAGAAGGAGCCACAGAGCATGCCTGCCAGTTGAGGATCTGCAAATGGAGTCTCTGAAAACTCCTTGCACCTGTGACCCCTTAGACCCTTGCCGTGTATTTCCATTTGATGATCACTGATTGAATTAACCCTTGACCATCTGCCCCTCTCTCCTCAGTCCTGTAATTGCAAGAACAACGTTGGGAACCCAAAAGTTATTTTAAAAGCTGGTGAGAGTTTTAGCATCCAGGTCAGGGGATGCAGTTGGGGGCTGTGCCCCATGGAGCCACAGGATGTGCCCCCATCGCCCGCCCAGCAGGAAAGCACATTGCCCCCAGAGCTGATGTTTGCAGAGGGCTGAGCTCAGGGGGCCAGGGCTCCAGGGTCACCTGCTTGCGTCCAGCACTTACCAGCGTGGAGGGCAGCCTGTCTTCTTTTTTCATCCGCCAGGCTCTCCACGGTGCTGATTTAGAAATGCCAGACAACCCATCGAGAGTTCTTTATTGCAGCAGCGGGCAACCGATCTACAATAACAAGTAAAAAGATAGGGGGCCCCAGGCAACGACAGCAGCTGCAATTTAAGTTGAAATTGGAGTTAAATTGTGTGCTGTGCTGGATTCACCTGCCAGCAGGTGGGGGGAGGGGACTGCTGGGAAGGGGGAGGGGGTTGGTCTCTGGTTTCCCATCCCTGAATCTGCCTAGAAACTCCGGGGCCAACTGCCCACTATCCCAGGTGTCCCCCTCTCCCTGGAGACCAGGGGCTCTTGGTCATGGCTCTTGGGCACGTTTGCATTAGCCTCCACTGGGTCTTCTTCCCCAGGGTCATTCAGGCATAAGCATTCTTTTCCTCCCTCCCTCCCTCCCCCACCCCTTCCTTTCTGTCCTGGACCTTGGCGCCCAGCTTCCCCACAGAATGCTTGGGACTGGGTTTTCACACCTGGGAGAAGCTCCTGTATCTCTGTCCGTCTGGGCCCACACCTGGTCTTTGTGAGGGAAATGAGGCGGTGGCTGTGCACATTCTTAGAGCTCTTTGGTGGGGAAGGCAGGAAACAAATCCAGCCCGTTTCCCAGCCCACTTCTCCTGCTCTGCTGGGCTGCATGGCCCTCGGAGCCTGGAGCCTGGGGTGAGGGGAAAGGAATCCTGCCCCTGCCTGGACAGGCTCAGAGGGTTCCCCCTCCCCTGCCCCCACCCCCGCCCCCTCCCCCTCAGGAAAGCAGAGGCTGCTCAGGGCAGAAACGGTGGAGGCCGAGGTTGCTCACCACCTCCCCTGAGGGGCACAGGTGCTCACACCCATTGCCTGGGTGAATTGGCTCCGCCACTTGGTGGTTGGCCTTGATTCTGTTTTTAGAAAAAGAAGCTGAGGCTCAGAGAGAGGCAGTAACTCAGCCAGGCTCCCACAGCTGGCGCAGGGCAGGAGCCGGAGCAGGAGTCACACACGAGAGCCCTCTCCTACCCACGCAGCCTTCTGGGTCGGGCTCTGGAGAAACAGCAGCGAAGAAGGTGGACAGAGCCCTGCTTCGTGGGCGGCGTGGAGGAAGACAGACGCCGGACTGTCCACAGTCCCCCGCGTGGGGAGCAGGGCCGTGGGACAGAGTAAAGCAGAGGAAAGAGTATCTTTGGGAGCGGAGCTCCTTTTCATAAGGTGGCCAGGGGAATGACAGAAGGCAGCAGCCAAGCTTCTGAAGGAGGGGAGAGAGCCCCAGGCAGCCGGCACAGCGAGTGCAAAGGCCCTGAGGCAGGACCACGCCTCGCGTGCTGCAGAAGCAGCAGGTAACTGCGTAGGTACTCCCTGGAACCCCACACTCAAGGGGGATAGCAAGCCAGGGGTGGTGGGAACGGCCTGCCCAGCTACAGGCAGTGAGCGGTGGGTGATCTGCAGGGTAATAAGGCTGACTCAGATTCAGGGATAAGATGCTCCCCACTCCAGGGCGATGGCTCCTACGCCCCACACCCACCCCCTGGAATGCTCCTGCCCACACCGGACCCAAAAGCATTGGAAAGCAGAGCCTTTGTTTATCCTGTTTCTTGTTCCACTCCCAGGGTCTCACATCTCAGTCTGTAATCCAGCTTTTGTCAAAGGAGCAAATGAACAAATAGGAAAAGTCAGGTGTCCACAGAGGCTGTAAGCATGTGTGGCCAAATGCGACCACAGCCTTTGACGGAGAAGGACAGCTTGACAATAAACTGCCACACTCACTGGCAGGGCCTGGACGGGGCCACCTGCTAGGGCTCCAGGAGGACAGAGGTGGTGGGCATGGCGGGACCGGGCCGCCGGGTAGGCTGCCACCTGGCCTCGGATCCCTCCCGACGGTCTTTACGGAGCAAGGAGGTGTGGGAGCTTTCCCTGCCTGCCCCCGCTCCTCTCTGCCGAGGGCACGGAAGTCCTCAGAGCACAGAAGCCCCAGCCCTGGTCTCTGTCCCGAGGGAAGCAGTGACTCCTCCTGCCCACAGCCCACCTGATGCTGATCTGGCGAGACCCGAGCAGTCCACGGTACTGGAGTACAAGCAGTGGACTTGATGCGCAAAGGTCAGGTTCAAGTCCCGGCTCCGTCAGCAATGGCTGTAGGACATCGGCCAGCCTGTTCAACCTTCTGAGCCTCATCTGTGACCCAAGGCTCTGGAGCGGGCTACCTAAAATGTACTTCTAACACTGGTTGTGCTAGAGTCCAGACATTGTTTTTGCCCAGAAAACTACTCTATGCACAACACTGTTGGAATTTCAGAGCACTGAGGGCCACGGTCCTTCCGAGGCCGTGGGAGTCACACGCAAAGGTACACACGCTGCAGCTCAGCGGATGCACAGGCTGTGAAACAGCCGCCACTCTCCTTCCATCTGAGAAGAAGGGGAAGAAACAACAGAAGCCGTGATGTCTGGTTGCTCTGTAAACCGCCCGTCCTGACATTCATTTGCCAACTCATTTGTGTCTCTCGGGAGCAGAGGCGGCAGCACTGTTATCGCCTGCAGTTCACAGGTGGGGAAACTGAGGCACGCTGTCCCAACTTCTTCACAGACTCCTCAGCAGCAGATTTCCATCACCCCCGGTTCCCCAGGTCTTTCTCCCAGGCCTCGGTGATGGTCCCTTACGTCCTACCAGACCCCAGGGAGCTGTGACCATAGAGGTGATTTTTAACAAACAGACCGGGACGTGCTGTGCATCTCACCTATTCATTCCGACAATGGAGTCATTGTTGGGTGATGGTGGACTCCCCCGGGTGCTCAGAGCCGGGGGTGCAGGGAGGAGGAGAGGGGAGAGCCGCAGGGAAAGCTGTCCCTTTGTCCCACAGTCACATCTTGCCTGGCCCTCCAACTTACTCTGGGCTGCAGCGCATTCCCCCTCATTAACCTTAAACCTCAGTCACCTGCAGACGCTGATGAATGCCGCGCTCACCCTCCAGCGCCAACCAGGTGGGCGTGCGGCGCTCAGAAAGGCCCTCGCCTGGCCTCCTGTCCCCCTGTCCCACTGTCACTGAGCTGACATTCTTAAGGATTTTTGGACAAAGAAGCTCGCATTTTTATTGTGCATTCTCCCCTCCCCAACATTGTGTGACCAAACCGGCCACCTTCCAAGGACTGAAGTTTGCTCCCTCTCAGCTACTGAAAAGCACAGGTTCCGGATTAAAGGGTTTCTCTTCCCACGAGGAATCCCCAAGTGTCTGATCAGTGGTTGTGTCACCAGAGGGTCCCACTCAGAGAGGACCAGGCTCATCGGGATTCTTCAGTGGCACTGAGTTTCCTAAACACAGGCCTTACCACCACTCAGCTCATACCCTGGGCACTACGTTGCACTTTCAATATGTGAGCCTGGCCAGAGACAGAATGTCATTTGAGTGTGGTTCCTGGTTAATTTCTTCCTCTTTTGTTTCTTGGCCCTGCCTTCCGCCTTCAGGAGGGGTTTGATCAGGGTGTTGCTGAGCTCTGACTACTCTGCTGATGAGTTTGGGGCTGGGGCGGTTTCTGTTCTGTGCCTCAGATCATCCGTGCTTGGGTAAAATGATACCTCCCGCCTCTGGGGACGGGCCTCCAGGTTGGCTTGGTCTGCAGTCTCATTGGGCTGAGACTCATGGCCCAGGGCCCTCAGCTTAAACCATCCAGCAGCTGCCACGAGAACCTGCAGTCCTCCGCAGCACAGTCCCAGGAATGTCCCCAGGTCACCCTCCCCTCTGAAAGGTTTGGAGAAAGGCGTGAGCAACTGAAGCAAAAATGAGGAAGATGGTTGCCCAGCACACGATGGAAATGCAGGAGCCCTTGTTCAAAAAATAGGAATTTCAAGACAGTCGAACATTCAGCCATGCATGGGGCCCTTCTCAGTGCAGGCCTGTGAGCCTGCACGGGTTACATGCCCATGAAGCCAACGCCGTTTCCAGGGCCTGTAATTCATCATGGGGTGAAGCCAGGCTGTGTGTCTTTTGAAAATAATTACAAGCCTCATTTTCCATTCATCTCTATTGCGAGAGGCCCAGGCGGGAGAGCCATGCATAGCTAATCAAAGCCAGAGCCCAGCGCCGCCCGGCTAGATCTCAGAACGAGCCGAAGGGGGATGCCGGGGCTCGCCTGTGAACTCAGGGCCTGCGTGTGCTGCCCAGGATGCCTGCAGAGGAAAAAAGTTCCTGCCAAACACTCCAGCTTCGGAGCAGTCTTGTTACACTTTCTGCTCAGAAAACAGCTTCTCTGTGTAATTATTCCACAGCCCAGCTAAACGTTTTTCTCTTTGCTCAGTGCCCTGGGTGTTTTTCTGCTTTTTGATTATGGATACGTTGAGGTTTTATTCATTGATGTGTATGTCTGTGTCTCGGTGTGGTGAGCGAGGGGACTGGGCTGGGGGGTGAGTTTGCTTAGTTTCTGTTATTCTCGGTTGTTGTGGTTGGGGGGCGGGTGTTGGGGGTGTCCGAGAGAGGAGATGACATTTCTCCAAAGCCCCCTCTTCTGCTGTTAGCTAGCAGAGAACGGAGAAACCTTTGCTTCATCAGAAAATTCTGCTTGTGGAATTTTAAAAATCATTTAACGTTATTCAGACTCCAGCCACCTCTCGTGACCTCCAGCCCCACCAGCCTAGTCCGAGCCGCTGTCATTTGTGTTTCAGTGAGTCCCATGGTCCCTTGGAATGAAACCCAAATTCATTCCTACTGTCCACAAGGCCCTACACGGTCCAGAACCTGCTACCTCCCCGACCTCATCGCATGCCCCTCTCTTCCCAGCTCCCCTGCTCCAGCCACATGGGTCCCCTGAACAAATCAAGCCCATTAGCGTTTCATGGCCTTTGTTGTCCCTCTGGAGTGTGCTTTCCACATGCATCTGTGTGTCCAAATAAGCAGAATAAGTACCCCCACACCTGAGCCCCATAAGATGCCCATGTCTTAATCCCTGGAACCTGGGCTATAATGAGATTCACCTGGATTACTCCAGCACCCCCTCCCCCAGTATAACCTCACAAGGCTTTAAATGCAGAAAAGGAAGTCAGAGACTCAAAGTTCTAGAAAGCTTCAATATGCCTCTGTTGGCTTAAAGGTGGAGGGTGCCACGTGGAAAGTGCGAGAAGGAAATGAATTCGGCCAACACGGGTGAGCTTGGAAGAGGGTCCCAAGCCCTAGATGGGAACCATAGGCCTGGCTGACGTCTGGCTTCAGCCCAGTGAGACGCTGAGCAGAACATGCAGCGACGCCATCTGAACTCGTAACCTACAGAACAGTGCGAGATAATACATGGGTTGCTTAAAGCTGCTAAATGCAGGGTAATTCGTTGCAGAAACTGTCATTTCCTCCTCCTGCATCACCATCACCTGCATCTGTATAGCTTATAGTAGTTGCTCAATCAAGTTTTGTTGAATGACTCCAGGGTTGAACATATGACTTCTTTGTCCGTGTTACAGATACTCTGAGACTTGGAGAAGGGGGCTATCTCATCGGGGCAGATCTGAAAGCTGCTGACCCAGGCAGAACCAGAGGCCGGGGCCCTGTCACGGAATCCCGGACTCGGCCCCTCCGGCTCATGCCTTGTCCAGTGGTATCACCAGGTTTTCCAATAACTTCTTTTATTTGAAGTTGAGGTCACAGTGAGTTGGCTGAAAGCTCAAGGGTCAGGGCCTCCTTGAATTTGTTTACTCCTTCAACAAATATTTATTGGACAGCCTACTTTGTGCCAGTCCCTGTCCACATGTCATATCCCACTTACAAGCCCTGTGTTCGAGATGACCTGGTGCTTAACTTAATAATATCTGTCGCCCCTGGCTGGCGTAGCTCAGTGGATTGAGCGCGGGCTGAGAACCAAAGTGTCGCAGGTTCGATTCCCAGTCAGGGCACATGCCTGGGTTGCAGGCCATGACCCCCAGCAACCTCACATTGATGTTTCTCTCTCTCTCTCTCTCCCTCCCTCCCTTTCCTCTCTAAAAATAAATAAATAAAATCTTTAAAAAATAATACCTGTCAAGTGCACCGATACACGAGCACGCGTCTCGTGATCCCCATTCTGAAGAAGGTGAAGACACTGAGGCGAGGGGAGGGCAGCTAAAGAGTCACCAGCCAGGGGAGCCGGAGCCGGGCTAGTCAGGGCCGCGGCCCCGGGGCCGTTCCGCTCACGTTTATTGAATCAGCCGCATTCACCAGCCTTAAGTGAGTATTCCGGACGGTGGTTGCATAAGCAGATATGCTGTCCCAGACAGAGACCTAGCTTGAACTGTACTTATTGTCAGCTGGACCCTGCTGTCCCCTGCAGAACGCCACTATCCATCAAAGAACCCTAAGCTGTCCCCGGTCCCCAGCGAGGAGCAGAGCGCCGCCGGCCACCTTGCTCATCTGAATACTCGGTGACACGTGCACCAGTTCTGCCAGTGCGTCTGTGGCTCCTCACAGCGAACTCACACCTTTGATCTTCCTTGTCTGTTCATGCAAAAGAGACGTGCCTATTGCTAATAAAGCAGACAGGCACTTGCCGCCTTTGTCTCCGCTCCCACCGCAGTGTCCCAACTGGTCACTGCCCTGTTGTCTAGCAAGAATTCAGAGCAGCCCCCATCGCCGTCTGAGGCCACACAGAACACTGTGATTAAACCCCTGGGTCATTCGCTCATCTCCCAAACTAACCCTCCCTTCCTGAAGGTGCGCCGCGAGGGAGGCCTCGGGCGCCAGGACACGTTTGACCGCACGGTCACGCGTCGTTAAGGAGGAAATGGGGGCCGTGCTGCCAAGGTGCGCCCTGCTCTGCCGGAGTAAATCCATCTCTGTGCCGGCGCGCCAGCCCGGAGAGGTGGCGTGGAGCCCAATTATCTTTCTTCTGGCTTAATGGAGGGTTTATGGTGCTATTTTTCATTACCGTAATTTCTCAAGGCGTACAAACAGCATTTTTTTTTCCCCAGTGCAATTTACTATTCTACATACAAGACAGCTTGTGTCTGCACGGAAACTCAGGTAGGATTAACCACGCTGCTGCCGGAGTTTCTCTTTTAGAACACGTGCATGACTGTCCCCAGCCAGGAGCTGAGTTCGACCCTGAACTCCCGCAGGTGACCCTGCAGCATCTTCTGCTCTTGAGAAGCAAATTTGGGGCACACTTTGTGGCCCTTAGAAGGCCCCCTTGCTCCAGCTGTGTGCCCTCCTCTTGTGGAACTTCTAAACACACCACGGGCCTCCGCCATGTCTCCCGTTTCAAAGGTTCTCCTCTTACACCCGGGTTTGTTTGACTCGCTGATAGCTTGACTTTTTACAGCCTCATAAATCCCCTCTGCTCCAATCCAGACTTGGCCAGAAGACGCTCAAACAAAAACAGTTCAGGTCGTATTTCAGCTCTTGATGGGGAGCAAGAAACAAGCAGCAGGAATAATTTTGGGGTTTAATTGTGGCACAGGAGTTCAGAAACCAGAACAGCCTTCTGGTGTCGCGAGGGAGACAGACCCGGTTGGGCGTTCTGCACAGAGGGCCTCGTGGGAAGGAGGAAACAGGGCGGGTGGGTGTCAAGAGGGAGGTCCCCTCCAGGTTAAACCAACAAGGGGTGGGGAATATGGGAGTGTTATCTAGGCAGGATGATCCCGGTGAGAGAGGCCATCGGGGTGACAAGGGACACAAGAAGAGAAAGGCTGTCCCAGACGGTGTGCGTGGAGATGGACAGGCTCCTGAGAATTCTGCTGAGGACCCCCGCCATGCCCCCCAGGCCCAGCTCAGTCGTGGCTGAGCAACTTACCAGACTGGGGGACATCTGAGTCCCCGAGGCCTGTCTCATCTCCCCGGCAGTCACTGAGCTCCCACATGGGGCCAGAAGGCCCCACTTGCCTAGAAGGAACCTGGAAAACTTAAGGCCTCAGACCTAGAAGACCATGGAGCTTGCCGTGAATTACAAGAAGGAAATGCATTTCCCAGAGGGCATTTCGAAGACCTTGCAACCTGCTGAGTGTCAGGCTGGGGAGTTAAGTTCTGACCTGAAACCGGATCCACAGCCCTGTCCACAGGGAGTGCACACACGTGTGCTCACACACACGATGCCATTACTTGTATAACAGCTGTGCATTCAGTCTACAGGCATTCAGGGAGCACCACCCCATGCCAGGCACCGAGTTATGTCCCCGGGAAGCTCAGGGGAACAGAATCTAGTTCCTGAGCACCAAGTGTCTCCGATCCACTTGAACGACAGCTGGGGAAAGGTGTGGTCTTAGGTGGAAAAAAGAAAGGAGACACCCACGATGCCTAGTTGGTCCATGATTTCCCACCTGCCGAGAGACTGCAGGCCACTCCCCGCTGTACACAGTAGGTGCCTGCATACAGTAGGACAATCCTCATCCTCCTCGTCTCCCTTCGTGAAAGTTCTGACTCACCCCCTGCTCTTTCTACTCTCTGGACAGTCTTTCCTGCAGCTCTTTTTTAACTAAAAAGTTTTAATCACATACTGAGTTTAAAGTCCGCATTTAATTAACCAAGTAATTACATTCAGCTTACGTTGGACTCTGGCATTTGCACATCTGTGCGTGTCAGGACACCCTCTCCCGCGCCCCTCCATCTGTCCCCTGCCTCTGTCCCACAGAGCCGGCCCCCCCCTTTGGGACAGAGATGGGAGGCTGCTCCGGAGCAGGTTCTCGGGGCGGGGGGGGGGGGGGACCGAGAAGCAGGTGGGACCGGCTTTTTCTGGAGGACTCCGGCGCCGCCTTTCCCAGCCTCTCCCCGGAGTAGGGAGACTTACTCTCGTCTCGTAGTTCATAATGAAGAGCTTGCTTGCTGCCTCTCCGCTCCCCATTACAGAACCACTGGAGGGTTTTAATTAAGTTAGAGCCATTCGTTACATATAGGAGGAGGGTGGGGAGGACAGGCTGAAGGCGGCTCACCTTGTGAGAGAGGCTCTGCAGCTCTGCTCGTCCCAGGTGGTGGGGAAGGAAAGCTCATCACAGCAGCCTGCCCCGGGGTGTAACCCAGTGCTCTGGTAAGCGGCTCCAAGGGCGGTCGGTGGTGGCGAGCTTGGCTGATGGCATCCTGGACACATGCAAACCCAGCATCTCACACCTCCTACCCCCCAGCAAAGGGCAACTCATAAATGTTGTCCCCCCAGCCCTCCACACATCAGCGGAAGGCTACCCAGGCCCACAGCCTTCCAACCTTTGACCCACGGCAGAGGACCACCCAGACCCCCAGCTCCTCTTCCTCCCCCCTCCAGCGGAAAGAAGCCATCAGCAAGAATAAAGTGGAAAGCCCCTCAGCTTGTCTTTGTTTACAAAAAACCTCCTGAAATTTTAATACAACTAGCAACACAGGTCAATGAAGAGAGAATGAGCATTTTTACTATGTTGAGTCTTCCAATCCATAAACAAGGTCTTTCCAATCATTCAGATTTTCTTTAGTTTCTTTCTTTAACATTTGAGAGTTTTCAGCATGTAGATCTTACAAATGTTTTGTTCATTTTATACCTAAGTATTTCATTTTTATTTAGAACAAGTCCAGTCCTCATTTGTTCATCGTTAGTCTATAGAAATGCAATTGATTTTTGTATATTGATCTTATATCTTGCAACTTGGCTGAACTCACTGGTTCGAGATTTTTTTTTTGCTAGATGCTTTGGGATTTTCTCTGTAGGAAATCACGTCACTTGCAAATAGAGATAATTTTATTTCTTCTACCTGTATGCCCTTTATTTCTTTTTCTTGCCTTATTGCACTTCCTACTACTCCAGTACTATGTTGAATAAAAGTGGTAAACATGAACATTCTTGCTTTAGAATTCCTAATCTTAAAGACAAAGCACCTAGTCTCCCACCAAACCCACTATAGATTTTTTTTGTAGATGAAACTGAGGAAGTTACTATCTAATCCTAGTTAGCTGAGCATTTTTTCACAAATAGATACTTTTTCTTCATTAAAGTAATTTTTCTTTTTTTAGCCTGTTGATATGGTGGATTATATTGATTGATTTTTTTAATTTTCACCAGTCTTGCATACCTCAAATAAATCCTACTTGGTCATGTTATATAGTTATGATTCTTTTATACATTGTCAGATTAAATTTTCTAATATAATTGAAAATCCTTGTGTCTAAGTCCATGCAGGATGTTGGTCTGTAGTTTTCTATTTTTGTATTGTTTTTGTCTTGTTTTGGCTTTAGGGTCATACTGGCTTCATAAAATGATCTAGGATGTGTTCCCTCTTCCATTTTCTAGAAGAGATTATGGAAAGTTGGTGTTAATTTTTTTTAAATGTTAGATAAAATTCTTCAGTTAAACCACATGGGCCTGGAGAATTCTTTTTCGGGAGCTTTTACATTTCAAATACGATTTCTTTTTTAAAATTGAATTTATCAGAGTGACATTGGTTAATAAAATGGTAACAAATATAACTTCTAAAGTTGTCTTAGGACTATTCAGTGTATTTATTTCATCTTGATTGAGTTTGGTAGTCTGTGGTTTTCAAAGGATCGGTTGGTGTCTTCTAAGGGATGGCGTTTACCAGTGTGAAGTGGTTCTTAGCACTTTTTCTCCCTTTCATGGTATTATTTTCAATAATACCCTCTGTTGTATTCCCGGTATTGGTGATTTGTTTCTTCTTTCTTTTTCTCTTTGTCAGTCTTGCTAGAAGTCTGTCAATCCCACCAATCTTTTCAAAGAATCTGTTCTCGGTTTTATTGATCTGCTCTGCCGTTCTTCTGCTTTCTATCCCATCGATTCCTGCTCTCATCTTTACAATTCTCTTCCTTCTGTCCACTTTGGGTTTATTTTGCTCTTCTGTCTCTAGTTTCTAGATTATTGATTTCAGATTTTTGCGCTGTTCTGATGTAAGCATTTAGCACTCTAAATTTCACTCTCAGCGTGACTTCAGCTGCGCCTCACACATTTTGATATGTTGCTTTTTCATTTCCATTCCATTCTGTGTATTTTAAAATTTCCTTTGAGACTCCCTGATTGACTCATGGGGCGTGCAGAAATGTGCTGTCTAATGTTTCTGTTTGAAGATTTTCCTGTTGTCTTTTTGATTTCTCGTTTGATCTCATTACGGTGGGAAAACATATTCTTCGTGACTTGAATTCTTTTAAATGTGTTCAGGTTTGCTCTATGAACCAGGATATGGGCTCTCTAGGGGAATGTCCCAGGTGAGCTTGGGAAAAATGTGGTAGTAGTTTATTCAATGTCAGTTGCATCCAGTTGATTTACGATGTTGTTCAGTTTAACTGTATCCTCATTGGTTTTCTGTCTGCTGGATCTATCTGCTGGATCTATCAGTTGCTGATAAAGGGTGTCAAATACTGATACGTTAGGCGTTGAAGTCTCCAGCTATAATTGTGGATTTATCTATTTCTCCTCTCAGCGCTATCAGTTTCTGTTTTCCATACGTTGAAGCTCTGCTGTTTGGTGCACACACATTTTGGGTCACTATATCTTCTTGGTGAACTGATTATGCAATGTCCCTTGTGGTGCTTAGTGACTTCCTTTGTTCTGAAATCTACTTAATCTGATATTAATATAGCTAGTCTTGCTTTTATTAAATTGATGTTTGCACGACATGACTTTATCCGTTGTTTTGCGTTGAGCCTACCTATGTCATTTTGTTTAAAGGGAGTTTCTTATATACAGCATGTAATTGCGTTGTATTCCTTAATCCAGTCTGCCAGCTCCTCTCTTCTAATTAATACGTTAGGGTCATTGACCTTTAGAGTAATTATTGATATATTAGGGCTGGGGAGTGACAGTGTATTATTTATTTTGTATGTATTCCTTCTGTGTCTCATTCTTCTCTCTTTTCCTGCCTTCCTGTGGTTTTTGAATGTTTTTAAGGATTCCATTTTGATTTACTTATAATCCTTTGGCATATATTGTTTCATATATTTTTCTCTGTGGTTGGGTATAATATGCACTTATATAACCTATCACAGCATACTACTGTCGGTGATTTTTTCTTTTTTTTCTCAATTTTCTTTTTATGGCTATCACTGTTTTAACACTTCCAATGAAGTGTGGACGCCTTCCCTTGCTGGAGTCCCTTTGGTCTTCCCACTCTTAAAATGCAATCGTCCCAAGCATTTCATACACTGAGCACCACATCACATGATGTGGTGATTTTTGCTTCGACCATCACACATGATTTAAGAAACTCGGAAGTAAAAAAATAGTCTATTATATTAACACCGATTTTTTGCCCATCCCAAAACTCTTTTTCCCTTTCTGAATTTCTAAGAATTCTTCTGCCGCTGGTTTCTTCCTGCCTATAAAGTAATATTTGAAGTGAGTTTCTCGTATGATTTGAACATGTTTTTAAATTCACTCTGCTAATCTTTGTGTTTTAATTGGTATATGCAGACCACTAACATCTAAACATGATTATTAATAGGTTAGGGCTTAAGCCTACCATTTCGTTTTTTTGTTTTCTGTTTGTTCTTGCTGGTTTTCTTTTTCTTTTTGGTCTTCCTTGGGGTTACTTGAGCATTTTTTAGCCTTCCATTTTGATTTACCTATGGCGTTTTCCGCTGTGTCTCTTTGTAGTGGTTGTTCTAGGTGTATACACAGCCTACCAAAGGCTACTGGTCCGGTCACTTTACCAATCTGAGTAGAGTACGGAACCCTTACCTCCATAATTATGGTTTTTTCTTGTATCTACTTAATCTGTATGCCAGGGTTTCTCAGCCTTGCCGTGAATAACATTGTAGTCCAGATGATTCTGTCCCGTGGGGTGCTGACTTCCAGCGGGTGGAGGCTAGGGGTGCTATTAAACACCCCGCCATGCACAGAGCATCCCTCTCCCCCAACCCCCAGTGGATGAAGGTGGGAAAAGCTCCGACTCAGTGGTCAGGAGCTTGGGCTGAGCAGAACTCAGGTCCCAGCTCTGCCTTTTTCCCACTGCGTCATGCTGGAAAGCAGCTGAGCTTGTCTGAGCTGCAGTTTCCCGGGGGGTGAAACAGGAGTGTAAGAGCACTGACCTCACAGAGTCCACGGAGATGCTGCAGCACAGGAAGTGGCTCTGTTGATAACAATAGCCACCTTTTGTTGAGTGCCTATTATACACCGGGTGTTGTTCTAGGCACTTCCTGTGAATTAACTCATTTGTCATTACAGTAACTCAATGAGGAAGGTGACATGTTGTCCCCCGACAGATAGAATGTGAGGTGCAGTAACTTCTCAGGGACACAGGGCTAGTACCCCAGGGAGTGGAAAGACAGAGGGGCCCTTACCGGCCGGAGGCCTGAAGGTGCAAGGAGCAAGAGGAGTTATGAGGACCCAGTGAGCGCCGCGGCTGGAGGAGAGGCTGCCCGGGAGAAGCCGAGGCCACAGGAAGAGAACACGGCCATTGGATGCATCGTGACCCAGCGAGGGAGGGGGATCTGCTGACACTCTCTCCTCCTTGTCTTACCTGCTGCCACCTCCTCCTATAGGCCAAACACAGCTGGGACGCACAAGGAGGGGTAGCCTGGGTGAGCCGGCTCTGGAGGTGGGACTCTCCTAGCCACAGAGCTGCAGGCTGGGGTCGGGGAGAAGAAGTAGGGGTGGGGGGAACAGAGCTGCCCACCCTGACCCTGGCTGCCTCTTTCAAACGGTGTCCCTGCTGTTAGAGCTCTGGCTCCAGGGACTCAGCGTGGCAGACCCCCCTTCAGGAACCCAGGGAGGGTGACCAGGGGGGCAGTGTTGCTGACAAAGGCCTCTGAGCACCCAGACCCAGGTTATGGTGCAGCCCTGCCGCGTCCTGTGTCCCTCTCTCTGCAGAACTCAGAAGGCCGTAACACCACCTCCGCTCCTTTCTGTATCTGAACATGTGTTTGACACTGGCTGTGCGCCAGGCACTGCCCTGAGTGCGGGGTCAAAGCTGTGAATAACTCAGGCTCATTTCCACCCCTGGTGGAGCTGGCTCCACGAGTGGGGAGGAATGGGCAGTAAATAATTGCAGGTTTCAGTAGGGATTATAAGGGAAATAAAACAGTTTATAAAATACAGAGAATGCCAGGCATCGATCCGCGGAGGGGTGGTCTTAACCTCTGTCCACTGCCCAAGGCGTTTGGAATGTTGTTGCTGGCAAGAGAATATGGAGATTTTTTTTAGGTAAGACTTCGCAATCAACGCTTAAATTGTGGTGATGATAACAACCGTAAGCCGGTAGCCTTTTTGAATTCATTATTGAAAATATGAGTCAGTCTTTTAGCTGCCAAGAATGGATGATTAGTTGGAAAGCAAGGTGCTCTTCGTACAACAATGTGTATTAATGATCATGCATATAGATGTTTTTCAGGCAGTTTTCTAGAAGAATTTGCAGCCAGGAAGCAATCAGAGCCCTGGGCTTGCATTGACAGTTGGGGTGCACAAGAATGTGGGCCCGTTTGGAACGGGCCCCCTGGGGCAGGAGGGGCAGTTCCAGCCTGTGGACACCCTGGTGGGCGTTTGGTTTTCCAGGCAGAACCTGGCTCCTGTGCCTCCTTCTCAGGAGGAGAGGCGCTGCCTGAATTTGGTCTGCAGGGGGCGCTGTGCACATCTGCTTCCGGAGAACGCAGTTCTCCTGGACTGAACCCTCTGGAAAAACTGAGCCTTCGTCTTTGAATATTCAAAAGTCCCAGATGCCCTGCACGTCGTTGCAGTCCACACTGTGTGCTCTGAACTTTGGTCTGTGGATTCGATTCAGCGCCCGCCTAGTGCAGGGCTGGCAATGCCCGCCAAACACGGAACACCAGCATTATTTATTTCACTGCTTGTTCCTTAAAGTTTTAAAGAAAAAACACGGATAACTCACACATCAGATCAGTAATGTCACACACCATAGTGTTTGGTTTGAGCTTACATTTTAGAAAATGATTCCCTCTAATGAAGAATATTAAATAGTGTTGCAGGGGGTGCCCTGAGGTGGCCCAGTACCGTCACAGGAGGCTGTGCTAATGGGTGACATTTGGGAAACGCTGTTTTCCAGGCAGGCCAGGCGGTGGGGGCTCTGATGCTCATGTCCTGTGGTCGGAGGGGCCCTCCCCACCCATCGGAGGCACAAAGAGGCGTCGGGGTGACCTCACCGCTGGCCCAGCGCTGCGGCAAGGTTTGCTCATGGAAAGAAATTGGGTCTGTTTTTCTCTGCAGGACCCAGGCTAATGCTGGAAAAAACAAGTTTGGGTTGGCTGGCCTGGCTTCACTTGAAATATCGAAAGCTGGCGTCTTTTGCCCTTCAGGGCGACGTCTTCCAGATTCTGACCTCCCGTCTGAGCTTTCTGCGTGCGTCAGGCCCGGGCTGGGGGAGGAGGTCGGGTCGTTACTGCTGTGTGAAAGATGCTCCTATAGAAAGCTTGGTGGTAAGAGCACTGATGATAAATCAGGTGAGTGTCCCAAGGGGAGACTTAGCATGTGCTGTTTATGCACAAATGCCTCTATCATTTAAGAGGCTTGTTTAAAATTGTAGTTTAGGAGCAGATTAGCAAAGCTCTCCAGCGCTGGCATATCTGGGCGGGAGTGAGAGTACTGAACAAGCCGAGAGAGAGAGAGAGAGAGAGAGAGAGAGAGAGAGCGGGCAGCCAAGCTGATTGTCTCCAAAATTAGGAGGATGGAAAAGTTAGCGCTTTGAGACCCCGGTTTTGTGCAGGTTAAAAATAAGAAACAGCTCTGCAGGCTGGTTGCTTTTTGCCAACTCAGCCTTCAGGGCTGCTGACTGCAGGTGAATTATTCACCAGGAGGCCTACCCCCTGCTTTCCAGGAGGAGGGTCGGACAGGTCGGGCAGGCGGCCAGCCTTGTCCTTTGGACCCCTGAGGGGCAGGAGGGGGGATTCGGCCTCCCTGTGGACCCAGCACAGCCTCCAGTCAGCAGAGGTTGGTTCTGGTGTCTGCAGACCCCACGGCTGGCTCACCGGAGTTTAGCAAAGCTTTCCTTTCCACCTCGTGCAGGAAGAGGGACCCCATTCTAGGCCCCAAGACTTGGCCTTTTCTCTTTCTGACTTAGTTTTTCTGGACTTTGCCCTCCAAGGCCCAGATGCCCCTTCCAGGCAGTAAAAACACACCATGAGACCAAGACCATGTCAGATAAGAAGTGACCCAGAGAAACACGTGACAGACTGATGGGGATGGAACGGGGATGGGGGAAGGTGGTTTGCCTTACATCAGATGCTCAGGGACGGCTCCTCCCAGGAGGTGACATTTGAGATGAGACCTATGGGGACCTGGGGAGTCACTTACAGTAATACCCGGGGGCCCTTGCTCCAGGCCAAGGGAACAGCAAGGGACAGGAGCCTGGAGGCTGGGTAGACTTGGTGTGTTTGGAAATTTAAAAAGGCCCCCTGTGGCTGACGTGCGCAGGGGCTGAATCCTACAGAATGTGTAGCCTAGCCTGAGGAGCCTGAACTTGACCTTGAAGGCCATGAGGGAGGCAGCAAGGAGCTTTCAGTAATGAGGTCATATCTGTCCCCCCCTCCCCCGTCACCTGGGAGATAGAGGGAGATGGGTGGAGGGGGTGACAGGGGAAAGCGGATAGGTGGTCCCAACTAGATGTGGTAAATGGCACTACCTCATACCAGTTAATAGTCAGCTCTCTTTTCTGAGCCCCAACCCTGGGTGAGGCATTCCCCATGTTCCCGTCACAAATCGCCTTATTGGACCTTCACACAACCCCCTGAGGTATCTGCATTCTACATAAGACGGGACAGACTGGAGTCATTTACCTACCCAGTCTCTTCATGGGAAAGGTTACTATGAGGATTTGAACTGAGGCCATCTTGCTGTCCTCTCTTTCAAGGAGCCACAGCCAGCTGAAACCCAGGTACTGAGGACCCCTGTAAGTCAGTAGTCAGGGCCCTAGCATGGCTTTCCCAGTCCTGGGTGGAGGAGAAGAACCAGGAGCTGGTGGCCAAGTGATCTACTTGCTTTCAGTGACTCCTGCGGGCAGAAGGCAGAGCAAAGTCATTGGTGGCCCTGGTAGTCCTTTGATCAAAATCTGACCAATCAGAGCACCCCATTCCCCTGACTACAGTGAGTGATTGGTTCAGGGTCGCACGTGTGACCCAGGTTGGGCCAGATGGAGTCAGTCCTAGGACTTGGGCATCAGGGCTGGGAATGCTGCTCCTGTCCGGCTGGGGTACCAGGGCTGGGAGGCCACCCCTGACACTCCAGGAAAACGTCAGGCTGAGAGTGACGCTGACGCAGAGGCATGGCAAGCTGAGAGCTGGGGAGAGAGTGCTGACAAAATTCTCAGAGTCCTGAGATGCAGCTAATAGAAATTCTTTTTTTTCTGTTAAGTCAGTTTAAGTGGATTTTTCTGTCACTTCTAACCCACAATGTCATGGCCATTAGTGCTCTTATCTGGGCTGGCCTCCCACGCAGGCCACCCACGGGTGTGCATCACTGTCCCAGAGCTGGTGGAGCCCTGAGAGAGCAGGGCCCTCCCCCGTCGCATCCAGCCAATGTCCCCGTGTGTTTGCACTGGACCAATCTGCTGTCTGACCAGCCACCGTGGCTGCACACACAGAGTGGCCAGGCCTGGATGCCTGTCAACTCCAAAGACGAGAAGTGTGTGGCCAGCCTCCCTGAATCACATGGAGAGACTGGGCAGTGGGAAAGTACGAGTTAATCTGGGAGGTGCAGACCACGGCCATCCTGGCGGGGCCCTGTAGCAGGTGGGCCTCCTGAAGGAGGACCTGGGGGGTGGGGGGGTGGGCAGGATGTGGTGGACAGAGGCAAGAGGCAAGGCCCTCCCTCTCTGAGCACCAGTGGGCAAACACAGAGTCCTGTCCCCATGTGACTCCCCATACCGGGGAGGAAGGTCTTTCCGCCTGACCCAGAAGAGGTGAGACGGGTCCTGGACAGAGTTCTGGTATGGAGACGGGATGCTTGGTTTTGGTCCCCAGCCCTGAGCTGACTCGGGTGCACGTCAATTTACCTTTTCTCATCTGCAGAACGGGAGCAGCAGCCCCTCTCTGGACCTCGGTCTCCCCTTCTGTCCAGTAGGGGGCGGTGGGGAACCTCAGAGCATCCAGACCAAGGAGCAGGGAGACCCTTCTGGAGTGCGTGTCAGCAGTTTCAAGTCTGGGGAAGCCTCGGGAAGCCTCTCACCATATTGTTAGGAGAACGTAATTAGCGGTGCTAACAGCCTGATTAGGGGGCTGTGTGACACCCCCTGAGGAAGGGGGAGACTCAGCGCTGGAGGGCTGCTCACGTGACAACACGGTGCCTCTATTAGCGCATCTCACAGGCAGTTGTGCAGTCAGCACCGCAGACGGCGGGAGAGTAAACAGGGTGGGGGGGGGGGCACTCCCACTGGGCTCCAGGGCAGCTTCTGGAGAGAGTGAGGATTAAACAGGAACAGCCCCCTCCCCCCACACAAAGTGACCGTCTGGGGCACGGAGTTCAGGAGGTGTTCGTTCCTGCACCCCACAAGCCTGCTTGTTCTCCCTGGATCTCTGGACGTGGGTCTTCAGCGGCTGCTGCACAACCCCCCGCGGAGGTCCGTGGGCACCTTGGCCACAGTGTGTCCCACACCGAGCCCCGCTCTTCCCCACCCTGAGCCTGCTCCTCCTGCAGGCGTCCCTATCGCAGCTGACGGCGATTGCCCAAGATAACGGGAAAGAAGGGCCTTCGCCATGGTGCGAAGGGCACGTTGAGGGCTGAGAGGGAAACATTAGCGACAACATTTAATTAAAACCACCTGTCTCAGGGGGGCGGGATAAAGAGGCAGAACACGGGGGATCTTTAGTGCAATGAAACTACTCCGTGATTCTAGGATGATGGATATATACATCATTATACGAGGTACCAGCGATTTTCAACCGGTGCGCCGCAAGAATTTTTAAAGCACGCAAAACCTGACTGCTTACTCAGGGGCGCTGCCCTCTTTTCCCTTAGACTGTCAAATAAAAAGATGGCAACGGCCAACGTAATAGCTGTCTGGTGTGAATGAATCAAAAGTACACCTATTTTTTGTCAGATCAGCCAAAAAACATATTTTTGTGTGTGCCACGGAATTTCGGGAATGGGTTGATGTGTGCCATGGGATGGAGAAGGTCGAGAAGCTCTGCCTTATAAGACGTTTCTTCGAACCCAGGAAACACACAATGCCCAGACTGAACCCAGATACCAACTATGGACTCTGAGAGACTATGACCTGTCTGTGTCACAGGGCTCGTGAACTGTAGCAAATGTGCCACGTTGGTGGGGGGTTGGTAATGGCAGTGTCGGGGGCAGGGGGTATGTGGGAAATCTCCGGACCTTCCTCTCCGTTTTGCTGTGAACATAAAACATCTCTAAAAAGTAAAGTCCACTAAAAACATTTTTAAAAATTTTTAAAAGATTTCATTTATTTTATTTTTAGAGAGGGGAAGGGAGGGAGAAAGAGAGGGAGAGAACCATCAATGTATGGTTGCCTCTCACACACCCCCTACTGGGGACCTGGCCCGCAACCCAGGCACATGCCCTGACTGGGAATAGAACCAGCGACCCTTTGGTTTGGCAGGCCGATGCTCAAGCCACTGAGCCACACCAGCCAGGGCTAAAAACATTTTTTTTAAATAACTGAATTAGAAGGGCACACTCTAAATTCATAATTATGGTTTCTAGGTCGAGAAATGATACTCTATAGCAGATAAAAGAAACTTCAATTTTATCTTTAATTTTTATTGCCTTTATTAAAAAAGAACTAAAGGTGCAAAGAGGATAAAATATTAAAAGTCATTCTGGGTATGTTGATATACGTGCATTTGTTTTCGCTCTTTGTACTTTTGTATTTGTCAGCCACGTCTCAGATAAAAGTTTGGTAGAGCCACCTGTCACGCAGGGCCCGGAGAACCAAGGAGACGCGAGCCCGGGGTGAGGGCCCAGCGGCGGGATGCAGCGGGGTGGAACCAGGCAAGGCTTTTATCAGGGAGGCTGGGAGGAGACGAGAGCTGACCTCCTTGTGCAGAACTGCTCCCCAGCGGGGGACACAGAGCTTCTCACAGAAAGACCTGTCATTCGGTTTATCCTCTTGAAGAGGCTACGGTCCTGCCCAGGAGACAGCCTCTCGGTGAATGGCTGCAAGGGGACCGGTGGTCCCTAATCCAGGGAATTAGGACCTGAGGGTCCGCTCAGGGAAGGGACGGTGATTTCAGCTGCTTAAAGAACCAGCCCCACTCCCAGGACAATGCTCACTGCTTCTCAAGGGGGAAAAAAAGGGGGAGAGGAATGCAATGGCAGGTTCCCTGGGGAGCTGGCGTGCTGAGAAATCTTCTGAGCTGGAGGCGCTGCAGGAGGTGACACAGGGAGGGCTCTCTCTTTTCTTCCCTGTCACCCCCGAGCCGATGGCGCACTGCGTCAGAAGCATTCCCACGCCCTCCGTCCCTGCCTCCGCCTCCCGGGCTGCCATGGGTGCCTATTCCCGTGCCTCCTCACTTCCATTCTCCTGTCTGCGAGACCGATGGAGGTCTGCAGAGCAGGCTGGGAAAACCCCCACGATGCCGTGCGGTGTGCCCCCACCCCACAGGCTCCATAAAAAGTGCAGGCTAAGAAGTAAATCCCCGATTACCCCTGAGGTAGTTAGATCGTCATCATTCATTTATATAACAACAACAACAACAACAACAACAATAATAATGGCATTTTTTTCTGAGTCATTCCTACTGACATGTCCCTGGCACAATCAATATATTATTTAATTTTCTAGAATACGGCCATGTGAGGCAGGTGCTTTTTATTAGTATTTTCGTCCTATAAATGGAGCAGCGGGCACAGAGAAGGAGAATGGCCTTCCCCAAGCCCCAGAACCAGGGACTAGTCCAGGACTACACCGTCTGTCCGACCCTGTCCGCACCAGGCTGTCCTCCCTGGGAGGTGTCCTCAGTGCCCAGCTGGGCCAGGCCCACGGAGGGGGGGATGTCGTGAGTGCAGTGACAGCCCCCGCCCTCTAGGGGGTCGTGGTTTTTCATCCAGGCTGTAAACGCCCCACAGAGTGCGCACGCCGCCACCTGTATGGGGACGGCCTGTTGACACACCTTTCTCCCTGGCATCAGCACCTGTCAAGGAAGAGAACCCAGTCTGGTCACCCCACACACCCCAGAGCCTGGCCCAGCCCCCAGCAAGAATAATAACGCGTCGCCTCTCCTGGGACTGTATTCTGGACCCACTGTTCTGTCGCGCTCAGCACAGGCGGAGCCTTCCGCGGTCCGGACCCAGCTGACTTGCTCTCAGCGGCGCCAGAACTCGGAGAGGGCCGGTGGCCCCCCTGGCCGTGAGCACTGTGCCTCCTCCCTCCTCGGGGTTCTCGGCGGCCCCCGAGCGTGTCTTCCTGCACAAGAACTCAGAGGTGCCATGTGTTTCAGATCATAAGATGCACCTGGGTTTTAGAGGAGGGAAATAGGGAAAAAATGTTGAAGCAAAAAATGTGGTAAAATGTTTAATAACATAAATAACATTTCACCAATGTAAATGTAAACAGAACTCAACAGCAGTATTAACAACCATTATTCCTCCCAAATTTGGGGCGGCGGGGAGGGGGAAGTACGTCTTGTAGTCTGAAAAGCACATAATTTCACCCTGGAGTCAGCTGGCCTGAGTTCAGATCCTGCCTCCGCCACCACAACCAGGGTCACTCACTGAGCACCTTGTGCCTCGGTTTCCTCATCTGTACATAGTGGGCAGTTATGGTGAGTACGGAATGGGGTGGGGGGGCTCTCAGGGAAGGTGGACTGTGCCCAGCGTGTGGTAAGTTGTTCAGTAAATGGTAACCGGTCTAAGATCATCACTGTTACTAAAATGAACCTGAGACGGGAGACTGCTCACATAATGTGTGCCTCAGCCAGACCACCGGAGCTGCTGAGGTCCATCTCTCGGGATGGCCTGTTCTCGGCTGAGAAGGTGGTGGAGGAGGAGATGGAGGCAGAGAGAGTCCAGGAGGCTCCCCGGGCCTCGCTTGGTGGGGGGAGGGTAGATCCAGGCAGGGAGGAGTGAGGGAGAGTTCACCAGCTCTCCCCAGGGAGGCCCGGCTCAGGCAGGCCTTGGTGTCTAGCTGGTGGCGCTTCACCAGCCTCAGAGATCGTGAAGGTGTGGAAAAGCAAATGCCACGGAGAATGGGGTGCACCAAACAGCTCACCATCAGGGACCTCGTGTAATCCCCGTGCACACATAGTGATCCTACGAGACCTGCATTCCACCCACATACGTGTGTCTGCTCTAGGTAGGCTTTGCACACGCATGTGGGAATGGCTCACACGTGGGTGTGTGCTCAGGCAGGCATGCACACACATTCAGGGAGGAGGCGTGGCTTTGCCCCCAGGCGTGGTCGGGAGGATGCTGGGCCCTCAGGAGCCCTGAGTGAAGCTGACATCCTCCCAGCAGCCCCCTTCCTGCCCCGCATCCCTCCTGCCTCCCCCCACACTCCTCCTCAGTCGCTGCAGCTCTCCCCTTCTTCCTGCTGTGTCCCCGCGGGTCCTCGCAGCAGGGAGGGGGAAGCAGCCTGATGGATGGGTCTGCATGAGATGCTGCTCATTTGTGTTTTCCAGGCTGAGCACAGAGCACTGCTGGGGTGTCAGCAGCCCCTGGGAAAATGCGGGGGTTGGGAGAAGAGAAGGCTTTCCGGGGTGGCCGCTTTTTTTCACAGGTTGCTTTTTGGGGTGCAATATGAGGCTACCCTCTTGAGACAAGGGGCTCAGTTCCAGAGAGAGGCCTCCACCCACGACCCAGAGCCTCCTGTGACTTTCAGGAGTGTTATGGGTGGAAAGGATTGGAGGCTCCCCCACGCCCCACCCCCCCCAAGAGCTGCAGATGAGGTCCTGAGCTGAAAACCCTTCTCTGGCCGGCTGGCGCTCCGTGACCCTGGCTGAGGCACCCCCTGCCTCTCAGACCGCGTCTTCTGCGTGGGATAAGGGACCACAGTGCACACCCACGGTTTGTCTCTGTGTCCGTTGCTGTCCACCTTGGACTTCCCACTGTGGACTCAGTCCTTCCTCACTCTGAGCTTTTGTGTGAACTGGACGGGGCTGATTCCAAACCCCCGCCCCTCTTTTCAGGGATTGGGAGGTCCCTCCCAGCTGGCACAGCCAGGCCCGGTCGGGTGTGTTTAGAACAAGGAGAGGCAGCAGAGGTGGCTTCCTGGAGCACAGGGGGGACCTCGGCTCCCAGGGCGGAGACAGTGCTCCACCTGTAGGGGGCGCTTGCCCAAGTGCGCACTCAGGAGGCAAACCTGCTTCCAGATTCTTCCCAGGATCCAACCACCATCCTCTTTCTCCTGGACTACGGCGGCCACCTTGACTGATGTCTCTGCTCCCACCCTCCCCCACGACAGAAAATTCTCCACGCAGCCACCTGAGCGGTCCTGTTGGAACCCAGGTCAGACGGGCCGCTCCTCCGCTCGAAACCCTCCCTGGCTTCTCACCTCGCGCAGACGCAGACGGAAACCTGCATCCCTTACGGCCGGCGGGGTCTGCGGGCCGCCCTGGGCTCAGGCTGCCTCGGCTTTGGGCCCAGGGCCTTTGCACGTTTTTTTTTTCTTTCCTGCGAATTATGTTCCTTTAAGACATCCACATGACTCACCTCTTCCCGTTTCCACTCCGATGTCACCTTGTCCATGAGGCCTTCCCGTCAGACACTGCGCTTCCTATGATGCATCATTTTTCTCCCCAGCACTGTTGTCAGGTGACATTCAGTGATGAGTCAATTAATTCACTCGTTGCCTTTGCTCCTTGCTGGGGTATAGAAGCTTCAGGGGGAATTTTGCCACTTTCTCCATTGCTGGGTCCCCAGCACCTAGCACATGCCTGGCGCACAGTGGGCATTTTATTTATTTATTTTTAGAGAGGGAGGGAGGGAGGGAGAGAGAGAGAGAAAGAGAGAGAGAAACATCAATGTGCGGTTGCTGGGGGTTATGGCCTGCAACCCAGGAATGTACCCTGGCTGGGAATCGAACCTGGGACACGTTGGTTCCCAGCCCGTGCTCCATCCACTGAGCTACACCAGCCAGGGCAACATTTTATTAAAAAGATACAGGACTGTGACACAAATAATACTCTCCTTTTTTATTACAAAATCTTTTATCACAAAATCATGAGTGTGTAATTCTGTAACATAAGTTTCACACTCAAGCATACCACATGGCATTTTAGGTGACATGTTCACATTAAAACTATAAATTATTACACCCAGATCATTACCCTACCCACCACACTCAAGCAGGCGTTACTTCTGCCGGACCCTGTATGTTGAGTGAATAAATGAATTCTCCCTTGGGGAGCAGCGCCCTGATTGTCCTTTGGGAAATGTTGTCCTTTGCTCTCAGTTCATGTGCTATGTGTAGGGTGGACCCCACACCCAGCTCCATGCCAGACACGGGATCCAGGCCCGGCAACCACCATATCCAGAACCACTGGATACACCTGGGCAGGTGGTGCCTGCACGAGGGGCGGGCGTTCCTGCCCACAGCTGGTCCAATCAGGTGAATCCTGAGAATCCACAGGTGCCACCCGGAGGTTGCTGCTCAGGCAGGTGGCCTCTCTCCCCAGCGAGGGAGGAGGAAGAGAGCAGCACCACAAGGCTGGGAGAAACTGGCTAGAGTCCCTGGATCCAGCCCGACCTGAGACCCGCACCACCCTTGGTATACGAGCCTATGCATCTGCACCCCCTTTTTGCTTACATGTCTGGGAGTTGGGTTTCCTATCCTCGAAATTTTAGGCTGCCATCTGATCCAGGGGTGGGGGTAGTGCCCACTCAACGCTGCCACCAACATTGGAGAATTGCCTTTAAAAAAACACTGTGTCATTTTTGAACACTTCATGCCGATACGGTGTTTAAAAGCTACGTGGATGTGCTGGTGGCTCTGGCCTCATCGCCACCCTTCTCCGCCCGCTCCCCAGGCCTCCAGGCCCCGCCCCGGGGCTGCCCCTGGCCACCCACCCACCGGGCGTTTCGCCTCTCATAGCTCCTCTCTTTCCGCCGAGTGATTTTCTCCTTTCTCATTTTTCATGCTGAAAAATGGCAAATTGAAGCACTTAATTTTACTCCTCCAGCCCAATTAACGTGGACGTGTTCAGCGCGACGCCGGGCTGTGAAAGGCAGGTCATTTATATCAATTAGCAAAGCAAACATGAGTTTCACGGCTGCGCGCAGACGCCAGCAGAGGCTGTCTGTCCTCCAGGAAGGAGGCCCAGTGGGGGAGCTGGGGGCAAAGACCCCACTGGGGGCACCTGTGGGGGGGGCGTGGGGTACAGGCGGCCATTAGGGTTATATTACGGTGGCATTTGAGCAGGTCTGTGGTCCAGGCACCTCTCTTCCCGAGAGGTTCCCATGTGAATGTGACCAGGAAACGAGAGAGTTTCCAGACACAGCCACCCCTCGCTGCTAGCAGGGCCTTTGTTCCCAGGCCTCCCATATCCACATCCTCACGCTGGAATGCTGCGTCTATCTCCAAAGGGCTCCTGAGCCACTCCCCACCCCCCCCGCCCCCGCACGTGCCTCCCCGGGCTGGACCCCACCATCCATCACAGTCTGCCTGGGCAATCACAACAGCCTCCTCCCTGGTTTCCGGCGGCCCCTCGGGCCTGGGCAGCCCCTGCAGTCAGATGAGCCTCAAAGAATATAAATCAAATCATGTCACCCTCAGCTCTGAAACCTTCCCAGGTTCCTCACTGCTCTTAGAATTATAATCCCAACTCCCCGCCGTGGCCCCCAAGGCCCTGCATGGCCTGGCACCTGCTGACCTCAGACCTCTCCCTCTCTGCTCTGAGCCAGCTCACCCCGCTGAAGCCACACTCGCCTCCTGGCTCTTCCTCCAACTCGCCAAGAGTGTTCCTGCCCCAGGCCCTTTGCACGTGCCGTTTCCCAGATCTTTTCCTGGCGACCCTTTCTCATCCCTCGTGTCTCTGCTCGAATGCGACTCCCCCCACCCACCCAGGCTACAGTCACTCTCCTCGGCTGCTGCCCATCCTTTCACTGCACAGTGAAAGGGCTGCACAGTGGTCCCAGCCACCTGCCTGAGGAAGCAGGTTTGGGGAGGGAGGGGGCAGAGGAGGTGTCTTGATCTTGATCCTAAATAATTCTTGGGAGTTCAAAGGTAGGTTGTGGGAAGAGAGAGAAGCCTAGACTCTCCCTGGGTTTCAGGAGCCCTCTGGGGACCCCTGCTTGCAGGGACCTCACGGCGGCGGGTGGGTGTCTGCTCAGGCACCCACTCATTCATTCACCCTGGAATTCATTCACGTAGTCCAGACCCATGAGAGGCTTTGAACCCGGATGGTCCCGGGTTCAGTGTATGGCTCCATCGCTTCCTAGCGGATGTCTTTAACTTCCCCGGGCCTCGGTTTCCACATCCGTAAAGTGGGGAACCCAATACCACTGCACCTAACAGGATGCTGTGAACTTCCAATGAGGCCGCGTTTAGCCCAACACAGAGCAAACCTTCAATGCACTGGAGTTCACACTTCTTCCCTTCTTCCTCCCTCCCAAACTTCCAGCCTCTCTTCCTTCCTCTTGTCTCGGTCTCACCTGCTTAGACTGGAAGTTCCAAGAGAGCCGCAGGTTTCATTTTTTTTTAATGTTTCATTCCCAGTGCCGAGAGCCTCGCTAGCACAGAGCGGGTGCTCCGTAAATATCTAGTGGATGGATGAGTTCCCCTGAGTCTCAAGCAGATAAAAGCACCTCTTCTGCGTGTGTGGAGGATGCTGTGAATTTCAAATTCCAGGGAAGCAGAAGCAAGTGGGGGCAACCAACTTATCTACAGGGACCTTGTTCTAAAGTCTCTTTAAAAAAATTCTTTAAAGACTTTATTTATTTATTTTTAGAGAGAGGGGTGGGGAAGGAGAAAGAGAGGGAGAGAAACATCAGTGTGTGGTTGCCTCTCATGCACCAACTACTGGGGACCTGGCCTGCAACCCAGGCATGTGCCCTGAGTGATAATTGAACCGGCAGCCCTTTGGTTAGCAGGCTGTCGCTCAATCCACTGAGCCACACCAGCCAGGGCAATCCTGTTCTAAAGTCTTAGAGGCCCAACAAAAGGGCATTAGTGAAATGCCTAGTGTCTGCTCCAGCTCATGTGCAAGTTGTAGGTCAAATTTATGGTTTGGAGAGAGTTGTATTTTTAATCTGTGCTATGTAATTTTATTACATTAGGGCCCGTTGGGTAATCAATATGATACACACACACACACACACACACACACACACACATATGCATGCATTTATTGTTTTAGCTATTTATGAAGATCTACCAAGGTACCTCTCCCTGGCAGTAAGCACAGCAGAGCCTGGGCTGTTGGGGGCGCCCCCTGGAGGGGACCCTGTGCAGTCAAACAAACTGACAGTGAAGGCTGCTGATTCAACACTCACGCACCAGTTCCCACGACGCCGTCCCCGGGGGTGATTTCACCGAGTGCTCAGGACAGCCCGTGAGGAAGGGTCCTGTCACTGTGTCCATTTCACGGGTGAGGAGCCTGAGCAGCCAGAGTCTGGTGCTTTTTCCCAAGGCCACACAGCCCTTGAGATACACCTGGCCTTGACCTCAGGTGCGCCCTGACTTACTCCAAAGTCCAGGCTTTGAATCCGCCTGGCTTTGAAGCCTTTTGTCACAGCTTTGGGCCCAATGAATTATTCTGAAACAGCCTCCTAAACTCTAGAAGAATAAGCATTTATCTGTGTGAATAAAAGGTTTAATGTCTGTTCCAGCCTATGCATTAATTTTGTCATATTTATGGCTCTAGATAGTTATCTTTTTAATGTATACACGTATATTTTTAGTATGCAGAGGTCTTTGATACGGTGACTGTTTTATAGGACTTGTAGGACAATTTCATTACTCTTAAATACCTACAGAGCTTTAAAGCTATAGCTTTGCTGCCTGGTGTGCGGTGGCAGAACTTGGTCTCGTCTGTGACAAGTGTGATGCTGAGTCCTCGGTCAGGAAACAACCCCAAGGAGAACCTCGGGTCCTGGGAGGCTGTGAGCAGGGTTCTGACCACCGTGGGCTGGGGGTGGGGTGTCCAAGGGCAGGGCCTGGGGACCAGAGAGGACACTTACCTGGACAGGACCCCCAGTGAGAGGGCCACAGGGCTGCCTCGGGGCTCAGAGAGGACCCTTCCCATGCGCCTCGGACCACAGAGGAGATTGCAGGGAATAGAGGGGGACTGGGTGGGGCCTTGAGGGCAGATGGTACCTCAGGAGGGAGGGGCTGGGGGCAGAGATGGCAAACGGACCACGTGACACTATCCATGTGACAGTTGCCTTCCCTCTGAAGACGCTATAGCCGACATCCCCGAGCTCTAAGCAACTCGGGTGTCATTCTGTCACGTCCCCCATAAGTCCTCCCCAGACACTCTGGGAGACGGGGAAACGAGGAGAGCAAAGTGTAAATCCTCACAGAGCCGACAGGTGTGCGCAGAGCCGACAGGTGTGCGCTCAGAGGAGGGAGGGTCGGAAGGAGCATCTCGTTGGGGCTCAGGAGGCGTCAGCGGGGGTGCAGGGCGGCACTGGCTCTGCTGGGAAATTAGCAATGTTTTCAATAGTAAAGGGGGGCAGGACCCCCCCCCCCCATACACAGGAGGGCTGTGCAGGGCCTCCCTGAGACGGTGACAGCGAAGGGTGCACATCCGCCCGGACACCCGCCCCCAGTGCAGCCCGGGTCCCGGCTCCCGGCGCCGAGCTCCCGGCACCAGCTCGAGGTCTCCTGTGAGCTCCCTCCGTCCCCAGGACCACGGGCTGAGGGGCGCTCTGGCCCAAAGCCGCCCTCCCTCCCTCCCTCGGTCCCGCCCAGCTCGGGCCGTGGCCACACTGCTACTGAACGAGGCAAAGCGCACGTGGAGGGTGCAGGGAAAACGGGGGCCCAGGCCAGGGCTGTGGCTTCCACTCTGGGTCGGTGGGAGACGCGAGGGCCGTGGGCAGAGAGGTGACGAGGTCTGACTCACACGTGTGAAGCGCCGTCTCACTGCGCAGGCGCCGTGGACTGCAGCCGTGCCGTGGTGGGGGCCGGAGGCCGGCGGGGAGGGTCTGCAGTGACCCGGGGAGACGGGACAGTGACTCGGGGGGCGTGGGGACAGGGGAGCTGTGGGGAGGTGGGCCAGCCGTGGGGGTGAAGCAGAAAAGCCGCACCAGGGGCCTCAGGTGGCATGAGGACCAGGAGCGGCTCTCAGATTTGGCCCGAACAACCGATGGCCCAGTCGTGGGGGCGGGCGAGACCATGCGGGTTGGAGCTGGGAACTTGACCAAGAGCCACTCCCACCCCAGGCTACCCCCTGAAACGTCCATCCCTGGCCTGAGCAGGAGCAACAACAGGTGTAAGGGAGGCAGGCGCCTGGGGATGGCCCGGGGCCAGGGCAGCGAGGTGCTCACGTGTTATGTTCCCATTAGGGGGCGATGCGCGGGGGCCAGAGCCGGCGTCCACTGGAGAATCAGTGGCTCATCAGAGCCATTGCATCACCTGTGCATCCCGCCCCTGCCCTGAGCGTCCATTAACATTGGCCGGGTCTGAGCAAGACTCAGCCTACAGAGGGACCACAGGCAGGGTCCGGGTCCTCCCTGCAGGGGCCTCAGCTCAGTCCCCAGGCCCAGCTGCAGGAAGGAGACCCCCACAGCATGCAGTGGGGTGGGCAGCAGTCTACCTGCGTCCTGGTTCAAACCTGGGAGTTCCTTGCCCCCTCCGGGCTCAGTCTCCCCGTCTCCAAAATGAGGCTTTACTGCCAGAGTGTCAGAGCTCTTCACGGCAGAGGACACTGGACCTGTCCCCTCCTGCTGGCCCCCTGGGAGAGGCCCTCCATGAACCCTTGTCCTGGGCACCACTGGCAGGAGTGTCCAGGCATCCCGGCCCAGAGGGTCAGCACTAAAGGGAGGCTCCCGGGGGGTACAGCCTCCTGGCCACTTAGCAGGTGCAGCCCGGCGACCATTCCCAACACTCTGGTCTCCGAGTGAGTGAGGCAGAATGCCCTGGTGGTCACAGGCCAGAGGAAGGTGGTTCAGATGCGGGCTCCGTGGCTGCCAGCTGAGCCCAGAACCGCCTCGGAGGGGACGGGCACAGATGGCGACAGCGGCCCCGGACGGCCCCGCCCCTCAGAGCCCACCGTCCTGAAAGTGCCTTCTGTTGCTTTCCTTCTCCTCCTTGACCCTCCGCCCTTGTCGTGGGACGCGTGGCTCTCAGCACAACACCCTCCCCCAGGAGCAGATGGCAGCCCCCGGTCCCCATGCCATGTCCCGCCTGCCTTTCACATGAAAATGGGGGAGCTGGCCAGACAGATGTCCCCAAGCCGGCCTGGCTGGGCAGTGTGGACTCGAGACCACATCCACACCAGGTACCCAGAGCAGCCCTGGACACACAGCCTCTGGTTGGCGCCTCTCCTTCCTGTGGCCTCGGCCCCTCTGAGCCCCGTCCCTCCTGCACCCTCAGAAATCACATCTGTTTTCTCCCCCTCCCCCCCTTGTCCTCTGAGGCCACACGGATGGGAGCACTCAGCAGGCTGGGCTGCCCAGCAGGCTGAGGAGTGAGAGCAGGGCCTCCCGTTTCAAAGTGACAGCCAGAGCCCCCTGGGGAAGGGCAGAGCAGGGCTTCGCTGCCGACCAAGAGCGTCTGCGCCCGCGCCTGGCACACAGCCTCCTGGTCTGCGTCCCCACAGACGCTGGGGCAGCAGAGAGGGGCGGTCACCCGCTGTTCATACACGCATGCGTGCATGCATTCATTCCTTCATTCATCAACACGGTGGGAGCTCCCTGTCAGCGGTGGGGAAGACAACCGTCCTCACTCAGAGGAAGTTGGGGGATTCATGAGACAGCGCTGGGGGCACGTGGCACAACCTGGCTCAGAGGACGTGGTCACCAGTGTCTCCTTGGGCCTGGGCTCTCCCTCAGTGCAGCGGGAGCCGTGGGAGGCTCCCAGCAGGGGCACATGATCCGATTTGGGTTCCAGGGTCCCTCCAGCCGCATGGACAGTGGAGTGTGGGCAGCAAGGGCAGTGACAGGAGCTGAGTCACAGCCTTGGTGACAGAGCCAGACACGGCCTGTCCCGCCCTCCCTCCACGGCCAGGCAACTGTCCACCCCCTGAGCCTGCCAGCAGCGCCCCCACCAGCCCATGGGGGGCCAGGAGATGAGGCCTGGCCTTGAGTGCCCTGACAGCCCTCCAGCCACTCATCCCCAGTGTCTGCAGTGGAAGGGGGGTCCTCCTGGCTGACGTGGATTCCCCACCCCCAGAATCCAGCTGTTCCTCGAGGTGCAGCCAGTGCAGGGCCGGGGGTGGGTCAGGGCCCCCCCAGGAGGAGGTGCTACAAGTTGCCACTCATCTAACAAGTCCACACAGCGTCATGCCGGCTCAGTGAGGGGCAGGAGCTCCTCCTACTCCCAGCCCCCAGAATCTGTGGGTGAGGCCAACAAGCAGAAACCAGGGTCTCTGCCTTTAAGGGGCCTCTGTGTTCTCATCCGCTAAATGGGCTTATGGGAGAAGCCAAGAGTCACTTAGAATTCTGCCCAGACTGTCGGCCCGGAAGCCAGTGGTGATTGGATTTCCCTGCTGGCCTGCTCTCCCTTGTCACCCTCTTATGTCTCCTCGGAAATCACCTTATTGATCCATTTATTTTCTCCCAGAAGGTGAGCCCTGTGAGAGCAAGGAACTTGCTTGTCGTGTCTACTGCCAGATTTCCAGGCTCTAGAACAGCAAGTCCCGGCACACAGTAGGGCTTCAAAAATATTTTTGGAGTGAATGAATGGATTAGGACGTGAATGGGTGGGCTTTATATGACCTTGGCCTGCTCCTTGTCTGGACTCATTGTGCAGCACCTTCCCCCTAAGTCAAGGTAGCCACTTGCTCCTTGGCTGTGTCTCAGACACCCGGGCATGCTCCTGCCTCAGAGCCTTTGCTGCTGCTCTTCCGTCGGCCTGGAAAGCCCTCCCCCACATAGTTCTCATGGCTCCTACCCTCGCCTCCTGCACGTCTCTGTACAAACGTGGCCACTCCAGCCCTCCTTGGCCACCCTACTGAAATACACAGTGCATCCGACCTCCTCGTGTTTCCTGTTCTCCCCCTTCCCGCTCTGTTTTCTCATAACACTTGCTGTCTTCCAATACATTAATTTGTTTGTTTTGCTTATCGTCTCTCACTCCCCGTAGGCAGGGATCGCCGTCTGTTTTGCTCACTTAGGTTCTGCCAGCACCTACAACAGTGAGTGGCTGGCACACAGTCGGTGCTCAGTAGAGGCTTGCTCGCCCAGTGAGACACTCACTATAGAGGTCAGACAAAGGAGCATCTCCTAGAGGCCAGGATGAGCCGAGAGGGCTTTCTGGGGGAGGAGACTTAAGATGGGGCCTGAGGGCCTGAGAGAGACAGAATCTTGATGGGAGAAAATTCTGGGCGGAACCGAATATTGAAAACCAAACACAGTTCCTGGGGCCAGGTGTAGGTATCCGCAGGCCCCATCTGGGGTTACTTTGTAACTTTCTAAGGTGCCTGGATCTCGTGCAGGCTGGCGACAGTTCTCCGGCAATTAGTTCAGTGTTTCATGCATCCCTGAATTATTTAAAGCTGCAAACCACACAGTCGCTGGGTGCCGGGCTCACCGTGTTTGGAGCCCCTGTGTCGGGAATCACTCTGCTCCTCCGCATACCAAGCAGACCTTCCTCTGTCCCAGGAAAATGAATTTCTCCTGGTGTTCGGTGCTCTAATTGCACCCGCCGTGAGTCTGACCAAATATGTTCCCGGCCTGATTTGCATTATGCAAAACCTTAATCTCCCCCGTTTCCTAAATCACCGCGAATGATTCACGGCCTCCCGATGCCAGGCGATGCACTGTTTGATTTGCCAGTCCATATAAACGAGATTTATTGGAGGGAAATAAAGGAGCCTTGGTACTATAAACCATCGGGAAATAATCACCCGTGAGCACACGTGTGCCCCATAAATTTGCTACTTAGGAGAAAAATGGGGCGGCTGACCAAGCACATGTTGCTGAATTTATGTCCTCGTTTCAATTATCAAAATGAGGAGGATGATGGACTTCTGTCTTTGCTGACTTCTGTGTTGTCTGGAGTGGGGCCAGCCAGCCCTCACTGTCCCAGAACTGGGGGGCAATTGGTGTAAGGAAGCCCCAGAAGGACATTGGGGCTGCAAGATGCTCCGGGTTGTGGCATGATCCCAGCATAAGTAATACTGACTCTGCCCTCTATTTGCTGTGTGACTTTGAGGAAATAATTTACCTTCTCTGAGCTGTAGTTTCTTCACCTACCATTGGGGAGATCACATCATAAGCAACCCTGTGGCTGTGAGGATTAGATGAGGTCCTGGATGGAAACATTGCTGGGTACACTCTTCTGTCTTCTATCTGCCTTAAGCTAAGCAGTCCCAGGCCCTGAACCAAAAAAAAAAAAAAAAAAAAAAAAAAAGTTGACCAATCAGAGAATTATATCATTCCCTTAGCCCTCATGATTGGTTCATAGGCGGGCTCATAACTCAAGGCTATCCAATGAAATTCAAAGAGAGGTTAATTCCTAGCTTTTCCCTTGGAGGGATTAGAAATAAAGGCTCTCTTCTTCTGACTGGATTCAAAGCTAGAGTTCATAATGGGTCTGGAGCGATTAGGCCCTCTCTTGCCACCCCATGGAGCCGGAGACTGCAGCCAACACAAAAATCATCAGAACTGAACTACAAAAGAGACCCGGCCCATTGCTTGGGGTCCTCCAGCCAGCCATACAGGAAGTAAAGTAATGGCTGGCTTTTCCTTTTAGCTGAAACCAGTTGGGGACGGCTTCCTGTCCCTGGTAACCAAACGCCCCTTAATCACCCCAGTGTAACCTGTCACCCTCTGCAGCCCCGTTGCTGTCTCTGCCTTCCTGCTCCTGCAGCCTCACCAAAGGGACCGTCTGGAGCAGTGGTCGGAGCCAGGCTGTCTGGCCAGGCCACTAGGACAAGACATTCAGCTGCTCTGTGTCTCCGTTTCCTCATGGAAACAAACAGGGGTGACATCCCTACTCTGTGGAGGCTCTGTGCTGGAATGACACAGTGCCGGGCCCATGGGAAGTGTGTGTGCCTTTAAAGAATTATTCACCTTAAACTGTAGAAGGTTCCTCAGAGCAAGCCTCAGACTCGGTTCCCGTGGGAAGGCAGCCTGGGAGCCAGCGGTGAAAGGAGGGGTGCGTGCCAGGCCCAGGTCCCCTCGGGGGGGACACCTCCACCATGGCCCCGCATGCTCCGGCAGAGCTTTGGAGTGACTCTCACACCAAGGATGAAGATGCCAGAGGGGTCTTTCCAAAGGAATTCAAAGCACAAATGCAGGAGTTGGGTGTGAAGTGGACATGGCCATACCTAACGGTGTCACCCCACTGGAGGGTTCAATGAGATAATATATGTGGAGTACCTGGCACAGTGCGATCCTTCTGTGGGTCTTAAGTCTTTATGATTATTCTATTCACTTGTGAAAATATTACTGTCGGGGCTGAGCCTATTCTTAGAGAGTGAATTCTCAGGGAATGAATGGGTTCCCTCACCCTTTCAACCGTCACGGAGCACCTGCCGCGTGCCGGGCAGGTGGTTCGAGGTACAGGGGTTCCGTTCAGCATGGAGCGAGGCTGCCGAGACCTGCCCCCCCTGGACCTGGGGTTCAGAGCCAACAGTGAATCAAACAAAGTGTCAAACAGCGAGAAGTGGCCTGGGGACGATGGCACGGGATGATGGGATTGTGTGACCACAGGGGCTGTCCCCAGTGTGATGGCATTTGGAGGTGGGGACATCGGGAGGGGCTTAGGTCATGGGAGTGGGGCCTCACGAACGGCATCGATGCCCTAGTAAAAGAGACCCCAGAGAGACCCCTCGGCCCTTCGCAAGGAAAATATGACTACCTGTGAACCAGAAAGTGGGCGGGAGCCTTGATCTGGGACTTCCCAGTCTCCAGAACGGAGAGAAATAAATTTCTTTTCTTTATAAGCTGCTCAGTCTAGGACACATTGTTGGAGCTGCCGGACTGGCCTAGGACAGGTGGTGGTGGAGCTGAGCCCTGAGGGGGAGCCCAGCAGTGGGACGAGGGGACAGAGGGAGCGGCAGGGGCAGAGGCCCGGGGAGTGGGGAAGGAGCTGGGGCCGGACGGCCTTGGGCCGTGGGGGGCTGCAGTGGCAGCAAGCTGGGATTGGGGGTAGGTGAAGGGGCACGGAACTCGGGGAAGGGAGAAGCAGATGTGGGTTTTGAATCCCAAGGACTTTCCCATGACCTCTGCCCCTTCCCTCGGCACTGTCCTTGGGGCTGAATTCCAGGCAGTTTTATGAGAAATCAGAGAATTAGCCACTGAAGCTGAGGGGCCATTAATATGGACACTGGGTAAGGGGCCTTCTGGGAGCCGTGAGGTAGAGGGAAGGAGGGGTGGGGCCAAGGGGGCCGCAGTCACACCAGGTCCACGAGGCCAGACGGTGGAGGCTGGGGAGCCATAAATCTCTCCAGGCCAGAGGGAGGGGCGCAGCTGGGGAGGGTGCTGGATCCTGGCTGGAACCAGATGGTGGGGAGCTGGAGGGGTCTGGGGCGGGCAGGGGCGCAGCTATTCTGAGAATCCTCCCAGCCCGGGGCCATCTGCATAAAGTCTGTCTTCCACCTCCAGCGAGGCCTCGGGAGCTTTGAAAAGAAGGGGATTTTCAGAGGAACTGGAGAGGAGCTGAAGTGCAATGCCCTCAGGCCTTGAATTTGGAAATCCTGGTTTCTGACCCCGTTTGAATTGGATGTGGGGCGGGAGATCGTCATCCTGAGCCGGGAGCCAGGGAGGCTGTGGGACACTGGGTCCCTGTGTCCCACTGGAAAGACGAACTCCTTGGTGTCTCTGGGCCCCGTGTCCCATCTGGAAAGCAGGAACGAAGAGAGCACTTAACTCACAGGCTTGGGGACATGCATTCAGTGAATTCACTCCAGAAACATGGATTGAGAGCCTGTGTCCATCCAGCCCCTGTTCTGAGCACTGATAATGAGAACTAAGAACTTGCCAGCACCCATTCAGGGGGTCCTCCCCGCAATGCCAGGCGGCCAGTACTGTGCTCTCTGAGGCTCGGAGAGGTGAAGTACCTACTTGAGGCCATGCAGCTATTCAGGACGGAGCCGGGATTTGAACCCCCACAGCATGGCTCTGGAGACCACATCACCCGCCTTTACACTGGGTCGCACTCCTATGTCTAGTCCAGGTGCAAGCCCGGTGCCTCTGAGCCCCACGTGGGGAAATGGAGACCCCTGAGGTCGGCAGCTTGCCCGCTGCTGCACAGGCCAATCCCTGGGTGTTTTTATTCCACGGGAGTCCAGGGGTGTCCCTGTCACTTTTCCTGAAGCCACTCCGAGGCTCAAGCTCCCGGGGCAGGATTTTCCCTGGGCTCACCTGCCACTGCTCCTGGGGGAACCCTGGCCGGGGACAGGGCAGCAGCCACCTGACCCTGCTGGCTTTGGTGCCGAATGTCTACACGGTGCCTCTCAGCTCTGCACACCAGGGTCTGATCAGCTCATTCACAGGACCAGTAACAGCATACTGTGGTGCCCTTGTCTGTCTGTCTATCGGTCCATCCGTACACGCGTCTTTCTGTCTGTCTATCTATTCATCCTTCTATCAGCCTGTCTGTTTGTCCATCCATTCACCTCTCCATCCATTTGTCCATCTCTCCATCTGTCCATCTAGTGCTTGGCGTGAGCCAGAGAGACCGTGGTGAGAGGTGATGTCGGCGAGGTGCCCACACGTAGATCAGCAACCCCAGTAAAATCTCCTTAAAAATTTTGCTCTTTCTGGCTCAGACCAAGACCTCCCAGAATCTCTCAGCAGACCCAGCGCGCGCCCGGCACTGCCCGACGCAGGAGTGGGCGGTGTGCTGGCAGCTGACGAGGGGGGGGGCAGAGTGGGGAAGCAGCCAGCGCCCCAGGCGTGGAGGCAACTCCCGCGCCCACTCGCGGGCCCATCTGTCATCCCCCTGCCTCCCTCTCTCCCCGTTTGACCCACGCGGCCCCGCAGCCCCGTGGGAAGGTCAGGGCGGCCTCACCGTGTTTATGACCCAGCCAACAACAGAGCGTCCTGCTCTGTGCTTCCCAGCCGCAAACGTCCCCCCTGGGGAAGAGCCGGCCTTAGCTCTCAGCCCCTCCTGACTCAGGAAGCAGATGGAGGAAGGAGCTGGGGGGGAGGGGGAGGCCAATGCTGCAAGTTCACTAGCAGGAGGCCCAGGGTCCCCTCCCGGCTCCCACTCAGGACCACTCACCAGCCGTGTGAGAGCTGGCAGGTCGCCTTGGGCACTCAATGCCTCAGTGTCCTCATCTCTAAAACGGCTGTAATAACGCCTCCCTGCTCTGGCTGTGGGGCGTTACACGTGTGAACTGCTTCGGTGCCCGACACAGAGTAAGCTCTCGTTAGCACACCGAGGCCTCCATCCGAAGCGATTCTGGGATGGCAGGGATAGCAGCTCTGAAAATCCACTCCTCCGTCAAAGCAGTGACACAGTGACCCCTCGAACCCCGTCGAAATCAACTTCGTCCGAGCTCTGGGTAGCAACCAAAGACTTACAGCCACAGGGCTGTTTATTCAGGGAAGACGGCTGAGTCTCAGAACAGCCGTGCCGTTTTAGCTTGCCCTGCCCTCCTCTGCCTCCCCCTGCTCTGTGGCAGCTTGAAAACCACCAGCCTCACCCCCACGGAGCGGTGAACTCCCCGGACCCGCAGCCACTGGAGGGAGCAGAAGCCCAGACAAAGAAGCTGCGTGACCAAACGGCTCATACGCATCTGAGAAGACGCTCGGTATCACTAGCCATCAGGGAAATGCACACCAGCACCCCAGAGAACTAGCCCGTCACACCCATCGGGGCAGTCACGAGCGTGGGCGAGGACGTGGAGAAGTGGGGAGCCTCGCAGGTGGCTGGTGAGGCTGTAAAGTGGGGTAGCCACTGTGGGAGATGGTCTGGCGGTTTCTCAGAGGGTCACATGCAGATTTACTGTGTGACCCAGCGGCTCCATTCCTAAGTATCTTCCTAAGAGACGCAAAAACACATGTCTCCCCCAAAACCTGCACACGCGTGTTCACAGCAACAGTATCTGTAAAAGCCCGAAGGGGCAGCCACCGGGCCGTCCGTGGCTGATGGACGGAGAGACAGCAAGCCGTGCTGCGCACCCCCGAGATGGGATATCATTCCACGGGGAAAGGAAGGAACACTGGTGCCCGCTACAGCATGAAGGGGCGGCCCGAGAACACCGTGCCGAGGGAAGGACACCAGTCCCCGAGTGCCACGCCCTGTATGATCCCATTTGCATGAAATGTTCAGAATGGGCAAATCCCCAGAGGAAGAAAGTAGATTAGTGGGTGCCTAGGGCTGGCGGGGGGGGAGGCTAAGGGGCATGGGGCAGCTTTCGGGGTGATGGAATGTTCTGGAATTAGATAGTGAGAGTGGTTGCACAACTCTGTGATTCCACTAAAAACCATTGAATGCACCTTAAGGGGGTGCATGTTATGGTATCCAAATTATATTAAAAATAAAACTGTTATTAAAACACTCGCTGCTAACATCTGGTCCAAGCGCCACCGTCTCTCCCCTGGACCGCGTGGGGGGGCCTCCTTGGGGCCCCTCCGCTGCCACTCGGTCCCCTTCCGTCCACGCTTCCACCAGTGCACACAGTAGGTTTATCTGAGTCAGAAATGTGGCCTACCTTTCTCCTCTTTAAACCCCTGCCTCCCTCTTTCACTTCCTCTCACTGGCCCTTCTCTTTTCACTCCAGAACAATAATGCTGTGCTGTTCCCTCGGCGTGACGATCTGTCCCCTTCCCTCTCCCTGGCTCAGCCCACTCTTTAGGACTCGGCCAAGTGTCCCCGGGGATGACACCCCTCGGGGAGGTCGTCCCGAAACCCCTGGCCGAGGCCAGTTGTCCAGCTGACCGTGCCCACAGTTCACGGAGGTTCCCACACACAACGCTCCCTGCACTTCTCCAGCACCCGTTTCTCCACGAGTCCCAGCTCCCTGCGGTCAGGTAGAGACCTGGGTTGTCCAGGGTCTCGATCAGCATCTAGCATAACGTAGGTGCTCCGTCAGCACCTCTGAGTACCCAGGCCTGTGTGTAGCACAGGACGAGCCCGGGAGCCCGCGCTGCAGAGCCTCGGCTGGACGAGGGCAGGCCAGACACCACGCATCATGGGTGAGCGTGCTGGGGAGAGCCCTAGAGGGAAGGGTGTGAAAGTCTCCTGTCATTGGCTTCAGTAACCTCTGCATGACCATTCTCAGTTTAGCAAGCGCTTCTCTTTGTTTAAGCTTCAGGGAAAAATAATCTGGTCTTTCTTGTGAGAGGAGCTTTATCTAATTAGCACCACGGTGCAGACTGAGAACGTGAGGCCCAGCGAGGTGAAATGTCTCATTGGAAGTCACGTGTCACAGCTTGAAAGAGGTAGAGCCTTCCCTGTATTCACTCACACACGCACTCATTCATTCACTCAGTAAATATGTGTTTATTAGTCATGCACAGGGTGTTCTGGACACTGGAGGGTACGGTGGGGAAAAGGACATAATTAGGCCTGCCTCCACGGTGTGTGCTGAGAAAGAAGTGAACTATGGTGGTGACTGAGGCGGGTAGGGGTGGAAGGCCAGCTGTTTGCTTTGTGCTATCAGGGAAAGCCTCACCTGAAGAGGTGACTGGGGAAGGTGTGTACGTGGTGGGTGCTCAGAGCATCGAGGTGACCAGTTTGCCCAGGATGGAGTTGCAAAGGAGCAGGTACAGAGGGAGGAGAGGCTGTTCAGGCTGACCATGCAGAGCTTGTAGGTGGCAATGAAGGTCTGGATCTGACTGATGAAAGGGACAAGCATGCTGGGCCATGGAACAGAATGTGCAAACTCTATGTACCATTAAAGTCTCCAAGGGAGTCCCAGACCTGCATTCACTGAGGGTGAAGCTGAGTTCTGACCTGCACTGGGCTGAGGAGGATGTTTCCTTTAATCGTCATCTGGTGGCGGGACCCAGCCAGGACCACCTGATACAGGGCTCACCAGAGCAGTTCAGATCTTAAGACACTTAGGGGAAACTTCTCTGACCACAGGCTGTTGCGACAAGATTCAGTGCTAATTGGACATCCCATAAGGGCATCTCCCAAAATATAGAGGTGATAATCAAAAGTTGGGACTATGATGGATGGTGAGTTTTGTGGAGAGGAGGTATGGAGATTGGCCTGGGTGGGGCTTACTGAAAGGGCAAAGGTTGAGAGATGGGAGGAAGCACGGTGAAGAGAGGAAGTGGTGAGGAAGCCGGAACTGGGAGGAAGGACTGGTGGGTCCTGGGATAGGTGGGCATGACGTTTGGTGACAGAGTTGGCCCATGATCAAGAGGGACTTAAAATGCAAACTAAGAAGTGATGACTTGATCCTCAAAATTTCTCCTCACCCTTATCGGCCTAAGGAATGTGCTCCTTGTATCAATAAGGGTGCATTCAATCACAAAGAACAGGAAATCTGATAGAACAATGACTTAAACACCAGTATGCATTTGTATTCTCTCACTTAAAAGAAGTTTTGGGGATAAACAGTCCGTAGCCTGATGTGGAAGCTTCATGAAGTCATCAGGGACTACAGACCTTTCCTTACTTCTGCTACATCATGGACGGCTTCTATACCTATGACTACCTCATGGTCCAAAGTGGTTGCTGAGCACCAGCCACTGTGCCCATATTTCAGGTAGCCAAAATGAGGAATGGAGTCAGAGCACAAAAGGGACACCTTCCCCAGGTGCCTGTTCTCTACCCTAAAATCTCACATAAGACTCCTGCTGTGACACCGGCCTTTGCTTTATCACACCACCACCTCCCTTAGGGCAAGGGGGGCTGAGCAAAGAAATCTTCCTTCCAGGGAGCCATGTACCCAGCTGAACTCGCAGTTCTGTTTCTAAAGATGTGGGGTAGGCGACAGGCAGTTCCTCCTGGACCCTGGACTCTGTCTCTTCTGGGGTCTTGAAGGGAAATTAGCATAAATTAGCAGCCTTCCTTTGGCTGCCTAACTCACTATGATGTTTCCTCCAGAAATTCATCAAAGTCCATTTTGGCCCCAATAAAATGTCCTCCTTGCAACCTCCTTAAGGACAGTGGGTTCAGTGAGCTCAATTCCCTCTTCAGGAAGAGATGGACTTCCTGCCGGTCATCACGCAACATCTTTCATAGTATCAGAGGGTCTGGCTTTACCACGCCACCGGGGGCTCTGCTGAGTTCTCGCCCCTTCCTTCCTCCTTTCCACCACACCCGTGCTTTCTTAGGGACGTTTTGTGTCCCCTTTCCTTAGCTCACTCTGCAGCTAGAGAAGTCAGGAAAGGACCTCTTCCCCTTGGGTGTGGGGTAAGAGGGTGGAGGCCTGGAGGCGGTGGGCTGGGGGCGGGGAGGGTGAGGGAGGAGGCAGCTGTCTGGTTTGGAAACAGCTTTCTCCCAGGAAAGCAGATGCAGGAGGGCAGGATGCCCAGTGGGAGAGAGGCATCCGAACTCTTCTCACACCAGGTTCATGCCTCGAACAGTAGCGTGACTCTGGCAAATCAGTCATTAAATAAAGGAAGATTCCAGATTAAGAGGTGTGTAATCAGAGTCGCGGCGTCCCCCGGCGTGTGTGGGCAGACTCCTGATGCTATCTCGGGGCAGGACTCGCCTCTCGTCTGGGAACTGCTGCTTCCCGGTCTGGGGCTGAGATTTTTGTTCCTTTCTCCCCTCTTTGCACCACAGGGCGGATAGACCTCACCTCGGGTCCTTGCCACCAGCCTTGTGTGCCCGATAAGGAAGGGACACGAGTGGGGAGAGCCAAGACGCTGGAGAGAGACAGTCTCCAAGTCCTTCAGAGGCTTCCCCAGCAAGGTTCGAAATCAAAGGCACTTGATCTGAGAGACTTTGCAACCGACCAGAAGTGGGCACGAATTACCTGTGAAAGGGAAGAAAGCCCTGACAATGCAAGCAATAGCAGAGATTCATGTTTTTCTGTTGGCGGCACAGTGGCGGGTGGATGTGGCTCGGTGCTGTTCACAGGGGTATGAGCGCGGTGCGGAGTGGTTCAGAGCCAGGCTGCCTGGGTTCGAATCCCTGCTCATGTTACTCCGCCCTCTCTCAGTTTCCTCGCCCAAAAGTGAAGACAGGTCCTGGGACGTCCCTGACAGCGTTGTTCTGGAGATTAAGTGAGTTAGTAGCATCGCCAAGCAGTTAGTACGGCATCTGGCACAGGGGCCGAGCCTGGTAGCAGTGGCTGCCAGAAATCCTGAGTAGAGCCCTGATCTTTGGCTGTAGCCATGGTTTCGGAATTTAAATAATCCAGAGCCATTGGTTAAAGGGGAGGATGGGCTGCCTGGGGTGGTGTTTGTGGCTGGGAAGGGGGTGAGGCTGGGTGAGGGGCACCTGGGCTGTTTCTACCTCCAGGTGCAGCCGCGTGTTCAGTACTGAAGACCATCTGTAGTGGGACCGAGGCAATATTGTTATGTGTATACATTGACGTGTTTCATTAATACACATGTATTTAAAAGAAATATATAGTTGTCAAGATCTCAGGGGAGGGGAGTTACTGTTCAGTGGGTACAAAGTTTCAGTGTTGAAAGGAGAGTGTTTTTTTTAACTCAAAAGTGGAAAAAAGGAAACACACAAACGTCACCGTCATAAAATGGAGAGACAGCATCATGTTCCTCAAGAGAAGGAAGAGTAAACAATAAAGCAATGAAAACAAAATGTTTATGGTAAATTCTGGCCTGATACTGTGGCTCACAGAAAGCTCGGAGTCTGAGGCACTGACCTCTTTTTTCCCCAACGAGTATTGGCAGGCGCTACAAAACTGAATACAATATATAGAGTTTCTGTCACTTGCAGCCAAAGAATCCTGACAATACAAGACTCTCTCCTGAACCCCCTCTTGAAGCTACTCCCCGATTGCTACATGATCTTATAAACAGTGACTTGAAAACCGCAGGCCGGGAAAGGATTCAGTCTTCGGTGGGTAGGTTACTTTTCCCCTAGAATCCAAGGAAATGGACTGGAGTCTGCCTCCTAGGTTCATGCCTTGACAGCAGGCACTTCTCTCTGCTTTGTTGCTTTAAAATCGCCTGATGGGACAGCACAGCTCATGTGCCACTTCACGCCCGGAGCGTGAGCCGGCGGGGCTGCGCCAGGTCTGAGGCCCACTCCCAGCTCCCTCTCGGCCCGTTTGCAAAAACACTGGTCATTCTGTCTCTGAAGATGTGATTCCATTGCTCACACATGTGGCGGCTGCCTCCAAGAGCAATATTTTACTCTTGGCTTACGAGCCCATCTCAACATAAACATCTGAGCTTCTGAATGTTGCCCTAACAGCTTGACAACTCCGTAGGTGTAGCGCTGGCTGCCAGCCAATCCAATTTTTTCTGCTTCTTTCTTTTCATATAAACAGGGCCTTTGAAGAACTGTGGATTCATTGAATGAACAAATGATCTTGTTTACATAAAACATGCAGGGGGAAATTTCCACTGTGCTTCAGCATATAATTTCAGTCTGTTTTCTGATGGGCCTGCCCATTACGGAGGTTGTTTTCCTAGACAGGGATGTCATCTTCCATATGCCGGCCTAATTATGCATCCCAGCCAGCAAGTGTGGGATCTGGTGGGGGCAGGGGGCTCGCAGGCGCAGTATTAAATTCTGCTGTGCGGGCTCACAAAGAACGGACCCTCCAGTCTGCACGACTCCTGCCCAGGTACGAAAGTAAGAAACGGGGGCCGGAATCCCAGTGCACGGCGTCTTAGGGAAAGCAAGGCAAAGGTCTCGTGGCAACTCTGATGACTCTCCACCCCGAATGTGCACCCCAAATCTAGCGATTTGCATTCATTTGTAGACGGTACAATGAGCGAAAGGTCACCCAGGATGGAGGGTGGGTGGGATGATTAATGATGATTTTCTGTTATTTGGGGAAAAAGAAAGGTTGCTTTGTACCTTCACTTCCATGGAACCCTACGAATCATCTCCTAGCTAATGAAGAGGCCCCTCCCATTATCCTTCTTGCTGATGGGAGCTCACTTGAAGGGGGAGAGCAAGAGTGGTCCACAGACGCTCTGTGTCCTGATGTGAAATCCAGAACAAGAACACCCTGGCGGGGAGGGAACAGAGAAGGCAAGAGGGCGGTATGGGCCGGGGTGGGCAGTGGGCTTTGGGAGGACGTGGGGAGGTGGTGGGGCGGAGGTGGCCATGGAAATATGTCCTCGGGGTGGCGGCAGGACATCGTGGGAGTGAAAGGGGCTCACATACTGATGATCACCGAGCGTGCTGCCGGCAGCCCTCCTGCTCCCCTCCCCTCCCCCGTTACTACGAATTATTGCTTTTTGCCACGGGCGGATGGGGAGCTGTTTTGTCAGTGATAGAAATCAGTACTAAGTCTCCTTACAAAATAAACGAATGATCCTTCCTGCATGGGCTTACATGCTATCATCATTTCTTCTGAATGACGCATAAGCCAACATGTCTGAGATGGTACTTTGTGGGACACGAGAATGAAGTCACGAAGCTTTTTTAGAAGTGTTATCAGCTCAGCATCGGGGGTACTGATGCCCCGCCAGCCGGCCAGGTGAGAGCAATGGTAATGATTCACTCAGTTCCGCCAACACGCAGTGAGCGCTGCTGAGTCTCTCATTGCTCTTAGCATTGGATGCACTTTATCACGTGTTGTCATTACAACAGCTACCTGAGACGAGACCATTGTTTATCCTCTTTGGCAGGTGAGGAAACTGAGGCACAAGCAAATGAAGTGCCTCGCCCAAGCTAATGGGGACATGGGAACTCTGTGTGTGAGACCCTCACAGACCGGATGTGCCTGGTCCTGATTGGTAACCTTTATATTACGTGAGTTCCGAGTCCTTCTAGTGAATTATCAAACCTGGGTAGGTCGTGGGAACCCCTGAATTGGTAGCCAGTTGGTCAGAAGTGTGGGTGGCCCGGCGACCCCCAAACTTGCAGCTGGTGTGTAAAGCACGTTGGAGACGGTGTCCTGAACTCATGGAGTGTGACAAACTCCAAGCCGTGAGCATCCAAACCACACTGACTATTACACCATCCCTTCCTCACTCCTTTCTGAGGGCACTGAGGTCAGTACTCGGAAGTGAACCCCCAGTCTTCAAAGATCAAACAACTCAGTCCTTAATCCTATTATTCGAAGGCTCCAGTGGGCAAGGCACGTGCCGGCAGCAGGCACAGCCAGGGTCAAGCTCAAGTCTGTCTACTTCCTGGGCAGAGAGGAGCTCACACGGGCCATCGGTTTCTGCCTGGCTAATGGATGGACGGGAGCAGAACCCCCCATCACCTGACTAGCGGGAGACAGGAGGCAGATGGTGGCCGGCAGGGAAGAAGGGGCCTTGGGGAGCCCGTCTTGCTCAGTCTCCCAGGGAGGGAGGGAGGCCTGGAAACGATGATGGATTCCTCCTGGCACCCAGAGCCACTCCGGCCTTGTACCCTACCTCTGGGTTCGGGCTGCCATCGACACTCACTGCTCACCCCTTCCCCGCTCCCCCTTCCCCCTGCGTTGGTTCCTTGGGCCTGCCTCAGTCAGAAAGGGGAGGCGGCAATGCCCATCGGTTTACCAGGGCGGTAAAAGGCACCAGGATTCACAACCAGAGGGCTACTCTGGAATATCAGTTGCGCATCTGACCTCGCTTTCCCTCGCACCTCTACATTCTTGGAACCTAGCTACGGCGCACGGGTCGCATGAGGATGCAGATTCCCCAAACGGCCCTTGAGTCATCGAGGGTTAGGCTGTTCATCTGGCACAGGCGTCAGAAGGACACAGCCCTATTTCATCGTAACCAACATACAACACGCGCGTGAACCAGAATACTGGAAACTCTATCCTGGAAATTGCTCTGAATAGGACTTTCTTCCGATCCCCAGGAGCGCCGATGTCACCCGCAGACCCTTTTCCATCAGCAGCAGAACGGCAGGCCTGCGGGATGCTGCTGGCCCACGCTTGCTTCTACGGGATGGAAACCTGCTTGGCTCAAGCTTCTATAAGTTCGGCTTCAAAATATTTGCTCTTAAATGGGTTAAATGTTTTCTCCTGACCACACTGGAGCCGCCAGCGAAGGATGGACAGTTAACCTTACACCTCACTTTTCCAGGGAAGAAACTGGTCATTCATCATCACATAGCAGCCAGCTGGGGTGCCAGGCTGGGCCCTGGAGAGAGGGGGGGCGGGCCGGACTGGGGTTAAGAGACCAGAGCTGGCTCCTGGCAGAAAGGAGGGTGAGAATGCCCTGGCTTCTCCCTTCCTCCGGCCTCCAGTTCCCCGACAGTGCTTTTTATTGGCTAAACCCGAGGACAAGGGACCCGGGGAAACAGGGGCCGGGCTTCCTGTGACACAGAGCAGAGGACCTGAGACAGAGGCAGCAGGGACAAGCACAGGGAGCCCGGGAGGTCACTGACTGAAACCATGGGCCTTCCTAGAAGCTGGGCCTCGCCGGGAGGTCTCTCCAAATGCATTTCTGAATCCTGCTGGTCTGACACCATTCTCCCACGAGCCTGTCAGTACCGCTCCTCGGAAGAGGCTGTTTTCTCCCGTGAGGCTGGCCCTTGGCAGTACAGACAGACAGCAAGCACAGTCCATTGTTCCAGTCTGTGCATTCTGTCTCTCCTTTGCTCTCTATTCCAGCTCTCGGTCCAACTGGGGGCCTCACACGGATATATCTTAGGCCCCTGCTATCAGCTAGGGGTAGTGTTAGACCGTGGAATACAAACCTGGCAACAGCAGGGACTCCGTCTCTCTGAAATCCACCATCCAGCAGGAGGGGGTTGAGGTGCAGCCTGATGGTCTCACGGAGACAAGGCCCTTTGCAGAGTCTGCAGAAAGACATGCTTCTCTCTGCCTCAGACACGCAGGGAACGGTGGACAGGGACAGCTGTGACAGACAGGTCCCGAAGTACACGTAGGCGTTTACAGGCTGCTCTTGGGATGTGTCCCCACCGGGTCCTTTCTTTCTCATCTGTCCCTGCAAGCACAGTGTGACTCCGTGGGTAGAAGCATGGACTCCGGAGACAGACTGTGACTTCAATTCCCGGCTCCCCAAGTAACTGTGTGACCTTTGGAATCATCACTTCAGAGAAATGAGTTAATCTCTTCCCAGCCCTAGTTTCCCCATTTGAACCTTGAGGATGGCAGTAGTACCTACCTTATAAGGCTGGTGTGATAACCACACCAGGGTAACAAACTGCTGTATTAAATGAGCCCCTAACTCTAAGGTTGTCAGATTTCGGTTTGCTTAGCACTGAGAGGTTCCCAGGGTGCGGGACTGTCCGTGCTAAAATCAGCACACATTAGGCAAACTGGAACAGATGATTACTCCGCTAAAATCTCAGTAGCTAACATAACAGAAGTGTTTTGTTTTGTTTTGTTTTGTTTTGTTTTTTTGGCTCACATGGGTGTTATGTGGCCACTTTCCATGCAGTGATTCAGGGATCCAGGTTCCTACCTCTTGGCTCCACCCAGACAAACAAGATAGTGCCCTGGAGGCTTCTCTGGGCCAGCCACAGGTGATTGGTCAAATCTAAGTCACATGGCAGCACCTAACTGCAAGGGAGGCTGGGAAATGTAGTTCTTTGGTTTGACAGTGCGGGAGAAGCTGATTTAATGAGAACTTGCTGGTCTCTGCCGTGAGAATAAATGAGTTGAGGGGAGTAAGGCTCTTAGGGCAGTGACCGGCATGTGGCAATGCCATGCATTATGATTAGTGGCGTTACCATATTCCCCTTCCTCCTCTCATTCACCCGATTGGGGAGACCTTTGCTGCAACCCCTCCGCCATCACAGACCTCTCCACTTAATACCCGTGTCAACCACCTGGACACCACCAGCTTCTTACTTACTTACTTACTTGTTGTTTTCCTGGCCACTACCCACCACCCACCCCCGACTAGAGTACAAGTCCCCCTATGGCCAGGGTCTTGGATACCTCGGGTGCCCTGGGCGGCTCAATTAGTGTCTTATAAGGGAAAATGGGGTAAAAAGCAGGCCGGGCCTTTTACACAGAAGCCCCTCTTTCTCTGCACAGCTCAGTCTGTCCGTTTCCCCTCAGTCCTCGGTCTCCCTGACCCCTTTGGCCCCCACCCCTCCACTTCCTGGGAGTCCCAGGGTCCTGGCCAGCCTCCCTCCCTCCAGCCTTCACCCAGCCTGCCCCGTCCAGCCATCTCTCTGGAAACCTCCTCCTAAGCCCCTCACCCCTCTTTGAAGAGCAGAGTTTGTTTTGCTACAAGTGTAATTAACACACATTCAGTAAACACCTTATGTCACATATTGTACCAAGCTCCTCATTATTAGACTCGCAGATGGCTTCTGGATACAAAATATTTACAAATCTCGTTTCAGGGGCATATGGCCCAAGAGGTGAGAGTTAACACGGATGAGGGTGGCACTTCTCCCAGCATGCCCCTCTCTGCTCGCTCCCAGGCTGTCAGTGTCCCCTCCCTGTCTAGAGGGACAGTGCAGTTTGGGGTAAGGCCTGTGGGTGGCCCTTCCCAGAGACCCAGACACAGGGCTCTGTTGGGCCTCATGGCCAGGGTGCGAGAGAAGATTCCAGGAGGCGGGATACAAAGGGAGAAGGAAAGGAGAAGCGAGTGTGTCTGAAGGGCCAGGGTGGTGCAGAGTGTGGGGCCGGGGCAGCCTTTCCGGGCTACGTGTGCTGGGGATGAATCATTCAGGTGCGATTTATAGACCCTGAGAAGGGAAGGAGCCTCAGGCTCCCCTCCCGCCCCGCCCCCCAAGCCCCACTGTTGCGTCTGACACATGAGGGAACAGCTGGCGGGGCTGGATGGTTCATCCTCATTTGAGACGGAGCTGGGACCGGGACAGGGACATGGGGGGTGGGGGTGTGCTTGGGGCCCGACACTGGCGACCCCACTATACACGTAGGTGCAGTTAACCTACACGACTCCTGTATATGCTCAGCAGACACCAAGACACACAGACAGATGGAAAAACACAGGGAAATAAAGGGAAAGGAAAGATAACCCTTCAAAATGTGAATAGCACACCTGGGTTTTTGCACCATTAACTAACACGGCAGCTAAGACCACGGACGCTGACGCCAGACCACCTGGGTTCAAGTCCCCACACATTCCTTCGCCTTCCTGTCCGCGTCTGGGAGACGGGGGTGCTCACAGGCCCTGCCGCACAGAGCTGGTGGGTGGAGGAAGCAGTGTGCCATGTTGAAAATGCCCAGAAGGCCCGCCCGCCGGCACACGTGGGGCACTCGGCGTGGCACTGTCATCATTGTTGTTGCCAAACCCGGTGACCACGCGCCCTGACGGAGCAGGAGACGGAGACACGCACAGTTGTTCTTCTTCGACTCAGATGGTGAGCCTCTGGCTCACCTCCTGCAGTATCATTTCGGCTGTTAAACGTGTAGGAGTATTTTCCTCAACAGGGCCCCCGAAAGCAAGCAACTGCGTATGTGCACAGAAATAAATAAATAACGCCTGCTGTAATTTATGAATAATGTAGGTGTGTTTGGGGTGTTTTTACCGACACCTGGTTTCTGCCCTAACCCTGTCTTTAGAGAAATATGCGGGCCCCGCCCTCAAGACCCTCCCTTGGCCTCCACCCGACTAAGGGCCTGCGGGCCTCTCAAATCCTCCCCAGAAGACAGACGGAGTCCTAAACATAAAAATAAATATGCTTAATCCATTCCTGGCAGACGCTGTCTGTTTTCAGAAGAGAGATTAGCACGTGTGAGCAGGTCACGACTCCCCCCGGGACACAGCGTCCTCTGCCTGCTGTTTCTCAGGGACTCACTCGGTCACGATCTCTCTCTGTGGGCCAATGGGGAAGCCAAGGCACAGAGAGGCACGGTCCTGGTCCAACGACACACAGCTGGGAGGAGGCAAACCTGGGAGAGTCATTAGGCCAATGGCCCCCCGATGAAGGGTCCCCGGTCAGTGCGCCCCGTGATGGGCCTGGTCAGCTCCTGGCCAGCCTCTGGAAGTGCCTCTGGAGCGTCCAGAGGACGGGCTCACCTATGCCATGGGACAGGGGTGTCCTTCCCCGTGGATGGCAGCAGCCGAGCAGGCCTTGGCTTCCTGACCTCTGGCCGGTGTTACGAAGCCACTGAAAGTGGTTTGTTGCAGCCATGCCCCTGGTGGAACTGGTCACGGCCACGGCCTTTGCAGATTGTTGGCTGACCTTGGTCTTTCTTCTGGTGATTAAGGGTCCCGCTTGCCAAAGGCTGACGGGGGTGTCACAGGCTCCTGTTCTTTCTCTCGGCAGCTGTGTGGGAGCAGGCACATGGGGGTGGTAGCTCTGGTTTGTGGAGGATGCATCCTGAACTTGGCGGTTGAGGGGCAGGGTGCGAGGATCTAGAGGGGCTGGCTCAGGCCTGGGGACGGGAAATTCCAGGCCCTGGAGACCGCCTTTTCTTCATTTTCCAGAGGAACAAACCTGCCTATGCATCCTTGAGGACCCCAGGAATTGCTGATCTGGCCCACACAGACTTTAAACTCGGTCGGCGCTTGGCTTTGCCAGACTGGGGAGGGCTTCATGGAGGAGGTGGCCTGGAAACTTATCCTTGAAGGACTCACCGTTGGACTTTGGGAGAGTGGAAGACACAGGGAGGGCATCCCAGGCACACGCTGGGAAAACAGGAGCATGCGGAGGGGGCGGGACCTGCGGTGGGGTCCTGACTCAGAGTGGGAGGTGGGAGGGGGGCCACCATGAGTGGCTTCAGTCCCAGACTACAGACTTTGCATCTTTACATTCTTCCCCTGGAATTGATGCTGCACATTGAGCTCTATGAAGGCCAGGCAGATGGCCCTGGGCAGGGGTGCCACAGCAGCAGCAGCCTGAGGGCCCCAGAGGAGCCGCTCCCCCAAGAGGAGGCTGCTACCTGAGTTCCCAATGGGTACCCAGGGATGCTGGCCTGATGTTGTCAGGTGCTCCGTCTTTCTTGGCAAGGGAAGCCAGAGGCCGGGGTTTATGTGTAAGAACACAAACCTTGAGAAGGCCGGAGCCTACATGGGCAGCCTCTGCCTAGGCATCTCGCGCAGTGGAAGGTTTTGTCAGCAAGGGGAGGCGGGTGAGTCTCTGGCGCAGTCCTGCCTGACCGGGGTTGAATTCCTCCATAGAAGCCTGTGCTGGACGGGGGGGGGGGGGGGGGGGGGGGGCGGTGCTGGGGGCAGGTCCCCGGCTTCCTGGAGGCATCTGGTTTCCAGCAACCTCTCTGCATGGGGCCTGCGGCATCTGGAACCACTTGTGGAGCCCCGTTCCCCATTCTCTGGAAGCATGGAGGTCAGAGACACGCTTTGACCTTGGCTGTGACTTTGGCGGACCAGGAGAGAGGGACTGAGTCACCCATGCATGGGGCCTGGCTCCAACCTATCAACCCATCCATCAGCCAGTCTGACAACCCCGCCGGGGCCAGGACAAGCTCTGACTGCAGCCCAGGGTCCCCTGAGCCTCCCGTGGGGCATAGATTAGCATATATTATTTAATCAAGAATAAATCCTCGCAGCCTACCCTTCCCTGGAGAGAGGGTATAAGCTGGAGGACTTTTCCAACTTAGAATCTTCTTGGAGATTTAGAGCCCTGGGCTGTGAGTGGAAAGGCAAGCGACCAAGGGCTGGGCGAGCGGGTGGGTGTGTGGAATGAAACCAGCCAGGCCCCCTGGCAGGGAACTGGAGGGCCCCAAAGTGGAACTCAGCAGGTCCAAACCCAGCTTTTGATTCCTGCCTCCCTCCCTCCCGTTTTCCTCACTCCTCCACAGGAGGAATGGGGTTCTGTTTGGTAGTGAGTGGAGGGGGCAGGAACACGGGGACATAGCACGGGTGGCCAGGCCTCCTGGGGTACAGTGTTGGGGGTTGGGGACAACCAGAGGTAGCCTAGGGGACGGAGTGCGAGTGTCAAGAAGAAAGAGTCATCGGCCAAAGCCAGGTGGTTCCCCAGAGTGGGCGGCAGAAGCAGCTGCCCCGCCCCCCTGCACCCCGGATTCTTAGAATCACTAAGATGGTGGCCAGATTCAGCCCTTAGTGGGGAGAGAGGGAGGAGCAGACCCTCAACCAAGCAAAGTGTCAGGAGACTGAGAAGAGAGGAGGTGGGACCCAGAAAACCCCCGAGGTGGCCTGTGAACAGGTGGGAGGCAGAGGTGGCTGTCCACGGGAATCGCCTGGGCCCGAGTGTGGAAGCTTCACCTGCCCGGTGAGAGGGTGGCACGGACAGCCAGCACCACCGAGAACCGAGTACGGCCAGGTTGCATGCTTTATGGAATGAACACCGTTCATTTCCCCAGAAGCACTCTGAGCCGGGTGGTTCTGTGTAACAGGCACCTGGTGTGAATGAGGCCGCCGGAAACCCAGCGAGCTGTCTGGCGGTAGCCTGCTGCTCTGCCCCCTCTGCGGAGCTCAACCCGACTGGCGTGGCCTCTCCAAAGGCAAATGCTCCGTGGGCTTAAAGGCCCCTTCACAGAGAAGGCGGTGGACAGGGAGCGTGGCAGACGCCAGGTCTGCGCAGCCCCAAGCATGGCCTTGGCTCAGACGGGTCATGGCACATCCGGGGCCTTTTGTGATGGGACCGGCGATGCAGAAGGCCGGATACAAGCTCCTGGGCAGGTGTCTCCTCTCCTTCTGAGTCCGGGGCAGAAAGCCACCCTCCTCTGCATTTCTGGGTCACCGGCAAGTCGCTGTGGTCTGTGACCACAGTAGCCAGTCAGGCTGGGAGTGTTGGGTGTGTGTGTGTGTATGTGTGTGTGTGTGTGCGTGCACACACACCCCTCTCCCCACACACAGTTGCACTCACACTCACACTCATACACTTTAAACACACGAAATGCAATACACTCACTGAGTCTTACACACATACTCACACATTTGTAAAACACACCCACACACACGCACACCACCAAACCTCCTTCTCAGGTGCCGCACCCTTGTCCTCCCTGGGACAACGTCATTCCGTCCACAAGACACAAACCACGCTGTTCACTGCCTCTGCCCCAACCTCTCCAGCTCAGAAAGGCGCACCGCCCAAAGTCACACAGCCCACAGTGTCGTGCATCGTAAGCATCCTCTAAAACGCTGCTGGGCGAATGAATCAAAAATCAGGGCTCCAGTGATCTTTCTATACTGCTTGCTGGGCCCCATCCCCGGAGATTGACACGCTCCCCAAATATCTTAAACCTGGGCCGAAGAACAGACTCTACCACTGTTGTAGTCTTCTCTTGTTCACAAATGTTCTCGGAAAATACATTCTCATCTCCTCACCAAAGAGGCTTGACTATAAGGTTGAACACACGCTTTTCTGCAGGTAATTTTCTTCACCTGGAAATTTGAGCCGTGGCTCTCTGCTAGTGGCACTTCAAGCAGTGATGAGGACGTGCGGAAGGTTCTGGAGAAAGGAGAGGTGCTTCTGGAATCACGATAGGCAGCCGGCGTGTGATTGGAATTCGCCTCTCACACCAAACGCATCAAGACAGGACACGGCTCGTTAAGAAGAGAGACGAACAGCGCACACCGCTAGATTTTAATGTTTAAAAAACGACTTCTCCGTCTATTTAAGGATTACTATTCCTCGAAGAATTCGGTGCCACACGATAAGTGTTAATACCTTATTTCTTGGGGGACTCTGCAGTCTGGAGTTGAAATTGATTTCGAACAGAATAAAATAATTTGCTTTTTATCAGCATCCTCCACGGAAACTTGTTTGCAGCCAGCCTGGGCCTCGGAGGAAAATGCCGTTACCCTCACCTCGCTAATCCCTCCGCGAGATTCCTAAATCACCGCCCGTCACTCAGCGCCACTCAAGCAGAAATGACCGGCGCTCCGCCAGAATGAAAACAGAATTACAGTTGCTGTCACCTCCCGCTGATGGCTCCTTTAGGGACAGATGAGAGCGGGATGTCAGAGGCAGCTGTCGTGGAGAGGGGCAAGGACCTGCGGGCCCTGCCAAGAGGGGGCGCCGGGGCTGCCCTCCTCACTCTGGGCTCCCACAGTCGGGTCGGTGGCCCTTCCCAGTGCCCTGGAGGGGGCGGGCACACTGCTGATTTAGACTGCTGATGCGGTTCATTTGTTTGTTTGATTTCTTAAGTGGACAAGTCACCAAATCTCATAATTGGGCATTTCCACATTAAGTCAGCCTCTTAGACTCCTCTTGAAAAATAGGAAAGGTTGAGATCCCTGCCCCTGGCTGCGGCCCAGAAGCCACACCCCAGCCTTCTCCACTCCCTGGAGGCCTCCCACTCTCCACGTCCCCTGCCTGTGCCAGCAGCACCTGGGTGGGGAGCCCAGCTCTTGGTGCAGCGAGTGCGTGGGAGTGGGTCAGAGCTCAGGCTCTGCAGGCAGACCGCCAGCTTCCACTGCCGGCTACGAGGCAAATGACTTATTGTCACGTGCCTCAGTTTCCTCATCTGTAAAATGGGCATGCTAACAGGGCCTGCAACTGGGAAGAGTAAATGAGTTCGTGTACACGCAAGGGGGCTAGAATGGCTCCTGACACAGGCAGCGCCACGCCCTGGGAGCTGTCACCACCTTGCTCCCGTGTTCATCTGGGCATCGTACCATCCCCTCACCATTGGGGGTGGCGCAATGGGGTGGGTGGTGCCCTCCAAGAAGATATGTCCACGACCGAACGCCCAGTCCCTGTGAGTGTGACCTTGTTTGGAGAAAGGGTCGTGGCCGATGCAGTGAAGTGAAGGATCTCAGTGTGAGATCATCCTGAATCAACCAGGTGGGCCCGGACCCAATGACGAGCATCCTTACGAGAAGAGGAGGAAGGGCATGGAAGAGAAGGCGACGTGCCGGTGGGGGCGGAGATGGGAGTGAGGCAGCCAGCAGCCAAGGAACGTCGGTGAGAGGCAGGAGGGGCTCTCCCCCATAGAGCCTTTGGAGGGAGCAGGGCCCCGCCGACACCTGTGCACTTCCGGCCTCCAGACGTGTAAGAGGATAACTCCTGTAGTTCCAGGCGCAGGGTCTGCACTCATGTGCTGCAGCAGCTACAGGACACCAGCAGCGGGAGGGTGGCCGCCTCTGAGGCGGGTACCACTGCCTTCCGTCCCTGACCTGGTGCGTTAGCACTAGGACCTACCGGCTTGACTCCGGAGCACTTTCAGCTGGGAAATGTGTTTACGGACATCTGTGAGGGGCAGAGGGGCCCTCGGAGAGGCAAACCATGCAGGACCCAGAGCACAGGGCGGGGGGCTTCCCGGCCCCGGCAGAAAGGCACAGCAGAGCAGCCTCGAAGGGGTGGGGGATGCTGCTCCTGTGCTGGGGAAGACGTGAGAGCAGCTTCCTGCTGCAGCCCAGTTCACGCACCCAGTCCCTGCGCAAGGGCAGGACCGGCCGACCCATGTGCAGGACCCAGTGCACGTGGGCATGTGGAGCCCGCAGAGAGAGCGGGGGAACAGAGAGGTTAGGCAACCTCCCAAGGATGCACAGCTGGCTTTGATGGGCTGCTTAGCTCCTTCCCCTCAGGCAAGCAATTCACAGAGAGCTGACACGTTGCACTTCACATGTACGAACACCTTTAACCCTCCCAAGTGGTCGGACCCGTTACTAGTGCCGTGTTACAAATGAGGAAACTGAGGCACAAAGAGCCTCAGTAACCTGCTCAAGGTCACACAGCTCATGAGCGGCAGAGCCAGGGTATGAACCAGAAAGGCCACCCCCGCACCCCCAGCACCCCCCGCACCCATGCAGAAGGGCCCGGTCCTGTACCACTCCCACTGAGGGGTCAGGTTGTTTGATAACTGCTCCCAACTCTTCAGGTAAGTGTGCACGTTTTAATGCGACCTCATGGAATTCAGTGTTGTTTTAGCATCAGTGGGATCAGGAAGTCACCGATCACATTTTTTTTTCTTTGCCCAAAGGGAAAAATATCACAAGAATTTGTTCCACAAGGAGTTTTTGGGGAATGAGGAGGTTTTCGGGAGGAATCCCCTGTGTGATGAGGGGGCGATTGGGTTTCTCAGTTCTATTAGAGCAGCACGTGCCCTGGTCTGCGTCTCTCTCTGCTCCCGTCCGTGTGCCCACCTTCTCTGTTCGTTCACGACGCGTCCCCAGCTTCGAGCTCAGTGTGGGGCACGGAGTGGTGGTTGAAAGAATCCCTCTCCCTCTCCTCCTCTTCTCTTCTCTTTCTCTTCTCTTCTCTTCTCTCCTCTCCTCTCCTCTCCTCTCCTCTCCTCTCCTCTCCTCTCCTCTCCTCTCCCCTCCCCTCCCCTTCTTCCCTTCCCTTCCCTTCCCTTCCCTTCCCCTCTCCCTCCCCTCCCCTTCTTCCCTCTCCCCTCCCCTTCTTCCCTTCCCTTCCCTTCCCTTCCCTTCCCTTCCCTTCCCTTCCCTTCCCTTCCCTTCCCTTCCCTTCCCTTCCCTTCCCTTCCCTTCCCTTCCCTTCCCTTCCCTCCTCTCCTCTCCTCTCCTCTCCTCTCCTCTCCTCTCCTCTCCTCTCCTCTCCTCTCCTCTCCTCTCCTCTCCTCTCCTCTCCCTTCCCTTCTTCCCTTCCCTTCCCTTCTCTCCTCCCTCTCTCTGCCCCTGACTCCCTGAGGCTTGTTCCATGGAACACACCCAAGACCCCTGGCGCTGAGCTGTCCAGATGGAGCATGAACCAGACTGGGGCTGGGACTTGGGCCCCCACCCAGGCCCATCACTCCAGGAAGGAGACGGATGGACCCAGGCCCATGCTGATCAGTGCTAGATTGGGGGCCTGATGACCTGTCTGTGGAACTTTGATTTATAGGTAATTTTCCTCCAAGGCTCTGGATTGCAGCTAATTTACCGACAGTCTTAAATCACCCCTCCTCCCGTGCCACGAAGCAAGAAGAGGCACCATCTATCTTGCGCCTCCTGTAACCACCGACTCGATTAAAACGGGAACGGGAGGAGAAATACCTGCCTCCGTGCCAACAGCGGGGGCTCGGGCAGGAGGGGGCGGGCTGTGTAATGTATCCAGAAGCGGCGGCGGCCCACACACGGCCTGCTTAATTTCATGTTTGGTTGCTGATGGGTTTCCATTTATAGATAATATAAACAGGTTGACAGGGCCCTAATTAACTGATCTCTGGTCCTTTGGGAACAAATGGTTATTAATATTCATAAACACTTGGGATGCCTGGCCCTGACATGATCGTAGCATGTCGCAACTGCTCGCACCTGTGATTGCTGATTTGTCTCTTGCCCGTGGACACCAGGGGGCCTTGTCAGGTGCTGATGGCCCGTCCCAGGAGAGGAGGCCATCTCCTGCTCACGGTATTGGCACAAGATTTGCCCATTGCAGTTAAGTGGATTTTCCACAGTGCTGTTTTTCTTCCTGGGTGTCCTTGGCCCAGCTCTCCTCCCATCCCACACCCTGAATTTCCTGGAGACAAGCTGGGAACTCCCTCCTCCAGGAAGCCCCCCTGGATTGATCTTTCCCCAAGGTGACCCCGTCTCTCCACGGCATAGTTCCTTAGTGCAATGTAATTGTTTACCTGAGCATTTGTTTGTCTAATGTTTTAGGTAATTTTATCCCAGAATATTCAGCCTCAAAAACTTTTCCTAACATCGGGGACAAATCAATTTCTCCCTTTTGTAAATGGAGTCCCATCTGATGCGAAGTCAGTTGTGCCGTGAAAGTTAAAGGGCAACCCAACAGCGATAGCTGGCTTCTACTTCCTACAGGCTTTCGAGATTTCCCTGATGGGTCAGACGCCATGGCATCAAGCTTTCCCTGCTGGCTCAGACCCCCACAAGCCCATAGGCAGGCTGAACCCCCACCTAAGTCTAGCCCTTCTCTGCACTTACCTCCCCGGCCACGAGGGCACTTGAACTTGTCGGTGAGTTAGAAGAGCTCTAGTGTGATTACCCACAGTGTTCTCCGTGGCGCATACCTGGGATGCATTTAGCAAACATCAGACTAAAAAGCCATTAGAAGTCCGTTGAAGGCCAAGCCGCATCGTGAACCAGAAGCAGCGTTCCCGTGTCTAACGCATCAGTGGGAGGTGTCAGTCAGCCTGGAGCAGGCATCGGAGCTCCTTCGTTTGCTATAAAACTAAAGGTAATCTCCCCGTGTTCCATTTTCCGTCCCGTGTATCCAGTTGTACGCCCGCCTGGTACAACTCCCCTGTAACCCTAACAGCAAAAACATCTGCTCTAGAGGACACTTCGATAGACGTTCAAGGGCCCTGGATGAGAGGACAAGGCCCAGATGCTGGACCTGTCTCGTCCATGCACGCATTGCGTGACTTCGCGGAAGTCATCTACGATTTCTGAGACACAGGTCCTCTTTTGTGCCTAGGCAAGCATCTCAGCCGGGGACGGTTGCGCCTGTCGGGGACATTGGGGGCTGTGTGGAGACGTGCCTTCGGTTGTCCCAACTGGGAGGGGGGAGGGTGCTACTAGCATCTAATGGGTAGAAGCCAGGCATGCTGCTAAACATCAGACGACTCCCAGGACAGCCCCCTGCAACGCGAAATCATCCAGCCCCGAATGTCAGCAGCACAGAGGTTAAGAAAGTCTGGTGCAGACACGCAAAAGGTGTGAAAACTACTGTAATGGAATCCACGTGTCTGCCTCCCAGGTATCAGCAGCGAGTTGAAGCCCCCTGGGTATCCCCCACCCCCACGCTTGGCCTCCGTCCAAGCAGAAGCAGCCCCGCCCCCTCAACTGTGCGCAGGCTCGCCCTCTCCCATGCAGACACGCCCCCTGCCCCAAGGGGCGGGGACAGCGGACTGGCTCCTTTACTGGGGTGCTAGTAGGACTCGGCAGCAGAAACCCCAAGAAAATGTCTCATCTATCCCATAAAATAACTTACAATTGGGGGCAATGCCTATGATTTTATTTGCTTTTCCTACGAAGGCCCCTTCGAGCCTTCAGAGTAGAAGTCGCTCTGCTGTGCTGGACGGACGGCGCGGTGAGGCTCAGCGAGGGGGAACGGCTTTCCCTGGTCCATACAGCACGGTGGGGCCCCGGGTGGGCTCAGACGCCCGCCCTCCTCCGCCGCGCTGGCTTCTGGTTTCCAGAGCCGAGCTCCTAGGAGGTGCTTCGGGGCCCTCTCGCCCAGGTTAACAGCCGCTCTCCCGCCTGCGTCAAAAGCATTTCACTCCAGTTTATGTGCGTCTTTCGAAGTAGCCATTTCATTTCACGAAGCGGCGCTGAGGCCGCCGTGCCTCCAGACGGGCTGCAAATGGAAGCCTGCTCCAAAGGCGTCTGCCCTTTCCACCCTGGCCTCCTCTCCCCAGCGAGAGCCGCTGGGGACGGCAATTTGGCTGCCTCTCCGGTTCTTTTTTTTTTTTTTTTTTTTTTTCTGATCCTTGTGAAACACGCTAAAATGAAATCAATTTTTGAGAAAATGGCCAAGGTGATTAGGTGAAATCGTTTCTCTTGCTTTAAGCCCCAGTCGAGACACTGCATCCAAACTGCAGGAGCGGGGAGGGGAACTGGGTCGGCAGGAATGAGGGCCCGGCCTCCCAGGGGGTGGAGTCAGCTTGGAACGCTTCACGGATGACCCCGATTTCACTTTTTCTGTGCGTTTAATCAAAGGCATGTGCGCTCAGATTAAATAATCAAATCGTTTTAGAAGGGCTATTACGGAATAAGCATCCTCTTATTCCCTTTGCCCCAATCTTTTCGCACCCTAGGATGCCTGCTTTCAACTCTTTTCGTTGACGAGGTTGGTATTCAAATCTAAATAGCACACTCCTAAAAGCCTCCCTGTCTTTGGAAGCGAAGCCGGTGACCGAGGAGACAGAATCAGACGTTGCTAGGTGAAGGGCGCAGATTTGTCTTCGGGCCCGGCAGCAGCCACCTTACGCTGACGGGGCACACGCAGCTAATGATGCCGGACGGGAAGAGAGAAGGCATTGGTTCATGCCCCACTGGCAGGGTGGAACCTACTTACCTGGAGGGCAGGGGCTACCCCCCAGGCCTCCTGTAACTCCTTAGGTAGTGATCATCTACTTTGTTACAATGGAGCGGAAGATAGGGTTCAAGTTTCCATACAGTTAGCAAAATATCCTAGCAACAGTTACAATGGTAATAGTAAGAGCAGACTCTTGGTTGTCTACCCAATAGCCATCACTTCACCCCACTTCCCTGCAGACAGATCCCTGGTTTTGTGTTGAGGGAGCCAGCAATCTCATGAGCTCAGGGACGCCAACCCATCCTCGGTCCCAGAGGATTAATCTGGGCCATCACCATCAGGGTCCCCCCTTTTTCCCTTTGCCAGCCACTGGCTTGGGGGCTGGCCATGAGACAGAAGGAGGATGTTGGGGGCTGCTCACCCTGAAAAAAGTGCACAAAGCCTCATGACAAACCTTTTGCCCCTGACTCTTTCTCCCTTCTAAAGATGCAAGTGCAGGATCTTGACAGCTATATTGTGACTATGAGGATGACCAGCTGGGGAAGGCAGAGCTGAAGCGTGGAAAGACTCTGCGTTTGTGGTGATGCCACAGTGCTGACCCACCGGCCCTGGGGTCTCTTGGCTGCATATGTCTTGCTCATATGAGACAAAGTGTCTTTAAAGCCCAAGACAGAGTTAGCCAGGTGCTCTGTAAACAGCAGCCAAGGGCTCTCCCGTTGATGCAAGCATCTGCCCGATGGAGGGTCTCATTTCCTCATGGGGAAATCAACAAACGTTTCATCCAGCCACAATGTCGGACCAGCAATTCTCTAGGATCTCAGAACTCAGCGATGAATGGAACCCCATCTCTCATCTCATAGAAACTGAAAACGCAAGAGAGGAAACAAGCACAATGGTGGTATTCATAACAGCTCCTAGCACTGCGTGTCAGGCACTGTGCTGAGCACTCGATGGGGGGTAACTCATTTGGCCCTGGGTGGTCGCCGCTGGTCGAGAGAGCACCACCACACCAAACCCGAGTCCAGGGTGAGTCTACAGGCTGAACGCCGAGGGCGTGAGAACTCTGGGGGTCCGCAGGGGCCTGGGATCCAGAGCCCTGACTCTTTTTTGTCTTTCCTAAAACAAAGTGTGCAGTCGTTAGCAGGAATGAGGGAGAATTCTAGAAAACTCCAGAAACTCCAGCTGATGAAGACTTGAACCAAGCAGGCCAAATTGGACTCCTGCGTTCCAGCTCCTCTGCCCTGCGGGACGGAACACGAGACTGTTGGCCTCCACCGTGCGCACGTGGCAGGGAGGGTTATAAATAAGTGTCCTCCCCGCCTCCCTGCGTCCCCCACCCCCCGAACGCTCAGTGTGTGGTTTCCTCTCCCTTTGAAAGCCTCGCCCGGCCTGATGTGAATCCTAATTAAAATCACACACAGCAAGACTTTTAATTAGCCTAGGCCACGCCACAAGAGGCACCAATATCGGGCAGCGAATGGTGCCCAGCGACTTCCCCCCCAAGGATCAGCTGTCCGGGACGCCCCAGCCATCCCCATGCTGAGATGAACCAGGCAGGGGTCAGGCTGGGCTCAGCCAAGCCCAGGCTTCACGTGGGGCTGCTTATTTGAGCCAGGAGGCCGAGGCTGTCATCAGGGGGTTGCAGATTTATTTCACGTAAACTAGATGGGATTTAAACAGCTCCCAGAGCGCTGAGACAGCTGGCCCCTGAAGGGCGTGACTGAATTTTGTATCTTGAGGCAAATAAGCAGGGATGAAGGTGGAAAGGGGGGGGGTATAGATCTAAATCTACTTTTTGTGGGGGGAGGAGCTTTGAATCTAGATTTAGAGCAGGAAATACACGGAACATGAAATTGCTTTTTCTTAAATAAAATAATTGGGGCACGGCGATTTCCTAAAACAGCAATGACTTCATTCTTCCTCGGTCCTCCCCAGCCAGAGGTTTTCCTGGGCTTTTGCTCATGAATCAACTCGAAACGTGACGTGAGGAAGGTGGAATAAGAGCCCTTTCTGCTCAGGAGACGTCGTTAGGAATTCTGGGTACTGAATCATAACTCACTGCTAGTGCGGCTGGCTGCACACTTCCCAGAGCCCGAGGCCGGGGAACCCATTTAAAGCGGCAGGCAGCCTTTCTGCAAGGAACTCAGCTCCCAGTGCATGCCTTCCTGGGGGTGGGGCCGGGGGACCTAGACTCTAATAACTCCCCTGGTCCATGGGAATCCTGGCTTCAAGATGATAGTGCATGTGGAAGGGCAGGCCTGGGAAACGCCATGGCTAGTGGGGGAGCCGAAGAGAAGTTAGGCACATCAGAAAGCGTAACAGAAGACAATGGAGAACTAGAATTCTAACTGCCACAGAGCAGATTGTCTTGTACCTGCACATTGCTATTTTGCAGATCTAGGTGTGGCATTTACTGAAATAAATGTAATAGAGCTGGTTATTGACAATATTTTCCCTTAAATTATCTAAGTGTTTGGATCCCTCATTTTGTGAACTTGACACATTCAAGGACACAGGATAGATTATTCAAGTCAACCACTGGATAATGAGCTCCAGCAAAAGGGTCGCCTTGTGCAACTTGAATTTCAGAAGTGAGAAAGATAGACGCGTGTGTTGTGGATGGTGGAGGTGGGGTGGTATCTGGAGGCCACGGTTTCTAGGGAAACACAGAACTAACGAGCTGGGTTGACAATTTCTGTGCTCTTCAAAGTCTCTGAGATCGTGAAGTACCTCTGGGCTGTGCTGCCTCCAGCAACTGCCCATCCCTGGTGGTGACTTCCCACCAGGAGCCTCGGTGACAGGCATGACAGCTTTCCAAAGCAAAGGGCGTCCCCCACCATCATTTCTTCCCTCCTGGATGGGTATCACCCGCCCATAGGCAGTAACTCCTTCTTTGGCACTGTTGTGAAACCTCCATCCCATCCATACAAATGCCTTTGGCTGGCCACCACGTTCACCAGAATCATGGCAGAGAGAGAGGCAATGGCATCACCTTGCTCTCCTCTCGCTCATGTTCAGTCTGAGGTGGCAGTGGATCCCGTAGGTCCTGCCATCCACCACAGGTAGGAGAATCCCACCTCCAGACTTCCCCACCTCCAGAGTTCCCCACCTCCATTGCCACCACCCTGGTTCAGGGCCCTCCTGTCCTCTCTCCTGGTCGACAGTGACAGCACGGGCTCTCACCAGATTCCACAAACGCTCGTGCACCTACCGCGAGAAGTCAGACGTCCCCCATTCTCCGAGCTGCAAACCTGGTGGCATCAATAAGCAAGCCCTTGGTCGTCTCCAGTTTTTCACAACAGGAAATCAGAACCATCAGAAAAATCAGTCCAGCTGAGACTCCCAGGAGAACCGGAGTGGCCGGTGGGGTAAGCCCCCTCTGTGATCACATCACTGGGAGATGGTTTGCAGCCTGTTGCTCCACCAGCAGGAAAATGGGGGCTACAGGTGCACCCGGAGCCCTCCTGCTGGGCACGTCCTTCCCCACCAACAAGGGCGCTGCTCTCCTTCCATTACCTTATGGGTGAGCGGGTGATGTCAGGTGGGTAAACATCTGCCCGAGCTGGGTGGTGTCTCTACCCAGTGCCTCAGAGATAGGGCCCTGGAAACGGGGAATCCTTCGTTTCCGGGTCATGCAGGCTATTTTCGGAAAGAGCGGAATGAAATGGGGACTAGAAATAGGTTGGTGGGTTTTTATGGAATGGACTGAAAACTGCCTGGCACCCAAAAGGTCCAAGCTGGCAAGCTGCCCACGCACTTGTGTGACGAGACCAGCAGGGAGACCTCAGCCGGCCTGCAGCCCTCCCGGGAGTGGTGGGTGTGCCGGTTGGGAGTGAGAGTTCCGGAGACCCACTTCCTTGGTACGACTCCGTGCTCCGTCCTTTTTCTGTGTCCCCCTGGGCCAGTGACTTAACCCTCTATGTGTTTAGAAGCTGCAGATCAAAAATGGGTGCAACGATGGTACCCACGTTGTAGGTTTGTTCTAAGACGTAAACGAGTGGGAAGTCCCTAGGACGATGCCTGGGGCACCCGGAGCCCTTAGGCAAATCCCAGCCCACTGTTTGGGAAAACCACCCGGGACACATCTGGACTCAGCGTGAGTGTGAACTCCTGCAGGCCTGCGGTGTGGGCGGCGCTGGGCTGGGAGCACAGGCCTTCCAATGAATACGTGGAGCCAAGACACACACGTGTGGCTTAATGAGCAGGAAGAGAGGTGCAAGAGACATGCAGGATGGTGACAGGGGTAGTATCAAAGGGCGACACATGATTAATGACCAGACACTGGGAAAGGTTGTGAGAGGGACAGGGGTTTGCACAGAGGATTAGCGTATCATCTGATTGGAAAACCCACGAGAATCAACTAGGACTTTCGGAGCTTATAATTGTGTCCAGAAGGGCCACGAACTATAGAATCAGCATATAGGGAGCCAAGAAAGTCAATTATAACATTTCCATAAAGAGAACACCTAGCAGTGTGTTGAAGAAGAAGGACATTCAAGAGAAACTTCTACCAAATTTGGTCTTGATTCAGAAACAAGGGAAAAGGTTAATGGGAGAAAATCCAGATGCAGAAATCAATGTATCCTAAGCATTGAGAATAAGTGGTTACACCCAAAACTGGAATAAATCCAATATTCAACAGCAGTAATATACAACAATTAGATCTTATTATAATAAGTCTTTAAGATCCATGTGAATAAATTAGGAAAAGAAATACTCAAATGATAAGACACATAGCATATTCCTGGAGAGTTAACATTGACTAACTAGATTTTAATCTATAAAATGTGAAGTTCTAGAAAGTTACCATGAGAAACATGGTTCTAAAGTGAATTTGGAAAATTAAGTCTTAAATATATTTTGGAAACAAGTGAAATCCAGAGTTAGCTGTACCTGGCATTCTCACACACGGCATTGCAGACCTGAAGTGTGGGGCTGATGAGGAACACAGCAACAGAACTCACCAGAAAGTTCAGGAAAAGACTCGCATAGACACGACTTCGCAGTCTGATAAAGCCGGCATTTCCATTATTTGCAGGAAGATAGATTATTCAATAAATGATATTCAGCCCATTTGGAAAGTGCCTAATGATCTAGACAAAAATATTAAATCTGATGCATATCTCATTACGTTCATCAAAATGAGGCACTGGTAAATTAAACGTAAAAAACATCGAAGTCCTGGAAGAAAATAGATGAATGTTTATATAATATCGGGGGACATGTAAACTAGACAATAAATGCAAAAAAAAAAAAAGCACAGGGGAAAAGTTGGCCGAATGTGAAGCACAAATGAAAAACTTTTCATTCTCAAATTCATTCATTCCTCCATTCCACAAACTGATGCCAAGATGGCATGCCTTCCCTGAATTCATCCATTCATTCATTCATTCATTCTCTCATTCCTTTATTCACTATTCATTTATGTCTATTTTAGACAGATTCTGTTGCTGGTACCAGGGATACGGTAGTCAGAAAAGGAAGTGGGGAGCAACGATCCTTACCTTCTGCAGCTTGCATTTTAGTGGGGCGGGGAGAGTATAAACAGGGTACGTAGGAACATACATACCGTGTCAGATTGAGTTTGGACTTGTGTAGAATAATACAAGAAGGGAAGGGGATATGTTTGGGGCAAGGAGTAATTTGCAATGTTAAACGGAGTGGTCAGGAAGGCTTCTCTGAGCAGATGACATCTGAGCAGAGAATTCTGGGAGAAAAGGAGGTGGTGTGCATGCACAAGAGCGAAGAGCCTGGGCCAGGTGGGTGCCTGATGTCCGGGCTTCCCCAAGGAAGCCGGTAAGGGAGGGAGAAGAGTAACAAAGATGAAGACAGAGGACATGTTAGGTGGCCCTCGGGGGGATGAGGGCTGGTCATGGGGGCTCTTGTTTCCCAGGGTCAGAGAACAAAAAGGTCCAAGAACCAAGACTCAAACACAAGTAACCCAGTTCCAGGGCTTTCTTCTATGCTCCCAAGCCCAGCTGGTACAATGCTATGCACCCTTCCCTGGGGTTTCTGTCACCACCGGCAGCGAGGGCTCAGCCTGAGACGACCATATGACTGACACCCAAACTGGGCCTCCATTGAGCACGCATGGGGGCACATGAGTCATTATTCCAGAGCACAGGGGTGGCTCCAGGCACACTGGGACTTGTGGTCACCCTAGCTGGGCAGCACGTTTGGACAGCACTGTACGTCAGACTGAGAAAATGCCCCCTGGGTGCACGAAGAACGGGGGTGGGCTGATGACCCCCAGGAGTGGAAACCCAGGCTCCACCCATCCCGGCTCTGTGACGCCCTGACAAGTTGTACACACTCCATGGCCTCCTTTGTCAAGTGGTGGGGACAGCAATAACCCCTGCCTCTCACGGTTTGTCTGAAGGGGCGACGAGGCGGTGCCTGGGAAGCTCCTCGAGCTGCCAGCATTTGGTGTGCACCCTGCAAGGGCTGGTTCTCACCACCGCGGGCCCGAGGTGGCCGTCGAACGCCGGAAACTACCGTGTTGGCAGGGCTGCTCTGAGGGAGAACCTGTTCCCTTGCTTTTGCCACCTGCTGGAGGCTCCACACTCCTTGGCTGGGGACCCCCTTCCTCTATTTCAAAGTCAGCGACGTCAGGCAGGGTCCTTCTCCCGCCGCCGTCTCTCCGGATCTCCATCTTCTGCCTCCCTCGTCCACTTATCCGGACCTTGACAATCCGGAATAACCCAGATAGTCCAGGATAATCTCCTTGCTTTAAGGTTGGCAGATTAGCATTTTCATTCTACCTGCAACCTGAATTCCCCTTTGCCACAGAGCCTAACATATGCAGTCTCAAAGGATTAGGATGCAGACTTCTTGGGAGACGAGGATTCTGCTCACCACAAGGGTAACTGAAAGCAAATCTCCTCCCATTTTACAGGTGGGAGCACTGAGACCCTTGAAGACGGAGTGATCTGCCCAAGGCACTATCACTGGTTGGTGGCGGTGACCAGACTCCACCCATAAATCCTCACCTCCAAGGCTTTTGCAGACAGTTGTGTGCGAAGTATTTTGTGGCTGAAACAGAGAGAGATTTACTGCATTGCTGCAGGGGGAAGCACCTGGCGTATTTTCCCAAGCTGCTTAGCCCAGGTTCTTCCCTCTTGGTAGTAAGGGGTCAAAGAAAGCCCAGCGACAGTCAGCGGCTGTCCCTACTGCCGGGAGTCACACCGAGTTCAACATTAATAACGGTAGATGCACTCTTCCCAAATCACAGATTCACTACAGAACATATTTCAGAATAAATGTGCCTCGCCCACCCCTGGAATAGAAAGTCGATACCGCAGAGTCGTGCCCAGGGCAGACGGCTGGTCCCCCAGCTGGCTGAGTCACACTCCTCCAGCTCAAAGGTCACTTGGGAAACTTCATCATGAGCGCGGCCCCCTCCTACCCAGGCAGGCAAGGGAGGAGCAGGCGGGTCATTTATACACATAATTATGCTCGTAGAGCGAACAGATGGGAGACTTTCTCCAGGGGACACGGTGTGCAACGTCCCATTTCTCACTGGGGCAGCAGGGACACTTGCAATTACCCAACTTCCCGTGAACCTGCCCGCAGCAGAACTCCGGGGAGGGAAAGGCGGTGGAGGAACGCTCGGCGTTTGCACCTGTCGGAGCACCGTGCCCACTTGAAAGCTCAGCGCTCTGCCCAGGGCTGGAAGAAGTGTTTCTGGAGTCACAGGGGCTGCCAGTGGTGCTCACGTGCCAGCGCCAGCCCACGTGGTTTCCCCTGTCCTCCGCCAGGAAGCAAGTATCGATGAAGGGGTTCTCTCCCTCTTGCATGGGGACACAGGGAACCCCGCAGCCATCGGCCCTGACCTTAAGGAACGTGTCGTATAATTGGGAGAGATGAAGTGATGGGCAGGAGACCTACCGGTGAGCAGACAGCAACCACATAGGCTCACCAGAGGTCCATGTGAACTTGTGAGCGAGACAGACCCAGGTTCACATTCCTGCTAAGCTCCATACTTGGCTATGACCTTGAGCAAGTCATTACGGCTCCCTCCGAGCCTGTCTGCCTGGCCAAGAGACATGTGATGTCAGCACCACCTGTGAGGATTCCTGAGGTATGACTGAGAGACATCTGCAAGACATTTCATCAGATTCTTTCCCTTCTTCCTTTTTCACGTAGTTTCTCAGAAGGGGAGGGAGAGCCCGTTTGCTAGGGACGAAAAGGGAAGGATTTACAGTGTGAACAGAGCAAGGGCATGGCAGACACTACTAGTTGCCTTCCCAGTATCCACTTCCTCCTAACCACCAGGACCCTGACTCTGTTCAAGGTGGCATGGGGTCCAGCTAAGACACTCACTTTCCCAGACTCCCTTGCAGCTAACGGTGGCCACATGACCCCATTCCAGCCAATGAGACATAAATGGATGTCTACAGGACATTCCTAGGAAGCAACCCTACTTCCTTTTCTCTCCTTCTTGCCTGGAAATGAAGCCACTACTGTAGACCCAGAAGGGGATTAGCCTGTGGATGAAAAGCAGGTGTGCTGAGCATGCAGCACAGAAAGACAGAAAGAGCCTGGTCCCTCAATCGTCAATGATGACACAGAGCTGGCTTTGCAGCACCTGCCTCCGGGCTTCTTGCGATGTGAGAAAAACAAACCTGTCTTCCTTTAAGTCATTGTTAGTTGGGTGTCCTATTATTTGCAACTGAGAGGATTCCTAAAAGATACAAATGGTTTGCCAAGATGACACTGAGGAATGGGACAGGCGTTCCCACAGGAGGGACGGCTGAAGCAAGTGAGGTACCGCAGAGGAGCACGGAGTCTGCGCGGTGGCCGGGGCTGCTGCTGCTCGGCCTTCCGGTCGACTCCAGAGGACCAGTCTGGGCAGCCCCACCCCCACCAGCGACTGGCCGAGGAAGAAGCGCATGACCCACTACTGGCCAATGAGACCTGACGGAAAGTCTTCCAGAGATTCTAGAGAATGTTTTCAGACTCCTAAAAAAATAAAAGACTCAAGAAGGGAGAACCCTCCCTGGCCCTCTCTCCCAGACACTCTTTCTCACGTGTGGGACTGCCCGGAACTGTGGGCAGCCACCTTGTCGCCAGAGGGGAGTTGGCCTGTGGACAGAGCTGATGCCCCACAGAACCGGAGATTTCCTTAAGGATGTCCTGAGCCACTGGGTTAACCAAACAGCGTCCACCTAAACTGCTTGGTGTAAAGTAGGAATCACTGAAGTGATTGTTCTGACTCAGAGCTGGCTCGTGCCTTGCGCCCAAAACCATCCTAACAGATGCCTTGTAGGTGACGGGGGAAAAGATTGCCTGATCGTCATCCATTAGCTTAGCTGGTCCTGTGTGGTTGCTTTCGATCATTGCACACACGCTTTCTTTAATGCTCTGGCATGGGTCATAAACATTTGCTTCGGGGGATGACGGTCTCTGTCTTTGATTCGTACTGTGTCACACTAGGCAGCACAATGCGGCCCGTGGGCCACCCTGCCTACGTTTGAATCCTGGGGCTGCCAGTTTCTGTCTTCATGACCTTGGGTGCGTTCGTTAAACTCTCCGGACCTTGCTTATTTTAAAAGTAGATTTAACAAGAGCACCCGTCTCAGGGGGCAGTTATAAGCACTAAATGAGATAATACAGGGGAAGGAAGACTCCCTGGTGTCTGCTACGTGCCACAGAAGAGTGAGCTGTCATTCACATTGGTACACAGGCAGACAACACTGTCGATTCCAAATGTGTTTTTCTGCTATTATGGCAACAGTACTTCCACTTTACAGGTAAGGAGGTCGAGGCACAGGGAATGCTGGTTATTGGCCACAGGTTTGCACAACCGGTGGGTGGAGACGCTGGGATCTGAGCCCAGCCAGTGGAGCTCCAGGGCCTGTCTCTCACCAGCATTCTATGGCAGGCCCTGTGCATGGTGGTCAGACGGTATGAGCCAGAAAGCTAGCCAGGGTGGTCGTTAAGTGGCCTGGAAGCCAGCCTGCTCCGCTGGTGCATGAACACACTCAAGGACCAGCGACGAGGCCACGCTCCTTCTGTGCCAAGCTCCCCGAGGCTTCCCAGCTCCAGGCATTTCAAAGCACCGTTATAGATTCTCTTTTGCACTTTGGAGCCGCTGGATGGGTCAGCGGGCTCGCAGATAGAGAGGAAACCCAGCCAAACCGCCACCATCTGCCACTGCCAGAGAGATAGCATGTGCTGTGGCCCTCTGCACAAAGTGTCCCCGCACCCCCGCCAGTGCCTCCAAATGAGATCCTAAATGCCCCCTGCCAAGGGCGGGTGGTCCCCAGAGCCCTTGCTGAGGACTGCCAGTCCCCACAGCTGACAGGTTCCCCACGCCCTGGGTCTTCTTAGGTTCTAGGGCCAACAGCTCCCAAACGCCAGACTTGGATGGAAGCACTCTTTCTGCCTCAGGCTGGAACAGGGCCCTTCATGCAGGAGGTAAGAATAAAATAACTGTCCTGAGACCCGGCCGCAAGCACAGGGCACTAATGTGACATCTACCGGGTCCAGGCACTATAGGAGATGCCAAGAACACCAGGATAAATACAGCTTGGCTCTTGCCTTTAAGATGCTCACGGTTTAGACAGCGGGACAGACAGTAAACAACAAATAAGAGAACCATTATTCAGCACTCCCCACGTGCCAGACACTGTTTTCAAACTAATACATTTGGTCCCCACACCTACTTGGTGAAGTGGGTCCTTTTATCATCGCCACTTCCCCAGGACACTAAGGCATACACAGAGAGGTTAAGACACTTGCCCGAGGTCACACAGCTTGAGCCAGTTACGAACCCAGGCTTTTTGGTTCCAGAGTCCAGGCCTTTAACCCCCCCTATGCCTGTAGCACTCAGAAGAGGCACGAGAAGCCCTCTCATCAAGGACTGGGTGGCTTCCGAGCCTGTGACCTCACCGCTGGACCGAAGGCACAGGGAGAGAGGAGGCTGCCGGGGCGAAGGAGGGGACGTGGCGTGGTGACTGTGCCTGGCTGGGGAACGGGTCAGGGTACACGGCACAGTGAGGGTGCGGGCTGTGGGTGGTCAAGGAATCTCAGTTCTGGGTCTGGCTCCGTGATGAACATGTGACCACGTCACGGAGACTCAGCTTTCCCTTCTGGGAAATGGGTCTGTAGTAAAATGAAAAGGTCCACGCACCGGATACCGTACAAGAGTGAGAAGCGAGGAGTCCACACTTGGTGTAAACTTGGAGTACCCAGGGTAAACCAGGGTGCCAGGTCATGAAGCTGGGGGGCGAGCAGGGCCTCGGGGGGCAGAAAAACTGGGGAGAACTGTTTAGGTGGGCGAGGAACGGGGTCTGTATCAATCAGGCTTCTTAACTGCAAACAACAAACTCCTCTCCAGCCGGTTCAAGCAAAACTGAGAATCAATGAATGGATAACAAGCAGCACGGAGAGTCTTCCAAAGAGCCCGAAAGCCAGGGTCAGGATACACGCAGCCGGGAGCTGCACCCGATCCCGTGGCACTGGACACCGGAAAGTGTACCCCAGTCCCCCAGGAGGACCGGACGCACCCACAACCTTGCTTCACAAAACCTCCATTCTGTTCACCCCTGCATTTTCCTTTCTAAAACAGAGGATCTGATTGGAGAAGCCAAAGGCACGTGACCGCGTCCAGCAGCAAGGGAGGCTGGGAGGATGCCCCCAGGGAGGCGGGCACTGCACCAGGGGAAACTCTCCAGACACAGGGTGGGCATCCGGAAGGCGTGCAGCACTGTAGTCGGAGCTCTCCAGCAGGAGGCGGGACTGAGATTTTAGAAGGATCGGACTGAAGATGAGGGAGAGCGGCGAGGAACGCCAGGGGGCTGGCTGCTGGCAGTGGACCTGAGGCTTATGCGGGAGGCAGAATCAGTAGGACTTAAAAATGAGGAGGAGTTCAAGACCATCAGGAGCGCACGGATGGGACCAAAGGCGACCCCAGCGTTTGAGAGCACTCTCACCCTCCTTATGCAAACACACCACCGTAGGGAAGGATGCCACCATCAGGGCGGCTGACTTTCGGAGTGGGAGGTGGGGGAGGGGGCGGCGTCACAGCCCTACGCGCAGCAGACACGTGCTCCTGAGCCGGCACTCCTTTACTGTTCTGCGGCTCGGGCATTGCCTTGCAAGGAGATACTAGCTGCTGAGGCCTGGCAGGGATGAGCCTCAAGATCCTTGCCGGGGCTGAAGTCTGTGGTTTGCCATTCCTTTTAACCCCAGGGTCTTGGCATAGGGTGGACCCACCTCGCGCACACGGTAACTGTTGATCATGGAATGACCATGTCTTCTGGAGCTAGAACTTCAAGAAGGTCACGTCCGTGAGAGAAACAAGCAAGGAGAGAAAAGTTATTCGCATTCCCGGCCCTGCGTTTAGGCAAGGCTGCTGTTGAAGGAAGGAGCCACACTCCCTGTGCTCACGTGGGCACGCAGCCATGCTTGATTACGTCCCCTCGCCTACCCAGCCGAGGGAGATGGGCTGGGGTAGGACCATGGGAAGGCTCTGTCCTCATTAGCTCTGCCCACACTTCAACCCACTGCAAGATTTAGGGTTTGGCAGTAACATGGGAATGGAGAAGGGGAGGCGAAGAGAAGAGTTCAGAGTCTGGCCCCACTGCTTACCTGCGGTGGGACCCAGGGCACATTGCTCTAGGTTCCTCCTGGTCCTGGGGTGTCCCCACCAGGCCAGACCATTAGGAGCCGTCAAGACCAGAGCAGGCACAGCCCTCAAGCAAGAGCATAATAGGGTGGCAGCTGGAGAGGAGCTTCGATGTTGGGAGAGAAGTTTATGAAGTTGTAGCGTCCACTGAAGAGGGTTCTTAGGAAGAAAAATGAATCAGAGAACCCTTTCAAGTTCTAGGGAAAGATCTACCCAGGCAGAGAGGCTCCCGTGTGCAAAGGTCCTGAGACAGGAACGAGCTTGGCACGTTCAAGGAATAGACGGATCTCGGTCTGGCTGGAGGGCCGCAAGCATGTTAAGCGGGAAGGAACTCAGGGAGTGAAGCCGGAGAAGGAGGGGAGATTTTATTCCGGATGCAGCGACTCCCCAGAGGACATTGCAGGGGAGCGACTCAGTCCGATGGGTCTTTTTCAATGACCTCTCTGACCATTGCGTGGAAGATGGGTTGGAGCGTGCGAATGGAAGACAGGCCTGCAGGGTGCTGAGTGGTCCGGGTTAAAGATGGTGGTGGCGTGGACCAGTGTGGTCTTGGCGGAGATGGGGAGAAGCGGGCAATGCAGGGTCTGCTATGGAGGCGGAGCCACAGGTTTGCTGATACCGAAGGAGGTGGCAAAAGGAAGGAAGGTGAACGATCCAGCGTTGACCTTGACTCGTGGACAGCTGGCTAAAACACAGCTTCTGGAAGCCTCTCCCAGTGGAATGGGAAGGTGTTGCAGCAGTGGCTAAACAAGTTGTCTCGTGTCCTTAGGAAGAGGTGAACGGGACCCTGATAAATACTCACCTTCTTCTCCAGGCTTCTCCTCGAAGTTCTTTTCCATGCATCCAGGGAGGGGGACAGGCCCCAGGGGGCGCCAGCTCTCCCTGCTCTCGGGAGGGGTGCATTCCAGGCTGTCTGCTGCTCCTGGATGGAGAAACTCGAGGTGGAGGGAAAACACGCGTGGCTGCCAGCCCCGGCCCTCCCTCCGTCGGCGGTCTGCTCGGGCCTGTGTCCCGGTGCCAAGCAGGGCACACAGATGGGCTCTGTTAGCGCCGGGCACGCAGGCCCCATGTATTGGATCCACCACCAGCTAGTGATGGATGGCGAGCGGAGCCAGGACTCGGCCAGCAGCAGGAGACTTGGAGGGGTTCAGAACGGCAGACAGGGCCGGCATGTGTCCCCACAGTACACCCTCCTCCTGGGACAGAAGCTTCTAGAAGGATCTGGACATCACCCTGTAATTCCCTCTGTAAAACTGGGACGGAAAATGGCTGTGGCTTCAGCGTGTCCCCGTCACTCTTCTCTTGATGGCTGCGTCCCACGGTCTTCTAACAGCCTTGCTCCCTCCGCCCCCTCTTTCCCCGGGAGCCCCAGCCTTCGGCACTCCGCCTGGGCTCCTCACCCGTGTTCCTCCCCATCGAGAACTCTGCGTTTTATTCCATCTCATCCATGAAGACGCTGTTTTAGATTAGTTTAACTAATCTGGGCGATGAATGTGCAAAAGGTGCATCGGAATCCTGAAATACTCATCAAAAAGAATGATGAATATTTGCACCCCTATGTTCACAGCAGCATTATTTATGGTAGCCAAGGTCTGGAAACAACCCGAGTGCGCATCAGTAGACGAGTGGATAAGAAAGCTGTGGTACATTTACACAGTGGAATGCTACGCAGCTGTAAAAAGGAAGGAACTCTTACCCTTTGCAACAGCGAGGAGGGACCTGGAGACTATTATGCTGAGTGAAATAAGCCAGTCAGAGGGAGACAAATACTGTGTGATCATATGCGTAAGTGGAATCTAATGAACAAAAGAAACTGACGAACAAAATAACACCAGAGGCATGGATACATAGAGCAGACTGACAGCACTCAGAGGAGTGGGGGAGGGGGGCTGGAAAAGATTAGCCAAAGAACATAGATGCATATATGCAAAGCCTGTGGACACAGACAACAAGGTGGTGGAGGCTGGGAGTGGGCAGGGCTTGGCAGAGGGGGATGGGGGGGATGGGAGACATCTGTGTCAACAAAAAAAATTTAAATAAATAAATAAAAAGTGGGGTATAGACGCCTCCCTCAAAAAAAAGAGGTTAAATTTTCAAATAAAATAAATGTATTGGCTATGCAATCAGTGATTTGGCTTTCTGTCCCAACATGGAGCTTAGAAAGCCCTGGAGAGATGATAAGTCATTCTTAGCACCCAACTGAGACTCTGTCCTTGGCCTGCCCAGAAGGGTGGAGAGGAACGGGGCAGACAGACAGTCACTCTGTCACTGTGTGATCCACCGTCACTTAAACTCTCCCCCTGGGTGCCCCTGAGCGTGGATGCCGAAGCACTGTGTAAACCACCAAGGCAGGGGGGTGGGTGTGCGAGCCCCCCCACCCCGGGCTTTTGCATGAGCTGGATCAGGATAACTCACGATGTTAAAATGTGAGTGGTTTTACGGTCATTGTTACTGCTTCACGGCGCTAACTGGAACACCAGCTCTGGGTGAGCCACATCCCTGGCTTTCTCTGTTTCTGACCCTCGATGCTGGTGGCGGCGGCGTTTCAGCAACTCTCCAGATTGCAGCGCCACTCAGAGGCGAGGCAGTCCTGACCCCGTCATGCAAATCGCGGCGGGCCTTTACTGAAGGCCAGCGATGGGCCTCCTCCTATGCCAGGTGCTTGTACATATGTGTCCTTACTAAATGCTCATTTTAACACTTAAAATCTGTATCGGTCATTTTGGGGGTGGGAACTCGAGGCTCAAGTACCTGCCTGAGGTCACACTTGCGGGGAAGAGGCTCCAGCATTTTGAAGCCACTCACAGCTCACGTGACCCCAGCACCTGTGTCCTCTCCACCATCCACATTCCTCCTGCTTTGTAGAGAATACGTGTTGCACATAGGCCCAGCTCAGTCCCAAATTTTGCAACACTTCCTTTAAGCTCCTTTTGGACTCCTGCTTTGCTACGTTTATAAAGGGGTTTTCTTTGAGGCTCACAGAGAACTTGATTAGAGGCCAGAATTGCTGCCTCTTCCGATGTAGCATTTAACCACTCACTTCCCCTCTCTCCCTTCCTTTGCCCCCTGACCTCTCCTCCCTGGTTAGCCAAATGACACTCTGAAGTCTCCTTTATTTCAAGCAATAAGCTCTCTAATCCAAAATGGCTTATGCATAAAGAGAATGTGCTGGCTTTTGTCACTGAAAAGAGCAGCAGTGGCCTCTGGCTTCAGGTACAGTTTGATCAAGCTGTTTCAAGGCTGTCTCTGCAGGTCTGGTTTCTCTCTCTCTCAGGTCTGCTCTCAGATAGATTTTCCCTTTGCAGCTGTAGCTCATTTCATCTCGTCTCAGACTCAAGGCTTGTGGGAAGGAGTGAGCATCTTGGTGCCAATATTAATTTCATCGTTCAGCAAATATTAAAGGAGCATCACTTTGTTCCAGAATTTTTTTTCTAGGTGCTGAGGATACCTGAAACAAAACAGACATGAATCTCTTCCCTGCCCGAGCTCACAGGCCTGGAGAGTGACTGACAATAAGTGGATTAACAAATAAATGCACGAATAATGTCAGATAGGAACAAACATAATGAAGAAAAGCAGGGCGAGGCAGAGCGATAAAGAGGGGAAGAAAGGACTAGTTCTGAGTGGTCCGGAAAGTCTTGAGGAGGTCAGTTTTTAGACAAGACCTATGTGAAACAGGTCTTGTCTGTGAATATTGGGCAGGACCCCATTTCGTGCGGAGGGACCAGCAAGGGCAGAGACAGCGTGGAGGACCAAGCTGGGTGTGCTCGTGGAAACCCAGGAGGTGGGGGTGGCTGGAGATGAGGGGTAAAGGCGGGAGTGGCAGAGGTTGGAGAGGTGAGCAGGTGCCTGATCAGGTTGTAGGAGGAGCTTGAGCCTCACCCTGCGCCTGAATGAGCAGCCAGGGGAGGGCGGAGAGCAGGCGTGAGAAGTTCCGATCTGCACCCAAGGACCCTGTGGTGGCGGTAAGTCTCAAGGGTCTCTGGGGCCACGTGCTCATTCCTGGCTCTTTCCTGGGACTGGCGGTGGGGGGCGCTGGTAGGCTGAGGTCTGAGCTGAGCAGGGGACACAGTGATTCTCAGGCACTGCCAACAAGAGAGGATGCATGGGTTCCTCATGGCTGAACTGGCGGGGGTCCTCTCTAGCAGCCCTCATGTCCACTCTCAAGTGCCACCGCCAGCCACCTTCCTGATGCCCGCCCCTCCACTTGGTCTCTGCAGGCACACACGCGGGGTCAGCGTGGGCGACATAAGACACCTGTGCTCTCTAGTCACACATCTACGTCTTGCCTTCTCTGATGGCTCAGGGGTTGACAGCTAAGTGCCCTGCACCGAATCCGCCCACGTGGCCTCTTTCTGTGCTGCCCTGAGCTAACGGTGGTTGTTCACGCTCTGTGCCCACAAATCTGTGCACATGCGCGAATGTACAGCAAAATCCACGTTTGGCCTGAAAAGCCTAAAACACTTACTCTCTGGCACGTCCCAGAATAGGCTTGCCAATGATTAGCCATCTTAGGGGAGGGGGGGGCTTCTGTCCTCTCCAGCTCTGTGTCTCTAACTGGGTGGGGTCCAGTGGCAATGTCTGACTGCCTCTTGCTATGGTCAGATCTCCACGATGACCAGCACACGCCCCGAGCTTTAGAGAGCACGTGGAGAACAGACTTTTTTTTAAAAAGATTTTATTTATTTCTTTTTAGAGAGGGAAGGGAGGGAGAAAGAGAGAGAGAGAGAGAGAGAGAGAGAAACATCAATGTGCGGTTGCTGGGGGTCATGGCCTGCAACCCAGGCATGTGCCCTGACTGGGAATGGAACCTGCGATGCTTTCGTTTGCAGCCCAAGCTCAATCCACTGAGCTACAGCAGCCAGGGCGAGAACAGACTTTTGCATCGGGTCTTCATATCCAACGGCCGCAGTGAATGGTTGGTTCTGGCAGTGAAGCGGGACGTCCGCCCTCGTCCCAACACAGCACCCCTCCCTCTTCTCCGGACCTGGCACCCCCGTGTCCATCTGGTGGCACCCCCCGGCTCCTGGCACTTGAGTCTCCTGGGGCAGCAGCCCAGGTTCCAGCAGGGAGTTCTACACCCGCACTGGGCCAGTCAGCTGAAATGCTTTGGTTTCTGATGAAACACTTGGTGGAGCAGGTGTGGAGATTGCGTATCTGTCCATTGGCCTTGGGAGTGAGAGGGTCTCTGCCTGACCCACCGAGGCGTGGACCGGCGAACCCAGACAGAGAAAGCAATGCCGAGAGATGGAGAAAGAGGGAGGCTGAGTCTGGTGACATCAGCTGACCCTGCTCGTAGCTGCTTATCATCCAAGCTTATCCTCTTCCCAGATGAATTCGTGGCCAAATCAGACCACTTTTGAGGGTAAATGGGGGTGCTTATAATCATTATTTGGGGGCTGTCCCAGGCAAGCTGGGATGGGTAGCCACCCTAGACCTGGGCAAGTTACTTTAGGTCTCTCTATCTCAGATTCTTAATCTGAGGAATACCAGTCTCCAAAGGGATAGAGGGAGGATTAAATTAATCGACGTGTAAAATACTTAGAAGACTGCCAGGTGCACCAAAAATTACTGAAGTGTGTTAGATATTGTTGATGATGATGCTGTTGTTGCTGCTTTCATTGTTCTTTTTCCCCAAGCGCCTTTACAGTTCCTCCCGTGTTAGAGAATTTCCCATCTCATGGGCTCATATCTCTTTATAGAAGAAGTCAGAAACATGTTTCCCAGACTCCCTTGCAGCTAAAATGCAGGGAGTTGACCGTGCTCGACCAGTTAGATGCACCACGTGATCTGGCACCTTGTAACCTAGAGAAGGCTCCGTTCAGATCCTTGTTGGTATAGGCCACAGGGACACACACCTGTGGCATCAAAGTAGGGGGCTCGAGTGCTGAGGCCTGGGCTCAACTTCAGTGTCCCCAAGGGCAGGGACAGCAGTGCTTGCTTTGCTGCAGCTCTTCGCTGCAGTTTGGATGTCACTCCTGGTTTCAGAGCCACCAAGTCGGATGCTTCCCTCTTCCCGGAGCTTCTGTGAGCCATGTGTGCATGTTCAATAAACCCTTTTACCTTTAAACAAGATTTAGATGGATTCTCCTGTTTGCAGTTAACTCATAACCAACAAGCACCCCTGGATCCAACCATGCCTGCAGTCCTCCCCCAGACTTGCCAGTTAAAAAATCATCCTGACCCAATTCCCCTTCTCTTCTCATTTAACTTAATTTGGATCGCTATCGCTTGCAGCCAACGCCTACTATGCATATACCTGCCGTCAAAATTTGGGGAGAAATGTAGAAAAGCAAAAACCACAGTTCTTCTGTAACATCTTAAAACTTCAGTTCCTTAGATACTCCTCTCCCCGCCACCCTCACTCATCAGCCATCTCAACAGTCCCTGGCCACCTAGACGCAAAGCTAAACATAGACCGCAGGTATCCCCTATCTTACTACTGATATTTCCCAGTTGCTGGCGTAGAAAACGCAAACAAAGGCTCGGCCCGCTGCTGTCTCCTTTGGCGGGGCTCCAGGAACAAGCTGAATCCTTGTATGTGCTTTGAAAGGCAATTGTCTCTGCAAGAGCCTATCTCTCTTCCCACCTTGAACTCGTGGTTGCCAGATATCCAGAGGCTTTTGTGAACATGTAAAAAAGGGGGGGGGGAAGCACAGCATGTTCAGCTTTGCCATATACAGCCCCCCCACCTCACTCCCTGTAAAAAGTACAGCCCCAAGAAGGGCAGGTTTTCTGAATACAGACCTTTGTGAAAATCCCCTAAGATTTATCCTCTTATCAACACCCTCAAATAATTTATTTGGATCTGAATAAGGGCTTCAGCCCACGAGAAAAAACATTATAAACATCCCTGGAAATAGAATTCCCATTCATGCTCCAAGTTTACATTTCTAGCATAATTTCCATCTGCCTGTCAAAGCTGGGAGGAGGCAGAGAAAAGCGCTGGGCACGAAGACCAGGACTTTGCGTGGACCGTGTTTTTATGGGCGGACACAGTGCTGGGTGTCTTTGGAGGAAGGGCTCCCAGCACCGCCCTCCTGCTGAGGTTTGGTTCTGGAAAGGCAGGCCATGCCTGGACGAAAGCGGGTCTATGGGAGGGTTCTGTTTGTTTTTTTTAAGGTAAATCCAACCAGTGCATTTAGAGACATCGATTATTTTGTGTGTCACTTTAAATGTCATTTTAAAAATAATTATACACCAAAACCAACCTGTTGTGGTGTATGTGTCTACGAATTGTGGTGTATATATGTGTGCTGTGTACCCTCACCAATAACAGGCAGGACACAGCGCTGTTCTATCACTTGCCCCCCCACCAAAATAATAGTCTAACACCCAGTTATTCCCTCATAGTCACAATCCACGCCCCCCCCACCTCCACCATATAACCCCTGGCTGACCCTGCACTGTTCCCTATTGCTATGTTTTTTTTCTTTTTTAGGAAGTCATATAAGTGGAAAAGCATAATATGTAATCTTTGAGACTGTTTTTCTTTCATTGAGCATAATGCCTTCCAGATTCAAAGACGTCACTGTGCACGTCGATACTGCGTTCCTTTTACTGCTGAGCAGCATCCCATCCTGCGGGTGCGCCGCACACTGTTGGACCGTTCACCCGCTGAAGGTCATTTGGGTCGTTTCCAGGTTTTAGCAATTGTGAAGAGAGCTGCTAGAAATGTGCGTGGATGGGTTTTCACATGAACAGAAGTTTTCTTTCCTCTGGGGAAAATGGCCAGGAATGGAGTTGCTGGGTCCTCTGGTGTCTAATTTTATAAGAAACTGAAAAGCTGTGTTCCGGGGTGACTGGACCATCTTGTATTCCTAAAAGCAACGTGTGAGTTTCAGTTGCTCCATCCGCTCTAGCACTTACATTGTGAGGTTTTGACCGTAGTCCTTCTAATAGAGGTGCAGTGGTATATCACTGGGGCTTTAACTTACGTCTTCCTAATGGCTAATGGTATAGAAAATTTTATCACATGTGTGGCTGCCACCTGTATACCCTCTTTCATGAAGCATCTGTTCAAGTCTTTGCCAATTCTTTCATTGGGTTGTTTCCTTACTGTTTTGAGAATATTTTTTACATACTCTGGACATGTCATTGGCAAATATGTTTTTCCCCAGTAACAAACTCGACTTCTTTTAATAGTCTTTTGACAGTGTCTTCTTTTAACAGTATCTTTTACAGAATAAAAAGTTTTAATTTTATTAAAATTAAAGTCAATTGTATTCATTGTCTCTTTTATGGATGATGCTTTTGCCATCTTGTCCACAAATCTTTTCCTAACTGCAGATCACAAAAGTTTTTCCTATTCTTTGCTTAGATTCTATTTTTCTATTTGTTTCATGCATGCTTACTTGCTTATTGAAGGATTTTTAGCACAGCTGTTTTAAAGTCTTCATCTGGCCCCGGCTGCTACAGCTCAGTTGGTTGGACCAACCTCCCTTAACCAAAAGGTTATGTGTCCAATCCCCTGGCCGGGCGCATATGATCCCTGGTCCTGGTGCATGGTTTGGCATGTGGTCCTGGGGGGTATGACCCCCAGTTCCAGCATAGACAAGGTAGCCAATCAATGCTTCTCTCTCACATTGATGTTTCTCTCTCTCCTCCCTCTCTCTCCAAAAGTGATGGAAAAATGTCCTCACATGAGAATTAAATAAATTTAAATAAATCAGGTGTTTGCCTGAAAATTTCAATATCTGTGTTATTCGGCGGCTGGTGTCTATTTGCTGCCCCCACCCCCATGAGTGTTGTTATTTTCCTGGTGCTTTATACACCAAGTAATTTTAGATACTGTTCTAGCCAGTTTGTATTCTGTGTTAGGAGAGTCGGAGCCTTGTACAAACCCTGGGAACCAATACCACGAGGCTGCTGGAGAAGTTGGGCATGAGAGAACGGAGGAAAGAAAGGAAAAACTGGGGGGGGGTCTACATTCCCTCTAAGAGTTAGGCGTTACCTTTACTAGGACTGGTTCCCTGAACAAGACTAGGGGTCCTCTGGACTTCTCCCCAAGCTCTCTCTGCCTCCACCCTCCAGGTTTTCAGATCGGGTCATGTGATACCAGAGGCGAAATGTGGCAAACTCACCACTGCCTTGCTGGGGCTTTGGACTCTGGTCTTCCTCTCTGATCGGCCGACAATGAGTTTGTGTTCTGAGTCCTCCATTCGCAGCTCCGTGGGACCTTCCCGGGTTCAATAGCTTCACTCCATGGGAGAGACAGAGTAGTGTCTACTCCATCTTACCCGGAACCAGAAAGGGGTAACTTCTTTTTAAATAAGGATCCGCTCACCCATTCAACATGGTCCCTACAGTTTCCCTTGCGCTGCAGCCCCACACATGTTTGCCGCCTGTCTCATTGAGACGGGAGCTTCTCCCGCCCAAGTGCCTGGATTCATCCATCCCAGAGGCTGCTCCAGGACCACGCCCAGGATGGGACGGGGAGCAGACACTGAAAGCAGAACCTAACATTAGTACGTAGCAAACGTCAGAAATTCCAGTCCAGACTAGTTTAATTAATAGACGGATCTGTTGTGGTTTGGTTTGGTTTGGTTTGGTGCCCATGTGAGAGAAGTCCCAGAGGCAGCGTGCTTCAGGGCAGGTTTGATCCAGGATCTTCAGTGACTCAGTCCCTCCCCGTTCAGCTCTGCTTCCTCTGACGTTGGCTTCACCCATGACTCCACCTCCTGGCAGTTCTGGCTTCTCACCTGGTGGCAGAATTGTCCCTAGGTATCTAGAACACAGATCTTAATGGCACAGAAACTAGGGGAAGAAAGGGGGTCTCCTAGCCTTAAAATTTTTATCCATATGCTATCCCAAATTGGGTTATGAGCGTATTCCCAAGCCAATGATCAAAGCCGATGTGGTGGAGAGGGCTGCTGGGTGTAAGCTCACTCGAGCTCCCCTCTGTATCTGAGTGTGGCATCAGTCCCCTCCAAAACGTGTGTGAGAACACAGGAAGAATGATTTTCCCAAAGGAAAATCAGGGCGGAGACAATAGGGAAAGGACAGATGGCTAGATAGATGCCATGGAGCTAAATCACTTAATTTTGAATGCAAATGTCCAAAGTGCTAACTCATTTTTATTTAATTATTTTAAATGATTTGTTGGCTCACGAAAACAATCTTTCTGGAGGTTCGAACACCAGGAGCGCCTTGATTAATACCCCTCTCTATTTCCTGTTTCATTTTCTGTGGGTGCCTTTCTGCTCCCCTCCTTGGCCTGGCTTCTCAAAACGGCCCAGCAGTTCTAGGATTCAAATCCCCACTTCTTCCACATCCAGAAGGAGGTTTTCAAGGAAAATATGAACTCTGCACTGATTGGGCCACGTTGGGCCTAACAGAAGTGTTGTATGCTGATTGGTTTATGCCTGGTTTTGCTGAACCAATCATGTGGCAAAGAGGATGGGATTATGCAAATTATCTTGGCGCACTCAGGTCCCACTGCTGAAGCTGGGGGTGGGGTCAGGGTTCCTGAGATCCAGGTTGCCTGGGAGAGGGGTGAGCATCCCCTGAAGGTATTCCATGGAAGGGAAATGGGCTGGGTGGGCACAGAAAAATACCCACAAAAGATATTAAACATAGAACCAAGTCTTTCCAAAGCAGAGAGTGTCTCCTTCATTTTGAATTTCCACAAATTCCCAATGCATGGCACCCTGTACCCACTCAATCAAATTTTGATGCCTGGATTAATGAGTGAAAGCCATCAGGCTGCAGGAAATAAAACCCTGATCACATTTAAAAATAGGATTCACAGTCCTGGGGCCAATTTCAGCGGCAGACTCTGCAGCCGAGAGACACACTTTGCTATAGCTGTGTCTAGGAAGGACTGTCAAAATATTTTGAAGTTAGGTAATAATTTGGTATCTATTAAGATTCTATCTTCCAAAGTTGTTTTTTTTTTTTTTTCAGTGAACACAGAGCATTAAGGACAGGGCAAACCAATGTCAAAACATTCATTTTATATCATTTTATCTCGGCTTCCAGGCTAAGGGCTGCAATAAACTGACACATGTCACAAAACTCAGACAGTCCTTAGGAGAGGAACTGATAATTATTTCAGACACAGCGCCTGATGGGTGGTTCTGGAAGTAAATGCTATGGAATCTCAAGGTAAAAACCCTTCAAAAGTCACGGTCAAGATGACATTTGAACAGAGTCCCAGGGATCAGTGAGATAATCCTACCAGTCAAGGGCGATGTTGTAGGTGGGATGCAGGGCCTATCAGACAAAGGCCTGGAGTCAAGAAAAGGGGAGGGGCGTTGCGTTGGGGGTCCCCAAGACCAGTCTCGGGTTTGCCGATGCACAGGGAGCACTCAGCATGGTCATACTCATAGATGAAATGCTCGGGTGATTTTATCACAGTAAAAGGCTGCACAATAAATCCGCAAGGGAAGAGGAACCCACGGGGTGAAGCTCGGAGGACACCAGGAGCAAACTTCCAGGGGCTCCTCCCACTGCAAGGCCACAGGACTCCCCCCATTCCTCCAGCAGCAAGTTGTGACAACACTGTTGTGGAATGCTGCCCACCAGGAAAGCTCCTTAGAGACCCAGGGTTTTGATTGGAGGCTGGTCCCGTGGCAGCCTCTGCCTGGCACGAACCAAAACTCTCCACTCCCAGAAGGAATGCAGGTGTTCTGCATAAACTACATTGTTTTGTAAACAGTGAAGGCCTACAGGGAGCGCCTCCTATCAGTCAGGGTGCTGGGAATCTCCCAGCACCCAGGTTCTCAGACACCAGCCGAGGGCCAGTTCCGCAAACAAGCCCTTCCAAGGGACAGCAGCCAGACCTCCTACGGCCACGGTCTTCCGCACAGACATTCGAGAGTTCAGTCTTTACGCTGGGGTCTTTTTGACTTCTCTGATCATGGGGACTCGGCATAATAATAGTGAACACTTACTGCTCCTCCTCTGTGCCAATAATCGGGTGAGTTATTGCCTCTCTCTGACCCTCTCTCTTTTAGTTTCTTTATCTGAAGAGGGAATCAAGGTCAACCACAAGTGGCTGAGCCAATGAACCCAAGCAAGAGGTTCAAACACCTGGGCCCCTCAGGGGCGGGAGTGAGCACCCCCTTTCTCCACCCTTTCTGCCTTTTGCCTCTGATTTCGTGCAGGGGAGGAGGCAGGGGATCATTCTTTTCCCCGCCCCCACCCCAGCCTGGCCTCAGCGAAGGCCCTGCAGCAAGCGGAGTAGGAGGCGGGAGCTGGGAAACGGGCTGATTTATACCCTGCCTTCCAAGGCGCTTTAAGAATGTGCACCTCCATGACCTCGCTCCTCTCACGGAGATCCAGAGACAACCCAGATATACAGAGATAGATGAGTCTCTTTAAAACCGTGCTTGATACCTGGGGTTATCAAAAAGCGTTTGCAGAATAAACAAGTACATTAAGAAATGAATGCCTGGATGGATTGAAAGCTGATTTTGAGCAGAGAGATCTTTTGAAAACAATTTCCCTTGGGTTCCGCAGAGCGGAATTTGCCAATTCAGTCATCTGTCAGTTCTTGCCAACCCACCTTATCGATTCACAAGAAGCACCGATTCCCACATTCGCAGGTCCCCGGGGCCCCTACGGCTCTGATCAGACACAGGCTGGGACTCAGGTCTGCTCCCTGTTTGCTCTCCCTAGCCTGATTCCTCAGTTCCTCGCGTCCAATCCCCTAGAGCAAGAGTAGGACAAACAAAAGCAGGAACGCATTTCTCAGTTCTTGTCACTTCCACCAACTTTCAACGGGTCAAAGCAACTCACGAGGCTAAACTTGCATCCCGGGGGGGGGGGGGGGGGGGGGCGGTGTGAAGCACTCTCCCCTCACAGCGTGAGGGGAGGAAAGGCAACATTTGCTGAACAATAATTCAAACGATTACATAAGCCATGGCCCTAAACAGGCACACACACACACAAACAAACAAACAATAAATAAATGCTGGGATCGGAAATAGCCTCCTGAAGTTAAACTAGCACAGAGGCAGCTAATGCAAACACGCCCCACAGCCATCTGCCAGCAGCCCCGAGTCTCCGTGGCACCAAGAATAATGGCAATTGCCCCCCAGGGGGGCTTCTAGCCAATTCCAGGATGGAAGATTCGAGAGATCATTGCTCTTCTCCAGCAGGTGAATCCAGCACAGCACACATTTTAACCCCAATTTCAAATTAAACTGCAGCTGCCGTGGTTGCCTGGGGACCCTCATCTTTTTCCGTGTTATTGTACATCATTTGCCCGCCGCTGCAATAAAGAATTCTCGATGGGCCGGCTGTCTGGAATTTCTAAATCAGCGCCAAGGAGAGGCTGGCAGATAAGGCAGGCAAGCTCCCTGTCCAGGGTGATGGATGCCAGACCCCAGCAGGTGATCGTGGGGTCCTGGCCTCGTGAAACCAGCCCTCACCTCATACATCAGCTCAAGGGAGGACTCCTGCTTCCCCCGCATATGAGGCCAGTGCAGGGAGGGGACTGGGCGGCAGGAGAGGATGGCGGGTGCTGGACGCACCGCGTGGCTAGGTGGGGTTCGCCTGCGTCGTCGGCACTCATGAGGAAGCACTTGCCAGATTTCTTTCAAGCCTATTAGTTTCCCAAGTCCTTGTCACTAAACAGGGGAGGGGACAGAGATGGGTGGTCAGGTACCAGGTGAGCCATCATCAAATCGGAACCTCCAGCCCGGTGGGGGTCATGAAGATTTTCTGAGGGTTCATGGGTGCGAGCCGTTTTCAGAGCATCCATTTCCTCACCTTCCGCTGACATGTGTCCTATTTGCCACTTACTCCTTCACGAATGTCCTTTTCCACTCTATATCGATAAAAAAAATAACGGGTTTATTAGAGTGTCAGCATAAAACAGGAAGTGCGCTCAAATTGGGTCCTTGGAAGAGGGTTCAATAGAGGGAATATTGATAAAGGTGTGGATGGGGTGGAGGTATACCCCACCTTTACCTCTTGATCAGTATATGACATACGGTAGTGCAGCCCCTTGGGAGGTGGGGCCCTGAGTTGGGTGAGGGGAAGCAGAGGTTTCTAGAATCTGGAGACAGCAGAGGTTGTGCAAAATGTGAAGGAGCAATGGTCTTCTGGAGAAAAGGCAGCGCCCCGGGGCACCCCGCTTGCAAGGCCTGGGAGTAAACACCCGACCTTACTCTCTTCACGGTGCTGCTTCCCGTGGCCCGGGGCTTCCCATTGGCCAAACGCAACCAGAAGCCACAGGCGAAGGGAGCGCATGGATCCGTCCACCACGCAGTCGGCCTCCCCCAGGCGGAAAAAGGGTGGGGTAGGGTGGAGCGCGGAGACCGTCCCCACTTAAAAGGCGTCGCCCATTCCGGCAGAGAAAGCCACCCCTCCTTCTGTGAAAAGTCCTTCAGGGCACCCAGCAAAGGCACGTTTTTGAAATACGTGTCTGATAACCGGGAACCGCGTCCCTGTACGAGGCAGATGGCGCTCACTTCTCCACCGCCGCTGAAATGGAAGAACGTCGTATGGATTCAGCTTGCGGATGATCAGAAAGCACCACGTAATTTGGGGCGCGTAACTTGAAAGGAGCCCCAACACGTGAGCAGCCGCCAGCAGGAGCCCTTTATTCCCATCTGCTGGTTTATGCGAATGGGCCCTCCGTGCGGGTACCCATGAAAACGACACGGTGTGAGTACAATTGATGCCCAGACCTGTCTCTCTAAAATACCAGTATTCATCCGTGAATACATTAATTGAAAAATCAGCCCCATCTGTCATAGGAGGAGAAGTATTTCCCAAAATATTTTACTTTTTTGGGGATTAATCATTCTTTATCGCAAGCTATGACACTGACATTGTTTTGATCAATTGCGTTCTAACAACCATAATGATAATTGAATTAAAAGCAACTTTGAAATGTAAAGGCTTGTAGTCAATGAAATTTTTTAAATTTAAATTATTTATGAGCCTATTTGTGTTGCAGGCAGTGATAGATGATAGAGTGATTAATAAAAGCTTTTTAAGAATGAATATATAATAATTCAGGACCAAATTTCTGCCAGGGGAGTGCAAGTTCATGGAGAAAACAGAACAATGCAGAATCCCTACCAATTAAAGTGAAGTTTGTGCATATATTTTAAATCCGTGCTGGTGGGGGTCAAACCACAATGGTATTGAACTTCAGTTGGACACCTTTTGAAAGTTTTCCTGCAGTTTTCTTTTAAAATATCCATATTTACGTGTCAAAAAGTATAACCATTTATATGAGGGGGGACCCCCAAAAACCAAATTGTCTTCTGGAGGCCAGGTCCCTTGTAGGACAGGCCTCCCCCGCTGGGTGAGCGTTCTGGGGACCCATCTGCATCAGTGCACCCGCTGGCATTGTTGTGAGAGGCTGTGGGAATTTTTGGAAGATTCTTTCAGTGCGGTTGCCCATTGCATGATGGGAGATTCACGAGCGCACCTGCCCACCCTGTGCTGAGTGTTCAGCAGTGTTTGACCCAGGACAGCATGACCCCCATGCCCCACCCTCGCTATTCACCCGGTCTCATCCCGAGCGACTTGTTTTGTTTCTCTGGATGAAAAGAGTCCTCCAAGGGAAACGTTTTGCCGATGTGGAAGAAGGGAAACAAACGAAATGGCAGAAGCCCTAAAAGGCGTCGAAGTCAATGAGTTCAAGCCTGTTCTGAGCCTGGAAAAAACATCTGCATAGGTGTGTTGCATCAAAAGGAGAGTACTCTGAAGGTGACTGACATTTAAACATGTAAGAATAAATACGCAATTTTTTATACATAAATTCTGGTTTGGGGGGGTCCCCCTTATATGTAACCTTTATTTAAGTATGTATAAATAAATATATTATAATTTAATAACATATTGGCACAATATATAATTTATATAATTGCATCCAAATGTATATAAGTCTATGATGAAAAATTTAGATGATAGCTTAAAAATGTTAGCATACGGACATCATTTTTGAGTTTGGAGGAGATGCAAGGAGATGCAGAATTCTGCAGAATTAAGCAGGGGTTGGCTATTCGAAGGGCCTTGTGTGCTGGGGAAACAAGGACTGAAATAAAGCCAAATCCAGACAGAGTGTCCCAGGACAGCTGCACCCAGTGCCCGGTGACAAGGGAACAGCGTGCTGTCAGGGGACAGCAGGACCGCTGTGGACCAAGGCAGCCGTGACAGACGTCCTGGAGGAGCAGAGATCAGCCTCGGGCTGGGAGGAGAACTGAACCACTTCTGGGCATGTGCGGGAAAAGTTGCCAGGGACGCTGAGACCCTGGAGTCCTCTTATTCTCGATCAGAGCGACCGGTTGACCCTGAGCTCCTCTCAGCCATAACAACAAGAATAGTAATAGTAGTATTACCAGTCTGTATGGTAATTCTGAGCGCTACTTTTAGGCATCGTTCCGAGAGAGACAGATGTGGAGGTACAGACGCTAGAATTCTGGCACCTGTTCTCAGCCACCGTCCCCCTGGGGGTTCTTCTGCCAGCCCTTCCTCCTTTCACTCAGCCAGTAAGAGTTGGGAGCTGTCTGTGTGCTGAGGACCCTGGGTGTGTTTGTCAAGATTGCGTACCTGCTGGTGAGTTCTCGTCTGCGCTGGTTTCCTCGTAGAATCTCACCCGGGTGTGGTTCGACTCGCCTTTTCCGAGCCTTGGAAGAGAACCAACCGCGCTGCCCCTCCTCTGTTCTCCCTCGAGCTCCAGTCTCAGGGGCCGGCTGTCCTGTCCACCTCGTCCTGGCCAGTCCTTTGAATGCCACTTTTCTCAGCCTCCCGACATCTCTTACAGTCGGTCACACTGCCCAGTCCAGAGTCCACTGAGTCTCACCCAGATGTTGGGGAAGATCCCCCAGAATCTGCCACAGCACCTCACCTCCCTTTCCACCTGGACTTGACCCATTTCTCCAGCCCCGCGCCCTGGTCCCAAGTTTGCATGGGTCTTAAGGGCCAGGACACGGAGTCTCCCTGTCTGTGACCTCCCCCCCTCCCTCCCGCCCCAGCCCCAGGCACAGCCTTTCGTGTTTGCTAACATCAATGCTGGCTCCCCAGGACCTCCTGTCCCCTGACTGATGACATTCAGTCTTTGTACATACATGCTCACAGAGGGGTTTCCATTGATTTACCATCTAATTCTCCTATTTGAAAGCAAAAATTAAAGGTTTCTACCTATAGTCAACAACACCGAGTGATGCCCTTACAAATTTGTCAGGAGGGCAGATCTCATGTTAAGCGTTCCTATCACACAAAAGCGGGAGACACAAGGAAGCTTTGAGAGGTGATAGATGTCTGTCACCTTGATTGTGGTGATGGTCCCACAGGTGTGCACACATGTTCCAATGCATCCAACTGTATACATTACATATGTGCCTTTTTTTCTATACCAATTACACCTCAACAAGGCTGTCTACAAATAAATAATAAGTGAACTCTTCCATTCAGTTAGTCCATCAGCTGCCACAGGGAAGTGAGCAGGAATGACCCATGTGCGTCAGACTCTGGGGCGGCGGCTGCCCCGGCGGCCACCAGCTGCTCAGACTTGGCAAGGGTGAGCACGTAAAACGGAAGGTCTGAACCGGCACATCTGTCAGGGCCCCGGGTTGCTGGCACCGGCGTCCGCTCCAGCCAGTGGAGCAGAAGAGGGATTTGCTAAAGGGTGTCGGGGGCTCCCAGATGCTCTGGGGGTATCCCCAGGCCAGGCTTCTTGGAGTCTACACCGCTGGGAGTACTGCCGCGTGCGCCGTCCCACGGGGCGCTGCCAACCCGCTATAGGCCAAAGAATCATGGGAACTTTCACATTTAAAGAAGAGATTTTTGAAAAGAAATAAAAGCAGCTCAGGTGGTAGTATCTAAATGAGCTCACACTTCCCTCCTGGAATCCACATGGAGGGTCCCTGTGTTAATGTATTAATGAGCTCAAATGTGAAGGAAATAGCATTAGACAAAGAGGGTACGAGGTCAACTATGTGGTGACAGAGGAGGACTAGACTTTGGGTGGTGAGCCCACAATGCAACACACAGAGGATGTGCTCAGAATTGTACACCTGGAAGGTGTGTCGTGCTAGTAACCAATGTCACCCGAATACACCGAACTGGAAAAAAGAAAGAAAGAGCATCAATATGCACACTGCCCACCTGTGGGGTCAACGGCGCTTTTATTCCAATCACGTGCGTAGGAAGAAGCTCAAGCCTGGCAATGGCCTGTGGAGCACTTCTGCAAGAAGGAGCCCAGGGGTGAGCAATCACAAGCTGGGGGTCGGTTTACTCCTCCAAGTTCCCACGTACTTTGCCCTCCTCCTCCGCGCACGTCTCCTTCCAAGGAAATCTTCTAACACTGATTGCTCTGGGCCATTTTTCTCCTACTTTTTCTTTCCTGGACTGTGGTTAAATAAACTATTGATTTTGTTTTCAAGGTAATTTAAGGGGTGATACCATTCCAATTTGATCAGTAGTACCTTAATGCATTCACAGTAAACAAATTTTAGAGTTTCAATGGACTGTTTTTGTCGTCAGAATCGACCACATGATGACTGGCTTCAGGGAGAGTGCTATGCAGTCTTGGGGGCGTGGCTTTGCGTGTGCAGTGATTGGCAAAGGTGGGTGAGGTGAGGTGAGAGAATCCAGGGGGGTGGAGAGGACCCTTTCTATGCATGCCCCTGCCCTGGGGGCTCAATCTGAGTTGGAGGCTCCTCCTCCACCCTCCTTTCCCCCCTTTTCTTTCTCTTTTTGGGGTCTCCCTATGCCTCCCTGCTTCTCTGACCCCTGTGGCTCTCTCTCCGTCTCACCTTGGGCCTCTGTCTGTGACTCTCTCCCTCTGTCTCTGTCTACACCGCCCTGTGTCTCTCTCAGGGGCTCATGTAAAGGGGCACAAGCCTGGGCTGCAGGAAGTGCCTGAGACACTCAGAGAAATGACTGAGGCCAGGCAGTCCACCCACCCAGTCGTTCCTTTGCGCACAGACATGGGGGAAAGTCCCAGCATGCACCAGTCCCTGGGAACGACAGCCCGAGAAGCTGACAGCCTACTGGGAAGGTGGACATGCAAATAAAACCACAGAACCATGTGAGCAGCGCCCTCCGAGAGGAACGAGAGAGCCCAAGGGAGCCCCGGGGGGAGTCCTGAATTCTGCCTGAGAGGGTCAAGGATATCTACATGGAGGTCATGACATTTGACCTGGGGTGAAGGGTGATGCTGTGAGCCTGGGCTCTGGAGTGTGGAGGCTTCCATCCAAAAGGGGACCCAGGTGTGTCACTGTGGGTTCACCTCTCCAGGCCTCAGTTTCCTCTCTGCCTCATCTGTAAAATGGGTAGATTCTAATCCTGGTGCTAACCTAACGGGAAGAGTTATGGTGAGAGCTGTACTATGCACTGAATGTTTGCCTGCCCCCAGATTCATGGGTTGAGACCCTACCCCAGGGTGACGGTGTTAGGGGGTGGGGCCTCTGGGAGGTGATTAGGTCAGGAGGGTGGAGCCCTCAGGAGTGGGGTCAGTGCCCTCGCAACAGAGACCCCAGAGAAAACCCTCATCTTCTGCCACATGAGGACACGTTGAAAAGATAGCTGTCTAGCCCTGACCAGTGTGGCTCAGTTGGGTGGGCTTTGTCCCACAAAGCAGAAGGTTGCCAGTTCGATTCTCCGTCAGGACCCATGCCTGGATTGCAAATTCAGTCCCTGATTGGGATGCGTACAAGAGGAAACCAAAGGATGTTTCTCTCCCTATCGCTCTCCCTGCCTTCCTCTCTCTGAAGTCAACAAGCATGTCCTCGGGGGAAGATACAAAATAAAATAAAATAAATAAAATAAAATAAAATAAAACAAAACAAAATAAATATATAAAATAATAAATAAAATAAATATAAAATAAATAAATCCCAGTCCTTTCTTGGGTCCCTAACCCCAGATCATTTTGTGGTACTTCCCTCTGCTCTGCTCTGTCCTCCCCAGTCCCCGCCCTCCACACTGGCACTGTCCCCTCTGGTGTCCCTTATTAAGCAGCCAGTGGCTACAGAGCTCCAGGTCCTGTCTGCACAGCACATGCCCAGTGTCCTTCATGCCCAGTGTCCTTCATGCCCAGTGTCCTTGGGGCTCGGCCTCATGTTCCAGCTCACACAGCTGCCGGCAGGACAAGGTGGATCCCGGATGCCCCATCTTCCCGGGGCTGTGCCCTGCACAACTGTCGGTTCGCAAGAGGAGAGCTGACGCTGGGAGAGAGGCATCACACAACCCTTACTCATTCATTCCGCCAGTGGTTGACTCACGACCTCGCTCTGCCAACATTTCTGCTGCCCAGGAAGTGTCAGGCCCTATTCCGGGCGGGAGGACATGGGCCCCGCCCTATATACAAGAAAAGAGGGTGAGCGTGGGGAGACTAAGAGCTTGTTTCTTTTGGGAAATACGTGTGCTCCTTATTGTGACAAGCATCTGTGACTCCAGGATTCTGTCTACAGGAGGATCTTTGAGGTGGTAATTTGGGGGCAGGAGGGGTGATAGAAATTTTGAGTTTTCATGCATAGCTGATTCTCCCCCGGTTCAGGGAACACAGGGGATCCTACCTCCTGTCCCCTTGGAGCTGGGGCCGGGGGGCAGTGGGACACATTCTGGACAATTGATGTAGATGGAAGAGATGTGATATGTCACTTCATGGAAGCATTTCACAGCAGGTGCAGGAGCCCCGGGGCTCCCACCCTGGCCTGTGATGGCAGTCGCTGGGGTGGCCAGGTTGACACTTCAAGGTGGAGCCTCCTGGATGGCCGAGTCCACACGGGAGCTCGTGCTCAAGGGCCCTCTGGGCCAGCAGCCACGTCTGTGTGAAAAAGAAGAATAAATCTTGGTGTGCTGAATGGCTGCAACTCGGGGGTTATTTGTTACTGCAGCGCAGCCCAGCCCTTCCTGACTGATAAGGAAGGAGGTCGGGATACTGGCCTGAGGCGGAGAGGATGTCCCAGCTAAAATGTAGCGACACACCTTCCTACAGATGACCTCACTTGCCTTTTTGCGCGCTCTTCTTAGCGCTCTGTCACCGCGATGGGACTGAGAGGGTGGTGATGGGTGTCGGGAGGGCACTAAAGCATCCCTTTCCGAGCCATTCCTTGGGATTGCTGTTAATTAAAGTAATAATAATACAATAATTAAACGCATTTAATTTCAAATGAGAGAAAATTAAATATTAACAAGTCAGCTCAAGGACTCCGGCGTTTGGGGATTTCTGAAGGGTCAACCCTTTTATTGCGACTTAATTAAGAAGCGCAGCTGAGAAGCATCAGACGATTAGACAGAGGCTGGCGGAGCCCCGGCTGAGCCAGAGCCACTCGGAGACGCCGCCTTTATTAGTCTTTTTTGTTTCCCTGAAAACGAAGTAGGTCTGTGCTCCACCTGGGGACAAATTCATTCGTCACCGCGCAATCTCTGGAGACAGGTAGGTCCATTTCAAACCTAATTTGCAGTTGGCTTTTCATTTTAGCAGGTTTGGAACGAAATGTATTTGTTCCAACCCGAGTATATTTGGTCCCCCCATGCAAATACCCGGTGCCCGCGGTGAAATTTAGGTACGCCGTTCACAGTTTGTTCTCTCTGATATCAGCTCCATTTGCCAAAGGCCTGGACCCAGGCCCACAAAGCAATGTCACTCTCGTCCCCCTTGAATAACGTCCAAGCCTGAGTTCTGTGGCAATGATTTCAAGGAGAAAGAAGACTGGAGGAGGGAAGAGAACATGGGAGGGGTGGGGGAAGGGTGGAGAAAGAAAGGAGGGAAGAGGAACGTGGTGGGAAGGGGTCCTGGAAAGGAAGGAGAGAGATTTGAAGAGAGTGTGGGGAAGGAGCCGCGTGTGACGACCCTCGGGCAAACGCAAACCGACCTCCTTCGCCACCACATGGCGGATGGTGCTGGAGACAGTCCCTGCTGAGAGCACCTCCTAGCACTGTTGCCAGGGGACAAATAAGACACGGAGTGAGAGACGCGGGCAAGGTCCAGAGCTCCCTGCACCGTACTACCGGTTCCCGGGGGGCCAGGGGAGGGAAACACACCAGCCAGCCAGGGAAGGGTTCCCAAACGGAGACCGACCGGCTCCCGGAGGCGCCTGCTTTCCGAGAACACGTGGGCACGGACCGCACACTCCTCCGTGTGGATGTTCCTGAGATCATACTCCCCGCCCTTGGTTCCTGTTTCCCCTTCCACAGTGGGCCTTGTCCCATTTTAGAGAGAAGGGCGCAGCCTTCGCCTGGCCACGATCTCCCATAGTGCCTTGCTTCAAGGCAGGTAAGACTCCCACACATTGGACAAGGGGGCAGTTGGTAATGTTGGGGTCTAGGATGAGTGTCTTTTAATAAGACTCCCTGAGCCCCTCCGTCCACCTCATAAAGACATGCATTTCCAACAAAATGTTGCTTTGATGTTTAATAATCACTTAGCCAAATGTATTCTCTATCTGTTTTGTTTTGATCACTTGGGTGTTACAAATAATTCCGACAATAACTCAATCCCGATGAAATTTCAAACGCAGTTAATTTGTAAGTAGAATAATTGACAGGATAAAATATAGTAAAATAAGGTAAAACTACCAGGGGGAAGTGGAAAGGATCTTTGAAGGAGAAAAGGGAATGATACATGTTTCATGGTTAAGAAAAACTAAATGTATTTTTTTAAAATGGATAGTGGATATTAAACAGCTGTGAGATTCAGCTTTAATTGGATACACTCAAAAGGATGACACAACAGTTTTATTGCAGAAAGCAACATTTGCATTACTCGGGCATTTACACAACTTTGTCATTTTTGTCCCTTACATTTATGTCTATTTTTTCCCCCCAGAGGTACTTTTTCCCAGGAATCCAACCCCTTTAAACTTCTTCTCTTGCTCTTTACTTCTGGCTTTCTCTTCAGGACTAACTTGTCACAAAGCATCTGCCTTGGTGTCAGTTCATGAGAGTTACACACGAAGGGGATGAGAGAGACCCTCGGTCTCTCTGGAATCCAGACACGGAGCAGTGGGCAGCTGGCCGGGCTTTGCTTGGCAGCCCGCAGGCCTGGGCCGCCCCCGAGCTGTGCTGTAAGAGGGTGGGATCCATGCCTCCCGAAGCTACACATCGCTGCACGTCACAGGGTGTGTTGTTTGCAAGTGCTGTCCACCCAACATTCCCAACCTCCTTCCAGACCCCTGTCTCAGAAGCCATGTGGCTGTCTTTGCCCATGACATGTGGGAGGAAGTGGTAGTGTCCCTAGCGGGCAAATGTTGTCACAAGCCAGTCTCCGGTAAGCCATGCCGTCTTCCCCTTGCCACAGTGGCTGTAGAAGGATGTGCCTAGGTGGAGCCTCTGGGAATCTGGGTCCAGAGTGCAGTCATCTGGGAGCAGCAGGGCCAGCTGACCCTGACGTGGGTAGGCAGCCTCTGTGAGAATGAACTGTGTCTCATGTGAAGCCCCAGAGATTCGGGTCTTGCTCGTTACTGCAGCATGACCTCACCCATCCGGAGCGGTGCCGAGCGTCATCTGCACATAGCCAGAACTTCAGATGTTAAGTCTGTGAAACACTAAGTTATTCTACATTCAGGTCATCTTCGTAACCATTTCTTTTTCATCTTTAAAACCTGCAGCCCTTTGTCAAGTCAAATTTTTGTCTCTGCCTCGTTACCATCCATCCCACAAACTGACAAATTTGCATTCTCTCCTCTGATTTGTCGTCGGGAAGGACCCGCTGTGATCATTAATTTTACGTGTCAACGTGGCTGGGTCACGGAGTGCCCAGATAATTGATTAAATGTTATTTCTGGACGTGTCTGGGAGGGTGTTACTAGATGAGATTAGCATGTGAATCGGTGGACTGAGGAAAGCAGATTGCTTTCCTAATGTAAATGGGCAATTATCCAATCTGCTGAAGTCCTGAACAGAACAAAAAGGCAGGCGAAGGGAACGTTTGCTCCCTGGGCCTGACTGGTTGAGCTGGGCCCTCAGTCTTCCCTTGCCCTTGGGTTGGGGCCACTGGATCCCCCGCTTCTCAGGCTTTGGACTCAGATTGGAACTGGCTTCCCTGGGTCTCCAGCTCGCAGATGATACAGATGGGACTCCTTAGTCTCTGAAACCGTGGGAAGCAATTCGTTACAATGTTGTGCATACGCCCACACTCACACACACGGCTCCTATTGGTGTGGTTTCGCTGGAGAGCCCTGACTCATACAACACCCAGCTGGTTTTTTGCAACTTCCCATAGATCTTCGTGCATTGCTTCTGTGATCACGTCTTTATGCCTGCCTCGATGACCCTTGTGACATTGCTCAAAAAGTCCATTTCCTGCTCTGACCCAGGGCCAGAGGCTCCCAGCAATAAGCAGGCCTGGTGTCCGTCAACATCTGGCATCAAATAAGAACGAAACCATGAAGGTCTTTGCAACAGCAACGCCACGTCCCGTGGAGACCAGAGAAAGTGATTCATTAGGCCAGGAAACTCAGGGAAACTGATTAGCGAGTCAAAAGGATACGACCCGCTGGTCCACCAAAGCCCATCCAGACTCAGACCCCATCCTGCAGGTGCCAGTGCACTTGACAAATGGCCTGCCTTGGAGCCTCATGGCAACCTTTGCTGCATGAAGTCAACCAAGCAGCTCATTTATACGCTTTTTCAAACCTTCATTTCAGACCTAGCTCTTCTGGGTCAATGGTGGGAAAGCAACTGAAATCCTCACTTTGCGAAGGAAAGATATTTCCCCCCATGCATACAAATGTTTCCCCATCTGTCGGAGGCCTTGGCAGCGCAGGCGTCCAACATTCTTGCAAGTTGACGGAAACCAGGCCATGCAACCCAGCATCAAAGTCCGAGCTGCAGTCAGCCCCACCTAGGCGATCCTTAAGCCCCACATCACCACATTCCAATGGTTCAGGCTTTGACTCTTTCTGCATTTCTTCCCTGTTGGACTAATTAAAGCTATCCTCGGCTACTTGCACGTTGTCTTAAAGGGACAGGAGGCCAGATGCTGGAGGAACAAAGGGGGAGGACTGATAGCTCGGTGACCCCTCTTGCAGAACCAGCGGAACCTAGAGACTGAGCCCCAGCCAGCTCTCTGGTACAGTGTCGGAGCCCCTCTGCCAGCCATCGCCTTCCTCCCTGGACTGCCACGTGTCTGCCGTCCTGTCCTCACTGCTCCTTCTGGGCTGAGACACTGAACACCCCCTTTTAGATGCGCACATCACACAACTGAAACGTTGTATCAGTCAGGAGGACCCTTGGTGGCATGCAACAGAAAATCTGAGTTAAATAGCTTTAAATCAAAGGGACTTAGAGCATCAGATAACTAAGCAGTGCAGGGAGTAGTTGTGGGTTTCAGGCACAGGGGGATCCAGAGGCTCAAATGACTCCATCAGGTCCTGACTCACGTCTCCTGGCCTTTGGCCCCTCCTTTCCTCTCAGGTCCATTCTCAGAGGGCATCTCCTGCCATGGCTGCAGGACAGGAGACAGGGTCTCTGCCACAACCCCAGGAACTACAACAGCAATCTGGTTTCATCTCATTGGTCCTGGGTGTGTCACATGCCTGTCTCTGGACCAATCACAGTTGCTGGGAAAGGAAAGCCCTTCTGGTCCTTGTCCACCTGGCGCAGAGGGCTGGGCAAGCCTTCTGTGGAAGAACTAGGGAGATGATTTACCAGGGAAATTGGGGTTTGGTTACCCCAACATTAATTCTGGGTAGCCAGAAAAATGGTATGCATGACAAAAATCGAATTTATTAAAGAGAGTCGTAAACTAAAGCGGGATGCACGGAAACCAAGTTGCACTGTTGTCCTCCTGCCTGAAGGTAAAGCCCATGACCTGTTTACCTGGTTGACCCCTCAGATCAGAGGCCCGTGCCCTTGGTCAGAGGAGTCCTCCCAAGGCGGGGACGCAGGGCAGGGAAGTTTGGACAGGTGGACGGAATAAAAAGGCCCCAAGGTACAGTACTGATCAAAACAGCGAGGCCCTAGGGCACAGGGGGAGGGAGGACGGGTGGAGACCATCCCGCAGGATGGAGGGAGGCGTCTAGGCAGAGACCGTGAGCTTGAAGAAGAACATGACAACGCCGGGAACGACCACCGACAGGGCGTGCCCCGTGTGCCAGGGCCTGTCCTACCCACCCACAGGCTCAGCTCACGGTGAGTTTATGAAGGTCAGACCGCCTCTCCTCTCACCTTACAGGCAAGACACCCAAGACACAGAGGGCTTGAGTCCATTGTCCGAAGCCACAGCTGGTGGTGGTGACACTGAGATTTGGAAGCAGGCAGACGGGCCCCAAGTTCACTCGCTCAGAAAGGGCAGCGAAGAGCCGCCCACAACCAGAGAACTGGGACGGTGCTGCTGGAAGCGGACGGCGATGCCCATCAGATCGATGCCCTCTTAGTGACAGGTGGGGAAACTGAGGCCTCGAGACTTTGGCTACTCCGCCACCCCAGGGTGTTGCTCAGGGCTCCTCCCCTTTGGGAGCGAGTGACAGAAAGCGCAAACCTAACTTGTTGCAGCAAGAAGAGAATGTGTTTGTTCTCCAAACGAAGCACCAGAGCGTGGTGCTGGCCTCAGGCACGGCGAGATTCTGGACTCGATTCACCGAGGCCCGGTTTCTCCGGTGCCTGGGTGCTGTCTTTGGCTGAGATCACTTCCGTCTTCGGCTCCGGGTGACAAGGTGTCTGCAGCACCTCCAGCCTCATCTTCCAGGTTCAGCCCAGGGAAAAAGAGCCAGAAGCTTCCAGGGAAGACCTGAGACTCATTCTGATTGGGTCTAAGCTGTTAGGTCACATGCTCACGCCTAATGATTCGCTGTTGCCAGGGACCCCTGGTCTGGGGCCGACCCCTGACTCCCAGAGCATACGGATTCAAGCTGGGGAGGGAGGGCTCTCCACGTGAAAGTGGGGGGAGGAGGGGGAGGTGATCTGTGTCCAAAACGAAGTGATGGAGATGCAGGGGATCAGGAACAACCGTGCACAACACCCAGGCTCCTGTGGGAGAAAAGTTCTTTTTTATTTTTTATTTTACTTAGAAGCAAACAAAATGCATGCAACCCACAGCGATCTCTTGCCGAGCGTGTCATCTGTCTCCAGACTCATCTGTTTGTGTTTGGAAAATCAATTTGAAACCGCTGACCTTGTCTATGGGGTCTCTTGATTTATTGGACGCGTGAGCTCACCAGTCACGGCCAGCGAGTCCGTGCGTTGGTGGAGTCAGGCCCTGTGTTTGTGAAATACCTCGTCTGCCCCCGAAAAAGGGACCCTACCTTCTCCCCAGTTCCTGAGGCCTGCCTAGCACAGGACTGTCCTTGGGTGGAAACCCAGTCCTCGACGGCATCTCTGCAGAGGAAGGAAGGGAGACAGTGACCTGTGGTCCCCTGTGAGCATTCAGTGCAAGCTTCTACCTGGGCCTCTCCAAGGGTGAGGAACATGTCCTCCGTGTCCACACAGTGACCCCCAGTCAGGACTCGGGATGTCCTCCTGGACGTCCTCCTGCCGCGGGGAAGCAGGAGATTGGTTGTCAGGCCTGATCGTGCTGGGGCCGTGTGGGCCTCCAGGTCTGGGCTGGAGGACGAGGGGGCTCTGATGTGCACAGGGGCAGGTGCAGTGGGGACCCGATGCCCTTGCCCTGCGTCCGTCTCCGGCTGGAGAGGCTGAAGGGGGCGGCGCATCTGCCCATCCTCCCACCAGCCCACCCTGGGCCTGGAATGAATTCCATCATCAGAGACGCCTTCCCTTTGGGCTTCCCACCATCCACTTCTCCCAGGTGGGATGGCTGCAGGGACGCCTAGGTGAGAAGCTTCTGGCGTGTTTGTGCCCGGGCTTCCTCGGACCAGGGGCCCGGGGCTAAGGCTGGAGCTGGGTAGGCGCTTCTTACCTCCTGCCCCAGAAAGGCAGTTAAGGCCTTTAGTCCAGGGTTTCATCACAGCGGCCGTAGGGCATTTGTGTAGAGGACAGTTCTTTGTTGTGAGGGCTTGTGTCATCCATCGCAAGCCACAGAGCAGATCCCCGATCCCACGCACCAAACGCTGGAAACGACATCAGCCATCAGTTACCATGACAACCCAAAATGCCCCTCGTGTTTCCAGAGGCTCTCTCACGAGTGGGACTGTCCCCAGTCGATACCAAGGACTCGTAAAATGAATAAACTGGGCCCATGAGATTCAGAGAGGGTGGCTGAGTGTCTGGTCTATGGTACCCATAGAGTGTTTATGAAATCTTCTCTTGGAAGACAATGGTAACCCCTGGAAAGAACTGAGAATGCCTCCTTGGGTCTAGGCTGGAGTTACATGAAGTCAAAATTGCCCTTTTCATGGGGGAGAACAATCAGTCCACCTATTGTTTTACTCAGCAAATATTCTGACCAAAGTTTGAGAGTTGATAAAATAAACTGTGGCCACACATTCTTCCATTTCCCACTTTTAGGGGATCTCCGTCCCTTGGAGTCAGCCCTCCTTCATGCCAGAGACGGGTCCCAGAAACTCATGAGTGTGCTGACCTCAGAGTCTCAGAAAACTATAAACTATTTCGGGCAAAGCCATCTTGGCTGTTTGGCCAAATGGTTTCTTTTTGTTGTCTTTCTCTCCCCCTTCTAATTCATGCCTTTATCGTATGTTGAGTGGGAGAATTTGTCTTACACCTTTTTTTTTCCCTTCCTTTAGAAAAACAAAGCTTAGCTAGAGTTGAATGCTCCCTAATCCTGGGCAGAAACCTGACATTTCACTCCGCTCTCTAATCTTCACGGGGCCTGGGGTGGGGGCGGGTCCGTCCAGCAGAGCCGCACTCAACAACCCCGCCCCGTGATCACCAGGGCCCCCCTGCGGGTTTCAGTGGAGACCGAAATGTCACGAGCTGTCTCGCTCCTAAGGTGATGAAATGTTGATCTGGGCTCCGCACCAAGCGTTACTTATCAGACTCCAAGCGGCACTGCGCCTGGCAACTCGCCCTGCCGGTGGCACTTGTTGAGTGTGGGTTCCACCGAGCGAGCAGGAGGGGGGACCGGGCACCAGGCTGGGGGGATTCGGGATCCCTGGAGCGGGTTCTGACTGGGACGGCCGGTCCTGGCAAAGCCCAGGGCACCATGGAGACGAGGAAACAGACAAATGACTCATCCTGGCTCAGAGCCCAGAACACGTATGCTAATGCCTTCACGCAGACAGAAATAAGATTATAGGGATACTGAGTGCCAAAAAGTGCCCAACCTCAAATAATGCTTCTCTTTAATCCGTCCACTCAGAAAGCCAATAATTTGCCGAGATCCAAAGTGTCAAAGAGAAACTATCACATGAACGACGTTGTTTATTGAATCAATTTTTTCTTCTCTCCCCACGGCCCTCTCGGGAGACACTGCTAGAACTCACTCACTAACATCCCTGGCTCCCCATGCCTCCCAGGCCCTTTGGAGGATCAGACTTTCCACCCCTTAGGCATGAACACGTGACCACGCTTGGCCAATAAAATCCGAAAGAAAGTAGCAGGTACTGTGTGCAAAGGAGAAGCATTAGAACTGGAATGTGATTTTCTGTGCTCCCTTCCCCTGTCCCAGAGGTCCCTGGGACAGACATTGAGATGGCTCAGCCTTCTTCAGACTGGACCACCGAGTGACTGTGATAAACAGAACCCCCTCCCCCTATGACCCTCCTTAGACATAAAGTGAGAGTAAGAAACACTGTTATTGTGTTCAGCAAGATTTGGGTCTTACTTGTTACTGCGACATAACCTTGTCAATCCTGATGAACATCCCCAAAAACTTCCACTGCCATATCCTGTCAATGGACACATTCAAAACCTGTAACTTCTTCTAAACTTACACTCAAAGTATTACTGGTTCTGAAATTTCACCAGGCCAAAAAAAAAAACCCCACAAAAAATCAGAAGTGTTATGGATGAGACAGCTGCTGAGCTCAGCAGATCGGACACTGTTGCTCTGCTATTGAATCCGAGGGAAGGGAAACACGCATTGAAAACCGCTGGCATCAGGGAGGGACCCTGGAACAGCTTTGTCAAAGGAGATCTAACTTTAAAAATAAAAATAGTCTAGTGACAGGTGGGAAGGACCCAGTGGGAGTCGGGTGTGTGGTGCCATTTGGGGATTATTTGAGCTGCATAATTGCTGTCATCCACGTTGGGAGCCGATTTCATTGTCAAGCTATTAAGAAGTGGGAGGAAAAAGACATGGAGAAAATATGTTCTTCACCGTCTGACCAACATGGGTTAACCACACCTACAGAAACCAAAACAGCATCTTTTGTTCCCGTAAAGAATGCGCCAAAAAGAGATACAAGAAGTTTGGTAAACTGCGAGTGTAAAACACCAAAATTGACTTCATTTTACTTAAAAAAAAAACCTAACTTGGCTCGGCATAGTAGACAAGTGTTCCTTCTGGCCCCATCACACACATCCACTCACGTTATTTTTAGTAATAAAATGTTCCCCATATATTTTCCAGGGGACCACCCCCTACCCCGCAGTTGCAAGCCAAGAAAAATGAAAACATATGTCCACACAAAGCTGCACATGTGAATGTTCACAGCAGCATGATTCGTAGCAGCCAAGAAGTGGAAACAACCCAGGCATCCGTCAACTGGCGGATGGGTTAAAGACACAAGACAACCCTGGTGCGGCCACAGGGCGGAACACTGTTCGGCAGCAAAAAGGGACAACCCGTGGACACGCACCAGGTGAGCACCTGGGCGACTCGCACAGACATAAAGCTCAGCAAGAGAAGCCGGGCTGAAAAGGCCGTGAGCTGTATGATGCCATTGGTATGAAATGAATGAGATGAGAACTATCAAGTCTGTGGGTCAGACCCGTCGTCGCCAGTGGTCAGAGGTGAGAGGAGAGGTTGGCTACAAAAGGGGCCGTACAAAGAAATTTCGGGGGCGATGAGTCGTTGTGTATCCTGCTTGTGGTGGTGAAGACATGTATCTATACGTGCTACAATTCATGGACCTGTACACCTGCCAAAGGTCCATTTTGCTATAGGCATTTAAAAAATACAATCTATAAGCCCTGGCTGGCATAGCTCAGTGGACTGAGCGTGGGCTGCGAACCAAAGTGTCGCAGGTTCGATTCCCAGCAAGGGTACATGCCTGGGTTGCAGGCCATGACCCCCAGCAACCGCACATTGGTGTTTCTATCTCTCTATCTCCCTCCCTTCCCTCTCTAAAAATAAATAAATAAATAAATAAATATCTTTTAAAAAGTACAATCTATGTTTTAAAATACTTGATTTAGCCCAGGCTCGGCGGCTCAGTTAGTTGGAGTGTTGTCCCGTACACCAAAAGTTTGCAGGTTCAAACCCCGGTCAGGACACATGCCTAGGTTACAGGTTCAATCCCAGGTCTGGGCGTGTACAGGAGGCAAGCACACAGTGTTTCTCTTCCACATCAATGTTTCTCTTTCTCTCCCTTTGTCTCTGTTGTAATTAAATAAACATATAATCAGGTGAGGATTTTTTTTTTACATTTTTAATTCTTGATTTAAATTGGGCTTTTGAACTCTGAAATCAATCTTCCAGATCAGCAGCTCTTTGGAAAATAACTGGATGGTCCCATTTTGTGAAAGTTGACTCTTTAAAGAGAATATGAATATTCAATTCTTAAATGAGCTGATTATTTGGGGGGGGGCAGGTTCAGGAAATAAAATTTAACATTTAGTGTTGATTTTGATGGTGCCCCAGCCATCACAATCAGCTTAGTTCATTCAAGTGTTTAGTTCAATTCAGGTGACTAAAAGTATGTATTTATATAACTAAATATATATGTAAAGGAGCCACATTTCAGAAAATATGCAAATGCAATTTTTTGAAATGCAGATGGTTGATTTATAAGGTTGGCTTTTATCACGGAGCGCTCAGGAGTTTGAGACTTAATGATGGTCCTGCTGTGTCTCTTAGAGGAGAGATCACAGGGTGCACATTAGCCAGACCCTATTATACATAGTCATCCAAGGATGGAAGGAGGAGGTACAGGAGGACAGGAATGGGTTCTGCTGCGTTTTATTCTTTTTAATGCAAGTTGAAAGATAATTTTTTAATGAGGGAGACGAGGGAGGGAGCGTCTTCAAGAAAAGCCATTTCCTTGAGAAAACTCTATATCAAGAGACACCATCAGGTTTATGTCAGAAACCCCTCGTTGTCTATCTTTCTTCCTTATTCACTGAACCTTGATGTTATTTTGAGAGGTTCTATTCCCAGCTTTAAAAAAAGCAAGCCAGCCCTGAGCTGTGTGGCTCAGTTGCTTGGGCATCATTCTGAAAAGCAAAAGATCACTAGTTTGATTCCTGGTCACGGCACGTGCCTGAGTTCAGGGTCAGTCCCTGGTTGGGGCATGTACAAGAGGCAACAGACTCTCTTTCAGATTGATGTTTTGCTCCTTCTTTCTCCCTCCTTTCCCGTCTCTCTAAATATAAATATATAAAATCTTCTTTTTAAAAAAGCAACCAGGCTCTTTTGCATCTAATGTTCACGGGACACAGAGCCAGCCAATGGTTACTAAACATAAGCTCTGGTAGGATTTCCAGGAAAACCCTTTAAAGGGAGCTGATTCTGCCCTTTGCCACTGTCATGTTGGCTGGAGCTCTGGCAGCCATACTGAGAGCATGAGGACAGGGCCTGCAATAAAAATGGAAGCGTGGACAGCCAGAAAGAGCCTGGGTCCCTGATGTTCTCATGGAATCACCATTCTAGGCTTAGACTCCCTGCTTCTAGACTTATTTAACATGAGGGGGAAATAAAGCTCTAAATTATTTGAGGAGGGGTTAGGGAGTCTCTGTAACTTGTAGCCAAAGCAATCGTTATCCCTATTTTTCAACCACCCGTAACAACCACCTCTTGGTATTCTCGTTCAGGTGGGCCCTTCCTTGAACTGAAATGAGAGCTATTGCTGACACTTTTCCATTTGCATGAAATTATAATGTATCCTTTTCATTGCACCACACTCACGAATCCTTCTTTGAAGTCAGTAACAAGAACGCTCATCCCAGGAGTCACTTCCTGATCATCAGGTTTTTGAATATATATATCTTTAATTTGCTGCTCCCGCTGGCATGCCAGTTGGTGGGCATGCTAATCAATGGCGATTTCACTGCTGGGTTTTTTTCCAAAGATTGAGACAAGTCATACTCCAGATAACCTTCCATTGTGTGCGTTTGTTAAGGCGCATCACAGAATCACGAGATCAAAGAGCTGGATGCAACTTCCAGAATAATTAGAGTTGAAACATTGCTAATGTACCGTATTTTTAGGACTATAAGGCGCACCTAGATTCTAGAGGAGAAAAATGGGGGGAAAAACTTTGAAGCAAAACATGTGGTAAAATATTTAATGACCTGTGACCCTGCTCCACTGCCATCCCCTCCCCACCCTACAGTGAGCCAGGGAAGCTACATTGGGACTATAACAGGGACCCCCCTTTTCCTCCCAAATTGGGGAGGTGCGTCTTACAGTCCAAAAATGCGGTGATCGGGCACAAGTTTGCAGACACTGTCTGCAAAGTGGTCTCCTGGCACTGCAAAGCCTCGCTCGGTCCTTCGAAAAATGGCCGAATCCTAGAACATGCCCGGGAGAGCCAGCCTCCTGTCCCTCCACCCCACTACCTCGGATCCAAGTGTCTCTGGGGTCCCCAAGCCCCGATTATTCACAGTTTGGATGAGGCATGGCTCCAAACTGCAAACAAGGGAATCCATTCGAGCCGTGCAGGGGAGGCAAAACTTCCTTCTCCCCTCTTAGACTCTGTCGCTGGGCCTGGGGGTTGAGCTAACAGAAGACAGACTAACACAAGAAAAGCGTACATACATTACTTAGCATTTTTATGTGCACATGCGCATCTTCTGAAGGACATTAAGACCCAAAGAAACTGTTAGACCCCAAAGCTTATATACCTCTTCAAACAAAGAACAAACAATTGTAGGGATGTGCCAAGAAAAAGTGGCTTGGGCTAGAGGTGATAAATTGTGGGACAGCGACTAGGAAATACATGGGAAACTCATGGAAGATGAGGGTTATTTTGGCAGGTTTGTTTGTACAGGTCCACGTGGGCACCGACTCCCAGTCCTGTGATAAGAATGTCCTTCTCTTCCTGGTACGGCGGGAGCACCTTTCTCACGGGAAATCTTATGACCTGCTTTAGGTGGAAATGGGGGACCGTACAGCCCTTCCGCACCTGCAGTTTCTCAAGTGCCTTTGGCATTATTTAATCAATATGATAAAGTGTCACATTTCAAGATGGCGTGTCCTGAACTCCTTTGCTTACTCAGGCCAAAAAGGAATTTATTTAGTGCCTCCTAGACTCTCCACAAGGCCAGAGAATCAGATGTGAAGGTTATAACCAAGAATAAGGCAGGCTCATTGCTACTGGTGCTGGGTACGGACCCCGCAGTTCCCGCTACTGACATTAGGCACAGGGGACACAGTGACTGTCTCCCAGTGGCTTCTGAGAGTCCCACATCGCTTCAGTACCCTCCCCAGAAGGCACCCTGCATGCTGCCCTTTCACACTGCTCTGTCTTCTGAGATGGTGTCTCTTTGTCTTCCTCTGACGTGTGGAGTCCACGCCTCGTGTCTGCTCTCCAGCTGCGTGGGCAGCCGGGAAGGTGTGTTTCTGCTTCTCCTTCGAGGAGGGGAGGGTGTGCGGACGCACAAGGGGAGACATTCTCCTGAACACAGAAGGGTTTTCAGAAGGTTCTGCAAAACCACAAATCACAGCAAATGTCCTCACCCAGTTACTCTCCCAGCATAGCTATCTAGCTCTCTTCCTAACCATGGTTACATCATTTTTTACATTGGCAAAGGGACAGAAAAAGTGCTGTGTTAAATTCCCAGCTCCCTGGTAGAGAAATCGGGAGAAAGGAGCTGATGCTTGGTAGAGAAAAGTCGCAATATAAATTCCAGATGTGGCTCCAGGAAAAGGTGTTTTTGGCAGAAACTTGCTATTTCAATGTAATGAATACCACTCAGTTTTAGAAGAGAAAGATGCTGGTTCCCTGGGTGGGTGGGTGTGTTTATCAAACACATCATATCAAAGTATCTCATATCAAGACATATCAAAGTATAATTCTCAAAATGTTAAAGAACGTAATTCTTATGAACTGGGTGGTGAGAATTTGTCAAATCTACTTGATTAACTTGATTAATTAATGATGGAACTAATAAGATGGACAAGATGATTTAAAATAAGACATGGGAATGAAGGTTCTGTATAGTCCGTGAAAAAGAAGGAACGTTCTAACACAATTACTTAGTTAGAGACAACCTCTTCAGTATATAACTACCCAGGCAATAAAACTAGAACCTTTGGATTATCTTTAGTGCCATCAGAAAAGAAAAATGTTGTACTTTGCAATTTTTCTATGTTAACCTCTAGCTTTCCAGAGTTACACACCATGTCTAGGCCCTAACCAACCAAAGTCCCATTTCCTTAGAGTCAATGTCCCCTTCATGGGCTTGTCACACTGTCCTCTGCCCTTAAAGGTCTCACAATCGTTTGATGCCTTCTTTTCCAGTTTTGAATATTTTTTTCTTAACGTATACAAAGTTTCCTCCTGTGCCTCAAAGTTAAATATGTTTGTTGGTTTGATAGGGGCCCATATCCACCCTGAACACATGTATCCAATCGTTCCTCTACTCAGCAACCACTTACTGGACCTCCCGTCTGTGTCAGGGTCTCAGGTGGGTGTGGAGGGGACAAGTCAGTTAGACACAACTCCAACTCAGAGAAGAAACCCCGAACTCGGCTCCAACGAGGTATGTGAATCGGGTTGAGAGAAGTCATGACAAAGTGCTGTGGATGGAGGGGAAGGAGGAGACAACTGCACCTCAAGTGCAGGGGGCAGAGGTAGAGGGGAGTTGGGCAAATTCAACATTTCCGGAAGACCTACTAAGCGCCTGGCACATTCCAGGCTGTGAGAGCCTGAGGGCGGGTCATGTGAAAATCGGCCGGGGTGGGTTTCTGGTGCTGGGGGCTGGCCAGCATCCGTTTCCCCACTTTTCTGCCTCAGGACCTCATTTTCCCTTGAGGGTCCCATGTCCTCTTTGTTGCCATCAATGGTGAAACCAACAGTCAGGGTGCTCTGGCCAGAGGGTGGGCATGAAGCTCAAAGTCAGACTTGTCCCCTGGGACATTTTGTCTTGAAATGAGTGACACAAGGAAAGGCATGATTGGGTATCACCCTAAAATGTAAGCCCTGAAGAGATTTCCCAGGCTCCCTGGGCCCCGGAGGTGACGCCTAGTCTTGTCCTTCCGGAGCCCAGCCCTTCCTTTGGTCCCCAGAATCACCTCATGTTGTTCCACAGATTCCTGGTGTGATGAGGCTGGCCAAAGCCTACATCCTGTTGTCTGCAGCCAGCGGGTCCAGGCTGATGGACATGGCCACCCGTGGCACACGCCAAGCAGGACAGGTGGGTGGGTTTGCAGTGAGTAGATCCCAGCTCATCAGCATCAGCACGGCTGACAAAATCCCGTAGTGTGCGCTTCACACGGGAAGGAAGGGTCCCTGGGGGGACTGACTCGGTCCAGTAGAGGCTTGTGGGAGATCCGCTGCCTCTGGGTTTGTTCTCTCATGCCCAGGACCCCAGTTTCACTGGGAGAAGGAACACCACCTTGTAAGGAAGCACCAGAACTCCTACAAGCACGGCTCGATCCGATCTAGCGCTTGAGACATCGGGAGGGTTCGTACCATCAGCGATGAGAGACCCATACAAGTCGGTGATCCCAGATATGTGTCTCCAACACCAAAGGATGATCGTCTCGGATGACTGATCTTCCCTTTACTGCGAGGCTGCTTCTAGGAGCATCCGCAGCAACGACAGGTATCGTATCTGCATGCGAGACTGCTCCTGGAAAACTTGCTATGTGTCTTCTCATATTTATCCATTCAACAGACACTCAAGGAGCATCTCCTATGAGCAGGTACTGTTCTAGATGCTCAAAATAGGGCATTGCACAACATGAACCAAAGTCCCCATTTCAAAAAGGCACATATTCTGTTGGGGGAAGTTTACGGCAACAACTTAATTTCCATTTAGAAAACGTCACCCTCCATTAGACGCCCAGTCGAGGCAGCATGCAGGGAAAGGCATCCCAGACTCGGAAGGCGGAACCTACCACCCGGGTTAAACTCAACCAGGTGCACAGGTGTCGCCCTGACAACAGAAATTCATTACCAGGTGGTCACGTCGACCTACGTTGATCCAATCAGAGTTTACCTCCAGATTTGTGAAAGCAACACTGTTCAAAAAACTCCATAAAATGACTCCTGGGGCCATATTACTCCCACCTGGTCCCCCAGAGAGTTAAGCCAACACCTGTAAGGCCTGGTGACTACTGAATTTGATATCTGACTTTGGCTGTACCTGGTTCATGTCTAAGATGACCGTGTAACTCACTGTGCCACCCTGGGCACGTGGGAGAGGGTCAGGGATGTTATCCACAGTTATGCTGGACCAACAGGCATGAATGAGAACCACCCTGGGCAGACAGGGCTTACGGTCCCCCCACTCGTAACTGACTTTCTTCACCACGTGAGACCCAAAACATCATGTCCTGATAAAGCCTCTCCATATCCTTGCACAGAATTTCTTCTGTTTAAATTAGCTAGGTGGCAGTTCTCAAGCTTAGCGACAGGCACGGTCGGTAGGCAAACAGGCCACACTGGGACTCCCCCACTCAGACCAGGACCAGTGCTCGCCCTGAGTGCGGCGTGTCCTGGGTGCCTGGCGCCACGCTGGGCTTAGAGGATTCCGGAACAAACAAGGCGTGGAACCCTTCCTGGAGGCAGTCGCTGTCTAGTAAGAGCCATAAATACCCAAAACCACAATTGCAGCGCAGGATGCAGAGGGGGGACCTCGGGGGAAGCCCCCCTGCTCAGCTGCCCCTCTGAGCTGTGATCACGTTGCTGGAGTTTGCCTTTGTTCGGTGAAACCCAGCGATAGCGAACTGCTGAGCACAACTGATTGACCTCCTCCTTCCTTTCCTCTGGCACTCCCTGGAAAATTCCAGCACTTCAAGTAAAACTGGCAGCTATCTGGGGTTTGATATTCAAGCTCCTTTCTGACCCTCTACCATTAGAATTTCATCCCAGGAGCCATAGAAAGGGAAATCCCTCACCTTTGGGTCAGATAAGGACAGCAGGGTGCCTTCCCATGGAAGGCTTCCGGGGCAGTGGGTACTGGCAGCGTTGACTGTGGGTAAGACCTGTTTTTGACGTGGAGTGGATCACCGAGGGGCATTCTCAACAACCTTCATTCCACAGTTAAAACAGAAATATTATTTTGAAAAGAGGAGAAAGACATCGAGTAGCAAGACACCATTTTTTTGGCCAAGAGACCCCTCGTGGTCGTGGGAGGGAGCTCCAGGCACTGGCGTCTGTCGGGGTGCCGTGGCTTTATCAGTTCATCCTCCGTGTTTGGAAAAACACAGAACACTGGGCCGAGGACCCGGCCCCAGGGACTACCACACACCCCGTGGCCAGCCCTCCGAGCTGGCATCTCTTCCGTAACACGCCATGAGGGAAGGCAGATACATCATTTCTCTTGTCTTCCTGAGCCGTGCAAGCCATGTGTCAAGTTAACGAGTGGATTTGATGAAGTGTGAGACAGCTTGTCATCCAACAGTTAGTGGCCTTGTTTCCTGTCCCTGGGATAATATTGGATTTCATACCGATAGCATCAACGAGAGAGAGGCGCGGGCCTAACAGCTAGTATCTGGAGAACATATGTTTCTGCCCCATGTTTACACCTTTATTGCTCCATGTGACATTGCGATTTTTTTCCTGCCGCATAACGGCCTGATTCCACTCATCTGTCTTACATCGAATTCAAGTCAAAACCAGTAAAGCGAGCCAATGCCTGGCCTATTTGTAACTCTGCCACGAATTACTGTCGCTGATTCTCTTGTGCTGTGGTTTTTTTCAGGAACCAATAGCTGGGGAAAAATACTGATGGGGTTGAAGGAGATCGCGTTTTCTTCCCTGTGTCGTTTTCTTAAAAGATAAAAACGGCCATTTGAGATCCTAACAGGACAATACATTGCATCTGCCTACATCGGGCATTGCTCTCCTCATTAAGAAACCACAAAACAGAATATGTCTTCTTTTCATTCCACGAACACAGAGGAATTCTCTGGAAATCACTATACTTCTCGATAAACCTGATAAGCTGTCAGAGCTCCAAATCCAAGGTGCTCAGACCAGCCAGCATGGAGACACACTGGAGGCCTGCGTCAGAGTTCTGTTTTTCTCATTCCATCCATTTCACAAAACATCCAGTCCCTTGACAGCCACTCTGGCCAGGCTCCAAGCACCTTGGTCCCCCGCATTGCTGTCGCTTTGGTCAAAGCCACTGTTAGAACGGTCTCCTCGCGGATTTCCCAGCACGTGCCCTTGCGCCCTGCCCCATCCCATCCCGCAGCCTGTTCTTAACGCAATGTCCGGAGTGATCCTTTTACCCACAAGTCAAATCACCCCTTCAGTCACTGGCGGGATCCTAAGACGGCCCCAAGATTTCTGCTCCCTGGTCTATAATGGCTTATCCTAACATATGGGCAGAAGCTGGAAATATACTATGATGTCACCCTGGTGACCAGGGAGTAATCGGTTGACTTTGAGTTAATCAAAAGCTATGGAGGTGGGCCTGACCTAATCAGGTGAGTCCTTTAAGGAGCTTGGATCCTCCTGAAGGAGCCATGGAGAAGGCCATAGGTGAGCTCAGGGTGGTGTCCAGCCCACAACTGCAGGACAACAGGGGCCTCAGTCATTCAGCTGGAAGAACACAAGTTGTGTCAGTGATCCAAGGGAGTCCGGGAGTGGATCCTGTCGCAGCACAGCCTCTGGATGAGGGTGCAGCCAGCCCCCCTTTTGATTTCAGCCTCATGAGACCCCGAGCAGAGGACCCAGCTAAAACGAGCTCAACTCCCGGCCCGCGGACACTGTGAGATAATGAGTTCATGTTAAGTCACTCAGCTTGTGATCAGTTGTTATTACACACTCATAGGAAACAAATACACTCACTCTCCTCTGCTCAAAACGCTCCCCAGTCCGCCCGCCTCACTCAGATGAAACCCAGACCTGCACTGAGGCCCGGTGTGGTCCGGACTCCCCACTGCTCTGGCCTTTTCCGTACGCCTGTCTCTCTCCTTCACTCCGCTGTGGTCACACGGGTCACTCTCTGCTGCTCAAAAACACCAGGCGAGTTCCTGCCTCAGGGCCTTTGCACTTGCTGTTCCCTCTGCCTGGGATGCATACTCTCCCCAGAAATTAGACTGTCTCCCTCCCTCTGGACCTTCAGGCCTCTGCTCCACGTCAGCATCCTCTGAGGAACCCAAACCCCGCCCCCAATTGCTACCTCAATTCCCTTCTCGGCACCAGCCACCTCCCGCTTCATTCTAGACACACTTGATGCTCCTGTTGGTTGTCCCCGGCGAGAGGGTGAGCTCCACAGTGTCGGGACCTTCATCAATCCCCTGCTCCGTGCATCGAGCCCAGAACGGCTCCTGGGATGTAACAGACACTCAGCAATGAGGTCGTGAATGAGTGACTCAGGGTTTAATTGGGAACCCGGGCAAAACAGAGCACTCACGGAGGCCCCAGTGCCAAGTGAAACGGGCCGCATGGACTTTAAAGAGTCCATAAGAAGAAAGTGCCAAAACCACAGATTTCCATGATTTTTTTTCCACCTCCCCCCATCTCCATGCTCTTTGAAGAAACCAAGCCAACCCAGTTCCGTCAGTCCTGACTTCTCTTTTTAACAAGCGTTTCTCTGCCTGCTCGGCAGCCCCTGGAGCTCCTGGGCCCCCAGACGCCCGTCTGCTCACGGAGTCGTGTGCACTCTGGAGACAGCGCGGCCGACGTGAGAAGTCGCTGCCCCTGACGGTCAAGGCCAAGATACACAGACTCAAATGTCAGCCGAAGATGGCCACGTACTAAGGGGCTGCTGTGCTGGAACATTCTGCATCATTGGAAGGCGAGGGTAACGGCCATGAGGGGAATTAACGTGGACGTCCCACGGCTTATGAGGCAGATGCTGGAAAGCAAATAGAGCGGAGGGTGTCCAGCCGGCCCAGCCCGACTCTGTCACTTACTCATTCGTTCAGAGCGAGGGAGAGACACGGGGGGATGGAAAGAACTCGTGTTTGCCAACAGTCACAGCTACAGGGTCCAGTCGAGGACTCGGGCGGGAGTCCAGCCACCCACTCTGCAGCTGTGCAGCCCTTGGCCAGGCTCCTAGCTGACCCCTCCCCGGTTCACAAACAGGGGGCCCCACTGAAGAGAAGCCTTGCTGCCGGCTAAGCCCTTGGGATCTGGGGGTGGGGGTGTTTGTCGCTGCAGCAGCATCTCATCTGTCCTGACAAATGCAGACCCTCCTGCGGTCACCTGAATAACCGCCCCCGCAAAGCTGTGCACCCCCGATCCCCGGGGCTTGTGAATACACCACCTTACGTGGCCGAGGGTCTTTGCAGACATGGTGAAGGGTCTTGGGGTGGGGAGATGAACCTGAGTTATTCAGATGGGCCCAGTGTAACCTCGAGGGCCCTCATAAGAGGAAGGAAGGCGGGTCGGAGTCAGAAAAGGGGATGTGACCCAGAATCAGAGAGGGGGGAGGTGCTGCACCTCTGGGGTGAGCATGGGGGTGCGCCTGAGCCGAGGGAAGCAGGCGCTTCTGGGAGCCAGAAAAGGCAAGGAAACGACTCGTCCCTGCAGTGGCCCCGTCGGCCCCCCTCAGACGTCCGACCCCCACGACTGTGCGCGAACAGACCGGTGTTCGGGGGGCTCGGTGCGGGGCCCTTTGTCCCCGCAGACAGGGAGCCGACCCGTCTCCCGGTGCTTTCTGTGAGACCAGCGGTGCCCCGGGGGACGTTCCTCCCCGCTCTCCCTGACACGTGGGGGTGTTTCCCACACTTAGATGTTGAAACAAAGGACGTGTTTGATAAAACGTTCCTTCCTAAGAGCGGAAATGAACTTTCTGGAAAATGAAAATTCTGCTCTCTGAATGTGAAGACAATTCCATCCGGAAGCCTGCGTGCCTGCGGCTCAAGACACGGTGCCCCTCATGAGCCCATCACCCCAGTTTAATACACAGCTGCGGGGACTCGCCGTCCGCCTCCCCGTGACGCTCCGGCTGACCTGGGCACGGGCACAGTCGGTGGCTGGCCTGGGGGCGAGAGCTCTCGGTCCCGGCCTGACGGACCTCGGAGAGACAAGGCCCTCTCTGTGAACTCGGGGTCCCCGCCCTCACCCCCCCGTATCTGACCTGACATAAGCGTGCAGCTCTCCTGCCGCTAGAGCTGCCGCTGCAGGAAACAGCAGGGCAGGTCAGTCACCTGGCAGGGCGGCCCCTGGTCTCAGAGCCCCAGTGTCACTCTGCCCTTTGCTCCCCTGCATGCAACCCAGGAGGGGTTAGGGAGAGTCACAAACCACCGGCACAAAGAACGGTCCCCAGCCTCGCCAGCCTTTGTCCAGCCTGTCCTTGCGCCCCCTGCAGGGGCGACGGAGCCCCTTCCCGTTTCACTTCTCCCTCCAGGAACCCTGAGCTGGAGCTGGCCGAGCACGAGGCAGGACTCCCAGTGGCCGCTTTGATTGATCAGGTCTCAGCTGTCGTCTCACTTGGGTGACAAAGGTTACCGAGCTCCCGAAACAATCGATGGATCACTAATGTATGCGGGCATGTTTCCACCCCTTTCAGGCTACAGGACATTTTATAGACAGACTGTCAAGTCATTTTAAAGCTGGGAACATTCAAATGGCTTTCGCGGCTGAGCCCATGCTGAAACACACCAATTTCGAGCCTTTGAGCAGCGCTGATTCTTCATAACCTGCTGATAGGTACGTGGGGACGGGAAGGCATGACTGGATGTCTTCCATTTCGGACGGCAGCAAAAGGACGTCTGGTAGAAGATGGAGGGACGGAATTAACCTTCACAATGACACCCAGCGCTGTAGGGGCCCTGGACGGACACAGTGCGGTCTTTAAAGATGTCTCTGGTTTCAATGGGCACTCAGCTTGGCCAACACTGACACCAGACTACGTGAGGGCTCCCTAAATTCTCGCTGAAAAGACAATCACTTCTAAATGGGCAATCGGCACCGGGGGATGGAGAGAGAAAGGAGAGTGCTCATTAAGGGGTCCGTTCACCATTCACGCCAAGAGGACGGGAGAGTGGAGAGGAAGCAAAAGCCCAAGTTTCCCAGGAATTCACTCTCAGAAACTGACACTGCTCTGAGCAGTGATTATGACAGGTTCACGTGCAAACCTCCTGGTTTGAGTTTCCAGCACACATTCCCCCATCTTCTGGTAACCATACCCTGACCGATAAAGTCACTCTCCCACTCTTCATTCTTGGGGTTCAGGATGAGCTTCAGATCTGGGTCTAAGGGTACAACATATGACCTGGCCTGGCCAATCAGATGGCAAATTCCCCAGACCCGGAAGGATGAGCACGTAAGGGTTGATCCAAACAGGGTGAATCCTGTGTCTGCAGTGGGAGTGACTGGGAGAGATGCTCCCTGGCGCAGGTGTTGCTGGACGTCTCCACCACTTCCTATAGAGCCCCACCCCAAGTCTAGATGCTGAGAGGGCATTACCTGCTCTCCCATCATCCTTTGCAGTGAGTTGTAGTCATATGACTCAGTCCAGCCAGTGGAGCCTGGGGGATCTCGTGCAAGGGGGTGGGGAAGTGAGTGGGATGGGGGCAGTCCTGGGAAAGAGTTGCCTGATCTGGAAAAAGAGAGATGTGCTTGCCGAAGAGAGGGTTTGTTTCCTACTTTCACTGGATGCTACTCGCAAACACAGCAGGCTTAGAGATGCAGCAATCTGGCGATATGCCCAAAAGGTTGACAGAATCACAAAGAAACCTACTCAGAACCCTACCTTTCGAGTTTCTGAATCACTCGTGTTAGTGTGTGGGGTGGAGTGGGTGCAGGGGGAAGGAAACTAGTATTTAAGCTAGTTTCTAGATTGAGGTTTTATTATCCCAGTGAAATTATCTTAAGTGAAATAAAGATATGGATGGTTTGGGAGCTACTGCAAGCCATGTAACCACCCCCAAGAGCCCAAGAATGACGCTGTCACGAACAGAGCTGACGTAGCAGGACCTGACGGCATCGTCTGAGCCTCTGGGTCCATCAATGCCTTCAGGTGCGCGAATCAACACATTGCACTTTTTCTTAAATCGGGGTTGAGTTTCTCTTATAATTGACTGCATTAAAATTTAAAACTTCCGCATAGTAAAGGACCATTAAAAATGTAGATATCCTGGCTGGCGTAGCTCAGTGGATTCAGCGCGGGCTGGGAACCAAAGTGTCCCAGGTTCGATTCCCAGCCAGGGTACATTCCTGGGTTGCAGGCCATAACCCCCAGCAACCGCACATTGATGTCTGTCTGTCTGTCTGTCTGTCTCCCCCCCCTCCCTCCCTTCCCTCACTAAAAATAAATTAATAAAATCTTTAAAAAAAAAATGTAGAGATATATGCCCAAAGTTATTCTCTACAGTAATATTTCTAACAGCAAAATTAAATGAATAGATACACAAATAAATGGAAAATATCTACATATTTACAACACAATGGTTACATTAAATACGGCCCATTCATACTGTATACTACATCTACGTATATTGTGTACTAAATGCCACCATGTAGAGAAATAAGGTAGGCCAACGTGCGCAATTATATCCAAAATGTCTACTGCGTGGAAAAAGAATATTTATGTATATGCATATCTTACACATTTGTGCATTTTTGTGTACATATATGTAGAGAAAAGAGTCTAGAACAATTCATATTGAAACAATCATAGTGTTTAGTATGAGGAGTTCAGTATGATTGTGAAAGAGAAGAATATTTTTATACTATACACTTCCAAATTATTTCAGTTTTAATTAGAATATATTTTGATATTACTTATGAAATTAAAAATAAACACCCTTCCCAAATCTCACATGTCTGTGTTGTCCTAAGTGAGCTCTACGTAATACAAAACATTCATTAATGAAGGAAGAAAACCGAAGGGCAAAAAGCAGGCTGGGCACTTGGAGGAGCAGCACTGAGACTGGGCACTTCCGCCCGGTGTCCGCTCTTCCGCCATGTCCTCCCTTGTCCTGTGCCATAGTCGTCCCTTCACGTGTCTGTCCCAGCTGCGGGTTCTCAAGGACCAGGCCTTTGCCCTCCATTGCCACGTGGCTGGTGTCCCAACCAGGGCCTAGAAAATAGAGCCATCCGTGTTTGTGGAAGAAACAAACAGCAGGCACAGAAAGGCTGAGTAGACTGATAGTGGATGCAACCAACTATAAAATCCTCAGCAAAAAAAAATAAGAGAAAGAAATCTAGCTTAAGTCAGATTTTTTTTAAAAAGCATTTTGTTGTTGTTGTTGCTGTTATGGCTGTTTGGAACGAGTGCTTGGTGACACGGCATTACACACTAAAACGGAGACATGGATCCCGCCGATCCAGCGAGGGTCTAGCAGTCCCGAGGACCCCAGCCCGGGGAAGACACTCTACACGCACACCCAGAGGGGCTCGCTGCGGGCTCGCCCACAGAGGCAGACCCTGGGAAGAACACAGGTGTCTGTTATCAAGCAAATGAGTAAATAACCGCGGCAGTGACGTAACGGAGGAATACTGTACAGGAACAAAAGAAAAGTTCAAAGCCCTGTGTATCAACGTGAACCTCAGAAACAAACCATGGAGTGCGGAAAGTGGTTAGGAACATGACATGGCATGTTGCCTTTTACATGTAAAACCTACACCAAAAAATACCTGTTCTTTTTTATTTATCAATAATTATACTTTGTATCAAAGTCATAATCGTAGGATTGTAGGACTATGGGGTTGATAATAAAAAAGTTGCAAGTCCCTGCCCCACCACTCACCACTGATTTCTGTCCTCCAAAAATAACCATTTTTAGCAATTTTAATGTTTCTATGAACGTCTGCCTCTGTCTTTCTCAGTAATGTGTTTTGCTACTTGCTTGCCATTCAAGGTCATGACCTACCGCCTTCCTTCTATGAGCGAACATTAGGAGGCTTTAGCTCTCAGACCAGCCCTGCTCACGCCTTCGCCCGCCCCACCATGCTGGCAGAGTCGAGGCTGGACTTCCTGGTCCATGAGGAACAGGCAGGCAGCGACCCTTGCCACCCTGGGTGAAAAGCATCCACGGATGAGCTGTGTGCTGTGACGTTTGCCCGCCTTGCACAAATTTTTGTTTTGTTTGGTTTTGTTTTGTTTCTGTACATTGAGTCATTATCTTGCACTTCTCCCACTTCCTTATTTCTCATCGCTCCACGACCCGTGCTTAAAGTCGCAGCCCTGCCTGTGACTCATCTCTCAGCGTGGCCGCATCATTAGGTAAGGGGACAGGTTTATGTTTTCTTGGCACCACCCTGCAGGGAAGGGCTGCTCCCTAGACCTGCCTCACAGCAGCGACCCCGACATTGCCCTGGTGCTACTGATTTACCTGGAGACTGCCCCTCCCCTCTGAGAAGGATCACCCACGGCCTCGTGTGGGACCCCACAGCGTGGACTTTCTTGACCCACCCCTCACTGGAGGAGCACGACCTCCTGTTGTGGCTTCCTGAGAAAGGGCATGGAGGAGAAGACTCTGCAGCCTTGCAGGTCTGAATGTCTCCATCCCATTCTTCCCCTCCATCTACAAGGTCACTATGGCTCACGCTCCACGCTGGGAGCAGACTTCCCAACAGGTTTGAAGGCCTGGCTCCATTCCCCTTGCGGAGTTCCGTTCTGAGTCGTGGTCCTGACTTTGAGATCAACACCCTCTCTCGGGGGGGCTTCTGGGGTTTTCTCTTCTTCATGGATTTCTGTGAATTCATGAGGATGTTTCCAGTACAGCGTCTTTTAAAACTCATTGTTCAGAGAGTTATGGGCAGGGAGGACAGAAAGTATAATTACAAATCAATTTTAAAGTTCAAAAAGAGAAGGCAACAGGCTTCAGAAGACATTTCTGCCACATCGCACAAAACTGAACATTCCCTCACCATGTGACCCGGGGACTGTCCTGTTCACATGTACCCAAGGGAGTCGGAAACTGAAGTCCGCACAAAATCCTCCACAGACGTGTTCAGGGCAGCTTGATTCGTAACTGTGCAAACCTGAGAGCAACCAAGGCGCCCTTCAGGAGGCGGACGGAAGAGAAGACCACGGTACCTCCTGACAATGGACTATTTATTACCAAGCCGTGAGAAGACGCGGAGCCTCGAAAGCACATTGCGGAGTGGAAGGAGCCAATCCGGAAAGGCCGCGCTGTGTGATTCCCACCAAATGGCATTGCAGAAAAGATAAAACTCTGGAGACTATGGAGCAACAGATCAGAGGCTGCCGGGGGTACTGGGGGCAAGGAGGGGGGAGTAGGCAGACCTCAGGGGGGTTTTAGGGCAGTGACACCGTTCTGTGTAAAAGTGCAATGGCGGGTACATGTCTTTACACATGGCAGAGGCTGCGACTTGGTGTTTCATCAGCTTCGGTGTTTCCCCGACTAATGCCTCTTTCCATAGAGTCTCTGTAATACATTCTCTTTCCTCTACTGCTAGAATTTCATGCACTGCTATTAGACCTTTCTACAATAGTCCCTCTTTTCTAGCACCCTTTTCCAAATCTTTCATGTTTTTATTCCACGCTTCCGTATGGATATTTTCAACTCCTCCTTTGTCTAACTTGTTGATATACCCATCTCTTGTGTTTTTAACTCTTACTTACTTTTTTTCAGTGTGAGGCTCTTCATCTGATTCTTTTTATGGATTGCATTTCTCTGATCAAATGCTCCTTCTTTTGTTCATGTTTGTTCAGATGCTCATCGTTTTTGTTAACATATTGATAATATAGTATCACACCAACCCAGACAGAAATTCCTAGAAAGCTGAGATTGGAGAGATTTTTTCCCCCGTATCTCTTAACTAGATAAATAGTACATTGCTTTGGTTGCTAGTTCTTCACGGAACCAGAAATGTCAGGGTTCCAGCAAAGACAAGGACTAGGAGTGTATCTAGTTTAGAGCGTACACGCCCAACTGTCCACCAGGCCCAGGCAGTCAAGGAGCGAAGCAGGCCAAGCATCATGACCAGGGACAATTCAATAATCCAAAACGAATGGCACCCAGGCTTGGTGGGGGGCAGACTGGGTGGGTGGGCCAGAGGTAGGCCAGAAGGACGCCCCATCCTGAGGGACGTTGTACTAGCTGCCATGGCAAGCTGGGAAAGTGAACTGAATATTAACAGAACTCAAACATTTTAACACAGAAGCTATGTTTTCAGCGAAAAGACATCCTTCTAAAATTCTGGCATTAATTACTGCTTAAACCCTGTGCTTCCAAAATTTACAGGAAAAACAATAGTCCAGCACAGAGTTCGAGCATCTGGAGCATGGGCTCTGGAGCCAGGACACCATAGTTCGAATCCTGCCCAGCAGGTGACCCAGAGTCAGTCATGCAACACCCCTGGTCAGAGTTCCCCCATCGGTAAAGTGGGTGTAATGAGCATCTACCTCAGGGACTGGCTGGGAGAATTAGGCCATTAATATGCATGAAATACACAGAGCCCGAGATCGCGTGCCTAGGGAAATGTCCGTTAAACCAATAAAACAGTTTGCAGGACAGATTCCCTCTTTAAGCTGATTTCAGCCCACGGGCTGCATTTCACATCTGCCCGGGTCCAACCTCCGCACTCTGCAGATGGGGACACGTTTGGGGCACAGAAAGGGGAAGGGGCCTGCTCGGGCATGCACGCAGCTCGTTAGCCCTGAAACCGGGTCCCGGACTGGAATTTCCTTTGGATGCGTTTCATCAATTAAGTGCGTGTGCCCTGGAAGCCAAGCGGCTCGTTTCCGTTGCTGGCAGAGAGGCCGGCGCTCCCTCCGACTGTAGCTGCTTCTCTAATTGCGTGTCGGCCCCGAATTCGTCCTGATCATTAGCAGGGCCCCTTGTGCTCCGGCGGAGAGAGGAGAGGGAGGCCCAGACATATCATTGCTCATCTAAATTTTTAATAATGCTCCAATCTTCAGATCGTCGGGGCAATCAAACCCGAATTAGCCTGGTCCTCAAAGCCTCGGAATAACAAGGGGAGCGAAAGGGATAATGTTTCTTTAATGAAAATTTCATCAATGCAGATGTCTCGTTGAATATTAAGGGTCTTGGCGTGTAGCCAGCCTCAGAGCAGGCTGCTGTGACATTGACCTTTGTCCCTCGGGGGAGGCCCAAGTGCAGACTCTGGCTGACTTCACCTGCTCAGGGACAACCCAGGTGGTCTACCTTGCAGCTCAAATGAAGGAAGATCTTGGGGCAGGGAAGGGGTGCAAGTCACCCCAGCACCCCCAGTCCTTCCCAGGTTTCTCTCTCCGGGCCCCGGGTCTCATCCCCTCCCTTGTTTCTCTGCATCTCAACCCCTGGCTGTCCCCACCCGCCCTCCTCCTGAGACCTCCCACACCCGACTCAGCAGCACCTCTCTTCTCCGGCTGCTCAGGCCTCATCCTTGGGGTTGTCCTCCTACTTCCTCTCGTCCATCCATCCGCCCGACCTTCACAGATGAATCCCAAGGCTGGCAGTGGTGACCCTGCGGTGTTACCCCCGTCCCCGCCCCATGGTGGCCTCCTCGTGGGTCCAGCTGCCTCTGCCCTCAGCCCCACAGTCTGTCTCCACACACGGCCTGAGAGTCCATGTACACAAACTCAGACCACATCACACCTCTTCTCAGACCTGTCCAATGGCTCCGGTCATGCAGTGAACGCTGACATCATTGCAGTGACCCACAAGGTCGTCCATGGACCGGGCTCTGTCACCTCCCTGACCTGGGCCCTGTGGCCTCCCCATCTCCCACCTCCCTGCAGCCTCTCTGGCCCTCATTGCTCCTCACACCTCAGCTGTGCACCAGCTGTGCCCTCGTTGTGCCCTCTGCTTTAACCAGCTCCCCCTGGGTCCATGTGCCCCTGGCTCCTTTTCTCAGGACCCTTGACCCATGTCACCATCACCACAGTCCCTCTCTGAGCGCCCCCCTTAACCACTCCTGTTGCTCCCTCATTATCCTGCTGTCTTTTGCTTCTAGCTGTCATCACCCCTGGCCTGGTATATCCCTGGTCATTAATCATACTCACATTCATGGTCTCTCTCCCCAGCCATGTGTGAGATCCCTGAATCGGGGACCTTGTTTGCTTCTCTTCTCTGCTTCCTAGAAGAGAACTTAGTGCCGGGCATGCATGTAATGTGATTTTCTGGGTAAAGACATACATGAAGAGAAGAGTTTGACATGCTTTTTAGAATAAGTTCACCAGCATTAATTGAGTACCTGCTATACGCCTGGCCAGTTCTAGCTCCTGGAATGCACCAGAGAAGAAAAGAGAAAGAGCCCTGCCATCACGGGCTGACCAGATCTCCGGCGTGTGGACGGACAGACACCAGACGAGGAGGCAGGAAGGTGAATGGCGTTAGCTGCAGACCAAGCCGTGGGGAAAACCCTCCTGCAAAGGGGCCATCTGAGGGAGCTCCGAGGAACCAGAAAATCCACCTGATAAAAGACCGGGTAAAAAGTGCGAAGGTTTAGCCTTTTCCAAAAACGGGGAGGAGGCCTTTGCCTTTGGCCACCGTGACCTAGGGGGACCGTGTGAGATGGTGGGGGCCATGCTGGGCCTGGCGATGACAATGGCAGCTGATGCTCGTTGATATCTGCCACATGCCTTGACATGCTTACCTCCTATAACCCTCACAACACCCTGAGAAGGCAGTGGTGTTATCAGCCCCGTTTTTCAGGTAAGGAAATGGGTTAATTTTAAATAAGTGCCTACTGTCACTCGTCTTTGTTACTCAGCCTGTTGCAGTAATGCTCTGTGATGTGGCAATGCTCTCGACACGGTGACTGGCAATGATCCGCACTTCTCGGCTCCCAGAGCTGCCTGACCTCTCGGTTCTGCTCATCTTAGGTGCGCTGGATTGGGGCACTCTGCTGAGGGCCCCTGGGCTTGGCCCCAGGGCAGGGAGCAGGGTCACATCAGCCCTGTGAAGCTGTCATCAGCCTTACGAGGCGCTCACTGGAACAGGACCTTCTAGAAGCCAAGAAGCAAGCCAAACTCCACAAGTGCACTACCAGATTAAGCCTGCAAGTGCCCCATTGGTCAAAACAGGTCACATGGTCATCCCACATCACTGGGGAGCCCTGTGACATCATGTGGCAAAGAGGGAGGTGAAGAACTGGGAGCCGCGACCCCCGTACCACAGGCACAGGGTATGGTGACGCAGCTGGGTGCTCCCCTGGGCGGCCCAGCTCGGCAGGCTTCACCCCTAACCACTAGGCAGCACTGCCCCATAGTCCTGGGCAGGGGTCTGGATTTTAATCTGGGAGCAATGGGAAACTTCACTGGGTTCAATTGCATCTCCCCCAAATTCCATGTCCCCAGGAAACTCAGAAAGTGACTTTATTTGGAAAGAGGGTCTTTGCAGGTATAACAGTTAAGATTAAGATAAGGCCCACCCTGGCTGGAGTAGCTCAGTGGATTAAGCGTGGGCTGTGAACCAAAGTGTCGCAGGTTCGATTCCCAGTCAGGGCACATGTCTGGGTTGCAGGCCATGACCCCCAGCAACCGCACATTGATGTTTCTCTCTCTCTCTCTCTCTTTCTCCCTCTCTTCCCTCTCTAAAAAATAAAAATAAATAAATAAAATCTTTAAAAAAAAGATTAAGATAAGGCACGAGCCCTAAATACAAAGGCCAGGTGAAGACACACAGAGAGAATGTCATGTGACCACACAGGCAGTGACAGAGGAAATGATTGATGTGTCTACAAGCCAAGGAACGTCGTGGAAGTGCCAGGAGCAGAAAGGGAGGCGGGAACAGATGCTCCCAGAGCCTCCAGGCGGGACCAGCCCCGCCAACCCCTCAATGCCAGGCCGGAACTGGGAGAGACAGATCGCCCCTGCTTCACGCCACCTGGCGTGTGGTCATTTGTTGAGGCAGCCTTAGGCGCCTGATACAGAAGCCAGCAGAAGGTTCCAGGCAGGGAGCACACGATGTAATTTACATTCTGAAAGGCCTTCTAGCTGGGATAGGCAAGCAGTAAATCTTGGAGTTGAATTCTTAAAGGGTCCGCCTCCCCGTGTTCTTGCCTGAGGCCCTCCCCCCAGCTGACCACCAAATTTGGGGCGCACCTGCTCTGTAAGCCTCCTCGTTCTGTCCTCGGGGGAGCTGTTCCATGTCGCGCTCCAAGCAAATGCCCACTGAACCGTGTTGCGTCCAGTTATCGATCCTTTGACGTATCGGCGCCTCTTGTCACTGTTTTTCTGGGCTCTGCGTTGAGGGTGAAGAAGTCCTCACAGCCACACATCAGCGGATACACACGACACTCGAAGTGGGTCCTTCTCCCAACCGGGCAGGACCCTCAGCCTGAGATGTGGCGACAGTCGCCTTCCCCCGAGCCTCAGTTTACCACGCGCAGAACAAGCGGGTATTAGGTGATCTCCAACAGCCCCGGGTGACTGGAACATCCTTTGATGTAAGCATTTATGTTAGAATTTTTAAGATCCCATTCTATTCTTCTTCTCGCTCATTTAAATTACTCAACAAACACAAATCAGTGACTTCGTCTGCGGCTGGCTCTGTTCTCACAGCCGCAATCCAGCAGCGAACAGGCAGACAGGCTGCCCTCTCCCGTGCGGTTGCCGTTCCTCGGGCACACGTGACAGTAGAAGGTGTGATATGAGTAAGTCAATATCAGATGGTGACAAGTCCTATGCAGGACATGGGGACGGGGGACACGGGGGTGCCGAGGGCTTCTTTACGCAGGTGGTCGGGCGGGACTGTTCTCTGCAGGTGACGCCTGGGAAGAGGATGGAAGGGCGTGAGGAAGCAGGTCTGACAGTGAGCTGCGGGAAGAGCATCCCAGGAAGGGGGTGGGCAGCGCGTGCCCAGGCCCTGAGGCAGCAAGCCTTGGAACAGTGGAGGAAGGCCGGTGTGTCTGGAGTGGAGGGAGTGAGGGGACAGCGGTGGGAGACAGTCTGGGGGGACCTGCAGTCACTGTGCCAGGCCTGCTCGGACGTGGTGAGGAGGGGGCGTCTGTTTTCTCCTGGGTGTTACGGAAAACCACTGGAACGCTTACTCAGGGGCGACAGGGTCTCATTAGGATTTCACACAGCTCACTCTCCCTCTGGGTGCATGCAGAGGGTAGACCTTGGGTGGGGAGAGGAGTGGCGGTGGGGGCCCCTCTCAGGGGCTGTTGCAGCGACCCAAGGAAGGAGGGAGGTGTCCCACTCAGGGGACAATACCATCCCCACCGGGATGGTAGGGTCGGATGGACTGGAAGCAGGTCTTGTGTTTCCCGCATACGATGGAGGGCGGATCCAAGGACGATGCAAGCTGGGTCACTGGCCTGAGTGCCTGGGTGTTTGTGGCACCACTTGCTGAGCAAGGGAACACTGAGTCTTCTGTTGTTTTGTTGGAAACTTGCCAGATCTGAAGGCCTGAACAGCTCTGCCCACGGAGCAGCTGGGAGGCCTCCCGCAGGGCCATCTGGAACTGGAGCCTGAGCACGCAGGGACCCTTGTGCCGGTCACCACGCACCGCGCCTCAGCCTGGGGACTGACCCCATCCAGATGTGGGGGCAGCAGGGAGTCCAGCCAGCATCTGGCTGCAGCCCGGCCAGAGCCAAGCCCGAGATTCATGGAGGAAACCGAGGGGCCTGCGATGCCTCTCTCGCCACCATCCTCCGTGACCCCACACCACGGGAGGAGGAGTCTCCAGGCAGCGCGTTCTCACAGCACACTGCAGGACGGCACTTTGGATCTCAGCAAGGCTGTGTCCCAGCCCCAGCCCCAGCCCCAGCCTCCTCCCTGAGCCCCTGCTAGACACTGGGAAATCAATTTAACTGCAAAAAAAAAAAAAAGTCAAATTTCAGATGCTGGGCTTAAGGGCACAGTTTTCATTGGTCCAGCTGCTCTACTGCTTCGCAGAAGACTGGGCCTTCAGTTTACACACTGGGACTGTGTGTGTGTGTGTGTGTGTGTGTGTGTGCAGTTTAGAGATAGAAAGAAAGGGGAAGAAGAGGGAGGGGGAGGAAAAGAAAAGCGAGCAGGAGAAGGAGGACTGTCAGCCTCCAGGTGAGGAACGCAGGGCTCTCGGGTCTGTGTAGGTGCTGCGCTCGCAGGGCCCACGTTCAGCCCGTCTTGCTTGTTTCAGTTTCCCAGACGGAGAGCCGCTGCCGGACGTCGGACGTGGGGGAGAGACACGGGCTGCTAAGGAGCGAGGGTTGTCTGCATTCCCGCTTTGGGGACGTTGGTAACTTCCTCACGTTGGCACCAGAATCTCCCTCCCTGGCAGCAATCCTTCCTGCAGTCGGTACAGCAGAATGACGCCTGGGGCCTGGCAGCGGCAGGCGGTGCCTCTGTGAAAGACAGTTGGGCCACCGCCCTCCCCCTCCCCTGGCCCCGCCCCCTCCCCGAGCCCCGCCCCAGCGCCTCTGCGGAGGGAGAGCTGCTCTCAGCCCCACTCCCAGGGACTGGAGGACCTTCCCGGGTGGGACCTGCCCTGGGAGCAGGGACGGGAACCCAGCGCCTCCCCGCCCACCAGCCCCTCTTTCTCCAAAGAGGCAAAGTGAAGGAGCTGGCTGTTTCCTATTCTGGGCAAACAGATGATTCGTTCCCTGTTGGCCTTGGCCTTCGGAGGACCCAACCTGGACCTACGTAAAGCGTGCTCAAGGAGGGTGGGCCTGGCTTTCCCTGAGAAGCCCACTTCTGGGTGGAGCCAGAGCAGGAACCTGGCACCAGGAGCTCCTCTTGTCTCCCAGGTGAGACGCCGTGCTGATCCTGCTGGCTCCTCACTCCCACCCGCCCCACCCAGCCGACCACTGCCCTGCACAGCCCCCCAACCCCCATCAGGGGCACAGAGTGCACACAGAGGGGCCTCTTTATCCCAGCCTCAGGGAGCCGGCCCTCAAGATGCGTTCCGCCGCGGTCCGGGAGGGAAAGCCGGCCTGTGTGTGAGAATCTCAGGCCTCCTCGCTGTGGGATCTTCCCTGGCAACAAACAATTAAAACAAACCCCCCCAAAAGTGCATTACGTTCTGATGATACAGGGTTTCTTTCTCTGTTACCTATGTACAGCTCCACAAGGCCGTGGGCTGTCAGTATGCACGTTAATCAAATGCTGGCTTCAGTGAAAAAATGATTTCTGCCCAGGCCCTGCCTGACCTTTCCCTCCAGACAACCCCGGTCCTTGTGACTGCGGCTTACGGACACCTCTGGTGGGACAGGCAGGCGTGGGTGAGGGTCTTTTCTTCCCTAAGACACGCGTCGTGCTTGGCCTTGCAAAGCTTCATTTGCATGTCCCGGCTAAAAGCAGATCTCATATACTAACAGCAGAAGATAGCAACCGATGGAAATTACTTCTTTAGGGGCCATGGGGGAAGCGGATAGGAATCATTCTTTCCTCGTAAACAAATTCGCGTGTTGTGACAGCCCAGGAGGGGGGCCCAGAAGGAAGGGCATGAACATAACTCGACAACAGAAGGGAAGTTGGGGTTTGTGTTTTTTTTTTAAAGAAATATGTAAACAGTCAGGAAGAGAATACATAACAGAATGTGTTTATGGATTCTCAGTCTTGCCAAAACCAAAACAGTCTTTAAGAAAAGACTCAACGCGTCGTCGGTAACCTTGAACAGGTCGTGTTGCAGTGTCGTCAGCGGACCACGGGGCCACCCAGCGTGAAAGCCGTGCCAGAGAGAAGGGGCACGGAGTTAAACTGAGAAGGGACCGTGCGGACACGGAGGGGGAAGTCTGGATCGAGCCACATTCCTTGAAGTTTCCAAACAATGTACAATCTCAGTTTCAATGATGCGTCTTTTCTGCCAACCATGAATAATTACGCACGCTGTGTTTCTCTTTTCTTTGTCTTTTGGGGAGAGATCAATGATAACGAGGCAAGGAATTTTCAGTCTTGGTTCAGCCCGAAAGTCTCTGTGTTTCTGCCGGGTTTTCGGACCCAGGGTTCGGCCAGGCCGCCACGACCCACACTGAGCCCTGCAGAAGCGAGAACGATATTCGTGTGAAGGCCTGCGGCCGCCCCGGCAGGAAGGCGATGCTCTGATTTCATCTACGAGGTTGCACAGGCGAAGCCTGAAACCACAGACTAGCCTCTCTCGGCACATGTCCGATCTTTCCTGGTGTGTCTCTGTGTTCGTCGGGACTCCAGGTTACAAGGGACAGATATCGCATCCAATGGCTCAAAGAAACGGATCTGCTCTAGCTTACATCTTTTTTAGAGTCTCGGTCTATCTGGCTTCAGGCATGGCTGAATCCAGTGCCTGGACCCGCGTGGCACCTCTCCGCACCCCTGGCACACCGTCCCCTCCGTGGGCACTCTTCTCGGGAGGCCCCTTCTGCGGGCCCGTCTCCTGGAAGGCCCAGGTTCGAGCCTCAGCAGCCCCCATAGAAACACGACTGTTGTGTCCCGCAGTCTGGATGGAAGAATCAAATCTCTTCCACTCTGACTAGGTCTCTGTCTGTCTCTGTGCCCAGTGGCCAAGAGGGCAGCGTGCTGACCGTTTACGCTGGGGTGGAAGGTCCTCAGTCTCCGACGTCTAACACAAGACATGGCTCCGTGTAAGAGCTGCATCTCGGGGAGGAAGGGACAAGCATTCCCTGTCCCCTGATACAACAAAACATCACGCTTTCTTCTAGACCTGAGTCTACCCAAGACCCTGCCACCCATACCTGGAAAAGGGGATGTGGCTGTCAGGTGGGGAAGAAGGCGGAGCAGGGGACGGGAGAGTGGCCCTCTAGTCACAGACTCGCATCTTCGTAGAGGCTTGAAGAGCACCCTGACAACGTGTATTGAAAGGAAGTTGCAATATTTTTCCGGGAACACATTTAAAACCTATAAAAGTCTCAGTACTTGGCCAAGGGGAACATGAATTAAGAATTCGTTGCTAGTTGAGACCTTTAACTTGTAGAACATGGGGCATGGGACTTTCTCGATGGTGGAGGGCGAGGGCCTTGGGAAGAGCTGCCACCTGCACTACCTGAGGAAGGACAGGTGAGGCGTCACAGGGCCCTGGCGGAGGGACTGATGCTTGAAGAAAAGGGAGCGGATGCTGAGCAGGCACGCAGTAGACACTACACCAGCTCCCCAAACCCGTTACAACTACCGTCAAACGCCCTTCTTCTCCTTGCTCCTTGGCGCAGCCCTGAATCCACAGAGAGCTGGAGTGTTCCTCCGGGCAGTGGGGGGATACTGCCTAAGGGGACCCACAAACACAACTGCGTGATGAACGGGTCTGGATGTGTGCTCGGAGTTGACAGGTGCAGGGGAATCAGGCAAGGTCTTCTGTCCCCAAGGATCTCACAGGACAATGGGAAAAACCCATTGGATGTATAACCTGAGAGTTAGAATTCGATGAACAATTAAAAGACAATCGGGAAGTATTGTCTGAATACTTAAGCGATAAAGATGAGTGTAGACTTCTAGTAGATCTTGGACAGGCTCAAAACTTTGCACAAGGAGGTCCCCGCCATCTTCCCAGCCTCATTTCACGTCCCTACCCTTCACCCCCCAATTCCTAGAACCCCAGCCACTGTGGCCACCTTTAAGGTCTTGCATGTGACCAGTTCTGTTCTACCTCAGGCCCTTTGCACAGGCTGGTCCTTCCATCTGAAATACCCTGTCCTCCACACCTGCAGTCAACTAGCCCCTTCATCCTTCGAAGCCCAACGTAATCACCACCTCCTCTAATAGACGTCCCTGATAACCGTGTCTAAAGTATACCCCCTCCCAATATTCTCCATCTCACTTCGTGTCTTCTTCATTCAACAAGCTTTTGTGGCATGCCCAACCATAGACCCGGCATTTTTCTAGGAGCCAAAGATAAAGCATGAAGCAAACAGTCAAACATTGCTGCCCTTGTGGAGTTTTTATTTTACTTAGTGGCAGAAAGAAGCAACCCAGATAAAAACTGATAGAGGGTGTTAGACACCACGGAGGTAAATAGAGCAGGAAGGAGAGAGAAAGGTCCTTGTCTCTGGCTCTGCTCTGGGGCAACCCAAGCAATGGCACTGTTTATAGTTTCAACCTCAGAAATACTGGGGACCCACCAGGCTTATAAGGTGCAAGTGGGTTTCAGCCCACTCCCACTAGAATTTGTGATGGTCTCTGGAAACCAAGGACACTCGCCCCAGGCTCTATTGCAGCATAATCACACACTCTGTTTCGCTCTTAGCACTACTTGGGTCTTCCAGTTTTATTTCTCTACCACTCAGCGGCTGCCTGCTTTCCCCGGACGGCACAATACACAGGAGAGCTTTGCAATGGCCTTTCAATCCTCTGTTTGATGACGAGAGAGAATGATGATGGGTGCGTGAGTGTTCACAGAGGTGCAAGACGCCCCCTCTTCTGTCTTGGCTTCACAAACCCTGTGACAACGTGGAAGGGTCTGGACTGACTCAGACTTCACCGCATCTGAGGGGCCCCTCTCTTCGGAAAAAAGTCCTCTAGGAATTTATATTTGTTTTCGCTGCAGGTGATTCATTTTTCTCTCATCCATCTCGAACATATGAAATCCAGCGTACATCAAACATAGCGCCAGTTCATTTTGAAGTATTTGCCATTAATGAGGGCCATTTGCAGGCTCCGTGTTCCTGCCCTTTCTTAGTAGCAGCTTGCAGCGTTTTCATAATACAAAGTGCTTAGCATACTTTACATCTTCACTGAGTTAGAATTATGTCCGAGAAAGTCACCAGCTGTTTTGTTACCCATATGTTTTCTTCATTTGAAGTCTACTTTACAAAAGCATTTGCCTATCTATTTCCAACTAGAATAATAGTTTTTAACTGAGCTTGTACCTGCAATGATGATGACAAAGGTGATGGTGATGTTGTTGATGGTGAGGATGGTGCTGTTGATGGTGGTGGTGATGAAGGGGATGGTGATGTTGGTGGTGGTGGGGGTGGCGATGTTGGTGGTGGTGGTGATGAAGGTCGTGGTGACACTATTGGTTGTGGGGATGGTGATGTTGATGGTGTCGGTGGTGGTGGTGGTGAAGGTGACAGTGACACTGTTGATGATAATGATGACTATGATGGTGATGGTGGTGGTGGTGGTGGTTGTTCCCCGCACACCGGGAAACATTCATTGAAGACAGGAGATATTAACTGTAGATAGGTTACTAATACAAAATACTCCTTTCATACTTTAATTCCTTAATGCATGTGCTTACAATTTTAACCATATTCAAGTATTCATAGAATACTTAAGAACCGAAGTTGAGAGCCTTCGCCAGCCAGAAACACCTGAACCCAGGTGGGTCCTGCCAACCCAACATCGAGGTCACGTTACCAGCTGGGCTCTCCCTGAATGCTGTTTCAGAAGGAGCTGTCACAGCGGTTTCTAGGAGAAGCCTTGTTTCAGCCTAAGGGGAGCCATTCGTTCCTGAGTTGGGCCAACTCTAGAGCCTTGGGGAAGGAAGTCTCTGCCTGAAGGCATACCAGGTAGGTGAAAATCTCCTTCTTAAAAAATGAACACTTCAGTATTTGCTCTGAGTAGGAACCCACCGCAAAGTAGCCCCCACACCATGAGTAGACATCAGCTTTCACAAAAGCATCTCCAGATGGCCTCACCCTGTGGAGACTTGCTCTCGCCCTCGGTTCAAGGGACCACAGGACCTCTCTCATCTAAACCAGATCAGCCAAGTCCGTAAACCATCTCCACGAGCCAGGCCAGTCCCTAGTGACCTGCTTCTATGTGGATGGGCCAGAGGAAGATCAATAGATAGAGTGTGCGCTCATCACCTGGCGGCCACGGCGCTCTCGTTTTCCTTTATTTTTCCTCCAAAATAAATAGCTAACGGATGTTCACCCATCATCGAAGGCAAGAATGAGACGGGTAAAGAAATGAATATATTAATCAGGCTCCAGTGGCAGACGCGCCACCTTCTTTCATTAGAGACTGCAATTTGGCTGCTGTGATTTTCAAAGTCAGTGAAACACTAAATAGAAGCGTGTCAGCTGGTAGCAAATGGATCCCTAAAATAACATTGCTGGGAATGGATCATTGGATAAAATATTCCTAAACAATTTTAAGCTACATAATGAAGTGGGGATTTTTTTTTTTACAGCAAACTTGGCAGAATTTGCCTCCAGCTTCCAACTTTCCAAATATGATTTCTTCTTCCAAAATGCTCTTGAGCTTGCTAAAATGAGCTTACTGCCTACCTTCCCCCCCCAATGCTGCATTGTCTCTTTTACATTTTGTAGTTAATTTAAAACCTGAGATTGATGACTCCTTTAGTGCTGAGTCACTAGGGTAGAAATGGCCACATTTTCAATTACACGTGGGAAAAATGGGAACTCTGGAATTAGCACGCGAGCAACATTCAGCATATGCCTTAAGAGGCTAGCGATGATACACGCTGCAGACCAGAGGAATCTCCGACACTCCCCAAGAATGGCCATTCTCCTGTAGTTTTTTTCCTGGCAATAAAGAAAAGGGAGTTGGGGGGAGGGGTCATTAAATATTTTTGTCCCTCCAGGTAGACCAAATGTGTTATGAATTCAACGTCTCCTTCCTAGGGTCTCAGCAACATCCATTATCCCTTGAACCCGAGAACAAAATGTCCTCAGTCAATTCCTGCTGACAGCTTGATGAATGACTCTGGGAATCAGGAAATGACAGGCCTGGGTGTAGACCGGGATGGCGGGGGCAGAGAAAGCCTTGATTTTATGAAAAATAACTATTACGGGCTGGATTGTGTCTCCCAAAATTCATGTGGACGTCCTAACCTTCGGTTCCCCAGAATATGATTGTAATTGGAGACAGAGTCTCTAAAGAGGTAATTAAGGTTAAATGAGGTTATTAGGGTGGGCCCTAATCAATACAACTGGTGTCCTTACATAAGATTAACACATGCACAGAGGAATGACCACGTGAGGACACAGGGAGAGACGACCATCCACAGCCCAAGGAGAAAGGCCTCTGAGGAAAGAGCCTTGCTGATGCCTTGACCTTGGACTTCCAGCCCGCAGAACTATGAGAAACTAAGTTTCTGTTGTTCAGCCACCCAGACCATGGAACTGGGTTTTGGTATCCCTAACAGACTCACACAATAGCTACCTTGCCTTTAACGGAGGTTCTGTTCTCTGAAAGCTGACATTGCTTACACGCATGCAGCTTTCGAGTGAAGTGTGGCATGGTTTTACATCAATGTCAAGGATGAAGGACACTTGAACTTGAACTGGTATGCAATTTGTACCTGTAAAATGCCTTGTCCCCAAAGAGATCCAAATGATTTATAATCTCTAAGAGTGAAAAAAGTAAGCGACCTGTTTATGCTGAATGTGCAATCCCCTCACTCCAACTCCCGCCAAAAAAAGGCATTTATATCATATCTCAAATATTAAGTCATATGAGCAGAAATGTGAAGGCCCAGGAGATCCTCCATGGGCCAGCATGTCTATTAGGCAGCCTACGCACAGGAAGCAAACACTATCAACCTTTCCCTTTGTGCTGTGTACACCTGGCAACAAGGGGGTGTGGGCTGACAAAAAATTAACACACAGAAAGGAGACCGTGTTCACGCCGAGCGTGGGGCCAAGTCACCACTCCTCCGTCACTGCCGTCCCCACTCCCGTGTTTCCCAAACCCCCAGCTCACCTGAAATCACCCCCTCTGAGATCCCGGCTGCCTTCCCAGGCTCCCCAAAGCACACCCCCATGTCCCCTGCTGGCGCCCTCTCCCGTGAGAGTCCCAAAGCCTGGGGGAGGTCAGAAGGGACGCTCCTGTCTGTAGTCCTGGCCAGCGGGTTTGGGTACGGGGGGGAGGGGGGGCGGACATGCCAGAGGGGCACCCGGGGGCAGGTGGCTGAGCGGGCTGTGATCCCAGCCCCGTGTCACATCAACTCCAGCCACAATTAGAGGTGATTTAACGAGCCGGGGGGTCCAGGCAAGTGTCACAACCCGTCCGTGTGTCTTTCATGTCAGCGTCCCGGAGAGGGGCTGCTGTCTTCCTGGAGCGGGTGACGAGCGTCAGCCCAGCCAGAGAGGCCGGTGCTGGGAGCCCCTCTCCCCATCCTCTCGGTGTTGGTGGGATTGTTCAGAGACGATTGTCTGTGAAGCGGAGAGGAGCAGGGAGGGGCCCCAAAGTCGGCAGAGCCCAAGGCCCATTCAGAGGACTATTAGCGCTCACATCTCGGAGGCGATGGGCATCGATTTCTCCTCCGGCTGTCTCGGAGCCCTCCTTCCCCTGGGGGTTAGCATGCCAGCCGCCTTCCACGCAGGGTGTGGCTGTGACGGCTCCGTGGACCTGCTGAAACCCGGGCCTGGGGGCCTGGGGGGCCTGGGGGACCCTCCCCACAGATGGGGACCAGGACTGGCCCAACAGCAGGGTGGACACGAAGGTCGTCGATGATTGCCAATGTTCTGGTGGTCAGAAGGTCCCCATGGCTGACTGTGTGCCTGGCCTCGAGTGGGGCTCCTGAGTCAGCCCCTGGGGCTCAGCCCCCACTCACCACCCCCTCTGGCTCGGGGTTGACACAAGACTCCCCTTTTCTCTGTAGCTCGGTCTCCCTGTCAGCCAAATGGGTAGACTGACATCCCTCCCCTGGACTCCCCAGGGAACAATGAGATTCCAGCAGCGGGATGCTCGGAGCAGGATCGTGGTGAAGTCACCAAGTGCAGAGCCCCCAGAGCCCCGGCTGCAGTTCACAGAGCCACGTGGTGAGATGGCTTTTATTCATTCTGAAAATTAAACTCATTTATCATAGTAAATTGCTGAAGGAACAGCTGTTGTCTCTGCCTGCCCAGCTTCCAGCCACCACTTTTTTTCCCACATCATTTCAATTTTTCTTTTCTTTTTTTTTAAACGTTAATTTTATTCTCATTTGAGAGAGAGGGGAAGGGAGAGAGAGACAAAAAACCGTCAGTGTGAGATAGAAACATCAGGAGGTTGCCTACCGCATGCACCCTGACTGGGGATCGAACCTACAACCTAGGCATGTGCCCTGAACTGGGAATCGAACCCACAACCTTTTGGTTACAAGGCAACACTCCAGCCAACTGAGCCACACTGGCCAGGGTACACATTATTCCACTTTTCCTTGAAGAAGCCTCTTTCTCTCTCTCCTCATTCCCAAACCTTATGGCAATTCCCAGTGCTGGCCCCACTCTTAGAAGGCAAGGGACCCAGCCCCGGCCCATCAGGACACCCTATTTTCCTGCCGTAGCTATTGGCCTGGGGTGGAATGTGGCCCGGCCTGGTCCTATGACCACTTGGCCTTAGAACAATGGAAAAAAGACCCTCTTTCTGGCTGGGCTGTGAGGCTGGTAGAAAATAACCCAGGAGTTCCACTTACTATTGATGCACAACAAATTACCCCAAACTGTGAGAGCTTAAAACAACCATTTTAATATGCCATGCACAGGAGAGCCCCTGACAGCAGGGAACAAGGCAGCTCAGAGAGCCCGCATTGCTGAGGGGCAGGGCCCGAGACCAGGGGAGCGGACGTGACGGGTGCTCATTGGACAGGGGAGTGCTTCGAACTCGGGCTGGGAGGAGACGGGAGTCAGGGGAGCAGACAGGAGGGGAAGCCTTCCATGAGGAGACGACAGTGACAAAGGTCACCCAGGCCTCTCCTGCCTCCGGGCCTTTGCACCTGTTGTCCCCTCTGCGTGGTGTACCACCCAGGCCTGCTCAGCTCCTCGGACAGGCCGCCCTGGCCTCTGATGTGACTGCCTCTGTCAGCCCTACCGTCCTTCATAGCAATGTCACCTCCCTGACATCACACCGTGGATGGCTCAATTGCTCATCCTCAGATGACAAAGTAACCTCCAGGAGGACAGGGGCTCGTTTTGTCCCCTGTCCTTTCCCAGCATCCGGAGCCCGGCAGGGACAAGTGCTCTGGAGCGCCTGTGAGTGAAGGGCTCGGAGCAAAGCCTCCCCTCCACCCTCACGGGCCCGCCCCTCTGGCGCTGACTGGCGCTGGGTCTTCACGCGCCACCCACGCTCTTTACGGATCCTTGGGCTCAGAGCCTCGGGGCCCTGCTGGGCAGGAAACACCCGTTTCCCACGCGGAAACTGGAAGGTGGCAGCGCCTTGTGCGGGACAGACACGAAAGGCCCCTCCATCTGCTGAGAGGGGACTTGGAGCCGGTCACCGCAGGTGCCTGGGGTTCAGGCTCTGAACAGGGGCCCTGGGGGGCCCACTCCATTTGCTTGTGTGTCTCCCTTTCCGGCTCCCAGCAAGCCCACAGCGCTCCCCTGGCTTCTGCTTCCATCCATTTAAGAAAAACTAGAAACAAATGACACGCACTCGGGGGAACGTCTTCAGGAGTGAGCGGGCTGCCGGGCTGACGTGCACGGGCTCCTACTGGTGTCTCCGTGGTGATCGATTATTTATGGAGCCCTGATTGTATTTCTGGTGCCACTGAGGCAGAAAGGAGACGGGGTCCCTGCCCAGGGAAGGGGTGGGGGGTGGTTCCCCGGGAGGAAGGGACCATTTGCAGGGCTGAAACGATGCTCCAGCCAAAGAGACAGAGCCTGGTCGTGGCTGAAGGCTGCTCGGTGCCTTTGCCATAGTTCTATTTTTAACAGTGCCCATCTTTTTTCCGATTTAAAAAGTTTATAAAATGTTCCTAGAAAACAGAGAAACAAAATTCAACTCCAGGGTACTGCTGCACATACAAAAAGTCTACCTGACACAGTCAGGATTCCCTTGCCCATGTGCCCTTCAGACCCCGCCTGACCTTGACCGCACGCAGCGTCACCGTCCAGGTGTCCTCAGAAACCTCAGCGTCAGCAGCTGTGCAGTGTCCGTCCCCTGGTCATGTGCTGAGCCCCAGGCGCTGGGCGGGGGGATTTTCTCTCCGTTCTGTTTTGTCGCCGTTGTCTGTGGTCAGCACAAACAACGCCGTGAAGAACACCCTCGGGGAATGTCCCTCCCTCTGGTGACCCTTCACCTTCCCAGGGGGAGAGGGAGACCCAAGCCTGCGCTGGAGGGGGATTCGGAGCTTCCCCAGGGTTCCGTCTGCAGAGGCGTGGGGGGGGGGGGGGGCAGGGAGACATGTAGAACCCGAGGAGCCGCCTAGGTGCCCACCTGTGCACCCCGGGCATCACCTGGACAGGACCCCACCCCTGCCCAGTGCCATCCCCTGGTGGGTGCCCCCTCCTCAAGGACACACCCAGGGTCGAGCACCTGCATGATACGAACTTTCAGCACAAGAAACCTCTGGACCATGGGAAATGCTAAATGATTTGCTACAGTTTCATTTTGTTAGACTCTGCTCCTCCCTTACGTTCTGGCCCAGTGTAAGGAAGTGTCTGTCCTGGGCAGGTCCATGAGGCTCTGAGCTGCGTCCGGGAACAGAAGCTCCTCTGAGGCAGAAGCAGCCTCTCTCTGGCTGTTCGGTCCCCACCGTGAGCGGGTGGAGGGGCTAGGGGCTCCCGGGGCTGCTGGGTGGGAGCCGGCCTCACGGGGCCCCGCCTCTCTCCCACGCCCCTGCAGCAGACAGGGGGGCAGGGGAAACTGGGTGGACATCTCCCGTTGGAAGTTGACGTGCGCCTTAGGTCTTTGCCCTAAGAAATCAGCTCCTACCTTCTTAAATCATGTTGATTTGATATAAAAGCTGAAACTTCCAGCCTGATAGCTTAGTACTGAATTGTCCCTTTCATACAGCTAGCCCTGAATGACTTTTCCCACATGGCATTTCCTCTTAGAAGGAGCTGTGTGACCTCAGACTAGTCACACAACCTCTCTGGGCTTCACTTCCCACTCCTGTCCAGGGGGAACAGTGGCTGACAGCGATGTCCTGTGGAACTGTCAGCCGACACCTGAGACCACACAGACAGAGCGGCCTGCCTGACCGGCACGCACTGACTCGGGGGGGGGGGGGGGCACTTACTGGTGGGCAGGTCCTGCCCACTCTCTCTCGACTCCCAAGGGCCAGGAACAGAGCCTGCCCCTCCCCACGTTAACTCTGCCCCCAAAGAGGAGCCACGGCGGTGACGCTGATGGTGATTCGATAACAAACCCCACAGTGACAACAGTCGTCGGGACAGGACACCGTGGGAGTCTCTCCAGCGAAGACGTCAGGACGAACCACAGGCACCGGAGGGACGTGTGACTCAGAGGAGACAGGCCCCCGCTGCTGGTCCCTGGTCCCCGGGCAGAGGCCACCTCCAGGGCTGACAAATGCGCAGTGAGAATCGACCGGAAAGTAGCGATGAGCTGATGAAACGACACCCACATGGACGGTCTCGGCACCAATGGGGTTCGCTGAGCCTTGGAGATCGGATCAGAGGAGACAGACAGACAGACAGACCAGGGCGGGGTGTGCACACGGAGCTGGGGCTTCACCGAACTAACACAGACCAGCAGATGCCGGCGCCCCCCTCCCCCCGGAACATGGGACAAAGCGACACGGGGCTCAGGACCCTCGATCCGGCATGAAGAAGACGGGCGGCTTCCCCTGGAGCTGGAGGCGAGGAGACCCGGGGGCTGCGAGGGCCGCAGTGGGTCCCATCACAGGGGTTCGTGTCACTTGGCTACAGTCACATGCCCGAGAGACAGGCCCCGGGACCGCACAGGGGACAAGGAGACCTCAGCTCTGTGGCTCTCGAGGCCGGTTTGGAGACGGGAACTTGACCTTGCACCACAGTGACCTCCATGGACAGGTTCTCTCTGCCAGACCGGAGAGGGGGGGGGTTTCAGAGTCAACCACCAATTCCGGGGCCTGGCCTTCAGCTCTGTTCTACCGTCGAAGGGAAGGTTTCCGTCTCCCGGCCTCTGATCTCAAGGTGGAACCACATGGAGTCCGGCCTTTACCCTCTCCCAGCCGGCTCGCCGCCCACCCTCCCACCCACACAGCAGCACATGCGTGTGAAACCCGCCTCCCAGCACAGGACGCACTAACGGGCGAGTATGACCACCATGACCTGCAGGGACGCGTGTGCCCAGGAGGTGAGGGACCCAGGGGTGGAGCGGCCCCTGAAGACCGACGCCCAGCCCAGCCCTGCAGCTACAGCTCCGGGACTCAGGCCGGCCGGCCACGCGCAGGACCCACCCGGGCTGCAGGACACACGGGTCTCACTAGAGGGCCCACTGTAGACACCCGTGCACTGAAGCCTCCCCAGGGACCCGTGACACCAGGGAGATCCAAATTCTAAAGGGGCTGCGAACTGCTCTCTGAAAACGAACTTGCTGAGGCAGAAGGACGGTCCGTCTCAGGATGGCGACGCAGACAACCACGGTTGGTTCCTCTCTGCTCGGGGTCCTCCCTGCGCCCCGCGTCCCAGGGCCTCGGTGAGCTTCCGGACGTGAGACAGGGCCGGGACTCACTGACCAGGGAGGCAGGACAGGGGGAGGGTCCCAAGGGCGGATCCCCGCCCAGCGCAGCAGCTCCCAGGGACCCCTGCAGGCGCCCAAGGAGGCGGGGGGGGCAGACACCATTTCAGGGTGGCTGAGAGGCGGCTGTCGGGAGGAGGAACACGCATACCCGTGGGTCCTGACTGACCGGCCTCGTGACTCCTTCCTGTAGCCTCTGCAGGTCCCCACCAGCTCGGTCCTCCCGCTGCTCTGTGATGTGAAACTCTGGCCCCTGGCACGAAGGACAGGCCTCTCTGGCTGGGGCTCCAGGCGCGGACGCGGCCCCTGGGCTGGGAGGAGGGGCGGCTGCCCAGGCCAGCTCCCTGCCCGCCTGTCTGCCTGAGGCTGGTGAGACAAGCCGCTCAGAAACCCAGGGACAGGGCAGTTGGTGCGCATCTCTCACTGTCATGGGAGGGAGGGAATTCCCGAGTGAACTTCAGACCCGTCGTTGTGACATGGGTTTCCATGCAGAGGTTGACATATCTTGGCCAATTAGTCACCTCAGTGGCATCTACAGTCATTGTTTTCCATGGACGGACGTCATCTCAGCTCTCAGTGCTGAGACAGTGTCAGGGAGACGCCCCCACGTGACGGTAAACGGCCCGTCTCAATTACAGCCGCACCGGCCCCGGCTGACTGCTGCCGCACTGTGCCGGTGAGCCCGTCCGAGAGAGGCAGCGTCATTCTGGGCCGCCGATGGTTCCGGTTTTCAACGACTCTGAGGAGGCACAGACCCGTCCTCATCCTCGGGGCGGCACGGAGTCCGTGGGGAGCTGACCCAGAAGGGCCCCCGAGTCCGTGCTTGCCCCCACGTGACCCACACGGTGAGTCCCAGGTGTCAGCTGACTGCACGTGCTGTGGCCATTTGGGGAGGTGATGGACCGAGTCCAGCCACGTGTCCCGCATTTACAACGGGCCATGTGCCGCTCAGAAAGGCAGGCGCGGCCAGGCCCACAGCTCGGAGCAGAGCGTCCAGGCCGGTGGTTGAACCCCGGGTTCAGGGTGATGGCCCTTGAGTGACGGGAACTTGGGAACCCAGGCCCGATGGGACCCGTCTCCCATTTCTCAGCTTCACCCATGGGCAGCCTGTCCTTGGGATCCACATCCACGTGGACAGGTGACACGAGGGACCTCGGAGCACTGACGCAGCTGGGTCAGAGGTCAGAGGCACAGACTTCCTCTCAGGGACGCGCCAGTGAACCAGCCGACGGTCCAGGAAACACGGAGGCCTCCGCAGCACAGCCCCCACTCCTGACACCGTGGGGACTCTGCACGAAGCCCCCCACCCCCACGTCTCAGCTGAGCCCCTCCCCCTGCGTCTCTGACAGAGACCGGACCCCTCCCACAGCGGCCACCTGACTCCTGGGTTAACTGGGTTCATATTCCAGAGCCGCTTTGCTGGGCATGGCCTGACCTCCGAGGGTCACCGTCTGAATTTGCTCACTGAGGCCTGTGTCCCAGGCCCTGCAATTAAGCCCCCTGTCTCCCCGCCCCCTCCCCTCCCCCAGGGTCCTTCGCACAGAAGGTTCCATTGTGTCCCTGCATCCGACTCAGATGTGCCCTGGCCTCCTGTTTCCGCAGACCCCGCCCCCGCCCCGGGTCAGGGGTCGCCCGAGCATCCACCGCGTCTGCAGTGGTGGGTCCCAGCAACCCCGGGCTCCTGTGTGACAGCAGCCTGCCCCCGGGAAGCCTGGGCCCCGCGGGACCGGGGGGTCCAGAGTGGACCAGAGGCAGCGTGGATGGGGACGGGCTGCGTCACCGCCTCGGAGCCGTGGGGGAGACGACAGCACCCTTCTGAGTGAAACCTCGCTCTGTGCCCGAGCTCCAGGGGACGCGGGGGTCTGCTCCGACTCTGCCCAACACTCTCCGGGGACCGAGGGGGAAGTCCCCAGCAGACGGCCACCTCGACCTGCCCTCGGTCTCCAGACTCGGACTCCCCTCGATACGAACCCCCACGTCTGTGCACGCCAGACCGTGTGTCCCATCGGCCGTCCCCGGGGACTCAGGCCAGCTCCCCCTCTGTGCTCCTCCACCTGTGACTCGGGGACAGGGACCGGACCGGCCTCCTTTGCTCGTCAGAGTCAGAGACAGACACGAAGGTCCGTGGGCATGGGAGGCCACGCGTGAGCCGTGCTGACACGGATGTGGGACTCGGGGGGCGGGGGAGGGGAGCTGATGGCTGGACTCTGGGCAGAGAGGGAAACGAAAGGCCTCCGGAGCTTGAAGAAGGACACGGCCGCGTCCCTGGGCCCCACCCGGGGGCTCCGCAGGCCAGGAAATGACGGGCCCCGGGGAGAGTGGGCACGCAGCCCCCGCTGCTGCCCCCCCCGACCCGCCTGTCCTCGGCCCCCACGGGTCACCCTCCAAAGCCGAGCTGCTGGGCGGCCAAACCACTGTCAAGGAAGCCCCTCCCAGGCACGGATCCCAACGGCCACTTCGCTTGTCCAGCAGCAGACGGGTGCCCGAAGCCGCGTCTGGGAGAGCCCGGGGCGGGGACGCGTCAGAGGCCCTGAGCGGGGGCCCCGGTGAGGCCAGGACAGCGGGGCCCCGCTGCTGCGGCCGGACGACCGAGCTGCCGGTTCGTGCAGAGTGAGCTCGTCTCAGCTTTTCACCAAACGAGGGGGGGCTTCCGTCTGGATGGTCAGAGGTTCTCGGGGAGAAGGCCCCCACCTGTCCCGACGTGCAGACACCCAGCCTGGGGGGTTCCAGCCCCTCTCAGAGGGCCCAGGACAAGTGCCCACCTAACGACGGAGTTTTGTGCACGTTCTGAGATTCTGCTGGTGCAATCAGGCAGCTGGTCAGCGCGCTGCGGCCGACGCTGACCCACGAGGACGGATCCAGAGAGGTTTGCTGTTCGCTGTGTCACTTTGGCACGAGGACCCCGGGACCCAACAGGACCTGAGCGCTCCCTGCGGGGTCAGCGGGGACCTGGGACTAGGGCCCTGGGGCCCGAACTGGATTTCTCTGAAGGGACCTGGGCTCCTCAGCCAGCCCTGCGGGGTGAGCTGCCGTGGAGAGGAGGAAAGTGGGTGCTCAGGGCCCTGCGGTGCCCCCTCCCTGACGCCTGGCACCTGGCACCTGGCACCTGTCCCAGGAGCAGAGGGCCCAGCAGCCCTGCCTTTCCCTGGGGCTGCTTACAGCCCCTCCTTGAAGTCCCCACTGGGTGAGTCTGCAAGCCGGGGTCGGGCTGTGACCTTGGTGTGGGGGAGGCCCCGAGCCCCAGCCCTCGCTGCTGAAGCCCCCTGCCTGAGTGCCCTTCTGCGAAGCGGCTGGGGCTGCAGCGCCCGACCTCTGGGCTCATCCTCTCACCCACCCTGCGCTGGGGGCGGTGTCCACGGCCCCCTTGTCTTCCAGGAGCCCGGCGGACACACCTCTGCCAGGAGCTGCCCCGAGACCCCCGTGTGACGGCCCAGCGCGGCACTGACGGGTGGCATGAGCAGCCTCAGCAGCACGGACGCACCTCCTCACGGGGACGGGGACGCGAGTTTAGGAAAAGGAGCCGTCAGATGCGAGCAAACAGCCCGGGTGGTGCAAGGGCCTCGGGCTCCGACACATGATGAACGAGCAAATTAGAGGCTTCAGGAAAATGTAAATATCATCCTTTTCTTCTCCTGGGCAGGGGAAGAAAAGTGCTTTTCCTAAGCGATGAGGCCTTCCTTCTGTTCTCTCCCCTTGAAATTCCTGGGACCGTTTTACGTACTGCTAAGCATCTCGGCTTGGCTTCCACTCTCCTACCAACTCTGGGGCCGTGTGCGGGAGGAAGCGGCTGTCGTTCCAACCGCCTCTCCTCCAGTTCAGTGTTTCTCGGCCCTCACTTCATCACCGCCCTCTAAGGAGCCGTTTCAGACATTTTTTTCTTCATCGTCCTTCATGAAATTTTAATGCCACAGAAACATGGGGCAATGGTTTCCATACTGTAGGTGCGCCTGTGTTTTCGCATAAAGAGGGTAGAATCTTTTCTTCCCCAAGAACCAGCTTTCACCCTTAAGGCAGCAGTATCGCCCTGTGGAGAATGTCTGTTTCTCGTCCATTCATGGATTCACTGCAACATGCAGTACATGTGTGCCTGGTGCAGGCTCTGGGCGCAGGGGACACGGCAGAGCAGGTGACCAGTGTGGGCGGAGCCTAGTGGGCAGAGGCGAGTGTGGCGAGAGGTAATACTAGAGAGGTGACAGGTGACTGTGGAGACGAGGAGATCGATTGTCTCAGGCATGGGGACCCCTGGGAAGACTTCAGCTTTTACTCTGAAGGAGGTAAAGTCATGGGGGTTGATCTGGTTTGTGTGTTAACAGGATTACCTGGCTAAGAGCAGGTTGGGGGTGGGGCAAGGGCAGGATCAGGGAGACCAGGGGGATGATGGCCTGAGCCACGCAGTCACAGTGGAACAGGTGAGAGGGGGTCTCTACCAGGTGGAGCTGGCATGGCAAGTGGCGCTGCCGGGTACGTGAGTGTGGAAGGGAAGGAGGAGCCCAGGACAACGCCCGGGCGTCAGACGGGCTGCCGCGTATGGAGACGGGAAGACTGGAGCAAGGACAGGGCTTTCGTCCTGTCCCTCCGGCCAGCTGGGAGAACCAGCGTGGAGAGGGGGCGGAGTCAGTCAGTGAGACCTGTCACAGTTCTCCGGGCAGGTCCAGCGTCATTGTTTGCGGGGTCTCTGCGGAAGGAAACGTGCTCAGGAGCAGGAAGAACATGCCAAGACAAGAGCCAGGATAAGAAGGCTTCTCCTTGTCTTCTGCAGTCTCTCCCTTGGCCTGTCCTGGTGTCTTTTTATCACTACTAAGTGGTTTTAGGGGTACACATGGGGCAGTGCAGACCCTCCTAGGCCAAGGCCAAGGGCGCAAACAGTCCTGGGCAGGATTATTCTGAGAAAATTCTCCATAGTGGCACCTTTTCAAGAGTGTCTCTTGAAGAAACACGGTGGCGTGACGGTGATTAAAACTAAAATAAAAATGGTTGGCGGTCCTCCTCCAGGGTAACCTCACAACCTGCTCCCTCCGCTCAAACGCCACCTCCCCCCAGAGGCCCCCCCCGACCACTCACCCTCTATTTCTTTACCTTGCTCTGTATTTTATGCGTTCATTTTCTGCCTCATTCCATCTAACTTCTGCTCCATGGGGGCCGTGCTTGGCACACGGTGGGTGGTCAACACGCATTTGTTGAAGGAGTGAAGTTTTTACGTATTCTACCTAAGCAACCACGCGGACACCTGCGTGGAAAGAGCCCCCCAAGGTTTTCCATCACATCCAGCTGATGACCAGGGTCACAGGCGGGCCGGTGGACGCCAGGGGCGGGTGACAGGGGTGTGGGCTCATCTCTAATGTTCTGAATTTCCTGCAGAGGAAAGGGACGTACGGATTGCTTGGGTAATAAAAATTAATTCTAATTAGAAAACCAATTTCACGCAATAATGATTTTACAATAAAGAGATGGGGTTTTCGGTTCCTTTGATTGAGACATCACAGAGCTAGCACTCCATCATCCTGAAGGGCCCGCTCTGCAGTGAGCAAACACACGTTGGAGCATTAATAATAACAACAGCCTTGCTTCTGACGTCCGCTCCTCCCACTGGCGGTGTCACGGGGCCCTGCCGATTCCACAGCGCCCGCCCGCCATGATCTCACTGGGTGTCTTACAACACCCTTGTCATAAGACAATCTCATTCTCAGTGTTCCTGGGTTTCCAAAGAAGACCTGGTGACTTCCTCTGTGCCATGGACACTGGCTGAGGGGTTACAGGCAACTCTTGGCCACCCCCTTCTTTACGTCGTGACCCTGACTGTCCCAGCTCCGTAGCCTAGGGGGCCTGAGACCCCGACCCCAGCTCCAGGAGCGGGCGAGCCATGACTGGCCTAATCAGTCAGTTCATCCCACCCTGCTACCTTGATTGGTTCCAGGTGGGCCACCTGCCCAGGTGGGCAGTCAGGTGTGAGAAGACGCTTGCCTGGTTTTCTGGCTCTCTGACGCTCTCTCTGGACAAGGCGGATATGGACGGGGCTCCCAGAACCTCTGCGGCCTCTTCTCGCTCCCAGGTCAGCGCTGGCCCCGGAGAGAGGCAGGAGCCAAGAGAACTTCAGAGAGACCGAACCTGATGGAACCACCCGAAGCCTTCTTATCTCCAGGTCTGTCTAAGGCTGGACAGTTCTCTGCTCCTCGCCACCACGAGCCACCTGCCTGTTGGCACAGAGTCACCCAGGAAAGAGGCAGATGACGAAACCAAGGACTTCCCTCGCTGACTCTGTGTGTGAGACCCACACCTCTCACCCCAGCCTGGCTCCTGGAATCCGAGCTCTGGAATCGGAGGAGAGGCCTGGAGCGGGCAGGCAGGCTGACAGCAGTGGACCGCCGGACCCCAGGGGAGGGAGTCGCGGGCAGGACCTCCCTCCGCCGGCCGCTTGTATTTCTAGGGTAACACAGTACAAGAGGCCACCTGTGGCAAGACAACCGGGGCTTCATCTACCAACGTGATATCCGTGTCCCCACACCCCAAACCAGTGACAAACGTCTGCAGTTGTAGACCCCTGTGACCGGCTACAGTCACAGTCACCTTCAGGAGTTCAGAGTCCTGTCCCCACACTGACTGCCCAGAGCGGATACAGTTTTCCATGAATGAGCAACCGGGCTGCAGGCAGACCTGGTGCCGGGGCACATCCTCGTGCACACGGCTCTACCTGGCCTGTCCCATGGCCCGTGCAGAAAGCAAGGGGCCAGCCGCACTGTGGGCCCTGACCCAAGTGCCTCCTCACCCTTCTCGCCCCTGGTTAGCAGGGACAAGGGCGTGCGGAGCTGTGCCTGGCACAGAGCCAGGGCAAGACCCCTGAGACAGCGACCCCCACCCCAGCCCTTCCATGCGAATTCCTGCTCCTCGGGACCTCACTTATAAATGGGGGAGACGGGGCTGCTCCCTCTCCCAGAGCTGCTGGGAGTCAGGGCTGTGGGGGATTGGAGTTGGGACCCGGGGGGACTGGGGTCCGGGACTTCCTTTTCGGGTTGACCTGAAGGGAATAAAGTGGGAATGAGAACAGCCTGCTGTTCTCAGAGAGGCGGTGGCAGAGCAGTGGCCACGAGTGGGCAGGAGGGAGTTGGGGGTCTCACCAGAGGCTCCTTCCCTTTCTGCCCACCTGGAGGAAATCTGGTCTACCTGCAGAGACACCAAAGCATCTCCTGTGACCTCTCTCCCCGCCCATCAGAGGGAGAGCCCAGGCCCCGCCCCCCTCTGGAACATTCCCTCTGGAGGCAGCTGCTGGTGGGTTCTCATCACACCGGAGATAGCATCACTCAGGGCTCCTGGAACAGCCATGGACAAGATACCACTGCAGGGATTGGTGACAGTGACATGGCCTGCGGCAGGCAGCTCAGAGCGGCAGTGGGGCCGGCGCGACGGAGGCCCCTGCTTTCACAGACACTCCGCTGCCCAGCTCCTGACCTTGGGCGGGTCACTCGGGAGTTGAAGAGTCATTAAGAGAAGTGTTTCCTTTTTACAGCCAGTCCCCCTTCCTCGCAGGTGCTGAGGTGGCTCTGGGATAAAAAACAACTTGAAAGCAGCGTGAGGTCACCGAGACAAAGCAGCAGGTGAAGCTGACTTCGCAGAAGGGACAGCTGAAAGGAAGCAGGAAGAAAGGCATTTTTCATAGACTTAAATCGCAGGGAGGAAGGAAAGAAAGCTCCTGCCAGCCCCGGACTCCCCTGTGACTGGGAACAATGGGGTCTCCTTCAAGTCCAGGGCTGCCCAGACACTTATCAGTGTCCCTGTGACTTAATGAGTCCTCGGGACATGCCCCAGGGCGGGCAGGGGGCCAGGAAGGTCCTGAGGTGAAGGGACAAAATAAAGCGTTTCTCCCAGGCCCTTTGGACCTTAAGATTAAGAAGACAATCAACAGCCAAGGGTCCAGCTGCCCCTGGAGGGACAGGAAGTGGCTGGGAAGGCAGGTCCTGTCATTTGTAATGTGGACAGCTGCTCCGGCGACTGGATCAACAAGAGAAACTATCCACGGATGTATCTCTTCAGTTAAAATCCTCACATCTTCATTCCTACTTCTTCACACAGAATGGAAGTAACAGTCACAGGACAGCTTTCAAAAGACAGAGTTATTGCTTCTTCTTGGCCATAACAATATGACTTCTTGGGAAAGAACATTAACCTTCAATTGTATTCACTTATTCAGCCCCGTTTCATTCATTTATCCACTATTTTCCAAGCGGTATCTATTGATCGCCTTCTCTGAGGTATAAATGCCACGCCCGATCGTGGGTCTCGACGGATGAACTTTCTAGCAAAGGGGACACAACAGACAAGCGAATAACGGACAGGGTTGGTAAAGAGGGTGAAACTCCTGCACAGGAAATAAACCAGCAGCTGAAAGGACAAAAGGCACGTGAGGCCACGTTAGGCAGGGAGGGCAAGGACAGTCTGTCTGAGGAGCTGGCGTCTGAGCGAAGAGGAAGGCCAAGGGCACCCCAGCCCGAGAGCGGCCGTCAGGAGAGCGTCCCGGCAAAGGGCGCAGCCCGTGGGGAGGCCTGGCGGCGGGACCGGGCTGGACAAGCGCGAGGAACGGAGAGGAAGCTGTGGCCTGGGGCAGCGGGGGACAGTGGGTTCCAGGGAGGCAGGGAGGAGGGAGGGGCCTCCAGGGCCAGAGAGACTCTGGGGTTCACGAGAAGGAGGCGGGAAGGGAGTGGAGGAGCTTACGTTGTGGGGCTGGCCCTCATGGGGGATTTGCACTCGAAGCCGTCTTTGGCTACTGGGGGAGACCGCTGGAGAGACAAGAGTAGAATTCTGCCAGGGATCCAGGCGGAACCCAGGTCCACAAGATGCATGACCTTGAGCAAAGTTATCTTCCCTGAGCCTCGGGGTCCTCATTCATGGAATGCGGGAATGACGATCAAGGATTTAATAAGATGATGCCTGTGGCGGAGCCCAGCACGCATCACCAGGGTCTTTCTATAACTATAATAGTTGAACCTTGACCTTCCCAACGTCACACCCCTGGCCCAGGAGGTAGGTAGCTCAGGCCAGAATAAGTGCCGTCAGGTTGGCCAAGTACGTGTGCGGTATAACACGGTCCTTGCGTCAGTGTGTCATTCTAGCACAACAGTTAGCAGTTCTTCCGTGTGGGGGCCCAGGGTCGTGGGGACTGTGAGTTCTAATTCCCGTCTCGCCTGGGAAAGGCAGGGCAGCTAATTAAGGCGACTCCCACAGGAACAGAGCTGATGGGGGATGAGGTGGTGGGGCTTGGGGGCCAACACTGGCTTTGCCGGCTCCATGGAAATCTGGGGAATGTTCTAACAAATGCGGCACAGTCACTGTCAAAAAACACTTGCAACTGGTTCCCGGAGAACCACCCCCCAGGCCGCATCTCATGAGACCGCGCCCCCTTCCCAGGGTCGCTCAGGGGCTCGGCTTGTCCTCCAGGCGGAGGGAATGAACATGTGACTCCACAAGGCAGCAGACAGACACAGCCAGGAGTGGGGCACCCCCAGGGCCACTGATCAGCGAATGCAACAGCAAGGACGTGGAAGGGAAGACGGAGTGGATTGCACTCAACACGAGACTGCGGGGCCTGAACCTCCAGGGCCGGTGGCCCTTGTCTGTGTCCGGAATCCGGAAAAGCGGTGAGAAAAGACCCTGCGAGACAACTGGGGCCGCTGCACCATTCGAGCGCCGAGGACATCGTGGGTGGCCGTGCGAGGCAACCTCCACGCACGGGCTAGGGTGGGCTCTAAAACACGGCAGAAGGGGGCGCGCTGGAGGGAGTGGGGCAAATCCTGATAGTGACTGAGCCTGGGTGACGGGTATGTGGCGGTTCATCATGTTCTCCTGATGAAAGTGTCCGTAACCACTGATCAGTTGTGCTCGGTTTATTGCTCAGGCTGCTGTTGACTTGAGGAGTCCTGCAGAATGTTGCAAACCAGTGACCTGTCGTTCTGGCTCACCCCCCCCCACCACGGTAATGGGGCACGAACAGGGCACTCCATGGGGGTGGGACCCCTCCACTGTAGACACCCCCGCTTCTTCTGCTGACGGGACTCTCTGAGACCTCCGTCCAGGTTCCGGACGCCGGGGAAGGAACTTCATTTCACTCGTCTGAACCTCCCAGTGTCCTCGTTACAGCAGTGGGCCCGCCGGTGGCAATTGTGTGCAGAGCAGAGCACAATAGCCGGGACCTGTCACCTGCACTCAAGGGGAGATCTGGGGGCATTTTCAAGCAGAAATAACGGGCCACCGTGGCTTTCTAAAGAGCTGTGATTTATCTCTGGGACCACGTCCAGGCTGGAGCTGCTGGAGACCATCCCAGGCATCCTGGCCGGCGAGGAGATTTCAGTGCCGTGGCGGCCTGCCTGCAGCTGGGGGACAGCCGAGGCTCCGCCTGTGGAGACGGCCAGGTGTTCGGGTGACCTGTGCCGGGCACCGACAAGCAGGCCGCTGCGGGAGCGCATCTGAGCACTCTCCACATTTCCTATTGGATGTGAACCGCAGGATGGCTAACCGGAGCAACTCAGCACCCAGGAGGGATATTTGCAGGCGGGACCATGGGGCTTGGTTGCCTTCATTCCTCAAAAGCAGGAATTTGTGTTTGCAAAGATGTGAATTATGTTCCTTTGATCAGAACATCTCCATGTGTCCTCTGCACGGAGACGCACATCCTTCTAGCCAGTTCCTTGACCTGTGACGGCCATCTCCAGCTCTCCCCCCAGAGCAGGCCCCCCCCCCCGCTCACAGGACCCGAGGCCAGGGCTCCCTAAACCCTGTCCAGCTCCCTGCTACTGTGCCCGTGTAACCCTGCTCTAGTCTCGAGGTGGAAGCAGACAGGACAGCTGCTGGGGATTCTGGGAAAGCGCCGTTTTCCTATTAGTCTCTTCTTCCTGGTCGCCTCCTCCTCCTCTGCTCCTGGTCTGGGGCAGACGAGGGCTGGGACGCAGCATCCCCAGCCGAGGACACCGTGAGAGCCGAGGCCCAGCTGAGGGTGAAGGGCAAAGGGGCAGAGGGCAGGAGGAGCAGGCCCGCCTCCTGGTGACGTCACGTGGCACCTGCACCCGCCCTGGATCCTGCCCTTGGATGGATCAACCTGGACCACGGCAGCCACCCTTGGGTAACCTCGTGCAACTGGTTTCCGTGGACTGAGACTGAGTGCCATCCTGGCTGGGAAAGCGTCCACGGCTGGCCCTTGACAATCCAGATCGTGAAGTCCACTCACGTGCGAACTCACTTGTTCTGGGGTGTAGACAGAACTCGGCCCCCACCTACACATAACGACCACCTTCACAGGCAGGAATTCCCATGCGGCAGAAGCATCCAAAAATGAACCCCAAATCGGCGGGAGTTGTTCTGCACCAACCCTGCGATCCCTCCCAGTCTCAAAATTCCGGGGGTGTGCATGTGACCCACTTCTGTGCCTCCTCCAGATCCGTGGCCCGTAGGAACTGAACCTGATCATCATTTCAAAGGTCACCTTCCTGCCTCAGCCCATGAGTTTGGGATGAGCTGACCTTGAGCCCCAGGCCCTGAGGCAGGGGATGAGGCACACAAGCCAGGCCTGGCCAGTGACGGGCTCAGTAACATGTCAGACCTGCCTGTCCCCACAGTGAGCATGGGGCCCTCCTGGCGTCCTGCTCTTGTCCCTGGACTTGAACCTGAGCAGAGTGTGGGTTGCACTGTGTTGGAGTCGAGCCCGGGACGCCTCTAGCTGCCTGGCCCTGAGTGGAGCCTGCAGGGAACCCAGCAAGCACCACAGGGGGTGGGGAGGCAGGTGGAGCTGGCCGAGTGCAGGGGGCACCGCTGAGCCCGCAGACCCAGCTCTGCCCGACGACCCAGCACCAGCGCACAGGCCTGTTGTTGCCCTCAGCCTGAGCCACCTGAGTCAGGTCTTCTGGCCCTTGTCACCGAGAGCATCCCGCAGGAGGAGGAGGCTCATTTCTGGACAGAAACTCCCCTGGCCGCCCTGGGGAACCTCCCACCTGCCCAGAAACCAAGAGAACACTCGCACCTGCTGGGTTTTCCCCTCACGGTCGTCCTGTGTGGGCCTCCCCCACCGCCAGGTGGGTCATTTCCTTTGGCCAAACCCAGTGACCTGCGGGGACCGCGGCTGGGGTCCGCTGCACTCACTGCCTGCCGGGAGAACTCACTGCGGTCTGTGCTGACCCCGAGACGCTGTGCGCGCGCCCCGTGCACACGCAGCAGTGGGAAGTCCCGGACTCCGTGCTCCCCTCGCACCAGAGCTCCCCGGCCCGCCGGGCAGTGGTCTCCGGAGGTCACCCTCACCCACCACCCTGGCAGGCTGGCCCTATGCCAGGCCACGTGATTTGGGTGCCCACAGATGATGTTCCCTGAACTAAGGCCTGCCCTCCCCCTGGGACGTGGTGTCTGTTATGTCTCCCACTCTGCTGTGCGCGTGACCCTTGTCCTTTGCTGAACTTGTCTTGCGTGTTGACGGACTCACCTGCTCCCCTCCCGGGTGTGTCCCCAGACCAGAGTGTGAGCTCCCTGAGGTCGGGGCCGTGTCTGCCTCTCCCGTGTTTCCCCAGGACCCCCAGCAGCAGCCCCACACGTGGGAATGCATCGGTGAGTGAGGGAAGGGCCGGGCGAATGGGGAGTGGGGGTCTCGGGGGCAGAGCTCCAGCACTTCCCGAGTTCTCCTCCCCTGGAGCCTCACCGCACCCCGATTCCCTGCTGGGCTCAAAGCCTCGTCTGTCTGGCTGGTGTTTTCCAAGAGAACATTCTGTGATGATGAAAACGTTCTTTATCTGCCCTGTCCGGTGTGGTGACCATGGGCTCCGTAGCATTACGGGGCGCTTGAAATGTGGCCAGTGTGACTCAGAAGCTGAATTTTTATTGTATTTACTCTTATTAAATGTAAACTCCAATAGCCACAGGTGGCCTGTGGCTACCAGGGAGGACACACAGGACCCAACGATGCTCAGCATCAGTCCCGACTGTATTCTCTGGTCTCATCCCGCTGTCTGCCTCCGCCTGGCCCTCCAAGGTCCCAGCTCTCATCCCTGACACCCCCCTCCTCTAGGCAGGCACCTCCCTCACCTGTGGTTCAGGTGCCCACAGGGCTGGCCACCAGGTGCCAGGTTGAGTAGAGTATCCGATGCCATCTCGGTCTGGTCTCAGGTCAAAGGTTCCCCAAGAATACAGGGCAAATATGAACTTCCTTCTAATAGACCCCAAAAGCTCTAAAAATAGCTGACATCACAGACACAGGACCCAGTTTCCTCGAGAGAACCCCAAGAACCGAGGGCTCCTGAAGTCGGAGATGCCCACGCGAGTGTCCCCAGGGGGCGCACGAGGAGGCTGCAGGCGGAGGGCAGCACCTGCAGGAGGCCTTCCGTTTCTTACCGGGGAAAGCTGGGCTCATCTGTCCCGGGGTTCGGTGGCCCCTGAAAAAAGAAAGCTATGTTTGTTTCCAAGGAGGATGAGTGACTCCGAGGGGGCACATTGGTCCCTCGGGAACTGGACGTCACTGTCCTGTGCCCCGGGGTGCCTGGTGAGGGTTTCCTCAGAGGAAGGGACACCCCGACTTACCCATGCATGCATGTGTCCACGTGGCGTGTGCTGAGATGTGTGACTTGCCGCTGTGCCAGGTATCGGGGGGACGGCGGAGGTCCAAGGCCACCTCGATCCCCCTGCTGGGGAGCTTCCCTCGCAGGGGCTGTGGCCTCAGCCCCACACCTGCCCAGCCCTGTGCCTGCACACACCCTGCCCTCCCCGAGCCTCGGCCGCGGGTCCCCCGTCTCCACCACAGGCGTGACGGCACCTGCCCTGCGTGCTTCTCAGAGCCGATGTTGCAAGAGCAAAAGGCATAACGTATGTAAATGTGCTTTGAAGTCCAAATAATTATGGCTCCAACCTCAAACTTTCCCACCGATTGCATGTCTTTGCAACGTGGCGGGCTTCCCAACAGAGGCCTCTAAGTACCTGCGGGAGGAGGTGGGCTCAGGGCTGGCACGGGGGCCGGGCTCGCCCACACGGTTTCCCAGGGTGCTCACGCAGGGCCTCTGTGCCCAGAGTCATCGGGGTGTTAGGCAAACAGGGATGCTGAGGCACAGCCGTCAGCAACGGCAGGAAGCTGTCGCTGTCCCAGGGTGGATGAGAGGAAGGAAGACGTTTGTCACTCATCCCGGGCGTGCGTTTTTAAGGCAGCTATTCACTCACACGTGTGTGCACACACATTGCACACGGGTGTCCTGCCGAGTCTCTGTATGAACCATGTGTTTTCCTTCTCCGTTCTGATGCTTTGACGTCTTAGAGCAGTGCGGGCTCTGGAGCAACCGCCCCGCCCAGAGTCGGCCAGTTTCCAGAGACCGAACACAGCTCCCTCTGGGGCGAGCCTGCCAAATACCAACCAGACGATCCGGAGCCCAGGCCCCCGGGCTCTCCCACTCTGGGCCACGGTGCCCCAGCCGGAATCCGCCCAGGGGCACAGGGACAGCCCCTGTGCCCAGAGCCTCGGAAATCGTTCAGGCTAGCCAATCCCGGGTCACCCTGCCCCGCCCATTCCTTCCACAGAAACCACAGTGAAGGCTCTCGCCATGAGGTTGCCTTTGCCTCCTCACCAGCCCTGCTGCTTCTTCGCGTGGCCCTGTGTGACCTGCAGGCCCGTGAGTATCATAACTTCCTTCATGACCGCCCTTTCTGTGGCTGCGACTCTCACCATAACCAGTTAACACGGACCCCAGCCCCTGAGTAAAGCACTCTGTCGCCGTGTGTCCCGTTTTGCAGGTATGCCTGTAACTGACACACCTGTTCTCCGGGGTCCCCTCATGTGTGTTCGGACAACATGTAACCTTGCAGCACCAAACACCCGGTGATGTCGGAGGCACCCCGCTCTGTCCTGGTATCCAGGAGACCTGGGCTCGCTGCTCAGTCACTGCCCCCCGCTGTGGGAACCGGTGGCTTTATGGGAGCCTCCATTAAAGGGACTCAATTACCGCTAGAAGGACCCACATTGTGCCGCCGCTAATGACACAGTTGACCTGTGGTTCGTTTTCTGCTTCTTTGGTGTCCTGGGAACGAGTGGTGTTTGCTCCGGCGGGGACAGTCTGTTATTGATGTGCATTAACGTGCCAGGGTGTTTGCTATTCTGGGCCGAGGGTTTTAACAGAACTCAGCCCATGGGCCAGGGCCCCGCTGAGGCTGCAGAATGTGAATGAGGTTCTTTCTTTACCCTCTCTCCTCCACCCTGATTTGCATGACTAAGCTTTTTTGCCTTTTTGAAAAATGTGTTTGTTTGTTTCTTGCTTGTTGCAGAGTCTCCTGTGGAGGGAACAAATGACTTGCTCACCAGGCAGGGACCTGAGCCTGGCGGAAGCCCAGGTCAGCCCCTCCGGCAAAGGGAGCCAGGCAGCCGCATTCACAGTTGGGGGGCGGGGGGTAGGGACAATTCCAGAAGAGTTTCACGGCCCAGGGATGTGAGATAAAATACCTTGGTCACCCTCAGACTCCTTAAGAGGGGGTGTTTATCCCAGCCAAGGAGGCCTAGATGGGAGAAGAACAGAAAGGACCCAGTGCCATTGTACAGTTCTGCCCGAGCTGAGCAGTGGCTGAAAGCTGTCTTTGGGAGAGGCTATGGGGTTCTCCAAGGAAAGACAGGACCTTGTTCACTTCCGGTTCCTGAGTCTCAGAGACAGTTATTGGCTTTTACAACAAATATTTTATAATTTCCACTTCGCTGAAATGAAACTCATAGACAATATAACCTACCCGCATGCATATTTTTTTATTGCACACATAGTTTTTAACCAAGGTAATAGCCCAACTATATCAAGAGGAGAGGAGAGGAATTTATAATGAAAATAAAACACATTTCAGCATGTAAGTGCTCTGGTATGTCTTAACTAGAAGATGCAATAAAGTCATCGGATGCTTGAACTTGGACGTGGGATCCCAATGAACGAAGCTACAAGTGCAGACGGCTGACAGCTGTGCTGCGGGGGGCGTTCAGCCGCCTCCGGAGGGGTTGCCGTTGGTAATGAGCCGGTTTGAACTGGCCCAGAGCCCTCGGTGAAACCCTGGGCTGAGGGCTTCCTCTTCTCTGAGTGTGAACCCTGGTTTTATTCTTGAGAAACTCAGTCTATTTTAAAACAGAAAAAAAAATATTTTTGTGTCTATGTAATACAGACTTTGGTGCTAGTCTCAGGTTATTTTAAGCAGCTTTTTTTGTCCACCCGAACATCCGGCGGGACATTCAGAATGAGTGCCGAGACCTGAAGAACCAGTAAGGGTTGGGGGCTGGGGAAGGTGATTCTGGGGTTAGTCCCCTAAGACCAGTGTCAGGGTCCCAGGCCAAGAGGTGAACTCGGAGAGGGGAGAAAATCTACCCAGGAGCCCACAGCCAGCAAGGGGCAAAGGCGGTGCTTAAGTGGAATGCTGTGGCTGGAACGGAAGTCTAAACCTGCCTCCAGGGTAATTTCCTACCTCCCCCCCCCACACACACACCTCGGCAGACACTGCAGCAGCTCACCCAACGCTGCTGTCCCCAGCACAAGCCAGGCCGAGTCCATCTCTGACTTTGCCCTGAACCCGAGGACGAAGACTGCCTTGGCCGCCCACCTGGTGGCACACGGCGGGGAGGGCTGGTGATGCTGTGGGTGCCCCGCCTGCATCCCCTTTCCTGACCCCCCACACCAGCCGCTCTGAGTGCTGGCGGCTGAAGGCTCACAGGCACCCCCACCCCCCGCTGCCGCCGCCAGAGCACTGCCCTGGACCAAAGGTAGCTTCCTCACCCAGGAGGTCATGACCCACGTGCACATCCGAGGATAGCCCACAGCCCACCACGGAGGGACGTGGACATCGAGGACAGCCCCCTTGCCTCAAGTCGGAGTTGACTCTGGGGTACAAGTTGGGCTCCAGCGATCTCCACGGAGTCAGGATGTAGTTACTCTCCATCCTTAGTTAGCTTTCCTCCCCCACCCTGTTCTGTGGATAGTCGGAAACAGTAGAACACATGCCTGTAAATTTAAGCAGAGAGGGAATTTACTAAAATGTCGTGGGTGGGTAGGAGGTTTCCCAGGGGGCGGGATAATCAGACAGAGAGGCTGCATAGCTAAGATCTTGTTCCAAAAATCATCCCACAGAGCTATTCACGTGAAAATACCTCTGAGCACAGATGCTGCAGCTCCTGCCACTCAGAGCACGGATGGGCTAGCCCCAGCATTGATTTCATGAGGTTTCTGCTTCTTAAAGTGACAAGATTCCAATTCAAAACCTAGGTATATGGGCCCTGACTGGTATGGCTCAGTGGGTTGGGCATCGCACCACAATGCAAAGGATCACCAGTTTGGTTCCTGGTCATAGCCCGTGCCTGGGTTGCAGATGTCAGGGTGCATGCGAGAGGCGATGAATCGATGTTTCTCTCTTACATAAATGTGTGTGTGTGTGTCTCTTTCTCCCTCCCTTCCCTTTTTAAAAAAATGTATATGGGTACAGATAATGAGTGCAACCAGAGGCACTTGCCCCAGCCCTAGCTGAGTAACTGGAGTCACAGCGAAAGGCAGCAAGTTACCCAGTGCAGAGTGTCTGGGCGGCTAACGGAAGTACAAGCGCTCACTCAACTCTTCAGCTGGCCACGGAAGAGCTGCCTTCCCCTTTAAGGCCCTGGCTTTCCCGCACCGGAAGGTGGCAATAAATCATCCTCTAGTTATGTCATTCCTCCCTGGTGACAGGCAGCACTGTCACCACTTCCCCAAGAGCCTCTGTCTTTTTAGCCTCTTTCCCTCAAAGCAACGAAGAGACGGCTAACTTGTCATCGGTGCAGCTCCGATCATTACTTCTTCTTCCTCGGCACGAAGCCAGCCTGGGGACCAATGTGGCCGTGCCTGGAAGAGTTCTATGTGTTCAACCTCAGACACGGATGCAGGGGAGACCATGGGGTCCACCCAGCACTATAGGTATGAGAAGGGGAATCAGGCAGAGAAAGGGCTGCCCTCGTGTCTGCACTAAACTTTCCCTCCCTCCCTCCTTTCCTTCCTTAACAAGCCTTTATGGAGTGCCCGCCATAAGCCAAGCAATATGCTGGAAGCTGGGCGTACGCTGCCGAGACAAGAATAGGCCTGGTCCCTGTCACCATGGACAGTCCGCTTGGGGTATTCAAGGAGGCTAACGAGGGCAGGTGTTGCCAAGTAGTCACTGAAACAAATGCAATCTGTAGACTAGGACAAGCATGCCCTATTAAAGTCGATGCAATCATGTCCTCTCCTGCTCTGAATCGTTTTTCCTGATTTAACCCCCTTGGCTTGTATGGAACCTCACACCCAGAGGCTGAAAACACCTGTGGCAGATGCAAGGCAGCACTGAGACAGTGAGAAGGAGGGGCTGACTCTGACAGGTGTCTCCAAAGCCTCAGGGAGGAGGCGAGTCCAGGCTGGTGCTTTAAAGAACGCTGGACACCTGTTCATTCAACACATACTAGCTGAAGACCTACTATGTGCTAAGGTCTGTCATAGACATGGGGCTACAACAGTGAACAAGATAAAATCCCCGCCCTCTTGGACCTGACCTTTTAATGGGAAGAAGGACAATAACCAATTTCAAAAAAAAAGAAATGCAATATGATGTTGAGAGGTAAAAAGTGCTTTGGAGGAAGTATAGCAGAATAGGAAGATGGAGGAGGATGGAGATGTTATTTTAGGTGAGTGGTCAGGGCTGGTCTTACAAGGGAAACGATGGTAGAAATGAGGCCCGAGTGAGTGGGGGCAGGCTAGGAGAGAAGCCACGTGGTTGAGTAGAGCTGGGGAGGCAGCCTGAGACTGAACGGGAGGGATGGGGGGAGCGGAGAGAGGGGAGAACTAAGAAACGCAGTCCTTATACACTGCCATGCCCTCCAATTTCACTTTGGGTTATTTCTCGCATTTAAGCATTTGACAGCAATTCTTACTCTTCTAGCATCATAAAACCCTTCAGAAAAGTGCTTTAGACAGATGCTCTGCTCTGTATTGGAAATATGTTCCATATTGATTGTGGCGCAAGGATTACAGAAAGACGATCTCATTTCCCCACCTGACTTCCCCATCTATCGGCATGACCCGAATTTGTCAGGACGCTGATTTCACACAGCCGAGCACTCACAGGCCCAAACCCCCTTTCTATGTCTGCTGTATGCCTTTGGTGACGATTTCTGCCCCTTAACAGGAGCAGGGCTATGGGAAGGAGTACAAAACCCAAACATCAAAGGATGGTCCCTCCCATTCCAAGGAGCCCGACCAGAATACCTGGAAGGTAGCAAATTCTCCCAGTTGGTCGCCTGCGGTCCGGATGGATGGAATCAGGTTTACAAAGGGACCTGCAGAATCTCACCCACAAAGACCCTGGTCTTTTCTCTTTATGTGCTTATTCCGTCAAGCCCCGGTGGGTTTGGTTTTGTTTGAGGGTTAACAGGATTTCAGACTCGGGGGTGGTCTCCTTGGATTTTCTCCTTCTTTTTCTTTTTGATGCTTAAAAATACCCATGACACCAAAGAAACAACTGAGACCGAGCAGATCGGAATTACACAGGAGGTGATTCCCTTTCATGTACGTGTCAAAGGGAGGTGGCAGGTCATCTCTGAAGCTGGGATTTTCCTTGTACACAAGCCCGAAAGCTGAGGATTTGGGTCAGGCAAAAATGGCTAAGAATAAAGTGTGATCTCAAGGCCGCCCCTCTTGAGGTTGGGGTTTTACCCCTAAAAGCTGACAGTGGAACAGCTGTGAAGCAGGAGTGATACGGCTTTTGGTCAACCGTGGCGCCAGGGCAAACATAAGAGAAAATGGCTTAGGTTTGTGATTTCCGTGTGTGTGCGCACAGGGACTCACTACGTGTATGGGGTGCCATCTCACAGGGAGTTTGAGAAGCTAAGGGGTACGTTGGGGTTGCCCAGTACCTGGGGTTGCCCAGACACAGTTTTCTAAAGGTGAAATCGTGATCATCTTGCACACATTAGATGAATGTGTCAAAGGTTTTGTTTAACTCAGTAATGAACAAGGGGACCAGAAAGGTTTTTAAACCAACTCAAAGGAAAATCCAGAGTGCAGACATTTATCGGCTGTTAAGAAAGCTGGAATGAACTGGATTAATAGATACAAAACTGGCTTCTTCCCTAATGGCGGAATGGAGTCGATTAACCCCCTACTGGACATAATGTGCATTTCTAAGGACAGGAATTGTTTGCCTCACTATCAGTTCTCTACAAACTGCCTTCTGTCTTTACAAAGTTGTAAAACAGTCTATGCAAAGACAACCAAAGGCAAAGAGCACTTAGACACCCAAGAAGTTTCAAAGTCTTTTCAATTTGTTCTTTACAAGGGCTACCGGCATTCAGCTGAGGGAAACCCAGGTGTATCTCAATTCTTGCCACATGCAAGACAGTCCCACTGGGTCCCCCGTGGCCTTTAAATGTCCCTGAACCTATTTTCACAAGTAAAAGCTGTTAATAATGAACTGAGATGCAACGGTCCGTGGAAACAAAAGTATTTGTTGCATCTGTTAACGTACACGGAGTAGGTTTTATTCAGTAAAAAGGTTTATATCTGTTCTTTTTTTATTTTTTAAAGATTTTATTTATTTATTTTTAGAGAGGGAAGGGAGAGAGAAAGAGAGAGAAAGAAACATCAATGTGCGGTTGCTGGGGGCCATGGCCTGCAACCTAGGCATGTGCCCTGACTGGGAATCGAACCTGTGATGCCTGGTTCGCAGCCCATGCTCAATCCACTGAGCTACACCAGCCAGGGCTTATAGCTGTTCTTTTATGTCCTATATTTCTTATACAGAATGACTTCTGGTCATCTCGCTGCTCTCAAATCCAGTCTTATTCATCAACAGCAGAAGCAAACAGCTCACTGACTCTTTAAATCTTACTGGGCAGCCTCTCCCAAGCGCACATGAATTGCACTTTAATGTTGCACAATTCCATCGTCTCCTTATTTTTATTATAAGCAGCATGCTACAAGTTAGTTTCCTTTTATTTCTCCTTGATATAGTAGCCAGGATAATATTCCGATTGTTTAATTATGCATCTAGGTAGGTGACAGTAGTCATGGATTTTGTTTCAGGGGTGTAAGGCAGCCTTGTACAGTGTCTGTCACAAAGGTGAGTGTCGGCTGAGTCCGTCAGGGTTGAGAGCCGCTGCATTGGAGGAACACCGCCCTCAGGTTTCTCTCTTTCTCCGCTAACAGCCTCGCCATTCTCTCAGAGCGAACAAAGGCTTCCCCACTGGGCACAGCCTAGAGCACCTGCCAATCGAGGCGCCCGTCCTCCACAGGGCAGCCCGTCCCTGGCCAATCCGAGTTCTCTTCTCAGATGCTGTGTCTTAAGCATGTGACCAAAATATCAAAAACACTCGAAGCTGATTGGTTCTAACAGCTTCAAGTGTTGCTATTGGTTACACAGACTCAGTTCCTATTGGTTATAAAGAGTTTCTACCCCAAAACAAAACAAAACAAAACAAGGTGAACATAAAACCAGCAGAAGGTTACCCCAGTCTTACTGAATGCCTACCTAAAATACTAGGATAGCACTTTAAAACGGTGTTTCCCTTTTTACCGCTGAGCCGTATTCCATTGCCCAAACAGCCTACAGTCCGTTTACTCATTTTCCTGCTGATGGACACGTGGGTCGTTTCCAGTTGGAGGCTCTTCTGAATAAAGCTGCTCTGAGCGCTCTCCTTCGCCTCCTCTGTGGGCACGTCTCCCGTGCTCTTGAGTCCTTACCTCGGCGTGGAAGGACTGGATCAGAGGACAGAGGTGAGTTTTAATTTTTTAAAATCGCCCAAGAGTTTCTTGAAGTGGCTGCACTATTTCACACTCCCACCACGGATGCACGGGAGCTCCTGGTGCCTCGTGTCCTGGTGTCGTCAGCCTTAGACACTGGCGGCTACTCTGCAGCCTTGACATTCAGTGCTCAGTGGGAAGAACAGAATTTTCCTTCAGTGAGGGCAAGGGAGAGGAAACGGCGAGTTTTTCCCAGGCAGTCGTGGACACTGGGGACCAGCTTCCAACACCCACGACCCACCCTCACAAAAAACAACCCTTGACTTCTCAGGAATTTCCTGTTCCCCTCCACATCCCATGAGACTCAGAAAAGATGGCCCTGCCCCACCCCAGCTCAGCCGGAGCACTCTTCTGAGAAACTTCCAAAGCTTTTGATGACCCAATGCCTTCTTCTGAACGCAAATGACCTCCAACACCAGAGAGTCTCCAGCCTGGGACTGACCCCTCCCCCGCCCTGCCCACCACCAAAGACCAGGGCAGGGATGAAAGGTATTGGATCCTTGAAGACATCTTCAGATCACTGACTCGCCTTTTGACGGAGGGGACCAACATATTTGACAACCGTTTGAGCCGATCTGAGTATGAGTTCCTGTTATTTGTACCAGAAAGCACCCCAATCCGCGGGTGATTTACAGTGTGCGTTGCAGAGCTGTGAGCCAGTTCTTACATTCTCTCAAATTTCCGCAAGAGCATTCGAAGTTCAAATCATGTTTGAGAGGGGCCAAACTCATCCCACCACCAAGGAGGCTTCCATCCCATTGGAAGTGATTTGCTAGTGGTTGATAAGGGGCCGTGTTTAGGGACACATTTGCTCCCCCAAGTCAATCAGTGAAACAGCCCAAACATGCTTCCAAAGATGCTCCAGTGACTCAAGATTTCCCCCCCGAGACCATTGCTTTCTCGGGCTGTTGGGTTCACTGTGTGCGGGGGCCTGTTAGCTGAGTTAACAAGGATCTTTTTAACAGAGGCTGAGCTCAGGACTGCCCCCAGGACTATGGCAAAGGTGTGCAAGGTCATAATCACACTGGTGTTCGGTTGTCCTGTGTGATGCAGATGAGACCGGGACAGATGTGGACTGAATCGGTAATGCAACCTCCTCTCTCAGTTCACGGTTTCCTGAATTTTCTATCTGGCGTGAAACTTCTCCGACCCACCTGTCCAGAATCCCGGTGTGACAGGGAAGGTGTGTACCGTCAACTGTTTCAGACCGGAAACCCAGACACAGAGAATTCCTTGTTGCCCTTGGAGATGTTTTAAGGTTTAACATTTTAAACCATATCCCCATTTTCTAAACATTTTCCCAATCTTTCCGGTGAATGTAATCCACGTGGATGGATTTTTTTTTTTTTTCTTAAAAAGAGAGACCCAACTTCGGTGAGACTGTTGCTCTGGGAGATCGGCCCCCGCCCCCTGCCCCAGGCACTCCGCCTCCACGCGGCACTAGACTCACTCCGAGGGAAGCGGAGAGGCTGCGCCTGATAGAAACGCGAACCTCTCCAGACACTCAGGACTGTCTGTGCTCTGCATGAATAACCACAGCAGCTTGCAAGTGGGCGGGACTTGGCAGAGTGGCCCCTCCGCCAATCCGCTGCGGCAGCAACACGCTCCCCCCGAGCACCCGTGAAATCCGCCTTCAGTCGCTAATTTCACACTCCAGGGACGGAGCTGTGAACAGCTCAGAGCGCGTAATTCTCATTTTCCTAACAGTTTCCTTAACCTTCAGATACCCTCTTCAGGCGTTTTCTCCACCTTTGAAAAAAATTAAAATGCTCAATTCCTTTAAGGTCAGATCTCAGGTTGGTTTTCGCTTAATCATCTCTTTACTGCCTTGACTTGGCAAACAACAGAGATTTTATTTTGTCTCTGCCTAGGCTGCATTTTTTTTAACAGCGAACGGAATCGTTGTCATATTCTGCACTCATTATTCCTGCTCCTGCCATTTTCTAAATAGTGTCCTTTGGATGCTTCTGTGATGAGCACGGAATGCTTTTGAAATACCCTGTTAAGACATGCTTTTCATCTCCCTTCTGATCGTAAAGCAAGTTCTCTTCCCTGGGCTCCTGCAGACTTGAGACATGTGTTGCAAGACACAGAGGGGGGTCCTTTGGAAGAGGAAGTGAGGATCTCGAGCTGCCTGCAAGAACTTCAGGGGCCAGATTGATGAAACCCTAAAAGCAGTTGCATTTGGGATTAGGATTTGATTGTTTTTGATGGTTCCCATTATCCAATTACTCAGCTGGGCATTTTCGTCCATGAATGGCACAGGCATAATCTCTATCCAGGTCATAAAATACTGTCATAATCTGACTCTGTTGTTTCAGAAGAATCATCACAGGTTTCTTTCTGATGTAAACTGCTTTGCTGGGGTTTGGTTTGTTTGTTAGTGTTTTTTTATTAGTTTGTTTTTTAAAATAAGCCACAGTCTGATCCTGCTCCTTTTCCAAACAGGAATGTTGAGCAACCAGGAAAGCAGGGGCGCACATCTGAAATCTTAGTTCCTGGTGAAACCCATCCTGTCTTCATTTGAAAATGTGATATATTGTTCCACGCAGACTTTTTTTGGCATCGATTTTGGTTGTTAAAGAATTGCATCAGAATCATATGGACTTGATTACTGAGTTGGGGACACGCCAGCAGGATTGTGCCCGAGGCGAGCACCCGCCTGCCTCATCCCGGGCCCTGCCCTGAGTTCACCTCAAGCCCAAGGAAATGGTGAGCCTGGGGGGTTCCTCATCACTGATGGTGGAGTTGGGTCTTCCCTGGAGAAAAGGAAGACTTAAGAGTCTAAAGCTGGCTCCAGATGCTCAGCTTGCTTGTGCCTTCCTAAACACCGGGAAATAAATCCCAGAATAAGGTGCCATGTGACCATGTCATTGGCTCCTGCCCCCCTGCCTGTCCCCCTCTCTCTTTCCTCCCCTCTCTCTGCGTTCTCTTGACCTGAGTGAGATAAGGCAGCTTCCCCCCTCCAGCATCATCCCAAATCAGAACTGAGTGCCAGGCGTTCCTCAGATGAAACCTCAAAATACCAGGATCCCAGTGTCACGGCTGTGCACACACTGGATCCCCCAGGAGGCCTGGGGGAAAGAGGTGGGGGTGATTCCCAGGTGAGAATTTCAGAGTCAGCTGCAATCCCCGCCAGCCTGTCCCAGCCTGGCTCTGAGACAGACGTGAACGTTGACTTTATACCTCTTGGTGTTCTTTTTTCTTTCTGTAACTTTTAACTTTTTTTTTTATTAGTTTGCACAAAAATATGGAACACGTTACCCATTTGCGTGTCTTCCTTGCCCATTAGGAGCCCCAAGAATCTTCTCTGTGTTGTTCCGATTTTAGTATGAGTGCCAGCAAAGCGAGCTCTCTTGGTGTCCTTAAGTGTCTGCTATATCGACACAAACTATCCACCGAAACTCTTGGGTGTCTGCCCTCCAACATTCCGACATGTAGATATTTGTGAGTGTCTGGAAATATCTACTCGGATCAGTGATTTCCTCCCCTCCCCCCGCCAATTTTGGGCAAATGATTGAATCCCTGTGCATGTTTGGGACTGGGTATTATTATAGTGGCAAAATGTTCTTTTAATCACCCAAAAGACATGACCCTTTATTTCCTAATAGCTGGCACGCTGGCGGTCCCACATGCTCAGTCGCAGCCCTCGGATGGACATGGGCAGGGCCGGAAGGAGCTCATCCGCGTCTTGGCAGAACATCTCCTGACCCCCGGGCACGTCCCACCACTGCCCTCTCCCTGGGGAGCTGCCCCCAGACAGTTTCCCACCACCAACCCGGTGAGCTGCGAGGCGCTCTATCTCACCCCTTCAGAATATTGCAGCGGACTACTGAACCACTTAGCTGCAGTCTAGAATTGGTTCCTTGGCAATAGAGGGTCCTGTCATTCCTTGCAGCCGTCCAGCTCCTTTTATTAGGTGTCACCCCAAATCTTAAAGGCACAGCTCTCTATTGGGCAGAACGCCCTTCGGAGACAAGAACAGAAAAATCCAAGGCAAACCAAAACAAAGCAAATAAATTTTAAAAAGAAGGAAAAAAAGGACATTTATTGACCCACATGACTTAAAGGCAGTCTAAGGTAGTGATTCTTGATGAAGGTATTTGCCCACTCCCACCCCACCCCCACCCCAGGCACATTTGGCAATGTCTAGAGACACTTTGGGCTGTCAGGAGGCTGGGGCGGAGCATGCTACTGGCATCTAGTGGGTAGAGACCAGGGATGGTGCTAAACATCCTGCAATGTACAGGACAGAGCCCACAACAGCAATCTAACTCCAAACTGTTAACCATTCCATGGTTGAGAAGATCAGTTCAAGGAAAATGGCTTCAGGCATGGCTGAATCTAGGAGCTCTAATCCTGTGCACAAGGCTCCACTTCTGTCCCATTCTTGGCCATTTTCCTCCACATTGACCTCACACACACACAAGCAGAACCACTCTCCTCTGTGGCCCTGCTCACGTCCTCACAGAAACAAGTCCTGTGAAAAAACAGGTGTCCTTTCCAATAAATCAAAGCAAGTCTGGCACTGAGTTTCATCAGCCACCCAGGAATCTCTTTGACCTAAGGAAGTGGGGGTGAGGGCGAAGAAATAGATTACACTGACTGTCAAGGTCAGATCTAGACCTGGAGGCTACCAGTCACATCTACCACAGGGACTGAAGAGGGGAGGGACTACTTGCCCAAAACAAAATCAAGGTGGCCTACCAGGAGGAGGTGGCATGAATGCTGGGCGCACAAAAGCAGCAGTCCCCTACAGCCCCGAGTTTACTAATGAAAGAGGTTGGGGAGAAACCAGGTTATAGTGAGAGACACACACCGTGGAGAAAGAAAAGGGTGAGATAGAGGGGGAACCACAAATGTGAGTTCACTGCGCTTACCAGAAAGCGTGTGCAACTGAGGATTTGCAGACACTGTCTTTATTTCTTTCATTTTTTATTTGATTGGAAGAACAATTACAAATATGCGTGCCATGCAAACACCTTCCATGCATTCGATAAACTTGTGCGAGAGAAAATATTTTTGCAAAGTACAGCACATTATACAAACAAAATGAAATGCATTAATAGGATCCCAGATAGTGGAGCTGTAAAACATGTATTTCCCTCAGGGTTCTATTTCCACAGAGAGATCAGTTTTATTTACCTGCGTTAAGATTAAAGTATGGTGCACTAATTCCCTAACAAAGAGCAGGAATGTGTATCCTAGGGTAAGGATGATCAGCCGTTCCCTCGGATTCAACCCTCTCGGCAGCTCCTGACTCTACCTAGGGGCCTGGCTGACACATTTCAACGTGCCTACAGTAGCCTCTGATACACAGAGGGTGAGTCCCAGCCCTCTCCAATGCCAAGGGCTGGCCTCAAAGGGGAGGGAGGAGGTTGCATTCTTTGTGGTCTGGCAGCGATCAGAAAGGCATGCCGGGGTGTGACCGCGGCAGATTCACCCCAAAGGAGCGGGGGCTCCCGTGGTTCCCTCTCCCCACGGTAATTAGAGCCCCCCAGCACATTCCTTCCACCCACAACCTGGGGAGCTGGGAGCTGTCGGGGCAGATCTGCGGGGCTCCTGCAGCCTTGCCTGGCAGTCCAGGGCCAGGCAATTCTCGAAAACGTGCCTGCTCGTTGTCCCAGGGCCAGCCCCCCTCCACCCCGCCCCCGGGGCGGAAACCCCACTGACTGACATTTGGAAAACAGGAAAGCTGACACGGGACGAAGCAGGCACTCCCGTCATCCTCTCCATTTCTGATCTCAGTTCGGTCTTGGTCCAAGCATCTCAACAGGGCCCCTTACGGGCATTCTGTGCAGGGCGATTCCTCGTAAGGGACGCCCTGAGGCACTGAAGGACGCTCATGTTTGCTGAATCCTTGTGATGGTCGGAAGCAAACACGCGTGCCCTTCCAATCTCGGGGTTTGCCTCAAGCCTCCGCGGGGAACCCACCTCAGCCTCGTGGCACCGCTGCCTGGGTGAGGCTCGTGATAGGCCCAGTCCGCTCTGAGCTCTGGCCCCGCAGATGCCCCATTACTGGCCAGCCACGCCTCTCTCCAAAGGAAGGGCATGCTGCTTCCTAAGCGTGCCACCCTGCAGGGATAGGCCAAGATGTGAGAAAATGGAAATGAGGACCCATGCGTGGGGCCATCACGCAATAGGCACTTACAGAGCACGCACAGCACACACGGTGCCTACTGGGGGGCCCAAGGAAGAATAAAGGCACGCTCCCACAGTGCAAGGGGCTCCCTGTGGGTCCTGGAGATGAACAGCATTACCACCCACTGCGGAAGAGCAATGGCAGAAAGCATCCTCATGCACAATGAGGTCCTATCCTGCAGATACTGACCCATTGGTGGGTTGTCCGGCTAATCACACTGCGAAGGGCCTTTTTGTGTTTGGGATGGATGGGACGGGGTGGAAAAGAACAGAATAGAAGACACCGGGGAGTATCACAGGTAGGAAAAGTTAAGTCTTGTGTTATTTAAGCATATGCATTGTCCTGTGATGCAAAATGTTATTTCTAACTCTGAGTCACATTCAAAAAAACTTTGAAAAACCCAGTGCGTATAATTCGGTATCCTGAACGATATTGTAGCACAGGAAAAGGCCATTGGGGAAATACAGTGAAATCTGAACGAAGCGCAGAGTTTAGTGAATCATAACATGACGGGGTTGGCTGTACGGAAACTGCATTTGCAGTGTGCACTAGAAATAGCCGTGAAAACGTGTCACAAGGTGAAATTCAGTGTCAGAGTGTGGAATGATCTGTGGGCGTGGAGCGGCTGGCTCTCTGTGCCACGTCGGTTCAGGTATTTCCCCAGCAGCCCCGGAGGCGCAGGACGGGGTCGGAGTGAAGAAACGGTGACTCAGCAAGACTCTCCCAGGTCGCCCAGCTGAGCGGCCCGAGCACCAGCTCCCGCCGCCCCAGACTCTGACCAGAGAAGGTCCTGCCGCACCAGCGGCTGGGCTCAGAGGCTCACCGAGGCCTTTTCAGGAAAGAGTCCCCCCACCAGGATTCCGTGGGTGCACACTCCACACGTTCCTCTCCTGAGAGCAACCGTCCCTGTAGCGACAGCCACACTGCTGCTGTGGGCTGTCCACTCCTAAGGAGGCCACCTAGTCTGGGCTCAGGATGTGACAGGGGAATGAAGTCTGCCAGGTTCTTGTCCCACCACAGCCTGTGCCCATCACCCCTCAGACGAAAGGAGCCACAAGAAGACAAGACAGAAACGCAGACAGGACAGGGTTTCTCCCAGGAGGGAGGAGCCGAGCGGACTGGGTGGACGGGACCCCCATCCTGGCGGGGATGGGTGAGCCGTTCCCCCTCTCCCATTTACGTTCAGTTTCCCACATGGAAGGGTGTGGGGGGTTCTCCCGCACTGACCCCTCCCCGTCAGTGCCCATCTGAGGGCACAGGGCCGTGGTTTGCTGACCAACGTGTCCACATAGAGTAGGTTCTGGAAGCTGAGGTCTGTCTTGGACACAGACAGCTTTGCTCCTGCTGGAAGGTCATCAGGCTCCATGGAGACCACGTCACATGTGTCTAAGACGTGTCCCCACGTGGCAGCGTATTCGGGTCGTCAGGGACACAGCTTCTGGGGCCCCCACCCGCCCCCATTTCCTCTGTCAAGTCAGCATTTGGATGGGGCGACCTTGGCAATTTCTCCAAGCACCCTCCAGTGGCCGGCATGGAATTCACCCAGCAGGCCTCGCTGCACACATGCTCTCGGCCAGGCCCAGCTCCCAGCCCTGGGGGTGCAGCCGTGACCATGACCCCAGTCCTTTCCCCACAGACCTTGCACTTGTGGCAGGAGACAGACAGCGAGCAAGAAATCCAAGCAACCCTCGAGACAACTTCAGAGAATGAAACGTGCAGGGGGACATTTAAGCAGGACGCGGTGGGGTGACGGGCGTGGGTGGGCCGGGGTGGGGACTTGGGGAGCTCAGAGGGGACATTAGACCCAGGTCCTGAAGAAGGAGAAGGAACAGATGGGGGGAGGGGCCAGGGAGGGGGCTCTCTGCGAAGACAGCGGGAGAGTGGAACCTGTGTCACAGGCAAGCGCCCCCGTCCCGTGGTGGGACCCACGGAGAAGCAACATTGAACTTGCCCCAGACAAAAGTCCCTACAATTGCATCTGAGGCCATTAAGGGCCCCTTCAAAGAGTAGTTGAGAACACAGACTCTGGTGCCAGGCTCCCCGGGGTTCAAATCCCAACTCCACCGCTCATTGCTGAGTGAGCGTGGGCGAGCTACCTAACTCTCCGCCCGTTTCCTCATCTGTAGGATGCAGGGCTGTAGGGGGGGTTGGATGACTTCCTGCACTTAACACCAGCCTGGTCTTTCATCCATGTCCTGCACCATTATGGCTTGGGTGGAAAAGTCCAGAATATCGAACAGGGTCCTCCAAAAACCGATGAGAATAGGCCGGGGTGTCCCGAGTGACGAGCCAAGGGTGTGATTGGAAGGCAAGCTCAGCTGGCGCCGGAACATTAGCGCTCCTGGAGCCTGTGCTGCATTTTTCCACAGACAAGGAATTTAACGGCAGCCTGGCAACTCTTCAGAAAAATTAATTACCCCTGCTATTTACCCCTCCCTGCACTCTCTGTTTAACCTGTACTCTGCCTCCCCCACATCCCTAGAGGGTCCCTGAGGTGTCCTCTGCCCGCGCCGGGCTACGGGTGGGCCGCAGGGTTCACGCAGCCCAGCTGTTCGGCCCCTCAGCCCGGCCCCTCCCCAGCTCTGACTACTGAGCTGTTTCCTGGCCCATCTGCACAGATCAGCCCCGTGAAGAGAAACTAATGTGTCACCCAAAGAACTGGAGTGGGGGTGTTTTCTGTGGACGGGACAGAAGCAGGAAATAGGCAGGTGGGGTCTGTGCAGAGTTGGGGTGGGGGGTAGGTGCATTGTGGGGGTGGACCGCTGGCTTCCCCTGGGACAAGCCCCACCTTCCCATAGCACAGGGGAGGGAGGGGGCAGGCTGGACATGGGGGTTCAGCAGAGGCGGCAGAGCTGAGCGAGGTGCCCTGGCCTTGGTGGCTGGGCTGAAGTGACACATGTGCAGGGGTGAGTCACCAGGATTCGGGGCAGAGGCTCCAAGGGAGGAGCAGATGGGAATACGGGGAAGAAACAGAGATGATAAGCCATCGGCCCCTCCCCCACCCGTCCCCACTCTGCCCGGGTCCCCATGGTGCTCTCTGCAGGAAGCGGGCGTCAGTCCTGGGCACTGGACCGGGCTGTCGTTGCTGCCCAGGCACCGAGAACCAGGAGCAGAGGGAACAAGCGGGGCACGGGGCACGGGGAGAGGGCAGTGAGTGCGAAACACCAGCGGGGCCGGGAGCATCTGCCTTTGCAGTGACCGAAGGGGGAGAAAGTAACAGAGGGAAGCAGGTTCATGGGCCGTGGGCTCCCTCCCAGGAGGTCTCCAAGGACATCGGGTCAGGGGCAGCAGAATCCGCTAGGGATGACCCCATGCAGCCCCTTCACAGCTGCCCTGGGACCCCACAGCCCAGCCCCCAGCTGCCCTGAAGCCCCACGTCTCAGGCCCAGGCACGGGGGCTCCTGGCCTCTCCTTCTCCCCAGTGTTTGTGACCTGGGTGAGCACCGAGGACTTCAGCCGTGCTCCCAGGCCCAGGCACTCACAACCTGTGCCCTGATGTCCGGCATCCTCGGCTGTGTTCCCCGCACCTGACCCTGCCTCCTGTCCCCACACCTGGCGCTGCCTCCTGTCCCCACACCTGGCCCTGCCTCTTGTCCCCACACCTGGCCCTGCCTCGTGTCCCCACACCTGGCCCTGCCTCCTGTCCCCACACCTGGCCCTGCCTCCTGTCCCCACACCTGGCCCACCTCATGCCTGTGCATGGCCTCAGAAGATGATGCCCCTCAGCACTGGGAGGACCCAGGACCCCGCTGGTGGCCCCTCCAGATGACACAGAGGAAGTGGCGCTTGAGTCGCTCCTGTCACCCCTGACACCCGGGCTCCTGGCAGTGCAGGAGAGGGGACTCGGTGCCACTCCTCCCGACCACCTCCACCTCCACCAGGGCTGAGAGGTGGAGGGAAAGGCGCCGGCGGATCAGGGCGGCCACTGTTCCAAAACTCCCACACACAGGTGAGCAGCCTGCCCGCGGATGGGCCCAGGCGGCGAAAAACCAGCAGATAATAGACGCCGTGAACTTGCGGAGTCCTGCCCGGATTTCGGTTTTAAGAAGTAATTTGCAAGAAATAATTTGCTGAATTGAGTGGCTGCCAGGAGTCCCGGCTGACTGGCATTTTCCCTTGGCAACTGTTCTCAGGCTCGGGAGCCAGACTGGGGCTGGGGGCTGCACCTGGGCCTCAGGGGAACCCCTGCGGGTCTGCAGGGAGCTACAGAGTGCACAGGCCCGTTTATGGACGTCCATGGGGCCCTGCAGGCCGCCATAGCTTAGCATGAAAGACCTTGCTTTGGTCCCAGGAGCACCTGGGAGCAGGCCAGACGCCAAAACCTGGCGCCTGCCACCTGGCATTCTGCGGGAGTGAGCCTTTACCGAGAGATGGCGGGAGTGAGGGAGACGGTTATTGAGGGGCTTCTATCCTGGCCTCTGCCAGGGTCAGCTCCGCCCACATGGGGTGCGGGGCGCAATGCAGGAGGAGGACAGGGTCCTGAGCCTGCCCCTGCCCTGGCCGCTGGGGCCTGGGGGCTTTGCATGGGGTGCGGGGGGACAACAGATGGTCCGGCGGCAGGGGGCTCATACAGGGGCAGAGGCCAGGGATGGGAGGGGTCTGGGCTCTCAGGGAACCCCAGGAAGGGGACCATCACTCTCCACTCCAGGGCGGTCAGGTCCCTCAGGACAGGGACTTGTCCTGTCACACCCCTGGAGCCCTGAGTCCTCCTCTTGTCTGTGTCTGTCACCTGCACACCGCCAGCCAGCGTCATAACACCACTGACACCCAGGACACTCTGGAACGACTGTGTCTCTCCATGGGGCAGAGGTCGCACCGTGGACTCGTGGCCCGGCACCAGTCGGCAGACATGTCTTGTTTCGCAGTTTTTGAAAAACACGAGTCCAACGTCCATGCCCAGGAAACCTGAGATTTCCTTTGAGAGTTCCTCATTCCTCGATTCCCTTAAGGCCTCAGGAGATGGGGCCACCCTGGGCCACATCCTCTCGAATCAGCAGTTGGTGGCACATAATCCACCCTCCTCACTGTCACCCAACACGGGGCCCAGGACCTGTCACCCACACTCCTGTGCTGTGTTGTGCACTTGCGTCTGTGAGACAGCCCCTCCCCTCCCCGCTGTGGCCCCTTCTAAGACGGAAACTCTGATAAACCCTCCCCGCCCCAGGGCCGGGGACTGGCTGTGTCAGCACCCAGGACGTCCGGGAGCCCGCCTGGCAGGCGTGGTCCCTCAAGAAGTCCCAGCTGTTGGCCCCCTGGGTCTGGCTCCTCCCTCCTGTTGTCGCTGCCCTGGGGCGTGAGGCCCTGCTGCAGACGGAGGAACCGAATGCAGCCCTGTCTCTCCCGCCTCCTTCCCCACCTCCGCCCCAGCCCCTCCACCCAACGTGTCCCACACCCAGAGAGCGAGGACAGCAGGGTGGGGAGCCCAGCCACCAGGAGTCTGCATTTCCAGAGGCCTGGCACCGCCAGTCACTGCAGACCCTCCCGGGGATGCGCTTAGATTCTCTCGCAAGTCTTACCCCTGGGCGGTAAGCCCTCGTCCCCCAGCCAGCTCAGGGCTGCACGGAGATGTCACCGATTTTTTTAAATAATGTTTTATTGTGGTTCAGTTACCATTGTCTGCATTTCCCCCCCACCACTCCCCACCCGACCCCAGCCAAACCCACCTCCCTCGTTTGCTTCCACCCTCCCTCTTGGTTTTGTCCGTGTGTCCTTTATAGTAGCTCCTGAAAACTCTTCCCCTCGTTATCCCCTCCCACCTGCCCTCTGGTTACTGTCCAACTGTTCTTAGTTTCTATGTCTCTGGTTATATTTTGCTTCTTTTTTTCTTTTGTTGATTAGGTTCCAGTTAAAGGTGAGATCATATGGTATTTGTTCCTCACCGCCTGGCTTATTTCACTTAGCATAATGCTCTCCAGCTCCATCCACGCTGTCGCAAAGGGTAGGAGCTCCTTCTTTCTCTCTGCTGCATAGAATTCCATTGTGTAAATGTACCATAGTTTTTTGATCCATTCATTTCCTGATGGGCACCTAGGTTGCTTCCAGCACTTGGCTGTTGTAATTGTGCTGCTATGAACACTGGGGTGCATAGGTTCTTTTGGATTAGTTTTTCAGGGTTCTTGGGATATAACCCAGCCATGGAATTACTGGGTCAAAAGGCAGTTCCATTTTTAGTTGTCTGAGAGATGTCATCAAATTTGCACGAGAGTTCTTTCTCTTCCACCTGCAAACAGGGCACGACCTGACATTTCAATGATGCCTGACTTGCTGTGTGAGTGTGCCAGTGTGTGCAGGGGTGAGAGAGCACACATGTGTGAGTTTGCACACATATGTGCAGACCCCACATGTATGGGATGAAAACTAAATGGCCCCAAAGATCTGCGGGACACACGTCCTGTTTTAGCCGAGGGCTGAGGCTTCAAGGGGTCACTGAGTGGACAATTCCCGCTTCTGTTCGGGGGCTGCTGACTCGGTGCCGAGGTAATCGGCTCCTCTGGGCTCCACGGGTGCCCTCCTCACTCCCCCCTCCCTCCCTCAGGCATCAGCACCCACCCCACCCCCCCACCTTCCCTGGGGGGGGGGGGGGGGTGCTGTGTGCCTTCCTGGCCTCCCCCTTCCCTGTCTCACATCTCTGGCCACACCCTTCTTTGTCCTGCGGTGCCCCTCCCCCCACTGTGGGTCATGGGAGGGGAGGATCGCATCCCGCCATTGTCCTGTGGGAACCACCCTGACACGGGTGTATGCCCACTTTTGTCTTACACGTTCGCCCTAACCCAGGGGAAATACACATGGACACGCACACATGTGGGTGGGTGTGCACACATACATGCACATGCACACACGTGTATGTACACGTGCTTGCATACACAGACTGTAAACAGACCAGAAGCAAGCTCTCTGCCCTATGCCTTAGTTTTGTTTTCCCCAGAAGCAGACCTTCAAGCAAGGCTTCAAGTTCAAGTATTTTATTTGGGAGATGACCCCACGCAATACCAGTCAGGTGGGGCAGGGAGGCAGGCAGGGATGAGCATCCTGCCTGCTTCTCTGGGAAACAGACAAGGGCTTGTTTGCCGGCTGTGGGGCCGGGCCCCATGAGGTCCACACCCCAAGCAAGTTCCCAATGTGGGAAACAGAGCCCAGTCCCACTGGGGATCCCGCAGCACAGAGGCTTACCTCGGGATCACCCCATCCGGCACCAGGAGAGCGGAGGGTCACCCCAACTCCTCCAGACCCGGCCTGGGACTCCGGGGCACTGCTGTCCCAGCCCCTCCATTGATCTCCCAGCACTGTGACAGGTGCTGGGAGGCAGGGGGAGCAGGGACGTGGGGTACAGAGTGGTGATGACAAGGGGTCAGCGCGGCCCAACCAGGGAGGAAGTGGCGGGGGGAGACCCAGGGCTCGGCACTGTTCCAGACATGCGCCTCCCCGCTGGGCCCTCCTGCCACCCCCATCCTCCTCTGCAGGCTCCACACGCTCCTCCCGAGTCAACACGGCCCGGACCACGGCCCGGGGGCCTCCCAGGTCCTGGGACACCGGGGCCAGGACGCAGACTTGTTCACACGCCGTTTAGTGCGCCCGCAGTCAGAAACACTCGTCGCACCGTGTGACCTCGCACACGGGCACGAGTCCGTGTACAGTTCCCCGCACCCGTCCCTGACACTGCCCGCACTCTGACCTTTCCTGATCCAGTCTGCTCCGGTCTAGTGTGGATTTAAATGCCGGCTTAGCCTCTGCATTGATCTCAAACCCACTAATGCATCACCAGCTGCGATCCGATCGTCTCTGCCCTGGGAAACAGGTGGGGGTGTTCGACCAGATGCCGTTTATCCTTCGGTGAGGGCTGGGTTCACCTGAGATGCACCTTCTCTTTCTCCAGAGGGGAGACACAGGGAGGGATGTGCCCACGAGACCCTGACAGGTCACAACCTGCAGCGCCGTGGGGGTGGCTGGTGTTGGGGTGGGGCCGTCCCTCCCAGAGACACAGTCCAGGCGGCCGGAGCCAGGCAGCAGCACCCTGTGGCCGCTCAGCCCTGAGGACCCAGCAGGGAGCAGGCCCCCCAGACACACCCCTGAGGAGGCAGCAGCCCTTGAGCCAGTGGCCACCCCTTCCCCAGAGCCCCATACCCACCCCCTGATCAGCACTGGGGTCCCAGCTCTCAGCAGCTTGCAGACAGAGAAGCAGGCGGGATGCGGCTGCCAAAGCCATTGGCCAGAGCTGCCCTGAGCGCTGCCCTGTGGTTCCCGTCAGCTCGCCTCCCCCGGCCAGCGCTAGGTCCCACTCGAGTCACCTCACCCCGGCTCACATGGCCCTCAGAGGTGCACATGTGGCTCTGGCCCTGGTGCCGGTAGTGGCCGAGGCGGTGATGATGACCGTAACAGCACCTGACCCTCCAGAGCACCCTCCATGTGACCCAACAGCACGGGGCCACGGGCTCCATCTGACCCACCGTGGGGACCGGCTCCCTCCTCACGGGCCACTTCTCCGCAGGATGACGCGTCTGCTGTCGGGAGGGACTGTCCACCTCCCGTCATCCTGACGTTCCCTCATCTTGGTTTCTGATGGACCTATTTATTTGAAAGACTTAACTTATTTATTTTTAGGGAGGGAGAAAGACAAAGAAAGAGAGAGAGAGAAACATCAATGCATGGTTGCCTCTTATGTGCCCCCCACTGGGGACCTGGCCCACAACCCAGGCATGTGCCCTGACTGGGAATCAATCCACCGGCCTCTTGGTTCACAGGCCGGCACTCAATCCACTGAGCCCACCAGCCAGGGCCTGATAAACTTATTTACAACCAGGTTTAGCCTGACTTTACCCACCAAGGCAGGTTTTCCCCTCAGTCTCACTCAGGGTGGTGTGTCGCATGGCGATCATGAGGCCATTGTTCCCACAGGGACATCCTCAGTCCTTTTTGAGGCCTAGGAGGCGGCAGGGACAACTGGCTCAAACCCAACTCTGCTACGTCCTGCTGTGTGACCTTTGGCAAGTTGCTTAAGCTCTCTGTGCCCCCGTTTCCTTGTCTGAAGAACATGTAAGTCCAGAAGATAGCAGTCTCTGCTGCCCCAGCAACCAACATTGAGGTGTTTACACTTTTTTCCTCTTCTAAAAAGTCTTAGAGACCTGTCTTTACCACTATTATTATTTTTTTTTCCTTTGGGACAAACATCTGTGAATGGAACCTGGGGCGGAAAGTTATGCACTCTCAGTGTGGCCAAATCGCCCTCCAGAAAGATGGCGCCAAGAGGTGTGGCTTTATTTAATGAAAAGTGTCTCCACCGAACGCTTCGTTTTAGTGCACCCTTTGCCTTCAGTGGGCTTACCCATCTCCTCAAACTCCTCGTGTCCTAGATCATAATCTTGGAACCCAATGCATGGTCTTGTCTCGGGCTGCTACTGATAACAGATACAGCAGGCACCGGGCGAGCCCTGCCGAGCCTTCGGGAAGGAGGCGAGCCTGTCGGGAAGGGGAGCTGCAGAGAACATGACTTGCTAATCCACGGAGAGGCTGGACCCGGAGTGGACACGGAGGGGTAGAAAGACTCAGTCTGGTGGCGTGAGGCGCGTGGACGGGATGCCCACTCTGCTCCGGGCACACAGTGTGCGGCGGCGAAGCAGATTGGGTGCAGGCGGGCACCCAGTCGTCCTGTGGAAGGAGCGGCAGGAGCACGGTCTGGACTGGGGCGAGAGCGCAGGCAAAGGCCCTGAGGCAGGAAAGTGCTTGGCCCATTTACGGCAAAGAAAAGAGGCCGCCCTGGCTGATGTGTCTCAGGCTGGTGTGGCGCTGGCCTGCGAACCAAAAAGTCGCCAGTTTAATTCCCAGTCAGGGCACATGCCCGGGTTGCGGGCCGGGTCCCCAGTCGGCGGCGTGCAAGAGGCACCTGATGGATGTATCTTCGGTGTTTCTCTCCTTCCCCTTCTCCCTCCCTTTCTCTCTCTCTAAAAATAAATAAAATCTTTAAAAGAAAAGAGGCCAGTGTGGCTGAAATAGACTAGAAAAACTCATCCCAGTTCGCCCAGAGCTTTCCCAGTTTTAGCATTCCAAATCCTGTGTGCCAAGAAAACGCCTCAGCCCAGAGCAAACCGGGACAGTCGGCCCCCGTGGGCTGGAGCCGCGTGCGCAGCAGTGGGCGGAGCTGTCTGCTGTCTCCCCTCATGTCACAGACTTTTATCTAGACCAGGGGGGTCAAACTCATTTTCACCGGGGCCCACATCAGCCTTGTGGTTGCCTTCAAAGGGCCAAGTGTAATTTCAGCTCCTTAACAGTTAAGGGGTAGTTACATTTATACAGCCCTAAAATTATTTTGACCCTTTGAAGGCAACCACGAGGCTGATGTGGCTCCCGGTGAAAATAAGTTGGACACCCCTGATCGAGACAAAACAAAGACTATATTTCCCAGCCTCCCTTGCAGTCAGGGGTAGTCATGTGACAGGCTATGGCCAATGGGGAAGAGATCTGTGTGCTCCGGTGCTGGGTCCAGCCCTTGATGAAAAGGGAAGGTTTCTACCCTTTCCGCCCCTCCTCCCCCTTCCTGCTGACTAGCTTAGGGACCTGATGAACCATGTGGGAAAAGCCTCACCTTAAGGATAACAGATTAGCAAGATGGAAGGAGCCCGAGACCCTGAAGACTGCAGAGAAGAAGCACCCTACGGGCTTGGACTTCCTGTGGTTATGGCTTGGTAGAAAGATGGGGTTGGAGGGGCAGACAGGAGCCAGATCCCACCTATAGGCCAAGGTGAGGAAAGAAAGAGATGCTGAAAGAATCAAAAGGCCCCACCTGCTCCACCAGACTCAAGGTGAAGAGTCCCCAGTGGGTGCCCCTCCCCCAATGTAAAAAAAAAAGGGATTTTCCCCACTTCCCTGAAGGACTTTGCAAGACACTCAGCTTCGTCCTAGGTGCTTATCTCTTGAAGAGTCCTTTAAGATTATTTAGACTCGTCCCTCCAGTTAATCCACAGGGAAACTGGGGCCCTGGATGGGGGGCAGGAATGACCTGCTATGTCCTCAGGAAAAGGCCAGTCTCCTGGAATATTCTCTTTCGTCAAGTGGCCATGATCTATTCCTCTATCTACCGAGAACCCAACACAGTTATTTCTTCCTCCCTTCCTTCCTTCACTCATCAAATACTTTTTGAAAAGCAAGATGTTCACAGGAGCCCCAGTTACTGTGTGTCGTGAGGAGGGAGAGTCCTTTATAACCAATGCCTCCAACGCGCCCGGCGAGACATTCCTAACCCGAAGGTGCAGGGGAGAAGGGGACAAGACCTCCCCTCGCCTGCTCCCCCCAAGCCCCCTCCACTGCCTCCACCCCCAGGCTGATTGTCCATAACTTCGCAACTGCTGCCTCCTCTAGCCTCCGGGCTCACCTTTCCCCTCCCAGCGGCCAGAGGGGCTCCCCTCACCCAGGACCCAGCCGGGGTGCTGCTGGCTCTCAGCCACTCCAGACTCCAGACCTTCCAATGGAGCCCACAGCGAGCCTGCAACCCTCCCACCAGGCCAACATCTTCTGCATCCTCTCACATCTTGAGCTCTCCTACCTCCGTGGCCACGCCCTCCCCCTCCCACACGCAGCCCCGCTGGTCTCCCTGTAGCCCTCAGGCGGCCCAGCACACACTGGCTTCTGTGCCTCAGCACCTCTGTTCCCTCTGCCTGGAAACCTCTGACGACTCCCCTCACTTCCTGTTCGACGCTCAGTGTCACCAGGTCAGAGCAGCCATTCTGCCCACCTGTGTGAAACAGCGCACCTCCTCCCTCCCCAGCCCCGTCCACATTCATGGGCTTACATTTACCTCTAACCAATCACCAGCATCATAGCAAATATTCCTTTTGTGTATTGGCCTGTCGCCGCTCCCCCATGAGAGTGGAGGTTCCGTGAGACCGAGGCCTTGTCTGCCGTGCCCACAGCTGGGGACCCAGTGCCCGGGCAGGGTCTCTCTGTGAGCAGAGTGTGTGTTGGGTGAATAAGCCCACGAGCCTGATGCCTGCAGCTGCCAATCTCGACAGATATGGTCGACGCCAGCCACCTGCTCACCGATGTCATTCCTCTTCCTGAGCGCAGGGGACAATGGCATTTCCCAGCAAACTTGCAGTGAATTTGGGGGCATCTACCTGAGTTCTGACCCAGAGAACAAAGGTGCAAGGGATGTAAGGCAATGCCAGACAATGCATGAGCCTGTCCTCTCCTGTCCCCTTGCACAGTGACCTTGAGCACACAAGTTGAAGACGGTGACACCATGAGATTGAACCCCTGAGCCACCACTTGGAGGAGATCCTGGCTGGGGAGCTGCCCCACTCAGTCCGACTGAGATGCCCTCTGAGGTTTGGAGGCTGATGTCATAGCAGCTGCTGATACTCATCCTGACTGATGCACAGACACTATTTAATCACATTCTGACCTGTAATCTCTGAGTTTGGTGAGGTGTGACCAGGAGAGCACCCAGGCTGACGTCCCTCCTCGTCCCGGGTCCACTGAGCAGGACCTGATGGCCGGAGATGAACCCAAGTCCTGCCCGCCTGCACCCCAGCCGTGGCCAGAACAGGCCACAGGCACAGGGAGTCTGAAAACCAACTTTGTCCTGCCCTCCCGGACCCCACTGGCCAGAGTTCGGACCCTCCAGAGCCACCTCCCTGCCATATGCACAGCTCCCAGGGTCCCAGCGGGCAGCGGACAGCACACAGAGCTGGGGCGCCCCGACCCCCACGCCCCTCCCCGGGGAGCAGCTGATGTGACAGCACTGGCCCCTCCCACGGGGCTGAGGTCCCGGCCTCGGAGATGCCCCGAGGCCTCCCTGGCTGCTCGGTAATCAGGCCAGGCACCTGTAAGGAGGCCTGACTCCCGTTTCACTTAATTGAAAAATCCACACCATCAAAGACAGCTTCTGTGCTCGCTGGCCCTTTCTTCCCTCGCCAGTGACCATTAACCTTTAAAGAGATGCTTTATGAGCCATTTGCCGAGCCTCATTCTCTGTGCCAAGGTGTAATGAGGCCTGTGAAGGGCCAGACACGGGAGGGGACGTGAGAAATGCCGCAAATGAGAGGCCCGGGCAGAGCAGCCCCTGGGCCGCCCGGCCGCCCGGGAGCCAGGGGTGGATGTGCTGGCAGGTGCGCCGGAGCCCGGCCCTCAGCCCCCGGACCTGGGGACAGTGGGGCCGAGTCCTGTTAAAGCAGGGAGTCCCACTGAGCCAACAGCGACAGAAGAGAACAGGTGAGGTCCCGTCACTCCTCTGGCCAGAGCCCTCTGCCACTCGAACAGGAGCCCCACCCCTCAGCTGTGCCACCAGGGTTCACCGTCCTCCGTGCGCTGGTCACGCTGTGACGCTCTCGGCCTCAGTCATTCACCTCCGTGCCCGGTCTCTGCCGGCCCCAGTGAGCACTCAGCGCCATGAGAAGGGGGGACCTCGTCTGTCTCCTCCTCTTCTGCACCCCTGTGCCTGCCTCACGGTCCTGCACACAGTAGGCGCTCAACAGACCCCTGTGGAAAGAACGGTGGGGGGGAGCCAGGTGTGCGTCCACCGGCGGGGGGGTGGAGGGGCCGGGACCATCAGAAACTCTCATTTCCCGCAAACTCCACTGCCGTGGTGTCGGGCGGGCTGGCTGTTGTCTACGAGAAAACGGCCGTGAACGTGGGAGGCTGGCCAGTTAGCTCCCCAAACCCCCTCGGGCTTCGCTGCAGTTCAATAAAATGTTACATTTCTTCTCTGCGGTCTGTGTTCCGTGATGCACTCAGGGAAGCCCAAATGCAGCAATCACTGGCTTTTTCATTTTCCCCCTTAGCAACAGCACGATCTTTAAAAAGCTGGTTCCGTATCTGCACCCCTCCCCCTCCCCCGCCCGGGGAGGACCCGGGGTAGCACTCACGGGCCTGGCCATCCAGGAGTCCGGAGTCCAGTGACCGAGACCTCAGCCCCCTTCTGCTCCTGCTCCTGCTCCCTGTCCCGGTCCCCTCACAGCCTGGAGCTCTCAGCACCACTGTCTGAGACAGGAGGGCTGTGATGAAGGGACCCTTGAGGTTCCCACCAGCTTTGACCTTTACCCATGTGGGTCCCCGACAGGGCTGGGGACAAGGAATCGTGCTGGGGATAAGCTTTGGTGCTTTGGTCCTGCTTCCTCCTAAGGAGAAGGGCCAGTCAGTTCTCCCTGGAGGATATAACTCACCCCAAGTCGCCCCAGTCAGCCCGAGAGCACTCTCTCCCCATTCCCTCCTGCGGCCCGGAGCCCAAGGGCACCCTGGCCCCTGCCCTCCGGTTCCCTCCGGTCCGTCTCTCTTGTCCTCGCCTCAGAACTCAGCGTGGACTCTGTTGCCAGCCACTCAGACCCGAGTGAGGCAGCCACCACACTTACCCAGGGCGGGTTCACCTGAGTCTCCAGCCCCAGGACGGTCCTTCCGGGCGCGTGGTGAGTCGCAGCATCTCCCAGGAACCACAGGCACCTCGAAGTCCTCAGAAGCATCAAGAGCTTCAAGAGGGGGCCCCCTCTAGGGGACCACCATGGAGACGTGCGGGACCCGGGACAGGCCAGGCGGAGCCATGTTGATTCAGTCCGTGGCTAGTGTTCCCGTCCCTAAAACGTGAATGAGGTCAGGAGCAGGAAGTCCTTGGGGGGCCAACAATTGCTCTGTGACAGTGGTCCCTCTCAGCACTTCCTTAAACAGTTATCAGATGTATTTCCACGGGAACACCCGTCTAAAGGGGGTATTGCATTCCTATCATTTGTCACTTCCAGCCTCAGGTGCGTGAAGTAAGTCGGATACACTCTGTTCCCCCTCCCCTTCCAAGCTGCGGTCACCTCGACCAGATGTCCCCTAGGGCCCAGTGGTGTGACTTCTGTCGGACACCAAAGCAGGGCTTGATGGGGTTTGGGGGGCTTTAATCAGAATGGTAAATTGCAAACGATCCAGGACCCAGACGGCGTTGGGATGCCTGCTTTGACCAAGTCCCTTGTGAATCAAATCATTTAATAAATGAAATGGAAAAGCTCTCCTCCGTCTTCCTTTGGAATGAGCCATGAAATAGGCTCTGGGATCCGCCTCTAGGGTGAAGCATTTGGCGGGGCCTGGCACCCAGATCATCTCATGAGGCGTCACAAGAAGGGGTGCCTGCAGGATACGGTGCTGGGAGACCCGGTCACGGTAGATGAGCCCGTGTCGGCAGGCACCCTGTGCTGGAGAGGCCTGAAGGGGCAAGTGTGGGGCATCTGTGGGGAGCCCGCTAACCACATGCTAACTGGGGTGGCCCCACTGGGGGGTCGGAGAACCAGAGCCGGATTCCTCAGCCTCCCCACAGGGAGCAGGTTGGGTTCTGGTGCAGAACAGCCCCGTCTCCAGGTCGCTAACTCACCGCTTCTCGAAGCGAGTGCTGCAGTTCCTTGTCAGATGGGGCTGCTGGGGCACAGGCGGGGGTTGGTTTCCTCCTGGGCGTGAAGGCAGGTCCAGTCTGTCCCTAAGAATATGCAACCCAGGACTAGCTGGGCCCAGCGATGAATTCTTGGCGTATTAAAAGAACAACAAACCCTATCACATCAGATCTGCACAAACACCCCGCAACAGGTACTGCTCTGTGCCTGTGAGGACACGGTGACATGGGCACAGAATGCCCGCCAGGGGACTCTCAGTCCCAGCGTCTGCAAAAGCAATTTGGTGGCCATATCAGGCCCTTTAATAGAGTACCAACTGTCAATCCAGTCACTGTAACACATGCGACTTTATTCTAAGGAGCGGTTCGTAAATGTGAACCAAAATTATTCAGTAAGATGTTTGTTACAATATCGATTATAACAGCCAAAACTGGAAGCAATCAACAATGTAGAAATGAAGAAAAGTAGATGAATTGTCCAGACAGGGGAATGTTAAGGTTAAATTTATAATATGTTTTCGTGAAGTTTTGAGTAGCATAAAAATGATCATGGTATCATACAAAAATGAAAAAAAGCAAGATGTAACCCTACATACACTACGCTCTCACCATACATGCCCCCACGTTCAGAGGAAACTTGAGTACGAGATAAACCAAGACGCCAACAGTATAATTATAGTTGGTCTTCATTTTCTTCTTCAGAGATGTTGATATTTTTCCAAATATTCTGGAATGAGGGAGTCTTTTAAAATCAGAAGAAAAAAATTTAAAGCTGCCAACAGCTACCAGGTAAAATCATAATATTCCCTGGTAGTTACTGCAAAAAATAAGAGCTTTCCTAAAATATAAGGTCCTTTAATAATTGACACTTTATTCTCTCTTAAAATTTTGACATCAAAGCTTATGAAATAATTTGAAGAAAGAAAAGTTCAAAGCCTTCATTAACATTCTCTACTGTGTTTGAGAAAGAAACACATCAGTCAAGTTACTTTGAAAAGTAGCAGATTGGCGGTTTGGTTTCAAATTAATATCTTTAACATATTTATGCCTCTCAGTAAGCTTTTCTGCTCCCTGTCAACCTTGAAATGCATAACTACCATGAATTTGAGAAATAAATCTATCATTTTGAAAAACCTTAAAAAGTAGTGTTGAGTACTCTTTATATATGATTTTATCACATGTTATAGAAAGAGTCTCATTTGTCTCTGCACACACAATTATCTTAACATTCAAACTATGAATTTATTTTACTGAGAATCCCAGATTATGTAGTATCCCCAAGTTACTTCCCTTCCTAAAATCCTTTAATACCTCCCCATTTCCCTAGGACATCCCAACTTCCCACCAGCATACTGTGTCCAGGGTGATCTGGCCCCTCCTTCTCCTCTCTACCGCCAGGTTCCTGCCCATTGGCCTCAACACAGTTCTTCAAGCAGAACAGACTCAGCCCATTTCGGAGCCCTTGCACTTGTGTGTTTTACAGAGTTCCCCATCCAGAAGTTCTAGCCAATGCAATAAGACAAGAAAATGAAATAATAAGTATACAGATTGAAAAGTAGAAATAAAACTGTCTTTGTTTGCAAGTAACACAATCATCTATGTAGATGATGTGAAAGAATTGCTGGAACTAATAAGCAATTTTGGCAAAATTTCAGGATGGTAGGTTAATGTACAAAAATCAATCATTTTCCTACACGTCAGCAATTACCAAGTAGAACTTCAAATTAAAAGTTTAGTTCCATTACATTAGCACCCAAAATATTGAAATATTTAGGTGCAAATCTAACAAAATACTGTATGTGTGATATTTATATGAAGAAAATGACAAAACTCCAGTGAAAGAAGTCAAAGAGAAACTAAATGCAGGGAGAAATATTCCATATTCATGGAACCAGGAAGGCTCATGGGCGAGCAGGGGGGAAGTGCTTCCAAGCCAGTCATGTCATTGGCATTGAGACCAAGGTACCCATGTCCTTGCTGGCCATCCACCAGGGAACATCAGCAGCTCCTAGAGGCCTCCACAGTCTTTGCTACGTGGGCCCCTTCATCTTCAGGCCAACCAGAGTGTGTTGAATACCTCTCATGCTTTGAATTTACAACTTCCTCTGCCTCTGGCCTCTAGCCCCAGTTTCCAAGGGCTAGTGTGATTGAGTCAGGTCCTTCTGGAGTATCTCCCTCTTGATCAACTCAAAGTCAACTAATAACCTGAATCAGATCTGCACAGTCCCTTTGTCACACAACAGCACATAACCACAGGGTAATATCTTGTCAGGAGTAATTATGGGTTATACCACACTCAAGGGCAAGTGATCACACAAGGGTGAAGGTCACTGGTGGTCACCTTAGAATTCTGCCCACCACACCCCTGGACCCTTAGTGATATGAGCTGTTACATTCACATGTTTATTTGCTTGTTTAAGGTGATTTGACTTGTTCTACACTTGAACCCTAAAGGGTTACTCATGAAATGGAATGTTATTCAGTCATCAAAAAGGGGTGAAGTACTGCTACATGCTACAACATGCATGATCCTTGAAAACATTAGGTTAAGTGAAGGAAACCAGACATAAAAGGCCACCTAATGTGTAACTCTCTTTATATAAAATATCCAGAACAAGCAAACTCATAAAAACAGAAAATAGATTAGTGACTGATTCTCTAGGGTAGTTGGGCTTCTTTCTGAAGTGATGAAAATGTTCTGGAATGACAAGTGAGGAGTTGCCCAACTTGTGAATACTAAAACCATTGAATTGTACACTTTAAAAAGGCAAATTTTACAGTACATAAATTATATCTCCATATATTTGAATGTAACCCTCCTGCAAAAAAAAAAAAGTCCAGATTTAAAAGAAGACCAGGAAAGCCAAAGATCAGTGTGATTTAGGAAAGCCAGGCTTGTGCCAGCTATTTCTGTATGATGGGAGAGCTCTGAGCTCTGAAGTCACCCCATCACAGTTTCACATGCTCTACAACTCACTGGTGGGGGCGGGGGTGGCAAGGCAGACGTAGGGGAGGGAATCTCATACTTTTTGAAACTTTTCACATTAGCTAGACATATGGCTTATGAAACCTCTTGCTCAGAAGCACCTATAATTTGATAGCTCCACAAAAGAGATATTCTTCTGGGGCTCATCCCACAAAAGTAAAATTAATGGTTGATGATGAGTGTTACAAATCAGTCCTTTTCTCAAAGGGAAACAGATTTTTGCTGCGAGAACCAGAGATCATCTTTCTCCCTGGAATACTTTCCAAAGAGGGGGCTATTATAAAGTAATTTGTAAATTCCCCTGATAGGGGGCCAGGTTAATCCATTCAGCGCTTCAGCAAAGGAGATCAGCACATTGATAGCCCATGCATCATCCCCAAGACTGGTCCAACTCCCACCCCCCTGGGCTCTGATTGGATGACTATGAGACACGTGCCTCCACACACGCACAGGTGCGACCTCAGCTGCAGGGTGTTTCACCCAACCCCCTGTGCGGAGCTGATTGGATGAGCACAGAACACATGACCTGATTGGGACCAATCAGAATCTCTTTCAGGCCACTGAATTAAGAAGGCGTACAAAGGGGCCATCCTTTCGAGCCAGGACCTCAGAGAGGCAGGAAGAACGGAGGAATTAAATAAATGGCCAGAGAGGACGTGAGACTGCAAGGAAAGGGCAGAGTGGCCACCTAGAATCCTGACAGCCTTCTGATCTGTGTACTGCCCTCCTGAGCCTGGGCCCCCCTCCCTTCCTGCAGATGTCCTGTGTCTCGGCAACCCAGCTGGACCACCTGGGTGTCTGCCCCGCACACCCAAAAGTTACCTCTCAGACACCCCTTGTTTTTCCCTTTGAGACAAGACCTCTGAGTTCCAAAGGAGGGGTCCTGCTAACAGTGGGCTCCATAGCGTTATCATTCCTTCTGGAAGGATGGTGAGGTGTTGAGGGGTGTCCTCACCTGGGTGGCCAAAGGGGACATGGTGCAATCCAGGTTGTTGACTGTGAGCACTAGAGGCCCACCTGGGCCACGTGAGCACAGTGGGCTTTCTCGGCAGGATCTCAGGCCCCACGAAGAGGATGAGACAGGGAAGACCGGGGGGAGCCGCAGGAAACTGGGGTTCAAGAGGCAGCTTCTCACACCCGGAAATCACGATGGAGATGCTGACCCAGGAGAGGTGACCTCCCTCACTTTCCTCTCCTGTCCTGCACTTGCTCCAGTCCCAGGAAAGCGCATACCGGGGGACAGAGTTAGACCACTGCCCACCCCTCAGGAAAGCATGTAGGAGAGGGAGGGCCTCACCCCTCGGGTTTCACGGTGGGACACGTCACCAGGAGTGGCTGCCAAACGCTCCCGCACGGGGAAGGGTGATTCCCAAAAGGAAGTCTGGCGGCTTCGGAGAGGGGAAGTGGAGCCTGGGAAGCCAGAAAGGACCCTTGTCCCCCTGCGTCACTTGGGATGGCACCACAGTGAGCCTTGAATGCTGGACGGATGACTCTCAGCCTCCCTCGGGAGGCGGGGAAGGAGGCGGGGGTGGGGACCGGGGACACCAGACGGACCTTTGTGTGGAAGAGGCAGCTCTCAGGGCTCTGGGTTCTGGCACCGGAAAGGCTGCAGGGCTGGACTCGCGGGGTTATTCATTCTTACATTAACTATTTATCACTTTTATAACAAAAGTGATTTTTTATTCATAAAAATTTTAAAAGCTACAGGTTCTGAGCATAACAAGACGGAAGTTGAGGCAGATGCATACAAATGCCTTTCGCCAAGTCCTCTGCCACTTGGGTCCCCACGGTGGCGCCCAAGCTGGGGTCGGCGCCCAGAACATGCCAGAGCAGAGGGTCGCACGAAACCCCACCTCCGGGCGCCCAGCTGGACCGTCCATTCCGCTGCAGATGGTCCCTTAAATTGCCCGTAACACAGTCAGAGCGGGGACAAATTACTCGCAGCGTCTGCCTGGCGCACACACGCCGGCACACACACGCCTCGCCGCCAACGTTCCTCCGGAAACGGTGTCGTTCGTCAGATTCCCATTCTCTCTGCGGTGGCCTCTCCCCTCTGGCCCGGCAGGCTCCGGGCCAGCAGCCCGTCGTCAGGGCCGAGCCCCCCTCGCCCTGAAGAGCAGACGCCCTCGTGTGGGTCGTTCACCACACACCTCCAGGGGGCGGTGCCCACCGGGTGGGTGAGGGGAGGGTGTCGGGGTGCTCCTGGTGGTGTGCACGGCCAGCCTCTGCCAGCCAGCCCTCCTCAAGCCCGCAGGGAAAACCCTAACCCGCCCCAGAGAGTCGCACCTGGAAGGAGGCACCTCGGAGACCTCTCCCCAGGGGTCGTCCCCATCTCATCGGGAGCATTCGCTCATGGCGGCCCCCCAAGCTCCGGGCCTCGGCTTCCTGAGACCCCGCAGGGCGAAGGTCAACATCCCGGCCCTGCCCCCACCCTGGGTGACAGGATGAGGAGCTCAAGGCCAGGAGAGGCGGCCGGCTGGCCAGGGACCCTCACAGGCAGAGTGGGGACAGCCACCATGAGACATTTGTAATTTGGAAAAGCCTCTCAGCCCATGTGGTCATGCTGGACTTTCATCAGAGCTGGCCAATGGCAGGTGATACCGTATCTCACACTATCGAGGCAAAATGACCAGAGGATGGGTCCTTGTTTCATGTGCCACAAGAAAGCAAGCACTGGCAGCTAAATTCCCACCAAACGGCAGGACTCCGCGGATCACACGAGACGACCAGATGAGAGGAGACGCTGCGTCAGAGACTCACTGCGCCCCGGGGCCCTCTCCATGGCACAGACTCAAAGCCCGACTCCAGGGGGCTCCCGAGAGGGACGCGGGCCTGTCCCGCTCACAGGCGCTCGCAGGGCTGGGACCTGAGCCTGCCCTTGACCCAGAGATGCTCCGACGAGGCCACCGAATGTCGTCGTGAGCCCCTTGGAGCCCGAGGAACCTTGGGAGGTTCCTTCCCAAGACGACAGGGTGGGTCCACTGCGGCCGAATCCACAGCCTGTGCCTGAATGACCGTGATGCGTGTGAGAAAAGCCCTTTTTACCGAGGTCTTTGGGGTGACGCTGGTGAACAAAATGACAGAGGTTCCAGGTGCACGCTTCTGCAGCCCCTCATCTGTGCACTGTGCTGTGTGCTCGCTACCCCGAGTCAGGTCCCTGTCCATCACCATGTATCCCCCAAACCCTAATAGAAGTATTGTTAACCCAAAGGATCTGGGGTGCCTACCCAGCCCCACTTCCTCGGTCTGCCTGGCCGTCGTGCACTCTGGGGCATGCACTCGCACGTGCACGTGAGGCTTCTGTTTGTTTGCTCTGCCGGTTGGAAGGACAGGAAATGGGGGGACGTTTAATCACCTGTTTCCACTCTCTGGCTCCACGACACTAATTTGACTACACAGGATCTTTACTAGTTCCGTCACGAGAAGGCAATTTCACCCATGAATGAATAAAAGTCAGACGGCAGGAGGAGGAGGGGCCGAGCCCTGTTTTCCCGGTGCCTCGTAAACAGCTTCTCATTTCAGACTGACACAGGTCGGGGGCCACGGGTCACGCTGACAAGCTCACCAACGGGCTGCTGCTCACCAACAATACCAGGGTCTTGTGTTCTTGTTGGGGCGGCTGGTGCTGATGGAGGAGGAGATGTCCCTGAACTTGAAACTCTGTTGGTTACCCACCAGGGACCTTGAACTTGAGGACTCCCTGCTCCACACAGAGGCACAGAGAATCATCGAGGGACGTCAATTAGAGCCGCCGGGGTGAGCCGGAAGAAAGGGAAGGATGTGTTACTAATTGGGCATCATTACGGGGCTGCCGAGGAGCTAAAAGAGACACGGTGTCAACATGGAAGCCCCAGGAGTGACAGGGAGAGACGGCACGTGGAGCCAGAGGTCATTAACACGGGCAGCTGACAGGTGCTGCGGCTCTGAGGGGGAGGGAAACGCGCTCTGACACGTGACAGCACGTTCAGGTGGGCGTTTCAGCGTGTTCAGAGGCCACAGTTTCCAGGTGGTAACTTCAGGGCCCTTTAAGGGGGATGACTGACTGCCGGACAAAGATCTCGCAGCCCTTCCTCCTCACAGTGGGAGAGGGAGGAGCAACAATCCGGCTCTTCTGAGCGGAGAAGCAGCATGTCTTCAGAGAGGACATCACCAAGTTTGTGACAATGGGGGCTGGAGCAAACACAGATGCATCTCGCCCGCCTGATAGACAAAATATAATTGAGAGACGCTTCATGCCGAAAAGCGCAGACAACCCTGCCTGTGCCGCACAGGGCACAGCGGCCAGTGGGGGCCCGGGGCCCCCGGAAACGCAGCCGCGTGCCGACCCCTCGATTACTCACACACGTCCTCGTGGCTGGATTTCCCCGCCCCGCCTGTTTTTAGTTAACTCCCCACTTTTCACTCCAAAAGCTACTTGCGTTCCTCAATGAAGTGGTTCGTTCATCATCCCACAGTAAACACAGACAAGACGGAGAGGCCTGGGTTCCTCCCCTGGAGGAATGTCCCTAATGCTGACATTTCCCTGGGACGGAAACTGTGGGCACTGGAGTCACGTGCACAGAGACGCACCTGAGTCTCCCGGTTCCCCGTGCGAACCTGTGGCCCTGGCAGAGTCCGAGCTGCCCGGCCTGCTGGTCCTCAGCTGTGACGTTCCCAAAGCAGGTGCCTCCACTGTGACCCCTTCGTCACCCCCTCCACAGCCTGTGTGACTCCGACACGTCCTGAGGCTGCTCTCGGGGGCCCTGCCTCAGGTGGGTGCCCAGAGTGAGACGCTCAGACCCCGGCTGCCCGCACCTGAGTGTCTCCCCGGACGTTTCCCGACCATCCGCTCAGTTTGCCCCTGAGAGGTGGCCCAGGCCTTAGAACGGAGGTCTGCCGCCCGCCCAGCGTCTCACCTGCACCGACAGGCCGCGGTGGGGCACGAGGGGACGTGGAGGATCCCGGCTGCGTGGGCAAGACCTGCAGGCTCGCCTTCACTCCCCCAGCCCTACACCTGGCCCCCCCGGTTGCTCACTCCCAGCGGTGTGTGCAGGGCAGGCAGCTCCCACAGCCGGCTGTGAGCCCTTCAGAAATTTCACTCACTGGTGGTCGGAGTCAGGTGGGAAAATGCACATCAGGGAATCCGCCACTGCCACAGATCCCAGCTGTTCCTTCCCTGAAGCTCCAGGTCACCGACGTGCTTCTGCAGCCGCATCGCATGCAGAACCCTGAGGTGTGGGGGGGAAGCCCTGTCATCAACTGTGGGGGCCCCTCCCAGTGGCTCCCAGGTCCAGACTCTAGCTTTCTCCTTCCACCCACTTCACTAAAGGGGGTCACGAGCCCCGAAACCACTGGGCTGAGACCGCTTATGCTCCTAGGCTCCATCCACCAACAAACCACGAGTCCCCTTGGTTTGCTCTAGGACGTCCATCCAGTCTTCTTTACACACGTATTGGTTGAGCGCTCACTGTGTGCGGGAGCTGTCCTGGGTGCTGAAACGGCTTGCTGGGGAGCCACAAGGTGCTGGGAGCTTCAAAGATCTCAGACACTGGACTCTAGCTGGACGCACCTGTCAGACAAGGAAGGGGCGGGGCAGTCCGTAATAAGCCGGCCCATCCCTGTGGGCCAAGCCCACACAGGAAGAAGAAGAGAGAGTCCAGAACTGCCTCTGGGGGTGGGGTGGGGGAGGGGAAGGGCGGACAGCAGCCCCTCAGGACAGTGTGACCTCAGAAAGGAACCCCGAAAACACAGTCAGGCCCCCCAGCAAATCTGCTCTGATTACTCAGTCTGTTCCCCCCACCTTCCCTGCCCGTTGTCACCTGGGTCTCCAGAGACTGCAGAGCCGGGAGGTGTGGACAGCGGGCTCAGACCTGCTACGTCTGATCGACTGTTGATTGCGAGCCTCCTTGCCCTATTTTCTTACGATTGTTTTGTATCATACCTGACACGTGGCTGGCCCTGAGTAAATGTTTTCCTGAAGGAATGATGGGAACTTTGGTTTGAGAAGGGGCTGCTGACTTTCGACCTTGGAGTGAGAATCATTTCAGATGCTTAAATAATCAAGAAACCTTTCATTCTAGTTCATTCATCAAAGATTTTTTTTCTTTCTGAGATGTTGATTTGGTGCCTTTTTAGTTTCTCTGTCCACGTGGGAAGTAAATGGCGAATTGCTGGGATGTGGGGTGCAGTCAGTGGAGCCGCCTTAACGGGCTGATTTGCTTCTCTCTCCACTGGAGCGCAATCAGAAAGTGTCTTCATGAAGTGTCACTTAAGTGAGCAAAGTGTCCTTTCCTTCCACAGCTGCAGGGGACACGGAGTGAGGAAGGGGCTAGGGAAGAGGGGACTATGTCCCCAGCCCTTCATACTGAATAAAATACCCTAATTTGGTTCACGTGTGAACCACTATGGTGTAATACCTGGACGGCAAATACCTGCATGCATGGTAAGAGTCTTAGGAGCTTTCAAATCCAGGAGCAAGCACCTTTGTTTCTGCTCATGGAGTTTGAATCTCGTGGAGCAATGGCCAGGGGCCCAGAGGCTGCAACCTGACCAGACCCACTGCTCACTCCTGTGCTCACCACATCCCCCCCCCCACCAGGCCATGTCCCCAGGGGCCTCCTTTCCTGCTGTGAAGCCAGGGGGTGGAGCTACAGATGGGGAAGGTCCCTCCAGGGCAGCATGCCATCAACTGCCTACGAAACAGGGAAACTTGACTCCCTTCCCTAGACTTGCCCTCTGGGCCAAGGCTCAGCTTTGGTGAGAGGCCCAGGTATCTCTGTTAATGTCTCGGGCCAAAGGACACAACCGTTCCTGCTACAGAGCTTTAAAACACAAACAAACTGGTCAGGATTTTCAAAATCTGTCTGTTCAGATGGCTTTTTACCCTCTCTCCTTATAACTACCTGGCTTAATTGTACATCTTTACTAGGCAACATTATCTGAAATAACCAGTTTTTGTTTTGTAGCCAAGGCAAAGGGGTTTTTTCTTCTTTAAGCTTCAATTTTCATGTCTTTTAAACATTTTTGTTAGAAATAGATGGATGCTGTAGAAGAAAGGACCCAACCTCAGGCTGTTGATCAAGAAATTCCTGCTTGCCACCCTGGCTGGCGTAGGTCAGTGGATTGAGCTCGGGCTGTGAACCAAAGTGTCACAGGTTCGATTCCCAGCCAGGGCACATGCCTGGGTTGCAGGCTGTGACCCCCAGCAACCACACATTGATGTTTCTCTCTCTCTCTCTCTCTCTCTCTCTGTCTCTCTCTCTCTCTTTCTCCCTCCATTCCCTCTCTAAAAATAAATAAATAAATCTTTAAAAAAAAAGAAATTCCTGCTTTCCTCCTCCCACTCCTTCCTTTTGCTCCTCCCCCTCCCGTCCTTCCTTCATCCCGTTCTTCCTTCCCTCCCTCCCCACCCCTGTGTTCACTGCCCTTCTCCTGAATGGCAGAGTGAAAACTGCTCTTCACATCTGCCTAGATGTGTCCTGTTGTTGGTAAAAGCAAAAGGGCGAGGTTCCTTGGGCCCCACAAAGGCAGCGGCGGGACAGGGGCTATCTTTACAAGGCAGGCAAAGGACCAAAGATGCATGCCTGACCAAATGGGCAGTAAAGTCCCATTCTCCCCCTGATGTATTTCATTCTGCTTTTACCTTCCCCGACTTCCTAGTTTGAAATCATGTCAAAGCTACAGAAGAACGTGAAAAGTGGTACCGCGAACACGCAGGCACCACAGTCCCTTGACCTCGGTCACCAGCTGGTAACACGCTGCTTCAGCCTCTGTGTGTGTAACTTCTAATACGTGTCTGGGTTTTTCTCTTCTTTCACTTAAGCCATTCGAGAGTAGGGTGCCAACAACATGGTGATTCACGCCTAAAGTCTTCGGCGTGTATGCCACTAAAAAAATGATCTACCAAGTGTCCAAACCACTTTACCCTCATAATATTTCATAGTGATGCAGAAACAGTCTACTGTACAGTCCCAATTTAGGGCTTCCCCCCTAATTCCGGAGTCCTATAAGTGATCACACGTTGTCTTTGGTTGTCATGACTCATCTCCCAGGGCAACGCTCCCTCCCTTTTCTGACTTTCATGGTTTTGACATCTTTTAAAAAGATTTCGCCTTATATCAGAAAGCCAAGAGATACTCAGAGGATGAACGGGAACAAATCAAGAAAACAGAAGCTGGGATAAAGGGGCCCCCACTGGCCAAATGTGGGGATATTGGCACATAAAACTATTGTGGTAATGGATGTGGCTACATGGAATTTAAAAAAAAAATCCATGAGTCCATAGTGACACTAAAAATAGTGATTAGGAGAAGAGAGCTCTTCACGGAAGAAGTCCAGCTGATGGACATTTAAGGCTGGACAGAGGCACAAAATTGCTGCTTGTGACCATCAGTGTAACAGCCCACTTGAGTTCAGGCCAACAGTGAACCCAAAACCACTGAAGGAAAGATGTGGGGGAAGCTTTGGCCATCCACATGCCCCCCCACATCACCCCACATGCTACTCAGCAATTGCAAAGGGAAGGAGGACCCTTTACAATAGAGAAATCTGTCGACCACCCCCTTGACCAAGGGCTCGACCCTGACACCCTGATGGTGGCGGCGAGCAGACAGTACGGGTCCCCCTCCGTGCGATGGTCTGGGCGGAGCGCCCCCTGCAGGACCCTGGCAACAACATTTGGCCTCAGTCTACCTGGAAACAGTCACGCTCGTCCCGTGGGACGTCCAACAGGCCAGCAGGCCCAGCTGCCGTGTGACCTCTCACCTGGGGGGTCGGCAGACACACCTTGCTTTGAGCTCGGCTTCACGCCAGGCCCTGTGCTGGCACCAGACGGACGTGGGCAGAGGGAGCCGTGGCCTTCAAGGATGGACACGATGCACAGGAGCCCGTGTCCTTGGGGTCTCAGGTGTCTGGACAATCTCCAAATCATTTCCAGATGAGTGCAACTTCCCCATCAAAGAGGTAAAGAAAAAACACATCTCTATTTGTTGTTTTCTTCTCCCGGGCAAACCAGGTGGGCCGGTTTCAGAAGGGTCCGCCTTCAGCAAGGTGTGCTCAGGGGCAATCTGCGGGCTCTGGGCCGTCCCATCGGGTGAAATGGCCCAGGTAATTGGGACTATCACTGTCACCGCTGCCATCAGGACCCGTGGCCGCAACCTCAAAGGGCGTCTCTCTGGAAGCGTCAGCCCAGCACCCACCAGACAAGGAGCTTCGTCAGCGTGTCTGAGCCCGCCCCCCTCCCCACAGCTCAGCTGCCACTGAGACAGCTGACTTGGCCCCAAAGGGTGGCAGCAGCCCCAGAACCAGCGAGAACTCGATGGGGGGGTCAGGTCTGCAAAGGCCAAAGCAGATCGTTTGGTTCAGAATGTGGGCTCTCTAAGGTTCTAAGCATCCAGCCCAGCAGCCTGAGAGGGGGCTGTCCACTCATTCCACACACACAGCTCAGGAGGGCCAGCTGCGTGCCCGGCACGGCTGAGGTCCCTAGGGATGCAGCAAAGAACAGAACAAGCATATAGACTTGGCTCCAGAGCTCGTGACCTGCAAAGGGAGACAGAAAACCACTGGCGACAGCCTAGGATGGTCAGGGTAGCACACAGCCAATGCCAGTGTCCCCTCATTCCTCGCTGTTTTGCCCAGGGGTGGCTTCTTGCTGCTTCACACTCCCCTCTGAGGCCTGGGCTGCAGACACCTGTGGGGCTGGCATCTGACACCCTGGGGAACAGCCTCAGCAAAGACCAGATGGGAGCTGGTGGGACAAACCCCGGCCACCTCAGCCTCAGCACGTCCCCTCTGAGGCCTGTCTCACACCGTCTCCCAGAGGACCCAGCGGGACTGAGCACAAGGTCCCACGCCGGTCACCTGCTCAGGGTCCCACCATAAAATTGTTCTCCCCACTGCCAGCCCCTGACGACCATTACTCTTTACCGCTTCAGTTTTGAATTGTATAGAGTTGCATGTGAATGGAGTCACACGCTACGTAGCTTTGTGCACCTGGCTTCTTCACTTAGCACCTGGGGAAGGGCATGTGCGTCGTCTCGGTCTGGGGCTATTGTGAATAAAGGTGCTATGAACATTGCATACCCGTCATTCCGTGGATGTGTTTTCATTTCTTTTGGATAAATACTGAGAAGTGAGATCACTGGGTCAAACAATAAGTGTGTGTTTAGCTTTATAAGACACTGGAACTGTTTTTATAAAGCGACAGTATCATTCCACTGACCAGCAGTGATGCAGGAGTGTTTCACTTGCTCCAGATATGATGCTATTTGCCAACAGGCTGCCTTGTTCTTACTCACTTGAGCAATACCATGGGCTGTGTCGGGGTGTCCGATGCTGATTTTGCTTTGCATCCACAGACGTGCCAAGCGTCTTTTCATGTGCTTGGTTGTCACTCACATATCTTCTTTGGGGAAATGTCTGTTCAGATCTTTTGCCCTTTTTCTATCAGGCTATTTATCATCTCAATATTGGGTTGGCCCTCCCAATCTCCACCATCTGATGCGACTTCCATTATGTCACATGGCAGGGCAAAAGGGACTTCACAGATGTAATTAAGATTACCAATCAGCTGATCTCAGAATAAAAAAGCTGTCCTGGGTTTTCCAGGTGGGCCCAACACAGGCACATAAACCCTTAAAGCAGCAGAGGGAGGCATAGAGACTAGAAGCGAGAGAAGAACTTGGCCCGCCATTGCCGCTTCAAGATGGAAAAGACCACAAGGAAAGCATGAGAAGGGAATGAGTTCTGCCTGCAAGCAATGAACTTGAAAGAGGACGCTCAGCTCCAAAAAGCACCACAGCTCCTGTTGATACCCAGGTTTTAGCTGGTAAGACCCTGCACGGAGATCCCGGCCATATCACGCTGCGCTTCTGATCCATAAAATGGAGAAACTCCATGGGTGTTGTTTTATGCCGTTAAATTAGTGGTCATTTGTTTTGCAGCAAATGAATATATCATCTCTATTAAAAGCAAAAGCAAAAGTTCAACTGAGACACCCATACGTTCCAAGAAACATGAGTGCATTTTTGGGTGTGTGGAACTTACTTACCCGTGCACTTACTATGCAAACAAAATGCAACTTGCATGGAAAAACGACAGCCCACCCTCTGTCCTCACACCCGCCTCCCACCTGGCCCTGGAGCACGTGCACTTGTGACTCCAGCTCCCAGGGTCAGGACAGCAAGTTCTCCTGCGCCCAGCTCTCTGACACCTGAGCAGAACTCACCCCGCCCTTCCCTCAGAATCCACGGTCCTGCTCACAGTTTCCAGATGACGTCATCCCTGCGGGAGCCAAGTCCCTCTCTGGAGGTGTTTTCTTCCATCCTTTGTTGTTTTTCCTCCTTTTTAGACCCAGGACCCGATCCAAGCCACGTTTGCTTCCCCAGCATGTGAGCACCGACAGCCGGCCCGCCCGCGGGAGAGGCACGTGCTCCCCTAACGGCAGCGCGGCGCTATTGAAACCCTCGCCAGTGGACAAAGTCCTCCGTTTGGGAGGGAAACGAGTCGTCCACACACACAGGAACACATTTCGTCTTGAATGAAGATCTGCAGGGCTCCCTTGGCAGACAGCTCTGGGTGTTTCTTTCCCGAGTTCCGTCCCCTCCCTCCCCTGGGGGAGTTTCTTGGTGGTGAGGCCGGGCCTGGAGGCCCCACGCGGGGTCTCTCCCATCATTTCCCTCCACCACCGCTCTCCTGCCTTGGTTCCTTGGTTGAAGCTGCCGTGGCCCACAGACCTGTCCCTTGCTGGGCACAGCACCCGCCCCGCGGCCCCAAGGGTGCAAATGTCCTGAGTCACAGCCGCTCTCCCGGCCCCAGGCTCACCCAGTGGGTGAGAGACTCAGCGGGAGGAACAGCGCTCAGCGGAAGACGCGACGACGTGGGCAAAGTGCTTGCTTTAGCTGAACTCCCAGACCGACTGCCCAGTGCCACAGATAATAAAACCATCCATCCTCCACAGGCTTAAAAAGGGAACCCGCTGAGCAAGTTTGAATGGGGCGGTGAGAAGGAGAAAGTGCGGCCTCCTATGCTGAGCGAGGTCGACCCCGAGATCTCCCTGCTGCCACAGCCCTGCCAGTCCCCAGGGACTCTGCCCAGAGGGCACCCTGCCCTCTGGAGGACTTCCTGGAGGAGGAGGGGAGTCCCAACACCTTGACCCACCCCCTGCGGGGGCCAGGTGGTCCCTGACCCTGAAATTTGCTAACCCGGGACTTACACCCTCGCCCCCCAGGAGCAGAGGAGGTCAGGGAAGAGTGCAGGCCCGTCGGCCCCCCCGCCCCGACTCCATCAGTCACTGCGGCACCTCTGTGTTGGTGTCATAAGGCAACTTAATTGTCATCGCTTCCCTGGGACCATCTCAATAACACTCTTCCTGGAATCTGGGACAGAATGCAGTTCAAGGCTTCCAGAATCTAGGACACGCTTCTGGAACTTTCTATCATCCTAATGACCCAGAGTCAGGGTCATCAGTCCGAGTCCCAGCATTAGTAGCGAAGGATGGGCCCCCACCTCACCTCCTCCCTCCCCAGGAGCCCAGGAGATGCAGGTTTTAGCTCTGGGGCCCCTGCAGCCCAGAGGCCCCGCCCACCGCGGGCATCACCCACTCACCTGGGCTGCAGCTTTCCGCTGTCCTTGACACGAGGGCCGGCTCACTCAGGTACCCTCCCGACCGCAGGCACTGGAGCGTGCGCTGGCTGGGCACCCGCACCTTCACCTGGGTCCTTTCCAGTCCCGGGGTCCAAGGAGGAGCCCTGAGGTCAGCCGCGTGGCCAAGGGAAGAGAGAGGGCAGCTGGATGCTTCCTCCCGACTCCCGCCCCAAGGACAACGGCTGCCTTTGCGTTGCTTTCCCCAACAGGAACTCAGCCCAGGGTTCTCTTCAGCAGCCGATGCTGGGGGCTGACAAGATGTTTGAAAACTGCCGGTGCACGCGGCCCTCCCGGTAAAAGAGCTGCGGCGTCACTCCGCGCGGCTCCTGACGCTGCCGCAGCGCCCCGCAGCGGTGGTGGGGGTCCCTGCAAAATGCACAGTGTTTGCTTGAACAGTGAAGACTATTTGAGGTGTACTGGGAAAATGTAGCTCGTGGAATCCATAATTTCACTGATGCTATTGCCTAAGATGACTATAAAAGGGGTTTTTATTACAAGTAATTGATTTGAAAGGACAATTTCATGATCTTAGAGGTAGTACCGTTGACCCTTGAACAATATGAGGGTTGGGGCACTAATCCACCAACACACAGTAAAAATTTCTGTAAGAAAGAAAATCTGTGTGTAATATTTGAGTCCCCCCAAACTTAACTAATAGCCTGCCATTGACCAGAAGTCCTACTGATAACATAACTAGTTGGTTAACACACATTTTGTATGTTGTATGCATGACACCCTAGCTTCTTACAATGAAGTAAGCTGGAGAAAATGTTAAGATAATGATAAAAAACAGAAAATACCTTCACCGTGTTTATTGAAAAGATCCGTGGATACGTGGACCCGTGTTGGTTCAGGGCCAACTGAACAAGCGGATAGTAATGACTGTGAGGGGGCGGGGGGCCTGAGTTCGGGAAGCTGTGTGGTAGGAAAACCCTCTCTCCGGGGCCCGTGGGTCTGGACGCTCAGGCTCACTCTGCCACGGGCCGGGGCACGCGGGATGGCCCCCTGGGCCTCCAGCTGCTCGTGTGGGAGGGGAGGTGGCTGCAGCGGCTCTGGGGTCCCCTCTCCTCCACGTTCAGAGACTGATGGTGGTTGGGTCATGGATTCCAGAGCCGGAGCCTGGACCAGGACGTCCCACGTTCCTTCTGCGGAGACCTCCTGGTGTGGCCCTGGAAGTGTCCTTTCCCTTCCTGGTCCCCAGCCGTCCCTGTGCCTGAGGACACCCCAGAGAGCTGTCCCTACATTCCTCTTTGTGCTGAGTTAGGTGTCTGTCGCCTGCAGCCTAATGGGTATAAATCGCTCTGGACTCTCCCATCTTCCTGGGTCTTTGTCCAGGTCAAGTTCTCCTGGCCTGGCTGGAAGCACCTTAGGAGGACCTCTTTCTGCTCCTGGGGTCCCCTCCCCCACCCTCCCGCTTTCCCTGCCCAGCCTGGCTCACGTGCAGGCTCCTCTCACCAGACCTCCCCACCTCCCTTCTCTGGGCTGCTGGCGCCTGCTCACCCGGACAGCTCTGCCCAGCAAGGCCCTGCTTCCCCCCGGAACTGACCGTGACCCCAACAGAACTGGCTGCGCCCAGATGGTGGGACACTGACCCCTCCCTCCGTCCACGGGCTGCACAGCCCCTGTGGTGCACCCCCACCTTCCCAGGTTGGCATCCTGTTTCCCCGCCGACACGGACAGTCTTTGGGTTTGCAGCAGATACCGGGGTCCTTTGCAGCACGTTTACAGCCCTGGGATGACCTCAGTGACTCATGGTGGACCCTGACACAGACGGTTTATGGTCGAAGGGTGAACACCGGACGGGTGTGGGTGACGCTCTGAGCTGCGTGTGTCGCCATCAGAACGCCCTACAGGATGCCGGGGAGCTTCGAGTGTCTGCCAGTACACTGTGCACCGCACACTGACCATCGTTAGTAAACGCTAACGTTCTCCGCAGGAACTGCCTAGAACGCCCCTGGATTTGTTACTGACTCCTCTCCCTCTCACGTCGTTTTCAACTGATCACCAAATCTTGCTCGTTTTCCTTCTAAGGTATGTCCTGAATCTAACCATTTCTCCCACCTCCACCCTGGACCAGGCACCATCATCTGCCCCTGGGCAGTTGCTGCCCCTCTTCGCGGGTCCCCTGTTCCATCTCGCCCCCTACAGGCCATTTGCACTCAGCAGCCACGGGGGTCCTGCTTCCTTCCCTGACTCATGCCCCCTCTCTGCTCAAACCCCTCAATGGCTCCAGCCACACCTGAGACAAGCCCAAGTCCTCACGGTGGCCCACGTGGTTCGGAAGCCCCTGGTCTGGAATCTTCTGACCGTGTCCCAGCTTCACTCCCCATGGCTCAGTCTGCCCGGGTGCACGGGCTCCTTCGTGACTCTCCCCTGCCCACGCTCACACCCACCCAGGTCCTGCCCTTGCCGGACACCGACCCATGTCTCAGCTCAGCTGTGACTGCGCAGAGTGGCCTTCCCAACCACCTTCCTGAGATATCCCCCTCCACCAGTCGCTGTCCCCTCGTCCCACTCGCTGGCTGGTCACTGGCCCCTTGCTTCTCCGAGCCTGTCCTCTGTCCTCCTCCACCTGCTCCTCGCTCCACGGGGCCGCCCCTGCCCTCAGCTTCCACGGGAACAGGAGACTGAAGGCGGGATCAGGGAGAACGGTGAGATGAATTTCTCCAGCCTCCTCCATGCTGGGCCAAGGTGCTAGGAACAGCTGCAAATCTCAGCACCCAGCGCCCCTGTTGAGGCCGCCCTCCCTGGCTGAAGTTCACCCAGGTTCCCATGTGCCGCCCTTCCTCTCGCCCGTGAAGCCTCGAGCAGCTGGGGCTAGTCCCTGTGGACGGTACGGCCCTCCCCGGGCTCCCGTAACCCAGACCCGTTATTAATGGTCATGGAGCGGCCTCTTCATTAAACTCTCTTCCATTCATCTTTGTAACAAGCCCTGTGTGCCCTTCCCTAAAGAGAGGAAAGGAAAAACATCGTCCAGCATGCCATGACGTGGCATCAACTGATAAGACACCTGCCAATTTTAGAGACATTAAATGTATGAAAAACAGTCATCTTAGGATCAATGAAATATATTACATATTTATCCGTACCTTGTCTGTTCTTCCGCTAAAACGCACACTCCCTGAGGCAGGGACCTTGCCTGTTTCGTTGCCCTGGGGAATTCCCAGAAACCGCAGCACTGACTGGCTCCTGGCAGGGCTCCCTCAGCCTTCCTGGATAAAAGAGAGACACCCAGCCTAGAGTAGCTGGCCTCCGAGGACCCCCTGCCTGGCACTCCGCTGTCCCCTTCCACGTCATATTTGCTGTGTACGACCAACAGCACGTGGCAGAAGTGATGGTATGTCACTTCCAATGTCAGGTTATAAAAGGCTGGAATTTCCATCTGTCTCTCTGCCAGCAGCCATGCAGGGGATCTCGGAAGCGGTTTCTTCAGCTCTCGCCAGACTTCAGAGATGGCAGCCCAGTGGACAACCCCCCTGCAGCCTCGGAAGAGAGGCTGAACCAGGAGTATCAGCGCAGCTGCCCCCGGAATGCTGACCCTCACACACTGGGAGATGATAGATGTGTGTGGTTTTAAGCCTCTGAATTGGAGAGGGGATATTTGTTCCTCGGCAACAGGTACCTGATACAAGGCCCTACCTCGGTGAATACTCCTACGTCTCGGAACGTAGCCTTGGCATTGAACCTACTGGGCCTGTGGCCGAGCACTGCCTGCCATGGTCTAGAAATGTCCGTGTCTCCTCCCGGTCCAGCTTTTTAAAGACAGGCTCTCGTCTCCTCTCGCAGCCTTTGCACCAGGCCTGAGTGATGTGGGGCTTTGCAGAGCTCGATCCTGGGGTCACCTTCCCCAGTTTTGACATTGTCCTGGTTACCCTTCCTGCACCCTTGGACGCGCGGCAGCCGAAGGCTCAGGGAAACGAAGCAGAGATGTACACGACCGTTGTAGCAGTTTGAATGCACTACGATCCGTCCTGTGGCTGTTTTATACAGAACCTTTTTCAGCTTGGCGCGAGCAGACCGAAACTCTTCTTCGTGAGAATGTTCCCGACAGCTAAGGGGACGTGTGTAATTCCCACCCACCCCACACGGGATCGGGGGCCCGTACAGGGAGTGAAAGGTCCCTGTCTTACGTGTCTGTTTCACTGCATGGTGTTGCTAGGTGTCTGTTACCCACCCCTGCACCGGTCAGGTGAGTTCTCGCCATCCCCTGCTCCCGGCCAGCCTCACCCCAACAGATGTAAACCATCGGGCCATGACTTTCAATGGGGGCATAATGGTCGTCATCATCATCGTACTGCGGTTTTATTTCTTAAAGGGCATGGCCGGGTACCATTGGGCTTTCAATTGCAGCAGAAGACACGGGGACGTCAGCGAGCCAGGAAGGACAGACAGGATGGAGAGCTAACACAAGGCGTGCGGGAAGACGGGGAGCTCCGAGCAGAGCCGAAGGAGGGGACAGGGTGGGGATGAGGACTCGGCATGCGAGCCCATGCCAGGAACCTAAAACTGACAACACATTTAAGATTGCCCGTGCTGGGAGGCACAGCAAGCATTTTTTTAAGGCTATAAGGAGCGAGAGATCATTAAACTGAGTTGCCAGGGCTTCCAAGAGACCACGGGAGCCATCTAATGAGTGAGGTCCCAACAATGCAAAAATCTAAATTCATTCTCTGCTCAGCTGTGCCCAGGGGAGGACTAGAAAGTGGGCGCCTTCAGACACCACAATACATGTTCTTGCCGAGGCAAACCACACGGAGAGAAAGAGGAAGAGGGGGAAAAATCCTCAGCGAGAACCAGGGCACGTGGACCTGATTTGTTCTTTGATTCCATGGTGGAAGTTTCTCGGACACAGGTAAACTTCAGCACCGGCTCAGACCTGTCCCTTGCGCCCTTGCTGGCCCCTCCATGTGTCCCAGCCCCTCCATGTGTCCTGGCCCCTCAGCTCCCAGGCCACAGCTGCCGTCCTGGGGCCGATGGGTCCTTCATCCCTGCTGGTGGCCGAATGTCCCTCTAACACATGACAGCCGAGTTCCTGACTCCTCTGGCGGCCACCTCTCTGGGCCACTTTCTCTGGTGGCTAAAACTGTATGTCAATCTTTTCCAGATTTTCAGCATCACGTTCTATGATTTGGAGTCTCTGTTGCCCTGCGGGGTGGAATCTAGATGAAATTCAATCCTAAAAACACAGGCAGGACCCCTTTCTGACGTCGACATAAAAACGGGCATATGGCGTGTTCAAACGGAACAGCCGGGAGAGACAGACGGCTGTCGGGGGCCAGTCTCCCCCACGCCGAAGGCGACAAGGAGCCCCTCCCGAGGGTGTCCTGTGGTTTCCGACCCAGAGGCTGTGCACAGGTGAGCACGCCACCCTGGCGGGGACTCACAGCACTGCACTGGTGATCTGGGCACTTGTCTTGTGCAGGTTATACACCGATGTGGTGTGCTCGCATGGCATTTCCATCGGAGACAACAAAGACGATTTTTAAGGTGAGCCACCCACCCCCAAGGGTGTTTGAGTGAATCACCCAGGAACCACCCTTGGCCCTTTCCCAAGGGGACTCACTCCGCCCCTGCTGCTCAGACTCCCACTCTCGGCTCACCTCCTGCCTTTCTGCTTTGTCACGTCTCATCAAGGGCAGGGGGACCTCCGAGGTCCTCAAAGCACCTGGCTGGGCAGGCCCCCCCACCCAGAGTCCCGGGTGGCCCTTCTTGTCCATGCTCCAGGAAACCCCTTCCCCACCGTGGAGAATGCAAGCAGGCGGGTCCCGGCCACTCCACCCCGCCTCCCCCAGACCGCACACAAGCTCATCGCAGACACCACCGGATCTCAGAGGCCTTTCATTAGGATGGGTCTGCAGGTGGATGAATCCACTCTCTCCAAATCTCATTTCCGGTCTGTGTCACCCCGAGGCAGGGCAGAGCTAGCAACCAATCCCTGTGTAATGGTTGAGAAAAGGAAAATAAATGCTGAGAACCCAGGAGAAGGACGAGGGAGGGGCCCTGCGGACACTCCGACTGCTCCAGCCTCTCCTCCACCCTGCCTCGGCCGCTTTCCCTGCCCACCCCCCAAGCCCCCAGTCAGAGCCTCCAGCTTCTCAGCCCAGTTCCCCCACCTCACTCATGGGTAAAAACCTGCCAGCTCCCGAGACCAACAACTGCGTTTCCTAAAACACATTCTCACCTTGCTAGTGCCTCTAACTCCCCCATCTTCTGCACGCTGACCATGTGTATATTTGATTTTGGCTCCCATTTTTATTCATTCTCTCTCCTTACTTTATCTTGGCTTATTTTGCTCCTTTTTTTTAAATCCTGTTTTTTAAGAATAGGATTAAAAGTGCCTTTACTGTTCTCTCCTCCAGAAAAATGCAAGCAGTTCAGACCTCCCGTTTTCTTCTAAGTCCAGCTCAGCCGCATCCCCAGGTTTGGGTGGGAACGGCTTCCCTTTCCATCGTTTTCTAGAAACGATGCTTTCATTTTGATGTCTGCTTTGAGCTGGGAGTTACTGGGGAAGGAATTCCTCCCAGTCCAATGCACCCATGAGAAGTGTCCAGTTAGATGAGTTTTAACAGACGTGCCCCCAGAGTGAACAGCAACACGGTCCGGACACGGACTGTTCCCCGCATCGACGTATTCTGGTGTTTGCTTCAGTGTCACTCGGCTGTATTCAGAGCACAGCCCGTGAAAGGCTTTACCGTGTACCCAGAGACACAACAACAAACAAAGTTGTGGTTTGTAAAAAATATTTAGCCCCGGCTGGCGTAGCTCAGTGGATGGAGCGCGGGCTTGTAAATCAGAGGGTCGCTGGTTCGATTCCCAGTGAGGGCACACACCTGGGTTGTAGACCAGGTGACCTGTGTGGGGGCCCGTGAGAAGCAACTACACATTGAGGTTCCTATCCCTCTCTTTCTCCTTCCCTTCTCCTCTCTCTAAAAATAAATAAAATCTTAAAAAATATATATTTACACATCAAGTATCCTCTCTCTGGCCTTCATTCCCATTTGCCACCTTGTTCTGGCCCTGTTCCAAACATGATCTCGTCACCCGCCAATGAAGCCGTGACTGTGCTGTCCTGTAGGTGACCGTGCTGTCCTGTAGGCAGGCCCTTCTAAACACGACCGACCCCCTCACTAGACGGGGAGCTCCTTGAAAGTCTGGACCACCTTCGTTCTCAGGGCTGTTGCATCCTGGGGGCTACAACTGGACTCACTGTGGTAAATAAAGACGGTCCATCAGAGACGGACCCTGGGGGGCCCGCCCTGGGGGGCAGGCGGTTTACAGCCGCCAGTCCGGGACCTCACACATCGTCTCTACTGAGGCTCAGTTCCTGTTAACATATTTCCGTGGTTCTTTCGAGAGCCTGAGGAAGGAGGGAAAGTCGTTCTAACACAGAGCCTGTCGACTTCTCTGCCCTGACCCAGCGGCTCGAAATAAGTAAATCACTGAACTATCAGAGCCTTCGTGCTTCAGGGAAGGTGTTGGGGAGGGGTCGATGGGGTCGATTCAGCAGGCGGGTGAAGAGGGGTCCCGGGTCCGGGACGTCAGTGTGGACCTCAGGGTTGGCGAAGCCTCGGAAGGCCAACCCCGGGCACCTCGCAGGGGACCGACGGGGCTGCCGCTGACGTCACTGCGCTGCTTTCCCTCCGCTGTCCCCGCCGACACACTGCCACGTGGGCTCAGCAGATGGACTCACAGCCTCCCCCTCAAGCTCGGCCTCTGAGGGGTCCAGCGGGGTGGGTGTCTGGGAGCTGGGGGAAGGCAGCAGGTGGCACACAGGGAGCAGCCCCTGGGTTGAACGCTGTCCCATCTGGCTCCTTTCCTCTCCAGGACCACCTGCCCTCCACGGTCACTCACCTGACCCCCTCGTGCCCCGGCTTTGAGGCCGGAACATGGCTTCCCAAGACCACCCACGGAACTCCTGACTGGGGTCTCCAGGCCCCTCCCAGCCCACCTCTGCAGCCTCCTCCTCCACCCTCTCCCTGCACTGCCTCCTCCGCTCCTCACTCGGGCCAGGGGCCCCCTCTCCTCTCTGCTCAGGCCCAGGCCACGCTATCCCCCTTCCCACCTCTGCCAGCCCCCTCCCCCCAGCTCAGGACCTCCCAAATGGCAAATGTGAGATGATTTGACAGCACAAAAGACCAGGCATTTCGGGGGAACACTGACTCTTACCCTGACTCCTACACTGATTTTTCTTCCTTCTTCCACTGACCTCAAAGGCAACATCTTGATTTGGCGCTAACACGCCGTTAGCGCCTCTCTAAGCCTCGCTAATCATCCTCAGGAACAAAGAAGGAACAGGCCCGGGCTCAGCAGAAGGCAGCACCTCTGGGCAGGTTTATTGTTTCTGTTGCCATGGTTACCGTCCTTTGGTAGCCAAACACTCCCCGCTTTCCCATTCACTCCGCTGATACAGTTTTCCTTTCAAATAGAAGTTTCTTATTGAAAACAAAAAATAGGTTCATTTAAAGAAAACTAATAAATAAAGGATCGTCCTGGTGGTGTGTGGACGTGGAGAAAATGGAGATGGTGGCCTGCGAATGAATAAAATCTGGGTGAACAGCGAGGCAGTGGGGGAAACGGACCACAGGTGTCAAAAGTTACAAAGTTCCAGGTAGCAGATAATTCAGCCCTGGGATGTCATGCACAACATGGTGGCCGTAGTTAACGAGACTGTACCACATCAGGAAAGTTGCTAAGAGAGTAGGTCTTAAAAGTTCTCATGTCCTGGCCAGGTGGGTCTGTTGGTTGAAGTGCCGTCCCATACACCAAAAGGTTGCAAGTTCGATTCCCAGTCAGGGCACATACCTGGGTTTCGGGTTCAATCCCTGGTCGGGGTGCGTACAGAGGGCAACTGATCGATGTTTTCTCTCTCGCATCTCTCTCTTTCTCTCTCTCTCTCTCAAAACAATAAACATAGCTTCAGGTGAGGGTTTAAAAAAAGTTCCCATCACAAGAAAAAAAATCTGTAATTACACGTGGTGATAGGTGTTAACAAAACTTATTGTGGCGACCACTTCACAATATATACAACTTTCGATTCATGATGCCGTACCCCTGAAGCTAACACAACGTAATATGTCAGTTACGTCTCAATGAAAATAAACCAGAGAAAACAGTGAGCGATGGTTAGGAGTGGGGACCGCAGGGTGAGACAGCACCCCGCCCATCCGCTCACCATCAGTCCCTTCTTCTGACTCCTCCTTGGCGTTCTCGTTTGTAAAAAAGGGAGAACAGGCCCCCATCATGGGGTATTTGTGCAGGACAAGCTCAGCTGCACAGGCACATGCTAGTGTGGGAGGGGCGCAGGCAGGGTCCAAAGGAAGCCTTGGAAGAGACCGTGGGGTTGCTAAGCAACCCGCCCTGATGCTGGCGTTGGCAGAAAGGCAAAGGGAACCGGACATAGATAAAATCACCTCTGCGGCTCCAGAGTCACCAGTAAAATGGGCCCGTCGCAGCTGCCACTGAGACGAGGAATTCAGGGGAGTGGGGGACACGGAGGAGGGGCACAGGCCGTGCAGGGGTGAAGGAAGGGCACCCACAAGCTGAAGAGTGGAGAACAGGGGCCTGTTGGAGGCTGGAAACAGGAGCGGGAGCAGGAGGAGCAGGAGCAACGCCAGCCCTGCGGATCGCAGAGAGCGTGGGGAGGACTCCGCGCGTCCCATCCATCGGCGTGGGACCTGAGCCCGTCTCCCTGCCCGCAGCGGGGTCACAGTGAGAGAGACCCTGTGGTCCTTTTGACCCAGAGTTGTCTGTGGCCTTAACACATGTGCTGTGGAAACGACAGGTACAGCTGAGATATGCCAGGTCCCCAGGCCAAAGATAAATAGTCTTGCCTGAGTCAGCCTCTTTCTAAAACATTTCTTTTCCAGTTACCTGAGCCAATAAATTCCCCTTTGCCTTGCTTAGACAGACAGTTGGGAGTGCATTTCTCTGTCACTTAACAGGTGAGAGAATCCTCATTTACAGACTCCAGAGAACACAGGTATAATTACTCTCCCCTTTTACAGATGAGGAAACTGAGACCCCCTCTCCTAGCTCATTACTCAGATTTTTGATGCTATTGCCTCCCCAGCCAATGGAAACAGAAAGAGAGATGGTGCTCACAACCCATTGGTCATTTTTGGGGTTCCCAAGGGAGCCTGGGAAATGTAGTCTTTAATCCAGGCAACCAAAGTCTTTGCTTCTATGAGTCATGAGAGAGAAAAGTGGGGGACACCCCACAGTCTCCCCAGCAGCTCAGCAACCCCCAAGCTGTTCCTATGCATGGCAGCTGTGAGTGGGGGACAGACATCCTTCAAGCCCAACGCCAACGTAAGGGCATCTTTATCCCACTGGCCTGGCCAGGTCAGCTCTGCAGGAGGACGACGTTTACATAGGGGCAGGACCAAGCCTTCGGGAAATACGCCAGGAAGGGGCCAGCAGTGAGTGGTGATGGCCAGCAACGCCTCCAAGGCCTTCGCCCCCGCCTGGGACTCCCAGGGAGCGCAGGGCCTTTCCTGGGGCCGCTGGCTCCTTCCCACACCAGACACTAGGCAGACACTAAGGAGAGGGGACCCCCAGGGCAGTGCCTTCCAGCTCTGGGCTCGGAAACTCCGCCCTGTGAACTCGATGCCAATTATAACGGCCCCCACAGCAGTCTGTCACCCGCTAAAAATAGGCTGCGTTGTGCTCGCCCCCTCTCCGCAGGTGCGGCTGAGTTTGGGGAAGTGCTGCCGGTTTTAGCGCTGGTGGGAGCAGGAGGGGGCAGACTCCCAGACGCTGGGGAGCCGGTCTGTCTGCACAGGGACTTGCAGGGGCGGGAGGGGGCCCCCCACAGTTACAAATCCTCGGAACCTCGAGGAGGACCCAGCTCTCCTGCCAGCTCAGTCTTGGGAGCCGCTGCCAGCTCTGTGTGGTCGGTCGGCAGCTGGCCACGCTGCGTGGACTCGCGTGCAGGCCCCACAGTGGCAGCCTCCACGTCCAAAGGGCGGGACTCTGCTCCGCAGAGAGCCCCAAGGGGCGGAGCTCACCTGGCAGGAACGTTTACCAGCTGCTCCCTGGACAGTGTGTTTCCCCCTTCCTTACCTGGGGGTCATTGACCCCCATGCCGAGCCCCTCAGGGGTCACTGGCACGCAGCTCTGGGGAGGGAGGGGTCAGGGACGAGCCTCAGCGCGCTGCCCCGCCCAGCTGGGGGCAGACCCGTCTCCACCGCACAGAGTGTCCGCCTGGCGCTCAGCTACTCACTGACTATCCGGGCCCCTGGGAAGGGCAGTCTTTGCCGTCATCTCTGGTGTTATGACAGAAGGGAACCTCTCAATCCAGGAATTAGGGCTCAAAGCCCCTCGTTTCCCCGCTGCAGGTGGGCCCCGCATGTAACATGAACTTGAGCCCAGTCCGCCTCAGTTCCCTTCCTCTTTAAGGCTGAATAGCAGTCCAGTATACTGATAGACAGCATTTTCTTTGATCCATTCACTCATCTCCCACGCGCCTTTGCCGGGTATATCCCCTTCTCTCCATTCACGTCTCAACTCAAACATCTCCTCAGCGAGCCAGCCCCGAGTGCCTCGCCACTGGGCAGCACCTGAAGTTGTATCATTGATTGGTCTAAGTGTCCATTCCCGGTCTCGGCCTGCTGGACATGGCTCCGTGTGTATGGGGACCTTGCCCTCTTGCATACCCTGGGCCCAGGATGGCGTCTGGTGCACAGAAGCTCCTTGACAAAGGTTCATGGGACGAATTGGTCAAAGAAGGATTGGAGGCACCTGTGGGTCCAGGGTGGCGCTCCTTTCTCTCTAGAGCTCTCTTCTGGGCTCGTCCGCTAAGGTCTTTCATCCAGCCGGCTGATGCCGTGGTGTCTGCTGTGATTGGTCAGCATCGGTCATCTTAGATGCCCGCCCATCACACGTACAACCTGCCTGACAGCCTTCAGGGAACTAAGCACCCGCCACCCTTGGAAATGAAAGACATACATGTGTAACCGGTAAGAGCGAGGGGAAGGGGAGCGTTCAGGTTGAACAAGGGCGTGTGTCCCGGCAATCGGCCGCAGCACAGGTTCCTTCCAGGTCTGGGGATCAAAGAGGATAACCAGAGGAGAAAAATCCTGCAGAAAGTCTATGCTTTTTCCCAAAGATTAGCCCACAGTCGAGTGTCAGGGGGTATGTAGACATGAAAGCTTAGGGATGTGGTTTTCTTTGTTCAGTGAAAAAGCAGAAGGAGAAGAAGCAGGAGAAGAACCAGCGGCCCCAAGCCCAGCGCTCTGGAAGGTCCATCTGTGTCTGGACACCAGAGGGCAGCGGGCAGGGCGGGCGCAGCTCAGGGACAAGGGCCCCCTCCCCACAACCCTTCCACTCCCCAAGGAAGGATAATCAGCCTTTGCAGGCCATCTCTCAGGAGCCACCTCTCAAGGTGTTCCTGCAGAAACCTCTCTTCCTAAACAGAGAGTCCCGGCTCCAGGGCGACCTCCTGACCTGATTCACCTGCGACCCTGACTGGGCACTGCTGGCGGCGGTGGGCTGACGCTCTCGTGGGCCTCACCACACTCGGGGGCTGGGCCCCCTGCATTGCCTCACTTAATCCCCACCCGCACGCGGTCACAGGGCCCTATTGGGAGCCACATGTCACAGGAGAGCAGAGTCAGGCGGGGCAGGATGGACACTCCCGGGCCCAGAGTCCAGGCCCGCACCTCTGACCCCAGATCACGCACTGACAGTGTCCTCGCTGGTGGAAGAGGGGCCTGGGTAACAACCCCAGACACTAATATGGCCGCAGACACCTCCTTCTGGGAAAAAGTCTCGTTTTCTGAAACAGTGAATCCAGCACAACAGGACATGGAACGAGACTTTTCCGGAGAACTTGAAATTTTGGCAGAAGTCTCAAAGCTAGAGGTGTCGGAACCCACGCTTTCTAAAGGGCGTGCTGGAAGCACGCGGGCGAGCCAGGGACCACCCCTCCAGGGGAGCGAAGAGGGACGTTCAGAAGGACAGTCCTGGAGGAAGCTCACAGCAGCAGGTGCTCAGGTCGGTCGTGAGACCGGACGTCAGCGGGTCCCGGACTGGCCTCTTCAGTTCCCGAAAGACGCGCCTGTTCTTACGGCCAAGAGAGCCTGAGAAGCGTCATGATTCGCCCAAGGTGTCAACCCCAGGGAGCAGGGAGGAGTCACGGGGTCTGGTTGGCTTGGGCTGTGGTAACAAGTTACCGTGGACTGGGCAGC